>NC_138776.1:153115228-153770228 GCF_965119305.1 Pelophylax lessonae
AATATTAGGAGTGCATTCCGTACAGAGTGCACAGTTTGGGGGGGGGGGGGTTACACACAGAGTGCAGAGTTTGGAGGTGCGTTAGGTACATAATTCATGGGTGCACTGCATGCAGAGTTTAGCCTTCTTCCACAGCTGATTACCTCTGTACCCCCCATCCACCTCTCATTTTCACCCCTTTTCAGCTCTGACCTCTGCATGAACCCCCCCCCCCCAACCACTGCCCCCATCTTCTCAACTTCTTTAAAACACACCCATCTTCTACGTGTCTTACTTTTGTTGCTGCATTAGGCTGAAGCACCCGGTCGGCTCTAGTGCCTCCCCGCACACTGTAGTTGGCTCTGCCTCTCTCACTTCCTGGGAGATCATCCAGTTGGGGTGCCCACATCTGCACTGCACCCCAGTCACCTGCATCTCCCTTGTTCCCATCATGCACTCAGTAGGAGCCACTCAGAAGATCAGATCTGTGGATGCCAATGGAAGACAAGCTGTCACTTGTAAACACAGAAGCTGAACTTCTGTGTTTACAAGCGATAGTGATGAGCAAGGAGCAGAGGGCTGAGCCAGAGGTGGTGGAACTGAGTTCTGCCAAGTTACAGCTGAAAAAAAGCCCTGTTAATACGTAAAGATGTGCAAAGGCTCACCAGCCTGTGAAAAGCTACACCTAAAAATAGTTGAATCATTTCAGAATATTGTTCCCTAATTTATAATTGCAAATACTTTAAATTATGTCATCTACAGTACATTTTAAAATATTTGGGAAGTAGTACAGTGTCACTATGGTGACTACTACTCTTCTCTGATGACAGTATGTAAAAAAAAAAAAAATTAAAATAGTAAAAAAAAAAAAAAAGGTGAATAAAAGTTTTAAAAAATTGAATACAAAACTATGTAATTTTTTTTTTTACACACGGTCACCAGTCAGTTTTACTGATCACCGCTATACTCTTCATATAATGACCCTGGGCATTGGTGACAGCATGTAAAAACAATTGTGAGAAATAAACTGTGGCGAAAGAATACAACTTCAAAAAACACCACATGCTTCTTAATAAGAGGCTGTCTACTTTCAAAAAAGGGGTCATTTGGGGGGAATTTGTACTGTCCTGGTATTTTAGGACTTCAAGAAAAGTGAGTACATCAGGATTGGTATATAGATTTTCAAACCTTTATACCATAGTTTGTAGACTCTAGCACTCTCACACAGATTATTATACGTTAAAATGTAGCCGATTATGTTGACAAAATGTATGCAGAAAGATTAGGAAACTAGGAACATTTTTTTTTTTTTTTCAAATCCTTCAGTATTTTTTCGTTTATATAACAAAAAAAAAAAACCCAGTAGTGATTGAATACCACCAAAAGAGAGCATTTTTTTTTTTTTTAAATAGATCTAAATTTAATTTGCATACGGTGATGCATGACAGATCAATTGCCAGTTTATGAAGTCTTCCGAAAGTCAAGTGGTTGAACATTTATGTATTTTTTCTTCTTGTATGAATAAATTATAAGATTTTGCAAGTCATTGTATTGCGTTTTCATGCAGATTTTACACAGTGCACAAACTATTTTTCGGTATTGGGGTTTTATATTGCAGCCGGTCAGCACTGTAGAATCCATGTGAATGTCATTTGTAACTGCTGTGCAGGTAACTCGCAGGCAGCACCGTGGATTTGCCAGGACTACAGCTTACAACAGGAATAAAAGCCAAAGAACTAGAAAATAATGACCTGGTTCCTTTTAAACGTCACATCTTATTAGGGAATTATCAGCTTTGTGATGTTACTTTTCCACGTCCAAGAGGTAAGGGAAGTCTTCCCGCCACCCTGAGGCATGGATGTGAGAAGATGTGTGTCCTATCTACGTCAGACATTTTGCGGATCTCCCAGGCTTTACAGATTACAAGGGAAGTCTACACGTTGGTTTGCCTGGTCAGGGAACAAGTCCCTGGTGAAGTACGTAAAAGCTACAATAGCTTGTGAAACTTTCAGGTGTCCACTCCATACTCTACTGCTCGGAATTAGATGCGTCATGATGATGCTTTGCTATTTTGTAGAATTATATTGCTAGGTTATAGAACATGGGTGTCCAACCTTTTGGCTTCTCTGGACCACATTGAGTGTAGAGAAATTTTCTCGGGCCGCATATAAAATATATACTATAGTTAAGGTATATAAGTAATAAAATGCCACCGCCGCGCCATTCCCGTGCCGCCACGCCCCTGCACTAATTTAACACAACTAGAGGATGATCAAACGAAATGGAATCAGTATACAGACGTTTACTTCTTCTGAGAGATATTAAAGGAACACTCTAACCACAATGACCACTAAAGTGATTTGAAGTGGTCATGGTGGTAGGAGTCGGAAACACTGCATATGCTCGACTCCCCCTCCCTCTCCCCTCCGAGGCAGCCTCTGTCTACCATTAGTTGGAAGCCGCTGTGGCCGTGCCCCCAACCTGAATAACTTCCTCCCTAGCAAAAAAAAAATTGTCAGGGGGCAGTGGGCCGCATTGCCTGCATTACTGAGTAGTTTGTGAATGCAAACCTTTTAAAGCCCCCAAAGGTTTTTATTTTACCATTGTGTTCTAAAATGGTTCTAAAGGCTTAGTTTTTTCCCTTAATGCATTCTCCAATCCTGAGTTCAGCTCTAATACCCCCCCCCCCCCCCCCAGCAGGAGCCATAGCCAAGCAGCTTGCTATGGCAGCCACTTGGTCGGGGGGAAGGAGTTCCAGCGGGGGAACCTAATGAGGCAGATCAGGGCTGCTCTGTGTAAAACTATTGCACAGAGCAGGTAAGCATGACATATTTGTTGTGGGAAAAAAAAGTATAATGGGTTTACAATCACTCTAAACTTTGTACAAGCCCATTTATAGAGAAAAGCTTTCAGATCATATTCTGACATGATGTTGCAAGAAATGATGCACCATATAAAGGAAGTTGCCCTTTTCTTTTTTTTTTTTTTTACCTTCCTTTAAATCCCCTCAGAGGTGTGTCCACATTTTATATTATAATATTAGACTATGGGTGAAAAATAGCCTGTTTGGCTCTACTTCTCCTGTGGATCACAGGGTTGCAGTTCATTTTGCACTCCTGTGACCCGTTTTCAGCAGACAGCGGGTTGAGGCCTGCTGTCGGCTGATGTCCCAGAGATGGTCAAGATTGCGACAATGGAGTCGGGATCCGCCCACATGCCTGGACCCTCACCCGGGTCAGTCTCAGCAAGCCGCCGAGAGCTTGATCCAGCTGCTCCTGCCTCTCCACAGCCCAGCGATCCAATGAGCGAGGAGGGGGCAGAGCAGAGAGTGGTGACTGACAGTCAACAGCTCTCTGCTCAAGGAGCCCTGAGAACTGAGTGATTAGTGTTGTTCGATCGCTTGGTTTTCAGTGTTACAGCCGGCAGGGGACAGATGCTGCATCTAGCTAGGTACAAGTGTACAAAAGAAGTCCATACTTCTCTTTTAAATGAACACTCCAAACTAATTAAAATACTGACATTACACTCCTAGCTGCTATATAAGCCGTTTGGTAATTTATTTGTATTAAACGTTTTCGTTTTATTTTGCGGTCGGTCATGAATTTGCTTCCTAATTATGACAACAGTACTTCACATGCAGCACTTTACCCTATTTCCAATCCCTTTTTTCTGGCTGCTTTTCCTAGAATTCTGCTAGGGTTTTGAGATCAAATTCGAGGCATGCCCTGCACCAATAGTTTTATCTTTCAGGTACTTTTCAAAGAGTATCGCTGACTAAAAGCATTCCATGTCTACATCTTTCCTGAGCCTTATAATGTTACTGTAGTTGGTAAACTCTTCCACTAAGCTGCCAGTTTAGTATCTGGAATATCCAGCACCTTGATAGCAGAAGAGTTAAAACATTTGATATAAATTTTGTCTAAAATAGTTTATATTGAGGGTGTGTTTTTTTCCCCCTTTTTATCATCCATTAAGGAGCACAGGAATTAAGTATTTTTTTTTTGGGCTATTTTGCCACCTACAGGTGGTGGGACTGGTAACACTGGTAAAAAAAACCCCAAAAACATTAGACTAGGTCCCTATTATAACCATGCCTGTAATTGCCATGCCGCAGTATTTTGCTAGTGTCCTAAGAGGTTGGGTGCTTTTCTTTAGCTCTACTTAAACTCAAACCGTTTCTTGGTGGCCTTACTTTTTTCAAGATACTGGGTACGTTGCAATCATTTTCTTTTGGTAAATTCAGTCACATAAGCGCTTCTATACGCAGGCCTTACCCAGATCCCACTGGATCAAAGATTGCGGGGCTAGTCTGGAATGTATGCATTGTGGTGCTATTCATACCTGTGTGTACTGTGTTAGATAGCCACAGAGCCCTTTCCAGGTCTAGAGCCCTGCTGTCACCCATTCTGTGTACTTGCGTAATAAGGCCTGTTGGTCTAAAAGTCTAAGTAAACCCAAGTACAAAATATATGCAGTATATTGTAGCAGCATGTGGCTGCATTCGTTCTCTTCTATTTTTTATTTTTATTTTCAAGCAAAGAACATTTTCAGAAAATACCAGTATCCTTGTCACTTCATGTAAGCTTCACAGAAGAATATCCTGCTTTCTACCTATCTTATCTAAAATACCAGTTTCCCTGCCCTTCATGTAATGGAGATGGAGAGATATGACCATGTTTGTAGTCCATATTGGGAGAGAAGCCTAGGGTACAACCATGGCTCCCTCCATAGATACAGACCCCTATTACCATCATCAGTCTACTCCTGGAGTAGTTGTTTTTCAGCCAACTTCATATGACTCCTATTTAGAAGTGGTTATTTTTAACTTGATTGATGCAGTATGTACTACACTACATTTAGGGGATCATAATGCTGTTTAAGGCCCCGTTCACATTGCCGCGATCAGACTTGGGGGGGGCGACCTCCGAGGTCGCAGTGCGAGCAGCGCGCCGCGACCTCGGAGCGGCCGCCACGGACTTCATAACATTGAAGTCTATGGCGGTTGCCTCCAGGGCGCCCCAAAGAAGCTCCTGACCCTTTTTCTAAGTCGGAGCGACTTGTGTCGCTCCTATTAGAACGGGTCCGCAGCTTCCCTATGGAAGGCGACCTACGGCGACCTGTGAGGCGACCAGGTCGCCTCACAGGTCGCCTTAGTGTGAACGGGGACTAAAGATCTTTTAAAGCTTATGACTAAAAAGGTTACCCTACGACACCAGATATTCAAAACATTCCTCTGTGGATTAGAATCAACCTATAGAAGCTTTTCCTGACAGTGTAATGGAGCGTTTTACCTTTTATAAGATATTTTATTGCTAAATAGTCTCTGCTCACTGTAGACACACCATTGATCCACCTTAACACAAACAAAATTGGTTGATGATATCACCCTTCATGATTCAACTGATAGACAGATGTCCTACAGTCCCCTTCCCTAGCAAGGAATTGGCTTTGCTTTGTTCATAGCACTGTCCTTTATGTCTACCATAGTTTCCTGGCATCGGGGTATAATAAACATTTTAGCACCACACCCCTCAGGCCTTAATTGACAGGTAAGAGGGTACAATTTTCTGACAAATTAGTTTCTTAATAATCCTTTGATTCCTATTGATCTCCACCATCGCAGCATAATGTCTATAGTCTTATCTTTTTCTCCTCTCCGTAAAATGGGGAGACCAACAACATCTAGTGTTTGGAAACCTTTCCTCCGCGCCATTTCTGCTGAGAGCAAAGCTGCAATTTGCAAATCTTGTGAAAATAAATATTCTTTTTCAAATGCTACAAGAATGACAAAACACATCGTTGCATGTTTGAGTTGCCCTAAAGACTAGAATGAAATGATGAGGATTTTAATGAAAGTGCAAGTAGCTTTTCCCTCCAGAGTTCTCATTCTAGGAATTCTCTTTCTGCTGCTTCTGGATCATCATAAAGTGTTTCTTCACCAGCAGCATCTTCAAGTAAAGAAGTGTTGCAAATCACTGCCATACAAAAATACACAATACCTTCATGTATAGATGAAATGACACTTGAAAATCAAACATTTCAATTTCGAACGCTACTCCACACTGAATTTTTTATTTTTTTTTTCAAATTTTTCGGAAAATTTTTTTTTGTAGAAGAAAAAACAGGATAAAACATTTTTGCCTAATGGCTTAAAAATTTCCAGAAATATTACATCTCCAGTCCTAATCGTCTTTCTGATCCTGATGTTGTAAACCATTCTGAGTTATGGTGTATCCTTAGACCCGTTCACCCATTTTGTATGGGTGTTGATCACTTTACTCTCTCTTTAGCAAGACCTTAAATTTTTCTTCCAGCATAAGTGTTTTTTCTGCTCTATCCATTTAGTTGTTTATGCTTGGAGGGCTTTTTGCATCAATGGTTATCTTTTATGCAAGTAGTCTTATCGGGTAATGTCTTTCTTATTAACTTTTTCACCTGAAATCAAAGGTTAGGAATGATCAGGTTAAGCCTCCTGCTGTCAGTTGGCTGTTCTTTTTCTGGACATGCTATACCTGTGCAAATTTCTTTTCCATGAAGTCAAGGATTAGGTATGCTAGACTTATTTTTTTTCCTGTAGTTAACAAAATGTTTTTCTTTTCTTCTAGACATAAATTTATGTTTGTTTGAATATGACCACGTTATTTGTTGGTCTGGTTTACTCCTGTTCAAATGGTGTGTTATTCCACCTTTTTTTGGATGTTTGGTTGATTCTTCAGTTCCCCGATTGATGCCCATTACTCTTTCAGGTAGCAGTTTCTCCTTAGCAGTAATTACCTGTTAGATGGATCCCCAGGTTGATCCTTAATACCCTCTGTGACTGATTACATATTGTTTTGCCCCTTCTATCAGACACTTTCTTCAGATACACTTTTTTGTAGTATGAACGCTTTATCTGTTTGATCTCTTGGTGGCTGTTGCCAATCCCAGGGTTGGACTGCTTTTGGATGTTCGAGCAGTTTTGGAATTCCCGTGTTCCCCAATGAACAATAAAGGAAACACAATTTTCATGCTTCCTGTAATCGCTATCTTGGAGACCATTGAGGGACATAGGCCCATCACTGTTTTTGGCTCTTGTACCACTTTTTTGAGATGCAGTTTGAGATACGATGGTTAGAAGGGGCTGGCTTATCGCATTCTGTTTGGCCCAACCTCCTGTAAGTGGCAGTATAGCGTGATTGTGTCTCTCAGTGGACTTAAAGAAAAAGATTTTAAATATATTACAAAAATTATTAGCCTGGGTCAGTATACACTTCCTTAACTGGGACACACCATGTAAAATCATGGTGCCTGTGAAGTGCTTGGATTTGTTCACAAATGCTGATACAAATCTGCCTAAGCTACAGACTCTCACCTTGTGACTCTTCAAAAGAGAAAGTATAGCCATGCTTTTTGGGCCATACTTCTCTTGTGGGTCACAGGAGTACACGTCTACTTTTGTACTTCTGTGACCGAGAAACAGCCAAAAGTGGGCTAGAGCCCTCTGTTGATAACAGCACAGAGCCCCTCCTGGCTCTGGAAGGATCTCAATGTCTGGATCCACCAAGATGCCTGACCTGTAGCTGTCTTAGCCTTTTAGGGCTCTGCTGAGAGCCTGAGCCAACTGCTCCCATTCCACCACTGCCCGACACTCCGGTGAGCGCTGGAGGGGTTGGGCCGAGAGTCGGTGACTGACAGTCAAAGCTCTCTGCTCAATGAGAACTGAGCAATCAGTGGTCATCTATTCACTCGGTTCTCTTGTTTTAGAGCTGTTTGGGGGCAGCTGCAGCATAGGACCGATGCGGCAGCCATATAGGGGAGTTTGAATGTTTTATTTTTTTTTTAATTTCCCACACTTCTGTTACTGGGGTAGAATCTGATTACTGGGGGAGAATAGACTTCAGGAGTTCCTTATTCTTGCCTACAGCAGACTGATTGCATCTCAGCTCAGGCAAAGTCACCTGATTAAAGAATCCGAACTGCTTTTTAATAATAAAAAGTAAAACTTTTTTGAGAAATATGGTTACTATAAATTGTGATATGTTGGGAAGCTGCCTATACCTGTTTGGCAGGTAAGCTTTCCATTTTTAGGAATATCTTATATTTACCTTCATTAACCTTGATTGTAGGTTTGTGATTAGAAGTTTCAAATGTGCTTTCACAAGCATTCAAGGCCTCCATGATTGTTTGTTACTATTTTGACGTAAAAAAATTACATAATGTAGGAAATCATTTACTAATCCTCAAATACACATAGCTGTGCTTGTTTTCCACTTTTACTCACAATTACTAGTTATATTATTCCATTGCTTCTTCTCCACTGTTACACCTCTGTAACTCTGGCATTGTACAAAACATGAATTATTCGGCTGTGCATGAGGACTAGATCCAGAAGACAATGAGCGAAGAAAATTAATTAAAATTGTGTAATTGAATCAGATTATTTATTATGCTTGTGAATCGTAGTTGGGTTCACAATAGCGGTTTATACAGTATGTGTGTGCAGTTTGCATAGCAATTAGTTGAAGTTGTATGTGTCATGTTTGTGGAATAAACATTGGACGAGAGCATTAGCAATAGCTGGCATAGAACATGCACAAACCTGTGTAGTCTATTCACGGCTCAGAATATCTACTTGAAAACTAAACACACCAGGCAGATATCAGAAGAATAATGTATCATTTAAATCTATTATTACTTAATATACAGTATGTGCACAGCAGTGCCATTTCAGTGCTCCCATGAACATCATGTGTAAACCACCGGTTATGCTGCTTTAAAGTTGCAGCACCATAAATGGCCAAAGAAAAGAGAACTCTTTATCTACCAATATTGCCCAATGCTTCACCCTGAAAAGTGGAAGCACGGAGCAGCATCCTCCCTGTCAAAATGTTGCCCTGTATTAGCAAGTTAATGGTTCACTTGTGAACTAAATTACCATTGTAGGGATGTCCAGTAATGTGAAATAGCCAGTTTGGCTCCAGAGCAATTTTATTTCTTTGTCGCATACATGTAAAAATCATATTTTTTGGTAATAAAATTACATAAACCCCCCAGAACATGATATATTTTCTGAAAGAAGAGGCCCCGTAGGCCCGTAGGAAAAGGTGACAGTTGCATATTTTTGTTTTATATTTGTGCAACTGTTTAGTGCAAGTTTAAAAAAAAAAATATATAAAATTAATTTTAGTGCAAAACCACACCATATAATACCCATTTTTGGTTCTAGAATAAAAGATGAGGTTGCATCGAGTAAATGGATACCTAACTTTATAAGAGGATAATCAGACTCTGTAGTGGAGTCATTTCAGTATGGTAAGAGTGCATTTCTTACAATGGTGATGGCTCACGTGGTGAGTGACTACATTTATGGAATAGCACGACCTCCGCACAATATCAGTGGTGTTTTCCTCAAGACACATATTGGGTTTGGTCTAATTCATTAAGGGCTCTTTCACACGGGTGTTCCGATCAGATCCGCCTGTCAGTTTTTTAGGCGGATCTGATCGGATGCCCCATTCAGCCCTATGGAGCAGCGGATGTCAGCGGAGACATGTCCGCTGACACCCGCGGGCATCCGCATCCGATCCTGTCCGTGAAATCCGAATGGATGGAAACCCTATTTTCCATCCGTCCTGGGGATCGGATGGGATTGGATGAGAGCAGACAGGCGGTCCGCTCTCATCCGATTCCCCGTAGAGAGCAGCGGCGCTCTGACACCTCCCTCTACGCACTATGTGCGGAGACGGAGCTGTCATCCGCCAGCTCAGCGGGGATCGGTGGATCAATCCCTGCTGAGCAGAGCACGGTCCGCAACGGAATGCGGACCGTGTGAAAGAGCCCAAACTTGATTTACCTTTGCCAGATTTTGTTTTGATATGGACTTTTGTTTTTAGCAATTTTATATTCACTATGTTATATATGATATATATGTTTATTTAGTTTGTCTAAAGGCTCCTACACACTAAGAAAATCTGGCAAACGTTTTCATCCGAGGAACTTTTGTACAAATTTCACAACTTTTGACAGCTGATTCCGACTTTTCGTACGAAAATTCCCAGAGACAAACTCCTATTCCCTTACAAGAAAAAATTTGCACAAATGATTTTTGTTTAAAGTGTACTGTTTTTGTGCAAGAAAAAACAGGAAGACTGTGCATGATCAGAAACCATAAAAAAAAAAAAAAACCCTTGTCGTACGTTAATTTTCGTTCATTCGTTCCAATTTGCTGTGAAACAATGTGTAGAATCGGACTATCGCTCCCCCAATTTTCGTATAGTGTGTACCCCGCATTACTATTGGTTGCCAGCAGCTGTGTTCATCGTCACTAGTTTCATCTGCACATTTTCTATTTTAGTTTGTTCTTATACTTGCCTGCTCTGTGTAATGGTTTTGCACAGAACATCCCGATCCTCCTCTTCTCAGGCCCCTCCCACCTCCCCGAGTGCCCCCACAGCAAGCCGCTTGCTATGGGGGCTGCTGCTCTGTGTCCATTTAGACAAGGAGCTGTGGCTCGGCCCCACCCCATCTCTCTACTCATTGGCTCACTGACTGACCGCAACGGGAGCCAATGGCACCCGATGTGTGTCTCAGCCAATCAGGAGGGAGAGTCCCAGACAGCAGAGCCTCTCTTGCAACATCTATGGATCAATTTGGGGCTTGGGGAAGTATTAGGAGGGCTGCTGCACACAGAAGTACATGCACTGCAGCTGCTCCTCCCTCTCCCAGTCTGAGCAAAGCTGTATAAGAGATTACAGGAGGCCAGTAACAGCGCAAATACAGGTGTTTACTGTTTATATTAGCTAAAAACCTGTTTAATAGACCTCTCCAATTTTTTACAACTATCGGCAGCAATAGGAGAATAGGGCCCCTATTCCAGGTGTTGTGTACAACTGCCCATAGAAATGAATAACTATGCGTGGCTGTACTTGAGTATGTGTCGGTGCTTGCATAAACAGGAGTATTGCATACGGTTGTGTTCAAAAATTGGAATATATTATACTTATGTCCATAGACAAAGATATTCGTGTCTATGGGCAGCTGGGCTTTCCAGACATGGAATAAATGCTGGAATTTATGTTGCATGGGCTTAGACATCCGTGTGCAAGAGGCCTTGGGCGATCGATAGGTCCTGGAAAGCCAAAGGTTAGGTGTTGTCCACAGCTGCCATTCAGATTGCATGTTTCATTTTTCCAGTGCAGATTTGAGGAGGGGGGAGGGGTGGGGTTTAAAAGAAAAATCTTAATTGGTTATGGGCATTTTGTGTTACCGTTTTGCTGTAGTGTTCATAAATTGTTGAAGTCGGTGTGCTGTTAGGAAGTCATCCAGTAAACAGATTGTGGTGATGAGAGGCTGATATGACATCCAATTACCTTTTCCTTGTTGAAAGGCAGACAACATAATTAAAGTTAAATCGTCACACGTATGCTGGCTGTTAATACCAAGTCGTCCGCTGAGTGATTCACTGTGCTATACTCTCATTTTTAGTCCCCTTCTACTGCCATGTTTGTAACCATTAGCCAGTAAGAGACTTAAAAAAGAGATCAACATGTTAATCTCCACAAGCCTTCCGTCTCAGCTGCTGCTTCTCTCTCCAGTTTTGTCTCTCGTTCTCTTTTTGCTACATGTCTCATCGGCATCCTTTTTATAGCTTCCTCCTATTTTCCATAATGCTGTGTAGTAACAATCAATGTAGAATTTCAATGTAGCCAGAACTGGAAAAAGTGGCAGCTATATCCTTGCCTATTTCTTTAAAGCTAGGCTCCAGACAGGAGCAAAAAACCTGACAGCACCGTATTCATAAATATATTATTACATTTATTTTTTTTATTCATGCAGTGTAAGTACTGTATATGCTGGCGTATAACATGACCTTTTAACCTTAACATCCCCCAAGATAGGGGATCGTCTTATACGCGGAGTATAAAATGTGAGGACTACTTTTACATGGCCCAAAAGTAACGTCCCTGGTAATCGCTCAACGCGCTGGATGTGCGGTGATAATGTATGTACCATAGCCGAGTAAAAAATGTGAGGACTACCGTACTTTACATGGCCCAAAACGAATGTCCCCGGTAATCTCTCAATGCGCTGGATGTGCGGTAATATTGTATGTGTACCGTAGCCGAGTAAAAAATTTGAGGACTACCGTACTTTACATGGCCCAAAAGTAACGTCCCCGGTAATCTCTCAACGCGTTGGATGTGCGTTTAATAATGATTGTACCATAGCAGGGTAAAAAATGTGAGGACTACCGTACTTTACATGGCCCAAAACGAACGTCCCTTGTAAGCTCTCAACGCGCTGGATGCTATGTACCATAGCGTCAGCTACATACAGTATACCGCGCTGAGCCAATCACTGTGAGTTATGTATTCCATTAATGAATGCAAAGCCTGCTCAGATTGGCTGAGTCAGAGAGAGTAACATCAGCCCGCGGCTCTGACTCCGCCAATCCAAACAGGCTTTGTATTCAATAATGGAATACATCGCTCACTGTGATTGGCTCAGCGCAGTATACGGTATGCAGCCTAAGCTACAGTATATACATTATTACCGCACATCCAGTGCGTTGAGAGATTAATAGGGACGTTAGTTTTGGGCCATATAAAGTACTGTAGTCCTCACATATATTACTCCACTATGGTACATACATTACCGTAATCCAGCGGGTTGAGAGATAAATAGGGACGTTTATTTTGGGCCATGTATAATACTGTAGTCCTCACATTTTTTATTCCACTACGGTACATACGTTATTACTATACATCCAGTGGGTTGAGAGATTATTAGGGACGTTTGTTTTGGGCCATGTAAAGTAGTCCTCATATTTTATCCTCCTCCACTACGGTACATACATTATTTTTTGGGCTGCCTCAGAAGGGGGGTAGTCTTATACAGCGACTATAGCCCAAAACCTATGTTTTAACTTGAAAATGAGGGGGTCATCTTATATGCCCAGTCGTCTTGTACGCCGGCAAATACGATACCTGAATTTTATATGGTATAAACCTCCTGCAATCTATTGTACAGCAGAGCTCAAACTGGGAGAGGCAGGGGCAGTAGTAGAAGCCAAGGAATATATTTCTACAGACCCCAGAGCATCAATTTGTATATGATAAGAACCGCATTCCCTGATAGTACACACAAATATCCAAACAACTCATAAGGAATACGTGTTGCAGTGTCACATGAGATTCAACAATAGAAAAAAAAAATCAAAATATTAATAATAAAGTCTAAAGCCCCGTACACACGTACCGATTGTCGGCCGTGAATATTCGGCCGACGACCGATCGGCCGATTGTAGGCTTGTTAGTATGATGCTTCTGACAGCCGACAGCGCACTTTCAGCCGAAAAGAATCTGTCGTGCAGGCATTAAAATTTTTGTTGGCCAACACCAGAACGGCCGATTGTGCGTCAGTCAGTACAGATTTTGGCCGACAATCAGCAGATTTGCAAGACTGGGCATGCTCAGAGAAGAAAAAAGACAGGGAAAGTTAACCATCACATGACATCACTTCTGCAGTCGGCGGACAAAATTCTTGTGCAGTCTTTTGCACTTTTCAGCGGACAGGACAGCCCTGGACAAAAGACGGCCGATCGGTCGGCCGTCGATCGGTACGTGTGTACGAGGCATAAGTGTGAACTGAAAAATGTCCACCGTGAGAGAGAAATCTTGATAAATCCAAAGTGCACCAGCTACCAAGTGAAAAAAGAGGCCACTTAAAGTAGAAGGAAAGGCTCCCCTTTACCTCTCTGCTAAACACCTAATACCCACAACAGTAGCAACTCTGCAAAGTTCAAATACGTTAAGTCCCGGTTCACACTGGTGCGATGCGGGAAAATCTGCGAATTAGTGCTGAATTACACACCGGTGCACACTGACATCTGCGAACCGCTGGGGGTGTCTATGTAAAATTATTGAAACCCCCAGATTGGTTTGCAGATCGCATTGCGAACTGTCAAATGGTGCAGGAATTGGATCGCATAAGTGTAAACACCCATGTGATCCGATTCGATTCCAGTGCTGACCAAAAAAGGGTCCTGCACCATTTTGCTGTGAATGCGATGTGATTTCAGTCATACAGTTTGTATAGCTGACTTCGCATCGCACAGACATGTGATCTGCACAGCAAAGCATGCGATGTCTGTGATCACACAGGTGTGAACCCAGCTAAAATATGCTTCTTTGTACCTGATTTTCAGATTTTTTGATTTTTGTGTCATTTGACCACGCAGCTTTCGGCTTCCATAGATCAGTGAGCTCCCTCGTATTGTCCCTACCAAAGGTGTTACACTTAGCTGACTGTGCTGATGGCTGGGATGGAGGCGGAGCTCAAAAAGAAACGTCAGCGACAGGGGTCCCGCGATTCTGTTTGTGTGGTTTTCCCACAACTCATCTGGCGAAATTTGGGGCAAAATCACACTGCAATTGGGGGTGCCATTAGAGATAAAAGGGATCACAAGCGCGTCCTGTGATTTGTGGAGGTTCTGGATCACGGGCAGAGTCGTGGCAATTCCGCTCGCAATCCAGAATGCCTAGATGTGAACCAAGCCCAATTGTAGCTACATTTTACAATTTTTGTTGATGTTCAGTATTTTTAAAACAGAACATTCTGGGATTGTTGTTTTTTTTTTTCTGTCATAAAATGTTTTAATTTTTTTTTTTTTTTTTTTTATAGTTAAATGCAGTTTGTGGATGGGGTCTCTCACAACGCCCTTTTCCCCTTTAGCTCAGTCACAAGGTTTGCAATATTAATGCATGCAGTAAAGGAACATGTTATTTTTCTCATTGACTGAATAGAGATAAAGGCTACAAAATGCCAATGGCATACCCAGGAGGAAAAATGCTGCCTATTATGTAATTTGTCATTTCCTCTGAATATTTAATGCTTCTATTCCTCTCACCTGATCTCGTCAGGACAAGCTGGATAGTATCTTTTCTAACACGTCTGGCTGTATACCTTGTTTCTAACTCAGTGGATGATGAATGCAACCTTGGGAGTCCAGTTAGATTTTATAGTAAGCCATGATTTCATGCCTAATATAGGATTTTATCATTTTTCCAAAGCTTTCCCTTTCCAACTTTAATATTAAGCCCTCATGCACACAGCGGGATTTTTACAGCCGCTTTTAGGGTGTCAAGCATTTTTTTTTTTTTTTTTTACAGCTTATCCAGTTTAGCTCCAGAAGGATTTGCCCCCTTTCTGACCAGGCCCTATTTTGGGATTCGGCACGGTGTTTAACGGACAATTGCACGGTCGTGCGATGCTGTACCCAAACAAAATTTAGGTTCTTTTTTCTCCTCAAATAGAG
This sequence comes from Pelophylax lessonae, assembly GCF_965119305.1. NCBI lineage: Eukaryota > Metazoa > Chordata > Amphibia > Anura > Ranidae > Pelophylax > Pelophylax lessonae. The sequence goes on from NC_138776.1 coordinate 153,130,503, forward strand.
CTTTCTTTTGGTGGTATTTGATCACCTGTGTGATTTTTACCTTTTGAGCTATAAACAAAAGAGCGACAATTTTGAAAAAACAATATTTTTTACATTCTGCTGTATACAAGAGGAATGGCCGCACACCAAGCGATGGCTCACGATGAAAGGCTTTATTGAACAAGGATGCAAGGTACAGCAAAATGGATGGTAGACATGTTTCACACGACTCACAGCATGCTTTTTCACTACCTGGTATCACTAGCAATCCAGTAACGTAGGTCTACGTCGCTGGACCCAGGGGAGCAGCACTGACGCAGTAATATTACTGTTGGTGTTCGGCAAGTGGTTAAAAATGCCCCTCCATGTTCTGTGCCCTCATGCACACAGAGGCATGTTCGAGCTGAGAAAAAAATCCCAGGGCCAGCGCGTTCTGAGGACCGGCGTTACAGCTGTAAAAACATCTGACGCTGCTAGACGCGACTTAACGCTGCATACAGCGTTAATCTTTTTTTTTTTTTTTTGGCATGTCAAAATCAATGGTTCCCAATGAGATTCGTAACAGGGGCAGCCGCTTGGAGCGGGGTATCTAGTCATTAATGACAGTTGTGCTTTACCATGTTGTGCTTTACCATGTTGTGCTTTACCATGTTGGGCTTTACCATGTTGTATGACATCTTTGTTTTACATTTAGGCCTGGTTCACACTAGTGCGTTTTCATATGTGATTTGAGTCGCACAGAAAAGAATCACATGACAATGGAAATCACATTGTTTTCAGGTGCCGGTGATCAATAGATTGACTTGTGTACAAGCAGCTAGTCCATATATGGATCGAAATTCTGCCGGCGTTGGTGGTCTGTGGCTGGTTGTTTTACATGAGTGATTTTTTGTCTCCCAGTAGTATTATTCATGTTTCTCCTCCAATTGCGTTGCTAGTGGAAATTCACCTTTTTCTACAGGCCTCTAGTCAGGTGTTTTCTATATATTATAACCTAACAAGTACCTACTTGAATAAAAGTAAATCTGGCTTGTTATGAAATAGTGTTAGAAATGATTCTATTGGATCCTGCTCTACCTGAATCTCCCCAGGGTATACTGGCAGGTGTTTCCTACAAGGGATGTACATGTCTACTCAAGACTTACTAGGGGTCAGAAATTAATTATTCTCTTTGGGATCTCCTCCTGTTATTCTTGACACCTGTAATTTGTGGTATATGCCATGACTAGTTGTACAAATGAAATGTTGTACGTTGGTTGCTACCCAACATTATATATTGTTCTTTGGAGTCCTATATCTGCTATTAGTAACTTCTGCTTTGTGATTTCTATTCTGAATTTTAGAAAAAATGTTTTAAAGTGACTTTGCTTTTGTTTTTCCCATTAGTCACTTCACAATCCCAATTCCGAAAAAAAGTTGGGATGCCGTGTTCAATTTACATAAACACAGAATTCAATGATTTTCAAATCTCATAAACCCATATTTTATATAAAATAGGAAATAAAAAACATATCAAATGAGAAAATGTACAATTTTAAGAAAAAAAAAAAAGTAATTTTGAAATGGATGGCAGCAACATGTCTTAAAACAGTTGGGACAGGGCAATGAAAAGCTGGCAAAGTACAAGTCCAGTTCCAAAGAAATGTTGGGACAAGGCCATGTTTACCACGGTGTAGAATCCCCTCCTCTTTTAACAACACTGTGAATGTCTGGCTGAGGAGACCAGTTGCTGGAGCTTTGGGAGAGGGATGTTGTCCCATTCTTGCCAGTTAACCGAATTAGTTGCAAAATGTTCTTCCAGCTTGTTAGTACCACTTAGCCAGCTTTTTGTTGCCCTGTCCCAACTTTTTTTTTGAAATCGCCAAAAGGCCGCACATAAAATTCAGCAAATATTTTTTATCAGAGGCAGGAGACATACAGCAGGATATAGTCAAAGACTGCAGACATGATACAAGAGATGGTCAGAGACTGCAGACATGATAGAAGAGAGCTGGCCAGAGACTGCAGACATGGTAGAAGAGATCTGGCCAGAGACTGCAGACATGATAAAAGAGATCTGGCCAGAGACTGCAGACAGGATACAAGGGATGGTCAGAGACTGCAGGCAGGATACAAGGGATGGCCAGAGACTGCAGGCAGGATACAAGGGATGGCCAGAGACTGCAGACATTATACATGAGATGGCCAGAGACTGCAGACATGATACAAGAGATGGCCAGAGACTGCAGACAGGATAGAAGAGATGGTCAGAGACTGCAGACATGATACAAGAGATGGTCAGAGACTGCAGACATGATACAAGAGATGGTCAGAGACTGCAGACAGGATACAAGAGATGGTCAGAGACTGCAGACAGGATACAAGAGATGGTCAGAGACTGCAGACAGGATACAAGAGATGGTCAGAGACTGCAGACATGATGCAAGAGATGGTCAGAGACTGCAGGCATGATACAAGAGATGGTCAGAGACTGCAGACCTATTACATGAGACTGCTGACATCACTGATATAACAGGGCAGTGGGTAAATACAGATCAGTGTCTGCAAAAGTATTAAGGGCTGCAAAAAAAGTGCCAAAGGGCTGAAGATTGGGCACCAGGGACCTACAGAATAAGAGTGAGATAATGTGTTGTTATAATAACTTACAATAATTCCCTTAGACCCCATTCAGACTAGCGCGACTTGTCAGGCGACTTGTCAGCCTGACAAGTCGCGGTCGGTTGCTCGCCATTGAGTAGTACAGGACCCGTTCTAATAGGAGCGACACAAGTATAAGGGGTTGCTGGTGCCTCAGACCAGATCAAGTGGGACTTTATGGGCAAGTAGAAGGTATATAAAGCAATGAACATTTATCACTCGAAATAATGTAGATGAATATTAAAATACAATAGTATTTAATCTGTAAATACCAGTAGTATATACAGCAAGCATTGGGTGACAGTAGTGCTTGGGACAGAGGCCCAAGTGTGAGGAAAAGAAAGATGATTCCGTGGAATCAGTGACAATGGTGTTATCGGGTGACTAAACCAATGGATTTTTTCGTTGTCCCTTGAATGTTGAATAGGACATAATCCCAGAAAAAATCCTAAATAGCTGACGCGTTTTGGCTCTCTTGTGGGCCTTTCTCAAAGCGTTCAATCACTCAGTCAGTGGTCTATAGAGGTAATATAAAGTATAATATGTAAGGATAATTTAGAACAAATCCTTGAGATAAATCTTAGTATTAAAAATAAAAATTAAAAATGACATACATGGGTGCAGCCATTACTTCCGCGCAGAGGCCCCTGTATCCGTTTACAGTCACAGCGGGAATCGTGTAATGCAGGGCCTAGGATTATAGTTGTATTGTTTCTTACAATATATTACATATATTTCAGATGAATCATGTAATGTATATATTTTTGTATATATATTCCTCCACTTACAGTTTGAATGCACTGGTGGGAGGTTGTTCTCTCCGGAGTCCAGGGGCTTAAATTCCCCTCTTTTTTGCCGGGCTCAGATCTAGAGTATAATAAATAAATATTGTGGATGGTATGAGGGGATGAATCCAGACAGGAGCAAAGCTGTCCGGTAAATATCCCAAAAGAAACAGTATTTCATAAGTGCTTAAACAGCTTCCAGAAGGTGGTATGGTACAGAAGTTTAAAGTGACTTTATATTCTTTAGGCTGGCGCAGTGTTGTAGCGCCAGCCTAAAGGACAACTCTATGTAAGTGTAACGGACTGCAAAGCCCCCACTATGATTTTTCTCAATAAACTTGGCACCAAGAATATAAAGTCACTTTAAACTTCTGTACCATACCACCTTCTGGAAGCTGTTTAAGTCTTAAGTCTTGTCTTGACTTGGCCTTTCGGAAAGCAACAAGATGGCTTTTATGTCAAGAGGACTATAAATGAACAGCCCTTGTCACTAACTGTTAGTATGTTTAACATGTGGATCAATTAGGTTGATTTGTTGTCATTTATGATTAAAGTTAGTCCACACAAAACTGATATTTCATTCTTTGGTCAATGCAATCATCTTGTATATATCAAGGACCTGGGTAGTTTGTTCCTCCAGCTGTTGTAAACCTGCCATGGAATTATTTTATTTCCAAGGGAATCTGTCTAGATAGAAATATGGGAGCTGCCATGGCTGACTTCAGGATACATTCACACAGCCGTCCAAATTTCAGAGTTTAGCTGCATTTACAATGACTTTTCCAAAAGTTCTGGTCTTTCTTCTTATTTTGGTTCTCATTCATCCCCATGTTGGTGTTCATTGTTTGCAGATGTAGTACAACAATAGTTAGTAAGCGGTCAAGTGGACAATGACATTTTGGTATGGTTTTAAATTTTATTGTGATATTTTCTGATTTCCTCATACATCAGGAATAAATATCCCCAAGGTAGATGCTGGGATGTTAGTGGATTTACCCATCATTGATTCATTTGCGCCTCTATCTGCTTCAGGACCGGTTCATAACAAAGCGCGGTGTGGGAAAGGCGCGTCTTCTGCACTGTAGGTGACCACACTGCCCTTGTAATCAGCATGCGGTTGACAATTAGCTGTAAACTGCCTCTCAAAACACAAAGCAGTGTGTTTGTGGGCAACAAATCGCTTGGTACCACCGTACCATGCAGTTTATAAAAATAGTGCCATGCATATGAACCGGTTTGTCATCTTCTCCTCTTAAGCAGGCACAAAATGGTAAGCAACAGCTTTGCTCTATACTCCATTTTAATCGCACAGCTCTATCTCCTTGCTCAGAAAACTACCAACAAAATGGAAGAGGAGGAACCTGATTACGCTGTAGTCATAAAGGGATGGACATGGTCAGCAACAATACTCAGGTAGGCTGTGGCATTTAAATGATGCTCAATTGGTAGTAAGGGGCCCAAAGTGTGCCAAGAAAATATCCCCCACACCATTACACCACCACCAGCCTGAACTGTTGATACAAGGCAGGATGGATCCATGCTTTCATGTTGTTTATGTCAAATTCAGGCCCTACCATCTGAATTTCGCAGCTGAAATCGAGACTCATCCGACCAGACAACATTTTTCCTATCTTTTATTGTACGATTTTGGTGAGCCTGTGTGAATTGTGGCCTCAGTTTCCTGTTCGTAGCTGACCGGAGTGGCACCCGGTGTGGTCTTGTTCTGCTCAAGCCCGTCTGCTTCAAGGTTCGATTTGTTGGGTGTCCAGAGGTAGTATTCTGCATACCTTGGTTGTAACGAGTGGTTTTTGAGTTACTGTTGCCTTTCTATCATCTGGAACTAGTCTGCCTATTCTCTGACATCAACATGGCGTTTTCGTCCACACAACTGCCGCTCACTGGATATTTTTCTTTTTCGGACCATTCTCTGTAAACCCTAGAGATGGTTGTGTTTGAAAATCCCAGTAGATCAGCAGTTTTTTAAATTCTCGGACCAGCCCCACTGGCACCAACAACCTTGCCATGTTCAAAGTTGCTTAAATCCTCTTTCTTCACCATTCTGATGCTCGGTTTGAACAAGTCGTCTTCACCAGGTCTAGATGCCTAAATGCATTGAGTTGCTGCCCTGTGATTGGCTGATTAGCGGTTTGTGCAGCAATTGAACAGGGGTACCTAATAAAGTGGCCAGTGAATGTATAACAGATGTGTTCAGGCACCGCACAAGGCTTTCTCTCCACTCTTCACTTCTGGTACATGTTCACTTTAAATATTTTTATTTTTTTTACTTTTTATATGCTGGTTTTCTAACAATTGTCTAAATGATTTTCGAAGACTGTACTCTAGTTTCTAATTTGAAACCGATGGCATTTTGTGCCAAGTTGGCTTGCCCAAATTGTAACAAGAATATTTTTTATAATCCTAATTTATTTATGTACTAACAGGTTCTGTGGCTCAATACAATGCAGATGAAAGACAATGACATGCTAAACAATCAGATTAAGATCAGTTTACCCAATATTACATGGCATTGCAGGTCAGGTAGAGGTCTTTCTTGTAATCTAGAAAAGACCGAGAAGAATTATCTTGGTTTAAGTCAGCTTTAATTAAAGGGTCCGTCCTAATATTACCATTAAATTAGTTCCTGGAGAGGTAAATCCCAGAACATTTCATTCCTGTACTTCTCCAGAGGTGACATTTTTGGACTCCAGTTTCTAGGTTTGTGCTCTTGAGGGGGCATTAAGATATCCGAATATCTCTGCTACAATTTTGTTTGTTGGTAATTCGAGGTTGGAATGTTGTATCATCTGTTCCCTGTTGTCTTTGGGTAAGTGCCGGTTCACACTAGGTCGCTCCGACTTAGGGGGCGACCTGTGAAGTCGTGTCCAGCGCGACTTGCACTGACTTTATAAAATGAATGTCAATGCAAGTCGCCTCCAGGTCGCCCCGAAGTAATACAGGACCCTTTTTCTAAGTCGGAGCGACTTGTGTCGCTCCTATTAGAACCGGTCCTGTACTACACTATGGGAGCGACGGTGCACGATTTGCCAGGCTGACCAAGTCACCTGACAAGTCGTATTAGTGTGAACCGGCACTTAATCAGCACTGATTTATTTTTATTTTTTTTATGTTCAAAGGGTCCTCTCACACGAGCTGTGTCCAAAATTGACAGGCAGACCTGATCGGACCCCTCCTGTCTCCCCTATGGAGTGAAGGATGTCAGCAGTGACATGTCCACTGACGTCTGCTGTCTGATCCAATCCTGTCTGCAAAATCCAGACAGATGGTGTTCCTATTTTGCATCTGTCTGGCGTATCGGATCGGATGAAAATCTGTTTTCACCCGATCCTCCCATAGGGAGATGTTCTCTGTTCTGCACCTTGAGTGTCATCTGCCTGCTCAGTGGGGATCAATAGAGCGATTCCCCACTGTCCGAGCGGATTCCGTTCCATCGAGGCGTTCATGTAAAAGGGGCCTTAATCTATTTCTTTCCATGTTACCATCATGTTTTATAAAGCTGCCAATTTCAACCGCTTCAGCTCCGGTAAACCCCCTTGAAGAGGAAGTGAAGTAAACCCTCCTCAAAAAAATGAAAAACAAAAAAAAAACCTATAAGGCAAAGGCATAATGAGCTAGTATGCATTGCATACTAGCGCATTATGAAAAACCTTAGAATGAAGCCCCAGCAGCGCCGCCCGCTCAGCGACAGGACAGCCGACATGTTCGGCTGTCCTGCTTCCTGTCCTCCGGCCATCTGATTGGCCGGAGGTGCAATTACGTCACTCCCACACATGCGCACGGGAGCCGCGGTTCACGGCACAGGGCTCTAAAGGAACGGCACGGGTGGCTGTTCCTTCAGAGCGCATGCACCGATGACGTCATCGGCTGCATAAATAGCAAATATCTCCTAAACGGTGCAAGTTTAGGAGATATTTACAGTACCTATAGGGAAGCCTTATTAAAGGCTTCCCTATAAGTACAAGTTCAAAGAGAGGGTTTACAACCTCTTTAATGCCAAGTAGTAGAACAATTCTCCTGCGCTCGAGTATAACATAGGGCGGAGGGAAGAGAGAAACTTCAAGCTTGAGTGGACAAGCTTGTGGTCTTGCTGTCCCTTCAGGATCAAGGATATCTGAAACCAACTAGGAAACAACAACAGAAAAGAAAAAGGATGCATTACCACTAAAAATGTATTAAAAATATTAAAAAGTATATATTATACTCACAAAGCAGGTGTGTATACACACATCAACATAATACACATATAGTCTCCAAGGTAGCCAAGGAACCGCACTGTGCTGAATGGTATGCAGTGTGCCGCATAGGGCTGCTGTGTCTAGGCTGATGCGTTTCAGGGGCGAACCCCCTTCCTCCGAGCCAAAAAGAGTTGCTACTTTTTAATATTTTTAATAAATTTTTAGTGGTAATGCACTAGGTCGGTGCGCCCTTTTTCTTTTCTGTTGTTCCAACCTCTTTAATGACCAGGCCATTTTTTTTTGTGATACGGCACTAATTGCGTGGTCATGCGACGCTGTACCAGAATCAAATTTACGTCCTTTTATTTCCACAATTGGATATTTCTTTTGATGGTATTTGATCACCTCTGCGGTTTTGCACTATGAACAAAAAAAGACCAACAATTTTGAAAAAAAAAAAAAAAAAACTATTTTACTCTCTGCTATAAAACACATTCCATAAAAAAATTAAAAGCGTATATTGATTGGTTTGCGCAAAAGTTATTGCGTCTACCAGCTAGGGGATAGATTTATGGACTTTTTATTTTTTGTTTTTATTAATAATGGCAGCGATCAGTGATTTTTAGTGGGACTACGACATTGGCACGGACAAATCTGACACTAAGTACATTTTTAGGGACCAGAGACACTAATACAGTGATCAGTGCTAAATAATATGTACTGTTACTGTATAAATGACACTGACAGGGATGGGGTGCTCCTAGGGAGTGCTTTCTAACTGTAGAGAGGAATGGACTGACTGCAGGAAGAGAGAGAAATGTGTTACTTGATAGTAGGAACACACAATCTCTATTCCTGTCTAAAAGAACAGCAGTCTGCCTTGTTTACATAGGCAGACCACCTTTCCGTCACGGAACGATCGCGGGTGACCGTCATCCATCATGGCCGCTGGACCCGCTGATTGGCTCACGCTGTGTCCAATCACAGCAGGCCCCCAGAGCCCATCTACAAAGTCACGTAAAGGGCCGCCCTGCCGCAGTAAATGTACGTGGGTGGTCCTTAAGTGGTAATTTGGTAAAATATTTGTCTCAGTTACTAAATAGCGCAGCTGTTTTTTCTTTCATTGAATGTCGTTTTTAAAGTTCTGATATTTTTTAAATGTTATTTAATAAATTGTCCCTGGACACATTCTGCCAAGCTGTTGCAGAGAATGCTGGGACATGTAGTGCCTAAAGAGCTGAAGCACACAGTTGGTGCATAGCCGGGGGGTGTTGGTTATTGGGTTTTGGTTCATACTGAGATGAGAGCGGCTCCCTCTCAGCGTACGTGCTTGCAGTTACTGTAACCTGCAATGCAGTATGCTCTCCGGTTGGCTCTGTTACACATTACAAATCAGCTGGATGGCAAGGAAAACTAAACTCGCTGGAAATGCAAGCGTGAACTTGGAACCAGAAGGTTCTACATCAGCTCATTTGGGTTGTAAATTCAGAATATCTCAAGGAAATTTAGTTTCAACTATCAACGAGAGTCTGAGCTATTTTTTTTTCCTTGTAGACATTTTAGGAGTGACCTTTTTCCTTTTTAAATGTAAATGAATATTTTTTGTGAAAGACAGCTTTATGCTTTTACCACGAACTGTATGTATGTTCGCTAAAGCGGTAATAAACCCCAAACCAAAGAATGTAAAATATTGCAGTTTACCAGTCGTTCGATGTGGTGGCTGCATTCATTTTCTTTTCCTTGATTTTTTTCCCTCTGTTTTCACCTGGTGATCTCCTGTGTTGGTCAGACACAGTTCTGGATGAATGTGGTCAGGAGGCACAGCAGGCAGCAGCATTTTCAATCCGGGGGGGGGGGGGTATTAAATGTATTAGCAGATTTAGATGCACCAACAAATTGAAGCCAGACTTCAGCTCACACTTTATAATCTGATACAACAAACCTCTTTTATCCTTTTGGGATAAAGGTTTTACATAAAAGCTGATCATTTTAAGCAGCCCTGTCAGTGTTAAAAGAGAAGTATGGGAATCAAGGTTACTGCACATTTATACTTTACCTGCCTTTTACCATTTATACTTATATGGACCGATGCTGCATCTGTCCCCGCCGCCTCTACATGATCAAACACCGCCAATCAGTCGGATCTCACAGCTCCCTGAGCAGAGAGCTGGTGACTGTTGGTTAGCAGCTCTCTGCTCTGCCTCTTCCTCGCTCACTGGAGCACTGGGCTGTGGCGGGAGTGGGAGAGGCTGTCTCAGGCACTCAGCGCCTTGCTGAGAGTCTGAGCCATGTGGCGGTCCAGGCATGTGGGCGGATCCCGACTCCATGGTTGCCTGAGCCTGCACCGGCTCTGTGACATCTGCAGACAGCCGACTTCAGCCTGCTGTCTGCTGAAAATGGGTCACAGGAGTGCAAAACAAGCTGCACTCCTGTGATCCACAGGAGAAGTACAAGCAAACGAGTTTTGGCTGTACTTCTCCTTTAAGTTGTTTGTCTCATCCATGTAAACTGATACATTCAGCTGGACAGCTTGTGCTTTTGAAGAACAGACATGCTGGCTGGATCACCAGATATTAGAAGGAAGAAAGCCCAAATAAGAGAATGAATGAAGCCATCACATCTGATTGGTAAGCTGCAATATAATGAATGTTTGCTTTTGTGTTGAATACTGCCTAAAGTGGTTGTAAAGGCTGAAAGTTTTTTTCCTATATGCATTCTGTGCATTAGGGTAAAAAAAACCTTCTGTGTACTGCTCCTTCCACAGCCCCCCCCCCCCCCTAATAATCACCTGAGCTCCTGCTTGATCTAGCGATGTGCATGAGAGCCTTGGCTGTCCCGGAACTCCCTCTCCTCATTGGAGAGTCTTTGGCTACCGCTGCGTCTATAACAGCCACTGGGCAAATGAAAAAAGAGCGGGGGGAGATGGGAGGGCGAACTGCGGCTCTGTGTGTCTTATGGATGCATAAAGCAGGGCTGGAGAGCAAGGGGGAGGAACCAGGAGCACCAGCCGGGGATCAGAGAAGAAGAGGATCTGGGCTGCTGTGTTGAACAATTAATACCACATTAAAGGTACTTTAACGTGGGCTTTCCGCCCGAGGGACTCCGTTTTGCTGACCGGTCCGTCTACGCTTACTTTGCTGAGACAGACCTGTCAGATCCCTGCTCTCCTCTATGTGAGATCGGATGAAAATGGCCCGCCTTTCTGTTTTCATCCAATCCTATCTGATCTGATCCTCCAGACGGATGGAAAATAGGGCTTCCCATCCGCCTGTATTTCACGGGCAGGATCGGATAGCAGCAGGTTTTCAGCGGAGATGTCACTGATGACATTCGCTGCTCCATAGGGGTGCATGGAGCATCCGATCAGGTCCGCCTGAGAAACTGACAGGGGGACCTGATCGGAAAGCCAGTGTGAAAGGGGGCTAAGGGTAGTATGTCAATTAAAATTTACATTTCACAGTTGGTAGTTATATCTTCCAGTCATTGGATTGGTCTTGGTATTTAGGTAATTTCTGATCTTGTCCATAGTTCTGCACCACTGCAGAGAATGCATCATTGGCTCATTATTGAGGATCTGAATTATTGCTATCTTAATAGGGCCATATTTTTTTATTTTATTTGCAGTGCTCAGGTGCAGTAATGATTTAAGCCTGGTACACACTGCTAGTTTTTTTTTCATTCAACCCAGTGGGCTGAATGGAGGGAAAAAAATCTCTGACAGTTTGCCGTACCAACAAGTGATGTTGGTGCAGCGATTTGTATTTTGACAGGGGGCTCCCATCCCCCCAACCCAGCAGAACATACTGATCAGCACTCTTTTTGACATTGGCTGCAAGCTCTGATTGGATGCTGGATCTCCAGCATGTCCCTTCAACTTCTGTCAAACAGCTGTACACACTGACCGAATGTCTGCCTGTCTCTGCTGAACCGACTGTTTTTTGGTCTGTGTGTACCCAGCATTAGAAATGAGCGTGCAGAAGAACTGAATGTGGGCACTTTTACTCATACATTTCCCAACCTATATTGAAATTTCTGTAACCCTACCTCAGCATTATTTGGTTCATTGCGGATCTGATGAAAGACAGATCTCCCATCTGTGGCCATTATAGGTGAGAATTTTGTCCATCAGTAGACAACCTTTTGAATGAAGAGGCTGACTGAGAAAAGATGTATAAACCATAAAAAAGGAGAGAAAAGCACCACTAAGTGTATGGACTTTCCTCAAGGACTAAAAATACTCCCTGCATTGGTTTAGCATTACTTGCCCCCCCCCCCTTTTTTTGTCAGTTGTACCAGTGCCCCTTTTTTTGTGCCTAGGTCTGTTCTTAGAGTGTAAATGCCACCCTATGCCCAGATATTTCTAGTGACTGGTAAAAGAAATACAGGTAAAGTGTTTTTTATAGTGGGTAATGGTCACAATTGCAGTGTTTACCGTAGTCTAATCCTATTGGTATGACTCACCTTAGTAGAAGCTTGCAGTTACATATTGTTTTGTTGTATTACGGTCGGTTCACACTGGTGCGATGTGTGAAACCCTGTGATTCAGTGCCAGTTTCCGCACCGTGGTTTACACTGAGATCTGCAAATAGCCCCCAGATTGTTTCACAGGTGCGACCTGTGAAATGGTGCAGGAATCGGATCGCATAGCTGTGAACACCCATGCGATCTGATTCCGGGGCAAACCAAAAAAAGGGTCCTGCACCATTTTGGAGCAGGCCCCGATCCTCTTCTATTGGAGTGCCCTCCGGGCGCTCCAGGCCCCTCCTCTTCATCGGGTGAAGACTTGGGGAGGGGGGGAGGAGAACTTCTGTTTCCATTTGCCTAAGGCACCCAGGAACGGAAGTGGGAGTGGGTACCTGTCAAAATCAGGTACCTGCCCCCCCTCCTCCCCAAAAAGCTCCATTTCACAAACAGAAGCTGGGGGGGAGGCCTTAAAGCGGAAGTTCCACTTTTGGGTGGAACTCTGCTTTTAGGTGAAGAACATTGAGACTTTACAACCACTTTAATGGCATTGAATGACACTCTTGGTGACTTTGGATTGCAACTTTGGATGGGTGTGACTTGGATACAAGCAGTGATAATGGTGTTGCACAACTGTTGCATTTTGTAACATCCAGGCATGACTTTCATGCAACTTTTGAGGGTTCACATTGAAGTCTATGGCCCTCAAGTTGCATGAAATTCGGACCAAAGTAGTGCATGAATTACTCCTGAAGTTGCTGCAACTTTGTCGCATAAACTATGTTAAATGAAAACTGTAGAGCGTTTCTGCAAAAAGCACCAAACTCAGAGGTGTGAACCAGGCCTAAGGCTTGGCCAACTACAAATTGCCCAAAAAATTCCCATGTATTCTAGACCTTTAGATTATGTCCCAGTTACTAAATCCCTTTCCATGACTGTTTTCAAATGTGTATCAACATTACACAGAGCCTGGATATTGACTTTAGTACACCCTTCTGCACAGAATAGAGGCAGCACTTGGCTTGCTTTGATTTTCTTGGAAGCTTGTGTTTGAAAATGTCACGTGTCATGAACTTTGTGTACTGAGACTTGTCATCTCAGACATACAGATTTTAAATTGAGCATGACCACTTACCTGCTCTTGGCTTGCGAGCCTGTGAACATTGTCAGGAGTTTGGAGCAGACGCCTTTTAATGACCAGAAGTGGTTTAGTAATAAAATTGCTACCTTGCATGGGGTCAGATCAAATTCAATTTGTAACTTGGCAAGGCAAGTGTATTTTCCTGGGCTCCAGGCACTATAAATTTGATTTTAAGGCCTAATGTCAGATAAAACTTGATTGTTGTTTGCTGCATAGTCATCAATAGTTAACCCTTTCACAGCTTTGTGGCTCAAACATCAAATTCCAAAGTCTGTTCAAGATAAATGTAGCTATGCTAGGATATTAGACCTGTGTACTGATAATATTTGTAGCGGAGTAGTCTTTTCTTATTGAGTCTTTGCAATTGTTTTTTCTTTAAAAGACAAATTGAAAAGGATTAAGAGAGGTGCATGGAAGCCAGCCAGCCCCCAGTCTGATGTACTCACCCTCCAGTCTGCCACCAACCAAGTAGACCTGTCTCGATATAAATAAAGAACAACGGTTTAGTTGACACGCATTTGCAAACGCGTGTGTAAGCTGCAGAGCCACGACACGGCACCCTGTTTTATCTGCAGTCCTAACACTTTTAAATTTGAGTGTCTCCACTCTGGGAGCACATGGCTGCTAATGGATAGATAGGAGGCAGGTGAGAGGGAGCAGCCCAAACTTTCCCCAACCCACCTCCATCCATGACTGGTCTAGTATCTCAATGCTCTAATAGCAATGTTCTTAAGATGGTACAAACTGAAAACGACCAGCTGAGAAGCATACACCTCCAATCCCTTGGCGGATGCATTGTAAAACACAGATTGGGACTTTATATGAGGCAATTTGCCTGTATAGCTCAGTGCCTCCCATCCACCCATTAGCAGCCATGTGCTCCCAGAGTGGAGACACTCAAATTTAGAAGTGTTGGGGACTGCAGATACAGGGATGGAGACGCTGGGCATACCTGCCGGTGTCTCACTTAAAGTCCCACATAGCCCACATTGTCTATTGTTTTTTCTTTTTCTCTTTTTAGATGGTTTTAAAGTAAATGTGCGATTTAAAGTGCTCAAGCTGACATAACTGTCTTATGCTGACAACCTGTACATCATCTTTGCCTCTGAGGGACCCCCGAAGCCAGGCATGTGCCATATGATTAGCTGGCTACCAAGGCTGAATTCTGGAATATCTTACATTTTTTTTCAGCTAAGGCATCCTTTATGCCCAATCTTGAGGAACCCCAATCTAAATGGTAAAAAAACGAAACTAACAGTTTTACCTAACGTGGCAACATCCACACATATAGCATGTAGATATTGGCAAGCACACCAAAGATCATCAATTTCATCCAAAACGTTTTTTGTTCAAGAAAGATCACATCACAAAACTGTGTAGTGCAACGTTTCGGAGCCACGCAGGACCCCTTTATCAGGCATGTGTTTGCCCCTCCCCTGCTCTGTCAGCACTAGGGTCATATTAGCTGAGTAAGGGAAAAAAACTGATGGAGAAGAGGAACACTAAAATACTTCTATTTGGGTGCCCTATATGTGCTGATCCACAGTCCATATTTCCATTGCGCACATTCCTGAAATGAGCTCTTAAGGTATTGGGTGCTGTAGCAACCGCCAACTGGATACTGGTGCCTATGTGGCTATGTAGATATTCGCCAACACACCAAGGATGATCAGTTTTGTCCAAACGGTTTTTATTCAAGAAAGATCACATCACAAAATGGTGTAGTGCAATGTTTCGGAGCCACGAATGACCTCTTAGTCTTCACATGCCTCATAAAGGGGTGCTGCGTGGCTCCGAAATGTTGCACTACACCGTTTTGTGATGTGATCTTTCTTGAATATAAACCGTTTGGATGAAATTGATGATCCTTGGTGTGCTGGCGAATAGCTACACAACGTATAGGTTTGCATTATCCAGCTGGCAGTTGCTACAGCACCCAATAATTTAAGAGCTCATTCCAGGAATGTGTGCGATGGGAATATGGACTGTGGATCCGCACATATAGGACACCCACATTTGAGTATTCCAGTGTTCCTCTTCTACATCAGTTTCTCTCTCTCTCTCAGCTAATGTGACCATAGTGATGACAGGAGCAGGGGAGGCCAAACAAGTATGCTGTGCAGGGCCCCCCCCATGTCCTCATCAACCAATGATGTCATTGATTGATAGCAAGCTGGATGGTTATAATGGTGCAGGAAGAAAACCTGTGGCTTTGAAGTGTATTTACTAAAAGCAAATAGACTGTGTGCACTTTGCAAGTGCAGTTGCGCTTCTTTTTCTTAGTATATGTATATGTGGTAAAGCTTCACTTTGTAAAGATCACCCAATCAGGTGCAAGGAAAATATAAAACCTCATTTTTGCTTGCACATGATTGGATGATGGAAATCAGGAGAGCTTTACCACATTTACTAAGCTCCGAGAAAAATGAGTGCAACTGCACTTGCAAAGTGCACAGTCTATTTGCCTTTAGTAAATCCACCCAAGTGTGTAACTAAATGGCAGGCTTTGTCCACTCACTGGCTTCTGTACAATTTTGGGGCAATTTTTGGGCATTTTGCCAAGGCACTCTTGAATAAACCTGAAGTTACCCCGGTTGAAAAAGGTTGATCTTACCTATTACCCAGTACATGCTGGTAAAGCCAGTTTTCGCCATTGAAAATTATTTTGACCATGTTAATAAAGAAGAAACAACTACTCACCTCAGTATTAATCTGACAACCCTTCTATGCACTGCAATGAGATTTACTTTTAGAGCTGAAGTTTGCTGACAGAACGGGTTGTCTTGATGTAACAGCTGCTAATGAGGGCGTACTTTAGCCTACATTGCTTCAGTTTGAGGTTTTACCAACATATGTTCCCACCAACACACTGCAGATCACAGCCACAAAGTCCTGGCTGCGGAAGACTGTTTGCTTTTCATTTTATGCTACGCTCAGTTAAAGGCCTTATTGGATAGGCTAGACAGTATTTCTTTTTTTTAATTTTTTTTATTTATTAAAGGTATTGTAAACCCTTGCATACACCCAATGAAGTGACTGGCTTTGGGTGATACACAGGGATGAAATAAATGTTGCACCTATCTGCAGTCTTCTCGTCTCCACATCCTTTCTGAATATCTAAAGCTTGTCTGAGCTGTCAGAAGAAAGGAGGCAGAGAGCTGAAGTTACACTCTGCAGAGCTCGGTAAGGAGAACTCTGAGAGCTCATTGGAGAGAAGGGACACCCCTCAACCCCCCCCTTCACACAGCAACAAAGCCGAGGCTGCCAATCTGCTGGAAAACCCTACCCTGTCACAATTTTTCTCTTGGTGTCAGGAAAAATTAAGTTCTTTTATGCAGATAGCAGAGAAACGAAGCAGCAGACATAAATTATGCTTAGTGCCCTTATTTGAGACAAGTATACACTATGAAGGGATGTGCTTTGTTCTTTTTTTTTTTTTATTCTTTTAAGATGGTTTTAAAGTAAATGTGTCATTTGAAGTGCTCAACCTGCACATCATCTTTGCCTCTGAGGGACCCCCAAAGCCAGACGTGCCATATGCTAAGCTGGCTACCATGGATGAATTCTGGAATATCTTTTTCTGAAAAATCGTTTTTTATTAGTTTCCATACATAAAAGAACAAAGACTTAGAGCCGGTTCACACTGAGGCGACACGACTCCTTACTACTTCGGAGGCGACTTGTGCATTACATTGCACCACGACTTTGGAGCGACTTGCAGGGACTTCACATAATGGAAGTCTACGCAAGTCGCTCCGAGGTCGCCCCGAAGTAGTACAGGACCCTTTTTCTAAGTCGGAGTGACTTGTGTCGCTCCTATTAGAACAGCTCCTGTAGCGGTCAATGGACCGCGAGGGAGCGCGACTTGTCAGGCTGACAAGTCGCCTGACAAGTCGCGCTAATGTGAACCGGCTCTTACAACAGCCCTCTGCTGGGCCAGCAATAAATACAATAACAAAGACAAAACAACACACCAACGGTCAGCTTGTTACTCATCGTATGCCCCTTAGGCCCCGTTTATATGATATGATCTAGACAATTACCCCTATAGAGAGGAAAAAGAAATTCTGGAATATCTAACCTTTTTTTCAGCCAGGGAACCCTTTAAAATTCTGCCCAATCTTGAGGCACCCCATTCTAAATGGTAAAAAAATGAAACTAACAGTGTTGCATAACGCAGCAACATCTGCACATAGGGTATGTAGATATTCGCCAGCACACCAAAGATCATCAGTTTAGTCCAAACGGTTTTTATTCAAGAAAGATCCCATCACAAAACTGTGTAGTGCAATGTCCCCTTTGGTACAATTGGAGGATGTTGGTCGGAAGGGTGCCAGGAGGGCAAACCACAAAGCAGATTTGCTCACTGTATAGCCAGCTTTAAACCCCATACACATGGGCCAAATGCCTAGCAACATCAGCCGGTCCAATAAAAACTGGCTGACATTCGGCCCCTATGTATGCCAGCCGGTCTAACAGAAGCAAGCCGGTTGGCTTGCTTCTGTCAGGCTAGCAAGGAAAATCAGCATCTGACCGTCTCCCGATCAGAGCTTTCAGACAATGGCAGAGAGCACTAATTTGAGTGTTGTGGTGGGCGGGCAGCTCAGCGGGGTAGATTTCTGTACGAACGTCAGATCCTTAGTACAGCAGTTCCGACCAGAACGTGTACCAGGCATTCAAATTAAATCAGTAATGGCAGCCGCTTTTACATGTCAGTACAGACCTTCTCTTTGAAGGTAAAAGCCTGCTCCATCGTTATGACAAAACCTTTTTAATTCCAGCTATCCTAATTTTGGACTTCCTACAATACGTGCTTTTATGATGCTTTGCCTTGTATTTTTGGCTATAGCTTCCCTTCAGAATAGCAATAGGAGGAAAACCAAAAAAAAGGATTAGTAAACTGTGGAAACTGGAATACTTTTTCTGCCAAAAAGCGTGCAACAACTTGCCAAGTTTAAAGGGCCCGGTCTTTAACCTCGTTAGTAAACTGTGCGGATCGATCTCACAATTCTTACGTAGTTATGCAACCAAGCTAGAATGTGCACAAGTTATGCTAATATGACTCATTTATAAAGGAGTTATGTTCTCCATATAAATGGAGTTCAAACGTTTAAAATAAACGCAATGTGACATTGGTGTAAGCTAGAGAGCCATAGACTGTGCAGCTTTTTAACCGTATTTGGTATACATTCTATATGGAAAGAAGGGCCTCTGTCATGTGAATGCTTCGCTTAAGCTATTGTGATTCAGATGTAGAATTCTTCTTGGTAGTAAATCATCTTCCTCTATGTTTTATTGTTGCCAGATTATGACATAATTGTGCATAGTTTACTTCTCTTCGGACTTTCTTCCTATTAGTACATATCCATTTCGTTGAAGCAAAAGAGAAGTACAAAAATAAGAGGATGTTGTATTAAAAGTAACATATCTGCTATTTTGAGGAACTCTGTGGTTTTTTTTTTTTTTTATAAGGTCAAGTAACCCAGAAACACAGATGATGTTACCGTTGAAAGAACTACTTATCTACAAAATGGGTCTTTATCCGGCCATACGCTGATCCATATTTGGACATTTGCCCGGTTCATGGGCTACCGGTGGAATGACGATCAGTGTGGGGCCATCCCTGCTTGACATTTCATTGACTTCTGCTAAAGGAACATATTGGAAAACTTTCTTCAGTCAGTGTATTCTGACAGTGTGAGCTGCTATCAGAATTCAATGTGGTGGATGGATGAAGGAATCTGTTGGCTGAACAAAAAAAAGAATGCCTATTCTGGAGACATCCGCCGGTTCAATAAAAACAGGCCAACATTCGGCCCATGTGTATGTCAGCCGATCCGACAAAACCGTTTGGCCAGCTTCTGTCAGACAAGCATGCTGGTAGACCAGCAGCCTACCAGCTCCTAATCAGAACTCTCAGCCATTGGCTGAGAGCACTGATCGGAGTGTTCTGGTGAGTGCTCTGTCCGGAGTGTTCTGGTGAGTGCTCTGTCCGGAGTGTTCTGGTGAGTGCTCTGTCCGCAGTGTTCTGGTGAGTGCTCTGTCCGCAGTGTTCTGGTGAGTGCTCTGTCCGCAGTGTTCTGGTGAGTGCTCTGTCCGCAGTGTTCTGGTGAGTGCTCTGTCCGCAGTGTTCTGGTGAGTGCTCTGTCCGCAGTGTTCTGGTGAGTGCTCTGTCCGCAGTGTTCTGGTGAGTGCTCTGTCCGCAGTGTTCTGGTGAGTGCTCTGTCCGCAGTGTTCTGGTGAGTGCTCTGTCCGCAGTGTTCTGGTGAGTGCTCTGTCCGCAGTGTTCTGGTGAGTGCTCTGTCTGGAGTGTTCTGTCCCCCTATTAGAACACAACAGCTTAGCAGGGAAGATTGCTGTACTAATGTCAGATCGTTAGTACAGTGGTTCAGACTGAAGTTGTTTTTTTTTTTCGTTCAACCAGAAAAAAAAAAACTATTAGTGTGTACCAGGCTTAGGTGTATGGCTAGCTTTATTTTGCTATGTACATGTAGGTTAGTAAGTACACTGTGCTGCTGTATGGCATGACGTTTGGGGCTAATTCATGTGTCTGTTTATGACTGTACACAGCCCAGATCAGCAAATTTCTGGGGTAGGTTTACGCTCAGCTGCGATCGCTTAGCTTGGACAAATCAATACCAAGCTGAGAGGCTCTGCAGCAGTCCGCATATAATTGCGCTTGAAACATCGCTGGCCGAATACAGGCGAACAGCCGCGGGCGATGCCAGTGTGACCTTGTACAGCAGCACAGTGTACTTACTAGCACTGTAAGGCCCCTTTCACACATACGGTCCGTTCAGTTCATCAGTTCAGTCATGTCAAAATGTATCAGTTTTTCATCCGCTTTTCATCTGTTTTTTATCCATTTTTCATCCGTTTTTTATCCATTTTTCATCCGTTTTTTTTTTTACATCCACTACCAATGCAAAAACAAATGAAAAATGGACCGTTTGTCCGTTTACACCTGTTTTTTGTCCGATCTGTTTTTTTTTGACGATTGAAAAATAGGGCATTCATCCGTTCCAAAAAACGGACATTGACAGAAGCGGATGAAAACGGATGTTAACGTATGATCATCCGTTTTTACATAGAAATACATTGATGTCTGTTTTTCATCAGTCAACGGATGGATGAAAAACGGACAAACGGACCGTATGTGTGAAAGGGGCCTTAGGCTCCATGCACACAAGCTCCTAGAAGCTGTTAGCATTTTTTTTTTTCTGTTCCCAGAAGCTAAATAGTGTTATCCTATGTGTCCACGCACACTACTATAGGCTATTAGCGTTTTTTGAGCTTCAACATCTAAGAGCAGAAAAAATGAACCATTAATATCAATAGTTAACCCTAGTTTTTAGATTATTCTGAAAAATCTACACCAAGCTGAACTACAACCCTCAACCTACTCTCTAATATTAGATTATTCTCTTAGAGCTCATTCACATAGCCGGTCATGGCCGTATACTGCCTGGAACAGCGTATTCATGTGATCGGTATGACAGAGTGTTTATGTCCAGCTGCAGACAAAAAAGCAGCTTAAAGAGGAAGTAAACCCTCCTCAGGAAGTTGTACCTATAGGTAAGCCTATGATAAGGCTTACCTATAGGTACTGTAAATATCTCCTAAACATGTACCGTTTAGGAGATATTTACCTTTAATGCAGCCAGTGACGTCACTGGCGCATGCACTCTGAAGGAACGGCTGATCGTGCCGTTCCTTCAGAGCCCCGTGCCGTGACCGTCGGCTCCCGCGCGCCTGCGCAGGAGTGACGTCACCGCGGCTCCGGCCAATCAGATGGCCGGATGCCGCGATCCCGGAAGACGGGCGACTGAACATGTTGCTCGTCATACAGGTAAGAGAGCGGCACGGCGGGGGCTCGTTCTCGATGCATACTAGCTCATTATGTCTTTCTCTTGCAGGTTGTAAAAGAAAAAAATTTTTTAACGAGTTTACAACCTCTTTAAGCTAAAAAAAAAAAAAAAAAAAAAGTAGAAAAACTGCTGGATAAAATCCGCTGGTAATTGCTTTTTGTAGTAGTGTTTTAGGAATGTTTGAGAGCGTTTAGGAGTGTTTTTGAAGTTACTTTAAAAAAAAAATGGGGAAAAAAAAAGCTAAAAACGCTATTAGTAGTGTTTAGCCATGTTGCCGGAAAAATGTTCCAGGAAACTTTGTTTATGGTTAGGAGAACATTGGTGTAGGTAGGGGAATTATTATCTTAGTGTATCATCAAGTGGATGAATGAAATGCTTGCCTTCTCCGTTCATAGAGCGATTTTCATTCATTTGAATCGGCTTCTGTGAATCGAGGAGAAGGGTGGAAAGGTGAGTGCAGATGATGGGTCCCGGAGTTATGTTAACCCTGCTCCACCAGAAGATTATGGCGAGGAACCTCAGTGTGCAATGAAATCAGAGTAAGCTAATTCAGTATATACACCACACAATTCTCCTGCGCTTGAAGGTTGGCCCCAAGGAGGTTCTACTCTAGGCTCTCCGTCCAAACAAATTTGGATAACTGCCGCCTTGCTGCCCCCAAAGGACTGGGGATGTCAGGATGACTGAAATTAGGAAATAGAGAGAGGTCTATGATGTTAAGTTGAAGAACAAAGACACAGGTTAGTTGGCTCTGAAGAAGAGGCAGGACTGTTAGCCAGTTTTTGTGGACGTTTCATCTATGATGTGATACCGTGGGCACTACAGCCACTGTGATGTGATATGCCTTTATCAAGCGTCTGTGAGTACTTTTTTATATAATAAAGCTTTTTAAATTGAGGATAATGCACTAGGCCGGAGTGCCCTCTGTCTATTTCTTAATTTAAACAATTTTTTGTACAGGAGATGAGCCTATATAACTGCAAGGTAAGGCTGGAGAACCACAGTGAAACATTATTGTACTGGCCCCTTCATGTATATATCTATGCCACATCAAAGGTCTCTGTTTAATGAGATTTCATGTGGTACCAAAAAAAATTAATAAAATGACTGTCATTGGACCATGTGTGACGTGTTATCTCATGTCAGTCGGTTGTCACCTTTCAGTTCACATTTTAATTCCTGAAGTACCCTAATTTCATGTCTCCATGTGTTTTAGCACACAATCCATCTTAGGTTTTATCATTCCAGTGGTTAAATCCGGTTTAGAATGTTGGTTATATAGCAGTAACATTGCCACCCACATATTCTTAACCCATATTTTCCCTTAAAGTAGTTCTAAAGTCTCTTCTATGCATGAAGGTAAAAAAACACTTGTGTGCAGCAGCCACCCTAATACTTACCTGAGCCCCATTGCGATCCATCGATGGACACGAGAAGCTCTGCTCTCCAGGGACTCACTCATTGGCTGAGGCAATAGCGGGAGCCAGTGGCTTTTGCTGCTGTCGATCATAGCCAGTGAGCCAATGAGCTTTGTAAAGATTTTTTCCCACTTTTGTGTTGCATCTCCAGGACAGGAAGTGAAGGGAAATCTCCCCAACGGGATGCAAAAAATAAACTGTTGGGGGTTTTAACACTTTCCTATTCTATCCAAAGCAGAAAGAAATGTTTTGGTCATGCATACAGACTTTGAGGCTGAATGAAGTAGTTCTGAATTCCATATTTACTCCTGGCTACCTTCCGGAACATAATGGAACCCTGCCTGGATGATATCTCATGTGTTGTAGTACAGGTTTTCTTGTTTATTTGTTTCAAAATGATCCATTTTGAAATGGTGTCTAAACTTGTATTACATATAATATAAAGTTTCAGATAGTTTTCAAACAGCTCCGGGTACAACGGAGAAATATTTTACTAATATGCAGTTATAGTCTGGGATCCGGCCATAATAAATGAAAGGTATTGTACAGCTCCTGTGCTGGCTTCCAGTTTAGACATTTATTTTGGCTTGTAGTTGGTTCACCTAATGTGTCAACCTTTCCATAACTGTTCATAGTTTATTCTTAAAGCCTATTTCTGTATTTGTTTCTGCCCTGTTTACCGGACGTCTATTCCATGTATCCATTGCGCTTTCAGTGATGCTGTACTTCCTTACATTACCCCTGAGCTTTGCTTATGAGCTGCAACACACGACCTCTTGTTCCAGAAGCTCGTCTTTGAATGCTGCTCACCTCTTCCTGGCGACTTAATAAATTCTTTGGCACCAATATATATTTCTCTTTAAAGCGTTTTTAATACTTTATTTGTAACTCACAACCTAAAATATATGTAATCCCTACTAATGAACTTCTCTTAATTGCTTCATTTTGGTCTTTTCAATTTACCATGGTAATTGTTTTTTTTTTCTTTTTAGTAAAAAAAGAAAATAAAAATGCCTGTCGGTCGGTGATCTTGTGTACTCAGTTCCTCAAGCAGCGTTGTCAACACTGCCTGATTCTCCTTTGTGCACTACAGTACATTCACCCTGTGTCTATAAAGATGAGAAAAGGGGTGGTATTCTGTTGTCCTAATACTTACTATGCTAGGGTGACAACACAAAACTAAAACGGCCGCCACATCTGAGAGCAGATAAGTAGCAATATATTTGGCTGAGATAGATTTTGGGCTTGATACAGACCACTTTTACAATTTTTAACATCTCACAGACAGGGCTGAGCTCAGGGGCGCTAGTCGTACCCACCTGAGCTACCTTGCTTTTAAGGGCCGCGCACACGGGCCGAATATCGGGCGACATAGACCAGTTCAATAGAAACCATTGGGCCGGCTTCTGACGAAGGGGCATGACCAGAAAATCCAATCAGCGCTCTCAGCCACTGCACTGACCGTGTTCTGGCATGAAGGGCCCGTCCTCCTGTCGGAACACAATAGCTCAGTGGTGGAGCTTGCTGTACTAATATCGTATAGTTAGTACAGTGGCTCCTCCTGAGCTGTCAGTTTTTTTTTCCGGTCAGTCCACTGGGTTGAATGAAAACTAATCGTGTGTACTAGGCTTTATGCATACCGCTTGTGTGGCTGTGGGGTGGGGAACACCTCAGGTGTTTAACTGACAGTGTGCAGTGACCGCTACCTGGTGGGATAGCTCCGGTTGGCTTGGACTCGGATAGGAACCTGCCTGAGCTCATTCCTACTCACAAAAAATAATCAAGCTAATTTAAAATCCAACACCAGCTGGGCCTGTGGCCTATCTACGCACGTGCGGGCTTCATGGCACATGTGCGCATGCACAGTTTACCCTGTGCTGGTGACAGATTGCATCATATGTCATTTTTATTATTTTACCATTAGTTCCACTTTAAGGTTTTGTAGTGCTTTGTGCAGTAGTATTATGGTTGATACCCTGCTTCATTATATATTACCCATAATATGATGATATGGGATCAGACAATTACTAATTACAACTACCTCTCATTCTTCTAGCCTATCTTTGGGAAATTACAGTTGATTTTGATTGGTTGTTGCAGGCAATGTCCCAGCATGGGCCTTTGTGTTGATCAATAAAGTATTACTGAATAAAGGCAATAAGATCATTTCCTCTATCTGTAGTTTTGAAGGCCTAACCACTGCCGGCTCAATATTCTATCCATTATTTCTCCCAGTGATCAGAATAACAAATACTAGAATTGATGTTGGTAGGTATGAGTGTCAGCCTACTAAACAGTTATCTAGCACAAATTTCGTAGGAAGAAATGGACTCTTACGTGATGTTTGTGCCAGGCCGGTGTGTCAGAGCAAATTGGAATGTCATATTGAGTAGACCTGCAGGGACTTGTTGTCTGTCACTGCTGTACTCTGGGAGCTGTCCATCACTCGTGTGATTTTCAGCCTGTTTAAGGTCTCCTTTCCCTCCTCGTTTGATTGATTTATAATGATAGCGATCACTTTTCACTTTATATTTCGTGAGACAGAAACTAGATATAGATCAACCCCCATCTTGCTAAACCAGCTAGTGAGAGAGAAGGTAAATAATCGTAAAATTCACAACAAGAGAGAAGATGAATATTTAGTTGAAAAAAATAAGGTCATACAAGCCATATAAAGATTTATTTGTACAAAAGCCCTAAAATTTAGACGTACTAGACCCATCATAAGATAAAAACTATGTACACAATAACCTACCAAAATCACACCAACTTTTTGAGATCGGAAAAGGGAACACCAATTAGCAAAAGTATGTAGGCATAGGGCACGCCCCTTGCCACGCCCCTTAAAGGAGAATTTAAAAAAAAAAAAGGATTAGTTAAACCAAGGAGTTCTTTGAACCACTATTATTGCTTTATACTGGCTTTTGAAATGTACAAATGCAGCAATTTAGAAATTGGATGAAAGGTTTAGTTGTGGGAGATCCTTTTTTGAAGGCTAAAACATGCATTTTATATAAACTAAATAAATCAGACCAAAATGAGAGAGTACTTCCAAATAAGGGACAGTCCCTTGAAATCTGGTAACGTTGGGAACTATGCCAAAATGAGGACTCCTTTGTATGCATATCGCTATCTTACACTATCAGGATCAATAGTGCAATCGTTGATGTGCACAAAATTGATGTCAAAAGTATAAGAATATGTATACATTAAAGGCCCGTACACACGTACCGATTGTTGGCCGTAAATTTTCGGCCAACGTCCGATCGGCCGATTGTCGGCTTGTTAGTATGATGCTTCCGACAACCGACTGTGACTTTTCAGCCGAACAAAATCTGGTGTGCATGCTATAAAATTTTTGTTGGCCATCACCAGAACGGCCGATTGTTCTAAAGTCAGTACAGATTTCGGCAGACAAAAATGTGATGAGCAAGACTGGGCATGCTCAGAGAAGAAAAAACACACGGAAAGTAAACCAGAACATGACATCACTTCTGAAGTTGGTTTTTGTTGGCCGACAAAATTCGTGTGCAGTCTAGAGCACATTTCAACCAACACAACAACACTGGACAAAAGAAGGCCGATCGGTCGGCCAACAATCGGTGCGTGTGTACGAGGCTTTAGACTGTGCCCATTTAGGTACCCAACCAAACAGTCTTGATTTACTCACACCCCCCCCCCCCCCCCCCCACCATAGTAAGTCACTTACTACGGGGTCACTAGTTGTGTTTGGTCTGGTAGCTGGCTCTGTGAGTTCATTGACACACAAAGTGTGACACCGCCCTGTCTCCCAATCCCTCCTCACTTGCTATGATTGACAGTTTCTGAACCAATGAGGATAGATAACGGAGAGCCTCGTGCACATCACTGAATTGGCTCAGGTATAGGGGGGTGATTTGCATAGCAGAAGGTTTTTTATTTTCTTGCATATAATTCATTAAAGAGGAAGTAAACCCTCCTCTGACACTTGTACCTATAGGTAAGCCTATGATAAGGCTTACCTATAGGTACTGTAAATATCTCCTAAACATGCACCATTTAGGAGATATTTACCTTACATGCAGCCAGTGATGTCACTGGCGCATGTGCTCTGAAGGGACGGCCGCTCGTGCCGTTTCTGTCGGCTCCCACGCGCGGGAGTGACGTCACCGCGGCTCCGGCCAATCAGATGGCCGGATGCCGCGATCCCGGAAGACGGGCGACGGACATGTCGCCCGTCATACAGGTAAGCGGGCGGCACGGCGGGGGCTCGTTCTAAGGTAAGTATTTCATAATGAGCTAGTATGCGATGCATACTAGCTCATTATGTGTTTCTCTTACAGGTTCCAAAAAAAAATATGGGTTTACAACCTCTTTAAGGTAAAAAAACTTTCAGCCTTAACAACCACTTTAATTTCCTTCAATATACCCAAGGTATACGCATCTATTGTTCAATGCTAAAAATGTCACACAAATCACTCAAACGTAAAGACTGCTCTATGTAACAAAGTGCACACACCTGAAAAATTGCAACACTAAAACTGTCTGAACTTCCCTGTGTATGACGAATGGTTTTATGAACCGAGACTGGCAGGTATCCATTAAGTGCTTATAAGCAGCCTGTGGTGCATGCTGGGAAACGCTCTAGTGGCAAGCAACTTTTTTGAGATACATGCTCAACAATGAGCCATTTAGAGCCTCATGACTATTTATTCTGTATATGCATAGAGAATACTTACGCAGGTATTCCTAGAACTGCAAACCGAGAAGCACCCAATGATCTGTAATAAACTATAATATAAGGGTATTTCTCCGTCACTCAGACATAAGTGTGACATGTGTAGTGACAGGTCTACTTTAAGCACTTTGTTATGCCCACTCAGTAGAGATCGTTTTCTATGTGGAGTGTGGAGGCCATCTGTGTAAGTGTGCCATCGCTTGTTTGCTGGCTTAAATGATACTTATTGCACCCAATAAACGACTCCTAAAATAAACATGCCACACCAATAGCAAACATCCCTTATTACATGGACAAATTGTCAATTCTTGCTAAGTATCTTATGTTTTAACACTATTGTCTACACCTTGGATCCATGGGAAGCAGGAAATACTTACATACTATATACAGGATTGCATTTATGTTCATAATTCTTATCGGTAGTCAGTAGAATGACCACTAAGAATGTGTGGTTGTTTGTTTTATTCTGTTATGCAGCAAATTTGTTCCAGATTTCTGGGATTACAGTCCTTGTAACCAATGCGGCAAGTTGCACTGTTGCTGTTTTCTTTGCACGTTTTGCATTTGTGACTGAGAAATGCTTAGCTCTGGTGTTGGAGGAAAAAGATGAAATTGGCTTGTATAGGTATAAATACCCAAGTTTCAGGGCCTGGTCCCAGCACATGGACAAGACAAATTGCCTTGTATCCTATTTGTTCAGTTCACATCACTGCCATTCTGTGTTGAAGACAAAAAATAAATAAGTAGGACATGTACTGCTTTTTTGTCACTGCAGCGTGTGGTGATGAACTACTGCGCATACCAATTTGTGACATTCCAATAAAGCTGGAAAAAAGTAAACCATGCTGTAATCGGTGCATCGCCACTTTGTATGACACAGTGAGCTTGTGACACAGCTGCTGGTGTGAATAGGCCTTAAGGCTTGGTTCACACCAATGCGTTTTTTTATGCTTTTTTGCAGAAACGCGGGACATTTTTAACATGGAATTCCATGGAACACGTTCATATCAATTCAGATCAATGCATTTTTTTGTGCCAGGGACTTTTTTAAATGCAAAACGGTTCTTTTTTTTTTTGTTCAATAGACCTAAATAGAGCTGCAGAAAAGCATATAGTGAGTTTTTACTGCAATTTTGCTACGTTTTGCATTTTGTTTATTTGCCCAAAAACAAATTTGCCAAAAAAAACCCCATAAAGAAACAAAAATCGTGGCAAAAGCGCAGTAAAAACCTTTAAAAAAACGCTCAAAAGCAAACTGCATAGGTGTGAATGGATCCTAAGAGCTACTAAACACAGGCAATCTGTGTAGTAATAGTCAAGCAGCCTTCACACTTGCTGGGACATTTCTGATTTTGATTAAAGGTCTATGGCAGTAGCAGAGTTAAAAAGAAACTACGGTATTTAAAAACAGGCCCAGACTTCTATTCTGGCAATGAGAGTTCCTACTTTAGCATGCAACTGCTCTGCATCTCATAAATCCACATGTACACTGCTCAAAAAATTACAGGAACACTTTTTAATCAGAGTATAGCATCAAGTCAGGTAAACTCCTGGGATATTGATCCGGTCAGTTAAGTAGCAGAGGGGGTTGTTAATCAGTTTACCGCTGCCTTGGTGTTAATGAAATTAACAGGTGCACTAGATGGGCAACAATGCTATAACCTCCAAAACAGGAATGATTTTACAGGTAAAGGCCATTGATGTATTTTTTTTCCCCCTACTCCTCTTTTCTGACTGTTATCACTAATTTTTGCATTTGGCTAGGGTCAGTGTTACTACTGGTGTAGCATGAGGCCATACCTGGACGCTATAGTGTTTGCACAAGCAGTCCACATTCTCCAGGATGGCACATCAATACGTTCCATTGCCAGAAGATTTTCTGCGTCACCCAGCACAGTCTCAAGAGGATGGAGGAGATTCCAGGAGACAGACAGTTACTCTAGGAGAGCTGGATAGGGCCGTAGAAGGTCCTTAACCCATCAACAGGACTGTTATTGGCTCCTTTGTGCAAGGAGGAACAGGATCAGCACTATCAGAGCCCTACAAAATGACCTCCAGCACGCCACTGGTGTGAATGTCTCTGACCAAACAATCAGAAACAGACTTCATGAGGGTGGCATGAGGGTTCGACGTCCTCTAGTGGGCCCTGTGCTCACTGCCTGGCACCCTGGAGCTTGATTGGCATTTGTCATTGAACACCAGAATTGGCAGGGCCACCACTGGCGCCCTTTTTACAGATTAGAGCAGGTTCACCCTGAGCACGTGACAGACAAGAAAGGGTCTGGAGAAGCCTTGGAGAATGCTATGCTTCCTGTAACATTGTTTAGCATGACCAGTTTGGTGGTGGGTTAGCGATGGTCTGGGGATCCATATCCATGGAGGGACGCACAGACCTCTACATGGTCGACAAAGGCACCCTGACTGCCATTAGGTATCAGGATAAAATCCTTGGACCCATTGTCAGACCCTACGCTGGTGCAGTAGGTCCTGGGTTCCTTCTGGTGCACAACAATGCCCGGCCTCATATGGCGAGAGTATGCAGCCAGTTCCTGGAGAATGAAGGAATTAATACCATTTAAATGGCCCCCTTGCTCGCCCGACCTAAATTCAATAGAACCTCTGGGACATTA
Organism: Pelophylax lessonae; assembly: GCF_965119305.1. Classification (NCBI taxonomy): domain Eukaryota; kingdom Metazoa; phylum Chordata; class Amphibia; order Anura; family Ranidae; genus Pelophylax; species Pelophylax lessonae. The sequence continues at coordinate 153,160,332 of NC_138776.1, forward strand.
TTTTTCGGTCCATCTGACGCCACCAGGTTGCACCTCAGTCTATTCAGGAGCTCAGTGATGCCCTTGTCCAGATCTGGGAGGAAATACTCCAGGACACCATCCTTCACCTCATTAGGATCATGCCCTGATGTTGTCAGGCATTTATACTAGCACGGGGGGCCATACAAACTACTGAGTGTCACTTTGAGTTGCTGCAATGAAATTTCAGCAAAATAGACTAGCCTGCTGCATCATTATTTCACTTTGATTTTTGGGTTGTCTTTGAGTTCAGCCCTCTGTGGGTTGATAATTTTCATTTCCATCAAACGATGTGGTAGGGCTGGGCGATAAATCGATTTAATCGATTTATCGATTTTTTAGTTTGTAACGATTTTTTTTTTAAATTCGAGTTTTTTTTACAATACTTTTTCCTGCCTTGTGCAGCCACCGAACTCCCGAGTAACGGACCTGCGGGGCGGGCGGTGCGTCTGTACAGGTCGGGGCTGCGGCGCGCTGTGATAGGTAAAGTCTCCCCGGCCTGGATGTGACGTCAGCTGCCGGGAGAGGAAGCGGGCGGTGCGTCTGTACAGGCCAGGGGCTGTGATAGGATAGCTCCGGTGTTCTAAAATTTTCTCGGACCCGTGAAAAAAATCGGACCTCGTCACTTCCGGTGATGGGAGTCTCAAGTGCGCATGCGCACAAGACATTATCTTGGTTTGGTAAACTTATAACACATAGCGGGCAGTTGAATGAGAGGAGGCGGGACGGAAGACACCGCCGCGCCATCTGCAGAGCTGAATAGAGGAGGCGGGACGGAGGTGCGGCCGTGTAATAAATGCAGGACTTGTTTTATTATCTTTAGCAATTATCGTATTATTTATCCTTAGGATTTCATAACATTTAGTATTTCTATAATACAAAATAAGAAATACTAAATGTAATGAAATCCTAAGGATAAATAATACGATAATTACTAAAGATAATAAAACAGAAGGAGTCGCTTAAGCCCTGCATTTATTACACGGCCGCACCTCCATCCCGCCTCCTCCGCCAGCTCTGCATATGTGCCTCCGTCCCTAATGTCTTGATGACGCGGCGGTGTCCTCCGTCGCACCTCGGCCCCGCCTGCTCTCAATCAGCTGTCCGCTCTCTGTTATAATTTTTCCAAACCTCGAAAAATGTCTTCTGCGCATGCGCACGGACGACTCCTATCAGCTGTTTTGTGATGCTCTATCACCGGAAGTGACGAGGTCCGATTTTTTTTTCACGGGTCCGACATAATTTTACAACACCGGCCTGTACAGACGCACCGCCCACCCCGCAGCTGACGTCACATCCAGGCCGGGAAGTCTGTACCTATCACAGCCACATGCCGCAGCCCCGGCCTGTACAGACGCACCGCCCGCCCCGCAGCTGACGTCACATCCAGGCGCGGCGGTGGTCCGTTACTGGGGAGTTCGGTGGCTGCACAAGGCAGAAAAAAGTATTGTAGAAAAAATTCGAGTTTGAAAAAAAAAAAATAGTTTCAAAGTCAAACTAAAAAAGGTGGCCGGTTACTGTGGACTCGTTCTCTGGACTGTACCTATCACAGCGCAGCCCCTGTACAGACGCACCGCCCGCAGCTGACGTCACATCCAGGCGCGGCGGTGGTCCGTCAGTCAGACACACATATACAGCGCTTCTCCTTCTCCTCAGTCCTCCCTCCAGACTCTGCAGTCATTTTTTAAGTGCATTGGAAAAAAAATCGAATCGAAACTCGAATTTTTCTTTAAAAATCGAAGATTTTTTTTTAGGCAAAATCGCCCAGCCCTACGATGTGGTATCTTTTTGTTCCTAACACATTACCCCGTCCATATCAGTATAGATATCCAGCATGATATTTTTCCCCATTGAGATCTGATGTGTTTTCAAAGTGTTCCTTTCATTTTTTTTGAGCAGTGTACTTATTTCTGTATGCTTCTTATGCATTCTCATAGCTGTCGGTACAGAGATGTACTCATTCACATGTTCTGAACCCGATCTGTGACTAGACTTCTAGGTCCCAGTGAAAGGGCAGGAAGCCACACAACCTCCCAGCCGTTAATCACTGTCGGTTTGATAGTGATCACCTGACAAAGCAGTGTCACAAGTCTTTCCCTACTGACCCTTAGCAGTCAAGGGCAGAGAGACACCGACTTCTATATAGTACTTCAAAATCACTTGGGTCACAAAAACACCCCCAGCCATGATGGTTTCAAAATAGCAAAATGTCTAAAACACCAAATGTTCTCAGTGGTGAGCATGTTTTTATTTCTGTTCGCTTCGTACCATTCGGGGGTAGCGGCGTCTTTTTTTTTTTTTTTTTATCAGGGAGGCAGTACACTTTTTTTTTTTTTTTTTATTTTCAATAATTTATTTTTTATTATTTGAGATTGCGGCATGAAATAATTCTGTGAGCACCTAATATAATGCCCCATGAGTAATGAAAGGACAGATTACTCTTGAGATAAAAGCAAAACTGTACAGAGATATTCCAGAACTAGGAGAAATGCGGACTATGGCATCTATTTGGATCAGACCAATACATATACTGTATATAATATGGTAGGATAGAGGCAGAGAAGACCATGGTGGACCCCATGCTAAATTTCAGATTGTACATCTTTATTGTGCCTAGCAAATATTCTTCAAGCTGGCTGATTGTCTCCAATTTTATGTAATGGTGGCCATATGTGTAATATTCTGGACGAATAATATGATCAGATCTATGAATTATCAAAACAGGCCATATTATGTCATCAGTTATGAGAAAAACTGATTAATTTAATCAAAACTGTTCTGATCGGTCTGGATAGAATTTCTGATGGTTGGTTGAAGAAAACCTCAAGGTTGATTTGTAGAAAACCCCATTGTCGTTTTGCAGAAAACCCGATTGTCGTTTTGCAGAAAACCCGATTGTCGTTTTGCAGAAAACCCGATTGTCGTTTTGCAGAAAACCCGATTGTCGTTTTGCAGAAAACCCGATTGTCGTTTTGCAGAAAACCCGATTGTCGTTTTGCAGAAAACCCGATTGTCGTTTTGCAGAAAACCTGATTGTCGTTTTGCAGAAAACCTGATTGTCGATTTGTAAAAAAACCCGATTGTCGATTTGTAGAAAACCCGATTGTCGATTTGTAGAAAACCCGATTGTCGATTTGTAAAAAAACCCGATTGTCGATTTGTAAAAAAACCCGATTGTCGATTTGTAGAAAACCCGATTGTCGATTTGTAGAAAACCCGATTGTCGATTTGTAGAAAACCCGATTGTCGATTTGTAAAAAAACCCGATTGTCGATTTGTAGAAAACCCCATTGTCGATTTGCAGAAAACCCCATTGTCGATTTGTATGCCATCAAACTATTTTTTACTTTTATTTTGCAATCGCCTTTCCATTAAAACCGTTAATCTAAAACCATATAATTGCATATAAAATCTTTCCATGTACAGCCACCATGCGATCTAACTCCCCTCGGTGAGCACATATCAGTGAGCAGCATTTGGGTTTATTTAGGTTTGTTAGGAAGGAAAAGGGCAGAAATGTTTTGCACTGCGTGTTTTCCACTTGCTTTCCCATATTTGACTGACAAGATGCCGGCCCCTGTGTGGGAGCTTCTGCCTTTCCAACACCCTACAAGGACTTTTAGCAGGCTAGACAAGTTCATTGTTATGACAAGTTCCCAACAAATGCTGTCTCTGCAATGGTGCTTTCTGCAGCTGCTGCTCAGGCTAGTGAGGCTGTATTCCGTCTCTCCCTCTGTGTCTGACCCTCCCCTTGTGCTGCGGAGGAAATTGGCTGGGCACAAGGAGCGTTGGCATGGAGAGCAGATTGATTTCTAGAAGGGATTAAGACATGTTTTTGGTGTCTGTCCAAGGAGGTGGTAAATCCTGGATTCTCTGTTCATTCGTCAGTTTCTGCTGTGCTAAGATCTTAAAGCTGTAGCCAGCTCTGCTTGCCATTTAATTAATAAATACAGTAGTCCTCAGATTTATTGGTTCTCTGGAACGGTGATGAGAGGCATTATTGTAGCCTTTATCTAGACTGACAGATTGTGGCATCCTGATCATGAAAGCATTAGGTCTGCAGCTTGTCAGAAATATTGATGGTTGCATTTGGAGGTCTTAAAAAAAATAGTGCTCTTTTATAATGACTGCTTGCTCTGATGCAGTGTCACTGTTCTGCAATAAAGTGGTTGTAAAGGCAGAAGGTTTTTTTTATCTTAATGCATTCTTTGCATTAAGATAAAAAACCTTCTGTGTGCAGCATCCCCCTTAATACTTACCTGAGCCCCATCTCGATCCAGCAATGTGCACGAGTGCCTTGGCCGTCCGGGACTCTCCCTCCTAATTGGCTGAGACACAGCAGCGGCACCATTGGCTCCTGCTGCTGTCAATCAGCCAATGAGGAGAGAGGGGGCAGGGCCAAACTGTGCCTCTGTGTCTGAATAGTTGTGCTTCTTGCTGTGGGGGCACTCGGCAGGAGGGAGGGGCCAGGGACGCTGGTAGGGACCGGAGAAGAGGAGGAACCACTGCACAGAGCAGGTTATAACATGTTTTTTTTTTTTTAACCGGTTGCCGACCGCCGCAAGTACATATACTGCAGCGGTCAGCCCCGGCCAGGCAAAGTGACGTATGGGTACATCACTAGCCTGTCACTTGCTTGTGAGCCAATAGCGGGCGAGCACGCGCCCATGAAGGCGTGCGCCCGCCCAGGCTCGTTCCCTGGGAAGTCCGTGCGTGTGACGGTCACTCGCGATCGTCCGCCGTGAAGGGAGAAAGGCAGGCGGCTAATGTAAACAAGCCGCCGGTCATTCTCCCCTGTGTATGAATAGCGATCATACAGTTCTACTATGTAGGACCGTTGATCACTGTTCCTACACCAGTAGCCATGTCCAATCACAGTTAGAAGCACGCCCCTAGGGACACACTTAACCCCTCCTTCCCCAATAAAGTTAACCCCTTCCCTGCCAGTGTCATTTTGCAGTAACAGTGCATATGTATAGCACTGATTGCTGTAGTAATGTCACTGGTAACCCCAAAAGTGTCAAAAATGTCAGTCAAGGGTCCGATCTGTCTGCCGCAATGTCGCAGTACCGAAAAAAAAATCGCAGATCGCCGCCATTACGCGTTAAAAAAAAAAACAACAAAAATGACAGAAATCTTTCCCTTAGTAAACACAATAAATTTTGCGCAAACCAATCAAAATACGCTTTTTGCGATTTTTTTTTTTTTTTTTTTTTTTTTTTTTTTTTTTTTTTTTTTTTTTTTTTTTTTTACCAAACATATGTAGCATAAAACAAATTGGCCTAAAATGTTAAAAAATTTAGATTTTTACATTTTTTGGGGGGGGAATTTCATATAGAAAAATGTGAAAAATATTGTTATTTTTGCAAAATTGACGCTATTTTTTTGTTTATAGTGCAAAAAGTAAAAATCGCACAGGTGATCAAATACCACCAAAAGAAAGCTCTGTTTGTGGGAAAAAAAGGACGTCAAATTCGTTTAGGTACAGCGTCGCACGACCGCGCAATTGTCCGTTAAAATCACGCAGTGCCGAATCGCAAAATAGGCCCTGGTCAGGAAGGGGGTAAAATCTTCCAGGGCTTAAGAGGTTAAAGAAAAAAAGTCTTTAGTATCACTTTAACTGTATAACAACATTCAAATGGGCCAGTGTATGGAGCAAGTGATTTTTAAAGGGGATCTTGCAGTCCCACCAAATAAAAACACTTGCGGGAAGTAATAAAACATTTGAAGAAAAACAAAAAAATACGTTTTTGGCTTTACAGCAGCATGGTAGTTTGAGAACTACAAGCCAACAGGCTTATAGTTCATTCACACACAGAGCTGGGCAGAGCCCCGCACAGACACACTGATTTTAAAGTGACCGCTAGTACAGGGAACTTCTCCCCGTACTACTGTCACAGGGTGGAAAATGTTCCCAAAGGTGAACTTCTCCTTTACATTTATAATGAAATTATACAGAGTTTAACCTGCTGCATTTCTATTTAAAATGTCAGTTACATTCCATTAAACTTTATTTTCCGAGTGCTAATTGTAAAGATCTGCCTGTTGTCATAGACATGGACCAATCCCAGGGTTTTAGTCAGCCAATCCATATGAGCAGCATGTGACCTTTCTGGGAAAGATCTGAACACAAACAGAATTGCCCCAGTGTTACCAAGGTTAAGTGCTGGTTCACATATGTGCGATGACCGATATCGCATATGATTCAGAGCGCACTGCTCTGCAAATCACATGCGATGTCTGTGCAATGCAAATTCAGCCATACAGATTGTATAGCTGAATTCACATCGCATTGAAACACAACTCCCACAGGACCCTTTTTTTGGTCCGCACCAGAAACGGATCGCATGGTTGTTCACACCTATGCGATCCGATTCATGTCTGACAGTTCGCACTGCGATATATGAACTGATCTGGGGGTGTCGTTAACTTTGTATTGACACCCCCAGTGATTTGCATATGGCAGTATGAACGGCCTGCGTGTTGAATGCAGTAGATTCTCGGGGTTCCCGCATCGCATGTGTGTGAACCAGGACTTATGGCGCTTTTCCACTGCATAGAACCGTACCGGCTCGGCACGCTTTTGTGCTTTTCCACTGCGGTACCGCATGGTATAGGGTCGGAACGGTTCGGTACGGTACGGTATAGGTTTGCTTTTCCACTGCATGGAACCGAACGGTACGGTACGGCTCTGAAAAAACAGTACCTACTCGATTGTGGTTCCAACAGGTACCAAACTGGTACCATATCCCACAATCCTTTGCATGCAGTCACTACTAGCCACTGATTGGTCAGAGAATCACACCCACCCTGTTGTTATCCCACCCACTTAACTTTAGTACTACTTTAGTGGAAAAGCAAACCTATACCGTACCGTACCGAACCGTTCCGACACTATACCAATGCGGTACCGCAGTGGAAAAGCAAACCGGGCCAAGCAGGGCCAAGTAGAGCCGAGCCGGTACTAGCCGGTACTTGCAGTGGAAAAGTGCCATTAGAGTCACATTTTGTGTTTTCGGCAGCTTTAGAAAATAGTGGCTGTAGATAAAAACACAAAGGTGGTTTTTGTTGCCAAAAAATTACAGGTTGGCTTGTACAGCAGTTATATGTCAAATTATAATGCTAAAAATTAATAACCTTTCCATTCAAGGAAAACTTTTTGGGTGATCTCATCTGACTGTGTAGCATAAAGGAATTCATTATAAGGTTAATTAAAGCGGAGTTCCACCCTGGATTTTTTTTTTCTTTTTTTAAATACCCCCGGGACAGGGCTAGTACATTCCACAATGGATAGCCTCTGATCTGTCCCGGGTTGCACTTACCTGTTAGGACAAATACTTACCTTGAAAACGTCTTGTCCAGCGCTGCCATCTCAGATGTGGGCAGCTTGAAGCCAGCGAGATCCCCTTCGGCTTCTTCTTCCGCCTTCTTCGGTCCCACGATGCCCTGCGCCGGCCCCGCCGTCACTTTCGGGTCGCGCGCGTCATCCGTCCACAGCTTCTGGGCATGCCCAGAAGCTGTTTAGAAGGGGATGACGCGCGCGACCCGGAACTGACGTCGGGGCCGGTGCAGGCGCAATGATTCCTGGGAGCGATGACGTCCAGCTCCCAGGAATCATTGCAGAGCCAGGAAGTGACGACGGGCCGCGGCCGAGGAAGGAGGAATAAGGAAGTAAGGTAAGTATTTTTTCTTCGCTATGAGGTAAGTAAAAAAAAAAAAAAATATGAGATTATCCATTTCTTTTTCAGGTGACCCGGAGCGAGAAGATGGAGGTAAGTATTAAATTAGGGTGGAACTCCACTTTAAGTTAAAAAAAAAAAAGTGTATGTATGTGTGTGTGATAGATATATATAGATATAGATATAGATATATATATATATATATATATATATATATATATATATATATATATATACACACACCCCCTACACACACAGCGGGTAAAATGAATATTAATCACGTCACCATTTTTCTAGATAAATATATTTCTAAAGGTGCTATTGACATGAAACTTTCACCACATGTCAGTAACAACCCATGCAATCCATACATACAAAGAAACCGAAACAAGTTCAGAAATTAGGTTATGTGTAATAAAATGGAATGACACAGGGAAGAACTATTGAACACGTGAAGAAAGGGGGGGGGGGTGCAAAAAGGCATGGAAAGCCAAGACACCAGCTGAAATCTATCAGTAATTAGCAATCCTGCCCTTTTGTCAGTGCAAATATCAGCTGGTTCAGTCTTAACTGATGGCCTAAAAAAAGATGTATCATTACCAAGGTGCCACACAAGAAACCTCTCATGATGGGTAAAAGCAAAGAGCTCTCAAGGCCTTTTCAACCTTATTGTTGCAATACATACTAATGACATTGGCTACAGAAGGATTTCTAAACTTCTGAATGTTTCAGTGAGCACTGTTGGGGCCATAATCTGGAAGCGGAAAGAACATCACTTCACCATAAACTGGACACTACCATTTCTGATAGAGGAGGGAAAAGAACTATCAGAAGAGTTGTCAAAGAGCCATGGGCTACTTGTGGAGAGCTTCAGAAAGACCTGGAATTAGCAGGTTACAACAAGTTGTTTCAAAGAAAACAAGTAATGCACTCAACCACCATGGTCTGTATGCTTGCTCACCACACAAGACTCCATTGCTGAAGAAAAAGCATGTTGAAGCTTGTTTAAAGTTTGCTGCACAACATTTAGTCAAGCCTGCGAAATACTGGGAGAATTTAGTCTGGTCAGATGAGACTAAAATTTAACTCGATGCCATAATACACACCATGTTTGGAGGTCAAATGGCACTGCACATCATCCCAAAAACACCATACCAACAGTGAAGTTTGGAGGTGGGAACATTATGGTGTGGGGCTGTTTTTCAGCTTATGGTACTGGCATAGTTCGATGGACATGTCAGCAAGACCATGATCCCAAACAAAGCCAAGGAAACTCTCAATTGGTTTCAAAGAATGAAAATAAAGCTTCTAGAATGGCCCAGCCAATCATCTTACTTGAATCCAATAGAATATCTATGGAAAGAACTAAAGAACAGAGTTCATAGAAGAGGCCACGGAACATTCAAGATTTAACGACTGTGTGGAAGAATGGACCAAAAATCACTCCTGAGCAATGGATGGGTATGCGACTAGTTTCTCCATACAGGAGGCATCTAAAAGCGGTCATTACCAACAAAGAATTTTGTACCAAGTATTAAATACATTTCAGTTAGCGTGTCCAATACTTTTCCCCTGTGTCGTTCCATTTTTTACACCTAACTTAATTTCTGAACTTATCGGTTTTGTTTTCATTTGCATGAGTTGTTACCACCATGTGGTGTAAATTCCATGTCAATAGCACCTTTATTTACCTAGAAACATGGTGACGTGTTCATTTCTTCTTTTACCCGCTGTATATATCTTGTTTTGCATGGTTGTTTTGCCAAAGTTAATGTTCTATTCTTGATATAAAAGTTGTGCATTTAGTTAGTTATTTCATGTTCTCAGTACAAAAGACGGCATTTAAACCTGAATTGGGTTGTGTCGTACTTCCCTTTTCCACAATAGTGTGCAGTGTTTTCACTCCTGTGGTGGCTGGGTCTCACAGACCTGCTTGACTTTTCCCACATTATTCTTTTGGAGGAGAGCCTTGCCAAAGACTTGGATGCAGCCAAGGTTTGGGTTTTGGAAGTAGGGGGGCTGCTTGGAAATAATCAAGCTTTCTTTTCAGTACTTGTTTATAGAGCTCACACGTGTATACTACCGCAGCAGGCAGTTCAGTTAGTCTGGGAACTGCTGGTTCATTGAGCTTTCTTAAAACTGAATCCTTTCATTTTTAAAACTGCATCCATAAAAACAAAGTATATTTAACCACTTAAGCCCTGGAAGATTTTACCCCCTTCCTGACCAGGGCCTATTTTGCGATTCGGCACTGCGTGACTTTAACGGACAATTGCGCGGTCGTGCGACGCTGAATTTGACATCCTTTTTTTCCCACAAGCAGAGCTTTCTTTTGGTGGTATTTGATCACCTGTGTGATTTTTTTTTTTTTTTGATCATGCGCTATAAACAAAAAAAGAGTGTAAATTTTGCAAAAATAACAATATTTTTCACATTTTTTTATATGAAATTCCCCCCCCCCAAAAAAAAATGTAAACATCAAATTTTTTTAACATTTTAGGCCAATTTTTTTTTTTTTAACCATATGTTTGGTAAAAAAAAAATCGCAAAAAGCGTATTTTGATTGGTTTGCGCAAAAGTTATTGCGTTTACTAACAAAGGGAAAGATTTTTGTCATTTTTGTTGTTTTTTTTCTTTTTTAACGCGTAATGGCGGCGATCTGCGATATTTTTTTCTTTTTTTGCCGGACTGCGACATTGGGGAGGACAGATCGGACCCTTGACTGACATTTTTTACACTTTTGGGGTTACCAGTGACATTACTACAGTAATCAGTGCTATATATATGCACTGTTACTGTAAAAAAGACACTGGCAGTGAAGGGGTTAACTTTTTTTTTTGAGAGGGAGGGGTTAAGTGTGTCCCTAGGGGCTTGTTTCTAACTGTGATTGGCTGTGGCTTGATGTGTAAGAACAGTGATCAATGGTCCTACATAGAACCCTATGATCAGTTGATCACCATTCTCACACAGGGGAGAATGACAGGCGGCTTTGTTTACATTAGCCACCTGCCTTTCTCCCGCTCTAACGGACGATGGCGAGTGACCGGCGGACATCGGGTCCGCCGGGCACACGCGCGGGAGAGTCCGTGACCGCGCTCGCTCCCTAGAGCCTCACAGGCTAGCGACGTAGCCCTACGTCGCTTTGCCTGTGAGGGGCTGACCGCTGCCGTAAATAGTCGTGCGGCGGTCGGCAAGCTGTTAAAGAAAACAATATTTGTTCTAATATTGAAGAGAGTTGGGAATGGAATCCCATTGGGAAGATACTTTTGCTTTCTGTCCTGTAGTAAACACAAAAAAAAAAATATCGTTCCTGTCTTTAGTCTCAATTGGAAGAATTTTGGATTTCCCCTTACTTGGCACCAGAACACATGACCAGGCTGAATATCTCCAGCGGTAACACAGGCAGGTCAGCTTTTTCCACCAGACCGGATTGCAAGCTCAATATACACTATATTGTCAAAAGTATTGAGACGCCTGCCTTTACACATACACACACAAACTTTATTGGCAAGGTCCATTAAGACATGGATGATCGAGTTTGGGGTGACTGGCCTGTACAGAGTCCTGACATCAACCCGGTAGAACAACTTTGGGATGAATTTGAGCAGAGACTGCAAGCCAGGCCTTCTTGTCCAACATCAGTGCCTGACCTCATGAATGCATTTCTAGAAGAATGGTCAAACATTCCCGTAGACACTCCCCTAAACCTTGTGGACAGCCTTCCCAGGATAGTTAAAGCTGTTATAGCTACAAAGGGTGGGCCAACTCAATATTGAACCCCACGGACTAAGACTGGGATGCCATTAAAGTTTGTGTGTGTAAAGGTACACAGTCCCAATTATTTTAGTAATATAGTGTAAGTCTGTGGGTGCCTGTTTACATCCTACCTTATAGTGCACCAAAGGCCTGGAAAAATACTTTTTTCATTTATTTATTTATTTTTTTACCTCAATGTAACAGATTTGAAACCATTTATATATAGATCCGCCAATAGTAAGGTGGGGTACACACTATAAGAAAATTGGGCAATCAATAGTTTGATTTATCTCAGTGTTTCACAGCAAGTCATAACTGAGGAAGGAAATGTAGGAAAATTCTTGTACGACAAAGGCTTTTTTTGTTTATTGTTCTGATCTTGCGCAGTCTTTCATTTCATTTCATTTTTCTGGTACGAAAATCATGCAAAAACAGTAGACATTCAATGAAAATTGATCTTTCTGTTCCTGTATGAGAAAATCGTGCGATCGTTCATCGGACGGAAATGTTCGCCTGGTTTTTCTTAAGTGTGTACGAGCTTTTAGTCTGGTTGAAAAAAGATACAAGTCCACTTAGTTCAACCAATAGGGCTGGGTTCACATATTTGCGGCAGCGGTTTGCAGTCCGGTGTCCTGTGCATTTCTGTTCACCGGTTATGGTGCAAATTTTTCTCTGAATTCGCACCTGAATCGGACCCAAAAATGCCGGTCGGCCCTGCCCCCTCTCTCTTGATTGGCTAACTGACTTTGATTGACAGGTGCAGGAGCCAATGGCACCGCTGCTGTGTCTCAGCCAATCAGGAGGGAGAGTCCCGAACGGCCGAGGGACTCATAGACATCTCTGGATATAGAATGGGCTCAGCTAAGTATTAGGGTGTGCTGGGGAGGCTGCTACAGTTTTTTTTTTCCTAATTACCTTCTGCTTTTACAACTCCTTTAAGAATATGACTGTGCACACAGCAAAATGTAGCTTTCCTTCTGCCGCAGATTGCCTTGCAACATCAAGAGGTTTGACCGGACCACCGTGAAGGCCAACAACCATCGGCTATGGTATTTAGGACTCGTTTTCAGCTGTCCACATTTGTTGTGCCTCACCCTGTGACCACAACCATTTGTATGTACTCAATTCTCTGTACCCACAATACTGTGTGATATTAAATGGCAATTCCATTCCTGAACAGTACGTAAGAAATATATGAAAGCACAAGCATGTATTTAACCCCCTTCCCAAAAAGTTTTGGTGCTCAGACCCAGGTGTATACTGTCCACACATGTTGATGAGAAGGGATTGGAAGGTAGGTAGGAAGTAGGTCTACCATTTCACACTGTATATGTGAGACATTACACTTGACCAGGATTTACATTACAGTAAATCAAATCCGCCTGTATGCATTTTGGATTTGTGGTCTGTGCATGCTTTGTCAGTAAAAAAAAAGCTGCTTCTGTTGTACTCAAAATCCTTAGAGAGAAGGATTGATAAGAAGAAGACGGTGGTTTGAATTGCCCATTGTCTTCTTGTTGTACATATTTCTTCCCCTGAGTTCCCAGGTTTGCCTACCACTATTGACGCATTGCCGAAATACCAGTTGTGCGTGGACTGCCCCATAAAGTGGAATTCATGTTGTTCTGTTGAAGAACATCTTTTTTGTTCTCAGATACTTCGTTAAAAAAAAAAATATATATATATATATATATATATATATATATATAAAATTTATTAAATGTGAGGTGCGTTTTGTCTTTGGTCAAAATGCAGTGAAATAATGGCATTAATAGTTAATGTGGTAATTGGGCAATGGAAAATATGGGCTGGACATTTGGGAATATATATGAGAGAAAGCTGGAGTTGGCAGCGTTTTAGAATTCCATTTCAATGATTGTGTTTCTCAAGTAAATTCTCTTCTTACGTAGGAATAGTTTGCTCTGATGTGTTTATGGACGCAAAACACGATAAACCAGATACAGTATGTATTTTCTTGTGTAGAATTCATTACGTTTCAACATAGCTTACGTTCCTGTAATACTTCCTTCCTGCACATATACAATTCAAATAAAACTTGTCTAAGCACTATTAGATCTGCTAAAATAATATCAAATAATGCCAGTGGTGTTTTTAAACTAACTTTGTTCTGTCCTACATGCACATCGTAAAAATAAAAGTGGTCAGTTTATATAGCTTGTAATTCTACATGTTTGCCATGTTTGCTCATTGCATATGTAGCGCTGCTTTCAGCTTCACACTGCTACACAATGGAGACCTCCATATCCCCCACTTACCCCAGGATAAACCCCAGAATACACATGGATATTTTGCCTGATCTGACTTGCTATGAGCTTGCTCTGTCCACCCCATGCTTTAAAACCTGCGCAGCTATTTTTACAGTCTGTCATTGTAGGCCAGCTTCTTCCTGGTTCTGATTTCCACATTCTGACCCCAACAGTGGGGCAAGATTCCGCCCACTGGCCCCAAATGGGGGGGGGGGCACCATTCCTCCCATTGGCCCCAATGGGGGGGGGGTCACCATTCCTCCCACTGGCCCCAACGGGGGGGGGGGGGGTCACCATTCCTCCCACTGGCCCCAACAGGGGGGGGTCACCATTCCTCCCCCTGGCCCCAACGTGGGGGGGGGGGTCACCATTCCTCCCACTGGCCCCAACCGGGGGGGGGGGGAGAGAGTCACCATTCCTCCCACTGGCCCCAATGGGGGGGGTCACCATTCCTCCCGCTGGTGGTGCTTGGTTCCTCCCGCTGGCCCCAGTGGTGGTGCTTGGTTCCTCCCGCTGGCCCCAGTGGTGGTGCTTGGTTCCTCCCGCTGGCCCCAGTGGTGGTGCTTGGTTCCTCCCGCTGGCCCCAGCGGTGGTGCTTGGTTCCTCCCGCTGGCCCCAGCGGTGGTGCTTGGTTCCTCCCGCTGGCCCCAGCGGTGGTGCTTGGTTCCTCCCGCTGGCCCCAGCGGTGGTGCTTGGTTCCTCCCGCTGGCCCCAGCGGTGGTGCTTGGTTCCTCCCGCTGGCCCCAGCGGTGGTGCTTGGTTCCTCCCGCTGGCCCCAGCGGTGGTGCTTGGTTCCTCCCGCTGGCCCCAGCGGTGGTGCTTGGTTCCTCCCGCTGGCCCCAGCGGTGGTGCTCGGTTCCTCCCGCTGGCCCCAGCGGTGGTGCTCGGTTCCTCCCGCTGGCCCCAGCGGTGGTGCTCGGTTCCTCCCGCTGGCCCCAGCGGTGGGTGGGTATTGAGTTGGTACACTGTCGCGGCTTTCTTCCGGGTCCCACTGAAGACTGTGCTGCCATTTGCTGCAGCATAAGCCGATCAACAGGTCCTGGCCAATGATTTATGGTGGCCAGGACTCTCTAATTGACTTAGCGAGTGACAGCATTCGTACAGCAGTGATGTGCCTTTTTTTTCTCCCTGTGAAGCAGGCAGTAAAAACCAGCACATTGCTTAGTAAAACACCACACGGTTAACACAACAAACATTGTTAGGCACACATTTAACCCCTTGGTCGTCCTAGATGTTATCCCCTTCCCAGCCAGTTTTTCAATTGTGCAGTGGCTGTGCATTTTTTTTAGCACTGGTTACTGTATTGGTGTCACTGGAGATGTCAGTTGCAGTTAGTGTCAGATTGTCTACAGCACTATCTCAGTCCTACTAGAAGTCGCTGATCACCACCATTAGTAGTATAAAATTCTAGTATCTATACTAGTGGTATCTAAATTGGGGCTGGATGTGGCCCTTTGCTTGCCTTTATCCGGCCCTTTACACTATTCCTGCCACTGACACCAACAATAAGGCATAATTCCTGCCACTAACGCCAACGATGGGGCATAATTCTTTCCACTGACAACAAAAATGGGCACTATTCCTTCCAACGACATCAACGATTTCTCCCCCTAATACCAACGATTGCGCATTGTTTACTCCAACTGGCCACAGTTTGGCCCCCTAGAGTCTGAAGATCAGTAAATTGGCCCTTTCTTTAGGAAGTTTGGAGACCCCCGATCTATACCATAGTGTGTAGACACTATACATTTCAATCGATATACACTTAATGGGGTTTTCTTTCACCAAAGACGTAGCAGAATTCATTTTGGCCAGAATTTATGAAGAAATTAGAGTTTATTTTATTTTATTTTTTTGGTTATTGGATATGTTTTATAGCAGAAAGTAGGAAAGAAAATATATATTTTTTTTCCCCTTTAACGTGCAAACAAATAAAACAAAAATCCCAGTGGTGATCAAATACCACCAGAAAAAAAGCTCTACTGGTGTAAAAAAATATATAATTTTCATTTATGTCCAGCATTGGATGACCACGCAATCGCTAGCTAAAGTAGCGCAGTACGGAACTGCAAAAGGCGGCCTTGTAGTGAAGGGGTAAAATCTTCAGGAGCTCAAGAGGTTAAACTAAGCGCATTGTCCGTTACTATTTCACTTTGCCTTTTTAATAAATATGCAGATATCTTGGTGAAGAGAAGGGGTCCCTCCACCTAGTTGCTGCCTTTCTTCCAATTATGGGTGGATGCACATCCTTACAGCTCTAATGTGCAGTTTCCATATAAAAAAAGAGCAAATCTGCATATAAAGACCGCAGTCAAAGCTGATATGAAATACAATGCATGGTCCCATGTGTGCCAGGCGAGACTGGCATTCATCATTACATTACCATTCGATCTAAGTGAACCTGGATGCATGGTCCCATGTGTGCCAGGCGAGACTGGCATTCATCATTACATTACCATTCGATCTAAGTGAACCTGGATGCATGGTCCCATGTGTGCCAGGCGAGACTGGCATTCATCATTACATTACCATTCGATCTAAGTGAACCTGGATGCATGGTCCCATGTGTGCCAGGCGAGACTGGCATTCATCATTACATTACCATTCGATCTCAGCGAACCTGGATGCATGGTCCCATGTGTGCCAGGCGAGACTGGCATTCATCATTACATTACCATTCGATCTAAGCAAACCTAGATGAAAATGTGTAGCCCGCACTTTACTGCGTCATGCTCCTGCTACAGGTTGCCAAGGAACCGTAGAGAAGTTGATCACTCCTGCCTAATCACTGTAGGAAGACACAGCATACACACGTCTCCCATTGATTATCGTTTAATAAAAATAATGACTCTGTTTTCAGTAATGTATACAGCTTGGGCACAATTCCTGCAGCCATCTCTGATTATGGTGTAATGTCATTACATATATATGTATATTCCCTACCTGCTGCTTTGTTTTATCCCAGGCTAATACCGTGGCAGCTATAGGTTTTTATAATAAACCACGTGGAGAACACTTTGTGCTTTGCGTCCTCTCTGCTTAATCGGTGGACTTGTTACATAATGACACTGGTAGGGGTGTGCTGCCCCTGTGATGGAGATATATTTAATTTCACGTATTTGATTTTTAAAACAAAACATCCACAGGCAGCAAATACTAATCTGACTACAATGCTGGCCTGGTCAGAAGCAGTGAAATATTAATTATTTAGGACTGCGCTAAGTGCCTGTTAAGCCGGAGGCATAGTAGAGTAATAGGGAACATAGCTGACCACTTTAGGGAGCATTAAAAAGCCATTTTCTTAATGCTATCTGGATGTTTTTGGGTAGGTAATAGGATGCACAGAGATCTCACCTCGTGTCCCAAAGGGCTGGATCATTTTTCCAAGCTTTTTGTACCAGGAAAGCTGGCCTCACCTTCTTGCCTTGCCCTATGCAGACTGCAGTCCAGGAAACTGAGCCTCTACTTCACTTCTTTTGCCATAATTCCCCTTAAAGCGGAGTTCCACCCAGTGAACGTTTTTTTAATAAAAATACCCCCGGGACTGTCAGGGCTAGTGCATTCCACAATGGCTAGCCTCTGATCTGTCCCGGGTTGCACTTACCTTTTTAGAAGAAATACTTACCTTGAAAATGTATTCTCCAGCGCTGCCATCTCAGGTGTGGGCAGCTTGAAGCCAGCCTCTTCTGCATCCTCTTCCGTCTTCTTCGGTCCCACGATGCACTGCACCAGCCCCGCCGTCACTTCCGATGCCGCAGCGTCATCCCTGCACAGCTTCTGGGCATGCCCAGAAGCTGTTTTGCAAGGTATGACGGCGCCTGCACCAGAACAAAGAAGGCGCATTGATTCCTGGGAGCGATGACGTTCAGCTCCCAGGAATCATTGCAAGTCAGGAAGTGACGACTCGCCGTGGCCACCGAGGGGAGGAAGAAGGAAGTAAGGTGAGTATACTTTCTTCTAAACCAGGTAAGTAAAAAAAAAGAAAAAAATTGCTCTTATCCATGTTTTTCAGGTGACCCGGAGCGAGAAGATGGAGGCAAGTATAATTTTAGGGTGGAACTCCACTTTAAGACCTTAGCATCTATTTATCAAAGTTTGCATTTCACTGTATAGTAACTTTGTTATATTGCCTTGCTTCCTCTGTTTACTAGTTGAAGTGTAGACAAATTTGTTTTATGTGGAATGGCCCTTTATCCAGTGAAATGTAAAATTAAAATGTTACTAAACCCAGGACTCTGCATTCACTATGTCTGGTCTCCCAAATTACACAGAACATGGAAATGCAATTATTTTAGTAAATATAGACTTCTAAATACCTTTTCTCATCAGCAGTTAGAGCAGGCTTGTGACTTCTATCAGTGCCTGGTTAAAGCTTGTTGGAGGAGTTTTCATTCTCCTCTGACTGTCCTATGAAAATGCAGGACCCCGGACCCTCTGTCTGGACAATGCTGACCCTGTACTGATCACATGCATTCTCCGAAGGAAAAAATTAAAAACAATAGCGTACACAACAAACTGAGCATGTGCAGAATGATTCCAAAGGCTGTCTTATCAGGAGATGGATTGGGGAGAGTGGAAGAAAGGGATGATCAGAGAAGACCGGGTCAAACAGCCTTTTTATACAATGTGCAGGATTAACCCCTTAGGTTCCACAGTAAATATACCAAGCATGCTTTTCTGCATATACAGACTGATTTTACTGTTGGTTTAGTAGCAGCCCGTAGATCAGGGGTGTCAAATTAAATTTAATTGCGGGCCGCATCAGCATTATGGTTGCCTTCAAAGGGCCGGTTGTAACTGTGAGACTGGATGTCTAGAGCACCCCATCCTCCTTACATCAGATGTCAAGAACTCTCCCCCACCATCAGAAGTCAAAGTCCCCAAACCTCCCTTACATCACAATGCACCATCCCTTACCTTGTGCTGCTGCGGGGAAGAAGCTGGGGACCAAGCTGGGAAGCAGACAGTGCATGGTCTGGAGTCAGCTAAATGCTGAGACTAGGGAAGGTGGAGACGAGGGGATGCTGGGGCAACACAAAGAGGCGCAGGGCCCTCCTCTTTGCTGAGAGGGGGGTGGGTAGAGACAAGCCTCTCTATGGCTTCACAGAGAAGTGCAGGATCTGGCAGAGGAGTTCTGTCCTTCTCTCTGCTACGGACTGCAGAGGTTGGGGCAGAAACAGGGGGGTTGCCGCAGCTGCAGGAGCGGTGTGAGGGCCACATAAACTGGCCTGGAGGGCTGGATTTGGCCCGCAAGCCTTGTGTTTGGCACATGTGCCATAGATTTGATCTTCTTTCCTGCCAGCATAGATGGCAGGAAAGAAAATCCCTTGAGTCCCCCATCCCCCCATTCCTCCTGCAGCACTATTTTGTCCTGCTGGCAGAACACAATGATTACTGCTAGCAGCTATAGCCACCGGCAGTAATCACATGTAAAAAGTCCTACAGGCTGGTTGTACCGAAGTTGATTGATTGATCGATCAACTTGGGTACAATCAGCCTGCCCATTAATGGATCGAATCCCTGCTGAACCCACCGAATTTCACTCCATGTATGGCCGGCTTTAGTTCAGAACTGTGGAGGAGATTAATAAAGAAAGGTTACACTTTAAGCTGTAAATCAACTGATATTGAGTGATAGGTTTCAGGGCTGATAAGACATATTTGTTAAGAATGCATTTATCTCTATCTACTGTTGTATAGTTGAGGACTGAGATAATTTTTTTTTTCTCTATTTGTAACCGTTCATGAGATTTGAGATTTAAACTTTCATCCCAACTGTAGTTTTTGCAGTAAAATTTGGTATGGGATTGGTTGCTTTGGAGCCACCTTTTCAGTACTGGTCCTACGGTCTGTATATTGGAACAGCACCAACAGTTCTAGTTTCAGGCTTGTTGTTGCATGAGGTCAGAAGTGCTAACATTTCTCAGGCAGACGTTTCCAAGCGTGAAGCACAGACGCCTGACTGGGTGTGATTTGTCACATGCAATGTTATTGGTTTAGATTTCCCATTTGTAGGTGCATTTCATGCCCAGAAGGGGTTAGAGAATCTTACCTCTAGTTTTTCTAATTAAGGGAATTTGGAGAAAGAACGTGTCATCTTGCCTTTTCTGTGGTTTCAGCATTTAGATTTAAATGGTAGATCTTCTTCCGTTGAGGGCTGTTTTCTTTACCCAGTGTGGGTAACTTTCATAAATGTGTAGAAGATCTCGAGTGCGACCCCACGACATGTCCAGAGAGCCACACAATAACTTTATATTAAAAAATGTATGTTACATTAATGCATGGTTCAACACATTTTACCATACGTTATCGCAGTGCACAGTAGTGCGTGCAGCGATTGGCTGCCATTGCACTGCTGGTAATTCTGAATGACATCCCAGCACACTATAACATACTGCACCACACCACACCACAAACCACTTGCATTAAAAAAAAAAAAAAAAAAAAGTCACGTGATTTTTAGTGTGTTAAGATGCAGTGCCAATCTTTACAAAATCAATAGGCTAACTTAATATAAAAAATATTAACACGCTGCAAAGGTGTGAAGGGTTTCTAATGCACAGAACATTGAATTGAAAACCATCAATTTGACTTGTATTAATTGTAAAGAATCTCACATTCACTGTGATCCTATTTTCACTTTCATCAAGTGTTCCTTTCTAGAAGTGCAGGAGTGACCGACTCTGCATTGCTATATACAGGCCGATCACCTCCTGACACTCCATTTGACTGGGGTAGTACCGTAGTACTGGATACCAATCTCCCCCACAGCTGAAAGTTGGGCGTTTGGATTATCAGGCGCTCTGCTACTTATACCAATCCACTGGGATGTGGTCAGCACATCAGGAGCCAGTGTGCAGGTAAGGGTCAGCAGCCTGGACGCTAGCTGCCTTTGCTTACACATAAATGGCATTGGTGATGGAATGTAGCCAGCACATTGGGGATTATTGTTCACCTCAAGAGCCAGTGTGCAGATAAGGATCAGCAAACTGCTTTGGTGCTATGGTGTGCCAGGAACATTGGAAGCCATTGTTTTCCTGGTGCCCAAAGCTGGCCATAGATAAAGCGATTTTTTTTTTTTTTATTGTTGATGGGGAATCTCTCCTGTGGAGCCATTGTGTTCTCCTGGCTGGGGGTGCCATTCCTGCTGGGAGAACACAGTGATTACAGTGTATTATCGCAGCTATAACATAATGGAGAATCCAACAGGCTGGTTGTACCAAAGTTGATCGATTAACTTGGGTACATTCAGCCTACCGATACATGGATCAAATCCTGGCCAGTCCCTGCTTACACAGTCAAGATTCAAACTGTCTATGGCCGACTCAACACCCAGCAGGTTGCACACTGGGGTTTGGCAGGCTGAATACAGCTTGCGGACCCCCATTTTGGGGTCTAGGGCTCTTGATACTAGAGCATATACTGACCAGCTGGACGGGTAGATATTTCTCTTTACATTTTTGTCTCTAGAAATTTCCCTAAGGGCCAGTTCACACCATAGAAACACAGTCCGGATGCGTTCCAGATGCTTTTCTGCATGCGCATTTTTAACGCATTTTTGCTGCTATTTTATGCAGCCCAGTGCATAATAATAATAATAATTTAATAAAAATACCCCCGGGACAGTCAGGGCTAGTACATTCCCCAATGGCTAGCCTCTGATCTGTCCCGGGTTGCACTTACCTTTTTAGGAGAAATACTTACCTTGAAAAAGTATTGTCCAGCGTTGCCATCTCAGGGTGTGGGCAGCTTGAAGCCAGCGCGATCCTCTTTTGTGTCCTCTTCCGTCTTCTTCGGTCCCACGATGCACTGCACCGACCCCGGCGTCACTTCCGGTGCGCGTGCGTCATCCCTCCACAGCTTCTGGGCGTGCCCAGAAGCTGTTTAGAATGGGATGATGCGCGCGCACTGGAACTGACGGCGGGGCCGGTGCAGGCGCAATGATTCCTGGGAGCGATGACGTTCAGCTCCCAGGAATCATTGCAAAGCCAGGAAGTGACGACGGGCCGTGGCCAACTAGGGGAGGAAGAAGGAAATAAGGTAAGTATATTTTCTTCTATACGAGGTAAGTAAAAAAAAAAAAAAAAAATTGCGATTATCCATTTGTTTTTCAGGTGACCCGGAGCGAGAAGATGGAGGTAAGTATAAATTAAGGCTGCATTCACACTTGAGCGTAGCGTTTTTTACAGCGATTTTACCGCGATTTTTAACACGATTTTTACAGCGATTTTACCGCGATTTTTTCAGGCGTTTTTCATTGACATCTATCAAAAACGCTGGTAATCAGCCCAAAAAGAAGCTCATGTACTTTTTTCAGCTACAGGCGTTTTGCAAAACGCTCAGATGTGAACAGGGGCCATTTAAATGAATGGGGTTTTACTTGTTGGGCGTTTTGGAAGCGTTTCTTTTGAGCGTTTTTGGAGCTGAAAACGCCCAGGTGTGAATGGAGCCTTAGGGTGGAACTCCACTTTAACCTTAAATAAAGCCATGTGTGTTCCGGTGCGTTTTTGATTCGTTTCACCACGTTCCAGTACAGTCCAGTGCAGAAAAAATGCCGCATGTTCTACTTTTTTGTTTCTGGAACTGAACCTCATTGTGGCGTGAACTGGCCCTAAATTTAAAAATTTCCTGGAGTGTTAATTACCAGCTAAAATAAATTTATATTGCATGTTTTTGAACGTTCTACTGGCTTCTTAAATATATTAAAGAGTATTGCCTTACCTGGAAAAATATATTGAAATCCCAATGTGCAGAGCAGACTTCCATACAGCATCTCACAGATGTTACTTCACAGTTTTGGCAATTTAACAGAGTTTTGTGATGTCATCCAGACAAATTGTTACGTTAATGCTAAAATCAAAACTGCTAAAATTCTACTGCATTTCTAAATAAACAAATTTATACATTTCCAATTTTTTGCAGATATGGCAAATATTTTATGCTGCCTTTTTAAATGTTTTTTCTTATTTTATCGTAAAATGAATACACAATCATACACTTGTTTGTGTCTGGATTGAAGTGGCTTTGGGCCTCTGTGAATGAAGCTTGCAGCATTTTGCTCAATGGTCAATGCTGAATATTGGAGTCATACCAACACTTCTTCTCTGTGATAAATGAAGCTGTGAGCAATGAAATCACTGTAAGTCAATATCCCCCAGGATCCTTAAAGGCTGAAACTAGGATATGTGCTTACGCAGAGCTGTTTTCTTCCTGGGAAATGTAATAGTCCAAAATTGTAAGTTTGCACTTTTTCCTTTTTCGAAAACTTCTTCAATGGTTACAGTGAAAATAAACCAAGCCAGCCATATCACTATGAAAGATATTGTCTAGGGCTGCATGTTTATTCAGATATTCGAGTCAGATGCTAGAAGTCATACCTATCCTCAGGTCCCACCACCAGCTGTGCTTTGTAGCAATCCATGCAAATAGCTAAATAACATTGAAGAGTCATTCATTTCCCATTGATATATATGTGAGGTCACAAACATAAACTGATGGCAGGAATTAGGGACAGATTTGAGCAATGCAGCTTTAAGGGTATGCATGCATCTGTTACTAGGCCGCTGCTAATTCTGCATATTCTGCACATTTGCCATGCATTAGCTACATTTATTTTTAAATATGACCTATTGGTGTCCATGAAATAGACACACGGTTATACAAGCGATGTTCATTTGTAAATGTTGAACACAGCAAATAGCTGTGGGTTCATCAGTGATATCAATAGCAATGGGTACACATCATAGGTTTTACAATAATATTAAGGCATGAGCTTTTAAATGTTCGTTTGCAGACCAATATATACAGCAAACGTGTATCAGAGTACCTTGAATGACATCAGTGCCTTTGTGCTTCATTGAGGGCTGCCTTTCACTGAGAGAAGATCTGAAGAAGACCATGAATGTTGTGTAACCAACCTGAAGATGGGGGCACTGGGGAGCGCAAGGACGAGTCCATGGTTAGGCTTTAGAGCGAAGAATTACCAAATAGATGCTTTTGTGCTCAAAAATATGTTCTCTTTTGTTCATCGATTGGACACAACGCTCCATGAATCAGAACTATTGGGTTATATTGCCTCCTCCAGGTGTAGGACTAGGCAGAACAAGAAAAATACCTGGCTGTGCCCATTGGCCATTCTTAGCTGGTATATAACCCCCCTCTCTGCTCCTAGGTAATCAGTTTTAATCTGTCTAGTCAGGAGTAAGGACCTAGGCTAGGCTCTGTGCCGGGATCTTTTGGTCCTAGCAATTTCTCTCCTTCCTTACATATCTTTTGTTTTTTTCTCCACTTGAGAATATTCAGGAGATTCCCTTGCCTAGGTTATCCCAGGAGGTGGCATTCTTGGTAGCTATTACCTCAGCCCCAGGGTTGGTGGCATTATCTTGTTGTAG
This sequence comes from Pelophylax lessonae, assembly GCF_965119305.1. Taxonomy (NCBI): domain Eukaryota; kingdom Metazoa; phylum Chordata; class Amphibia; order Anura; family Ranidae; genus Pelophylax; species Pelophylax lessonae. Next base: position 153,184,442 of record NC_138776.1, read on the forward strand.
TCTCTATTTAGTGGTATATAGAGATAAAGTGGTTCCTTGTCCCTGTCAATCATTCCTGCCCAAAGTTGTCTCGGACTTCCATTTGAATGACTATATTGTGTTGCCTTTCTTATGTCCCAAGCCGGCTCATCCCAAGGAATTTGCTTTGCGTACTTTGGATGATGTTTGTGCAATTTTGGGTATATTTAGCATCTACGTAGTCTTTTCGGAGGTCAGACTCACTTTTTGTGTTTACGGATGGACCAAAAAAAGGGCTGGCCGCTTCTTCGGCTACCATCTCCAGATGGATCAGACAGATGATAAATCAAAAAACAAACACAGGGGCGCACAGGCCTAGTGCATTATCCTTTGGTTGGTTTATTAAAAATAAGAAGATTAAAAATACTCACAAACGAGTTTCTTGGTTAAAAGCATATCATGTAAGGAACGCAGTCCTCAGTAGTATGATCCGAGGACTGCGGATAATGCACTAGGCCTGTGCGCCCCTGTGTTTGTTTGTTGTTTACAGTATTTCCAGACTTCCCTGGTCGTGTAAAGGGCAGCAAGGCCGCAGCATTTTTTCCTGGGTTGTCGCATCCACAGCTCCAGAAACAGTGGAAAGACCTTAATGAGGTGGACTAGAAGCTACACCTCTCTGAGCGCAGGGAACTGGTGCTTTGCACCTTAAAACTTGTTTTGCAGATGATAAATCAGACCTATTCTATTGAAGATCAAGTTCCTCCTTTCCATGTCAGGGTGCTCAGTTTGGTGTATTGCTAGAGTTGTGTTTTTTTTTATTTTTGGGAGAATGCATGTGATCGGCACAGGGCCAATCAGCACTGTCCAGAGTCAGGGGTCCTACATCCTTATAGGACATTCATGGGAGAATGAAAACTCCTCCTACAAGCTTTAACCAGACACCGATAGAAGTCACAAGACTGCTATATACTGCTGGTGAGAAAATGTATTTAGCAGTTTATATTTAGTATAATTGCATCTCCATGTTCTGTGTACTGTGGGAGACCAGATTTAGTGAATGCAGGCTCTTGGGTTTAATAACACTTGAAAAAAAGACAATAATATTGTCCTGGAATGGCAAGGTCATAGTTGACATCTTAACCCAATATAGAATTTGTGGTTGTTGTTGAAAAATGCAGTTCACTCATACTCCCCATTCAACCTGTAGAATAGCATAGAAGAATGGGGGAAAAAATTGCATTTTCCAGATAGTCTTTTTTTTCATTGACCTTTAAAAATATCTTTTTTTTCCGCTTTGGCACGCCAAGTTTCTGTTTCTATCAATAAACATGAAATAAAACTAAGAGTCGGTTCACACTGGGGCCGCTCGACTCTGTACTACTTCGGGGGCGACTTGTGCATTCCCATGCACCACGACTTCGGAGCGACTTGCATTGACTTCACATAATGGAAGTCTATGCAAGTCTCTCCGAGGTCGCCCAGAAGTAGTAAAGGACCCTTTTTCTAAGTCGGAGCGACTTGTGTCGCTCCTATTAGAACGGGTCCTGTAGCGGTCAATGGACCGCGAGGGAGCGCGACTTGTCAGGCTGACAAGTCGCCTGACAAGTCGCGCTAGTGTGAATCGACTCTAAATCCACCGTGTTTCAATGTTATGTGAAAATACAATGTGAAAACTTTCAAGAGGATGAAAAGTTTTTGTAGAAACCATATAGCATTACAGCTGGAAAAAAAAAAAAAACAATTAAAAATGTCTTTTGTAAATCGACATGCATTTGTAAAGTCATTTGCACTTCAGCTGGTCTTTTCCACATGTACGTATGCATATATTCGAACCATGTATGGGCAGGCTGACTGTACCCAAGTTGATCGAGCGGCTATGGCTGCTAGCCCCGGCAGGGATGGCTCTGGGTTCACACTGGTGCACTACGGTTTGGGTACAGCATGACTTATGAGTGTTTTTATATTTTGTTTTCATGATGCGATTTTAGGAAAGTGCATCAGTCGCCAATGCTGCATCTGTGATACGCTTTCAGAAAATGTACAATCTAATAGACCTCTAAAACGTGGAGACAATTGGGCTTAACCCAAAGCGCAGCGCACTGGTGTGAACCCAGCCTAAAGAGGCTTTAGGTCCTGTTCTGTTCCATTCCAGTTGAGAAACAGAAGTACTCCTAGGGTTACATGTACCGCTGGTTAAAAAACATTTTTATCATTGATACAATGCTTTCCTAAAGGTGCAATTAACAGTACCTTTCAATTCTCCTGTTTTTAAATGAACACCATCTAATGAGTTACAGTGTTGCCACTCTCCCAACATAATTATTGGTGAGAAGCGTGGAATAGTATATCTATTATGCATGGAATTTGCCATGGCAGCACACTTGGGAGCTCTCTGGACATGAGACTGAGACATGACACCAGCGTTACATGACTCTAGAATGCTGCTTCATGCTCTGCTCTGGAAGGGCTTGGACAACCTTTAGGCTCAGGCTATGCCCAGAATGGGTTGGCCTGTTTGGTTGCTATGACGACCACATGGTGTTAACCCTCTGTCCTGACCTTGGATATTCCATACAGCTCCATTTACCTTTACTGTATGAGACAACGTCCCCTTTATTTCTTATCTGGTGGCCTGCACTTTCTGAGTGTCAAAGACACAAAAAGGTCATGTTTCTGGTATCTCTTATTGAATTATTTGCTTCTGTTGATTCTCTTAGAATTGATCTAACTGGAGAAAGGCTAAATGTGTACATTTTTACAAAGCTGCTGTGCGTTGATACAGTTATAAAGTCCTGAATTTGGTGGATTCTGTATCATGTGAAGGGTTCCTCGATCCGGTTACCCTGCCTGGAGAAGCATGAGCTATACCCTTGCTTCCAATGTTGCATATTCTAAGTGTGTCTGCTTAGGCCCCTTTCACACCTGTGCGATATACCCTTGCTTCTAATGTTGCATATTATAAGTGTGTCTGCTTAGGCCCCTTTCACACCTGTGCGATATACCCTTGCTTCCAATGTTGCATATTCTAAGTGTGTATGCTTAGGCCCCTTTCACACTTGTGCGACTGTCTTGTGACTTGGGACTGCAAAGTCATCACATGACAGGTCTTACTCCATGATTTCCAATAAGTTCCGTTTATATCTGTGCGACTTCAAAGTAGTCCCTGCACTGCTTTGGTCCAAATTTGATGCGTTTTGAGGTCCATAGACCCCAAGATTACACAGGCATTGCTTCAAGTCCAGTCAAAATAGCAGCCAAAACAAAAAAAAAAAAAAAAAACGCTCAAGCTGTGAGAGTCATAGCTCGGCGACACGGGGTCATAGAGAAATCCTACCCCACCACTGGTCGCAATCTTAGGCTCCTAGCACCTATGGTTCTGGAGATACAGGGCTCCTGGCATGGCCTGTCAGAGGCTACATACAGAGCGGCCAGTTTAAATACAAGCTGGCACACGTTGTTTGCAGCCGACTGAGAGGATGACTTCTTGTCACAGGCACTGAGCTCAATGGACAGCTTGGAGCCTTGGACCAATAGTAAAGCACCACTGGTCCAAGCTGTCCAATAAAAATGCTGCAGTGAAGGCTCTCCTCTCACTGCAGTGTCATAGAAGAGGCATGTGTCTAAAAGACAAATACTCCCTTGTAGCCCAGCCCTCTTAACTACAAGGAGAAAACATGGGTTTATGGGTATAAGGTTTACCCATAATCCCATGTTTTTCTCACACAGTTAAGAGGGAGAATCTGCTGCTGCTGAAAAGGCACTTGTTTAATCAAGCAAAATAATACATTATTATGCTATATGTTACAACATAATTTATTATTTATCTATTTACTGTGAAATTACTGGTTTTCAGCTATAACTTCAAACTTCAGTAATTTGTCTGTTAGGCCTTTCACACGGAGCGGACCGTATTGCGATCCGCTCCGGCACTTTTTTTTTTTTTTTTTTCAGACACGGATGACAGTTGTGTCATCCGCTCCGTATGTCCGCATATCATCCCATCCGTTTGCGGATGATATGCGGACATAATGTAAGTCTATGGGCATTGTGGATGTCAGCGGATGACATCGCTGACATCCGATTTTGCATCCGTTCCGTTTTTATAACGGAAGAAAAATAGGGTTCTGTTCCGTTCCAAAAAACGGAACAGAACTGAAAGGAGGAAAATCGGATGTCAGCGGATGGTATTCCGCTGATATCCGCAATCCCATAGACATTCATTATGTCCGTATATCACCCGCAAACAGATGGGGTGATTTACGGACATACGGAATGCCCGTGTGAAAGAAGCCTTAAGTCACCGGCTTGAGTATAGTTTTTGAAAATATAGTAAATTACCTTAAAAACAATATAAATTATTTGTATATTACTTGTAATTAACCACTTGCCACCCAGGCCAATTCTGACCCTTCTCTCCTACATGTAAAAATCATAATTTTTTTGCTTGAAAATTACTCTGAACCCCCAAACATTATATATATATATATATATATATATATATATATATATATATATATATATATATATATATATATAATATATGTATGTGTGTATATATATATATATATATATATATATATATATATATATGTGTGTATATATATATATGTGTGTGTATATATATATGTATGTGTGTGTGTGTGTGTATATATATATATATATATATATATATATATATATATATATATATATATATATATATATATATATATATTTTTTTTTTTTTTAGTTGGACTGATTCACTGTTTTACCGTTTGTTTTTAAATTTTCCTGCATTTCACCTTTTAGTAAATAACCCCAAACCCTTTATTGTTTACTTGTTTATTACTGAATATTACTGTTATATTTTTGGCTTCAGAAAATAAAGAGACATGTTTTATTTTCTCTACAATCTTTGTCATCTTTGCTGGTAATATTGTTTCCAACATCAACAAAAAGGGTCATAAGAACAGTGACTGTGCATATTTTTTTTTAGCACTGATCACTGTATTAGTGTCACTGGTTCCCAAAAAGTGTTAAGCGTCCAATTTGTCCGTGCAATATCGCAGTCCTGCTATAAGTCACTGATCACCACCATTACTATTAAAACATTTTTTAAAAATAATCCCATAGTTTGAAGATGCTATACTTTTTGCGAAAACCAATCAATATATGCTGATTGGTATTTTTTATACTAAAAAAATTTAGCAGAATACGTATTGACCTATATTTATGAAGAAATTCTATTTTTTTTTTTTTGCTATGTATTATAGCAGAAAGTAAAAAAAATGAAAACCGCAAAGGGAATCAAATACATCCAAAAGAAAGCTCTATATATGGGAGAAAAGGAGATGCATTTTATTTGAGTACAGCGTCAATTGTTAACGTACCGCAGTACTATATCACAAAACATGACCTGATCATGAGGGGGGTAAATCTTCTAGGGGTCAAGTGGGTAATGCATTTTAGAATCGGCCTGCCCTGTTGTATCTTCTCAGTACTTTACTGATGACTAAATCAGTCTCACCCCCTTTTTTTTTTTAATAAACTTTTGTTTTCTTTCCCTGTCTAGTTAGTTATGCTCCATTTCCACTTAGAAAGTGTCATCGCAGTTTACATAAGTTAATGATTAGCATCATTACCCAAATGAACGACATGAAAACCAGTGTATTCTGGAGCTAAACACCGGTAACTTGCTGAACACGGTTCCTCGAGGCAATGTGGATTCAGTGTAACCTTTTATCAGATCAGTAATTTTCTTTGTAACACTTTAATGAAGACTTTTGTTAGGTATAAATGTATTTATCCTACACTTCACCGACAAATCACATTTTATTCTGCTTGGTGCAGTTTGAACAGCAGTAGGTTCATTGTCCTCTTTGTCTGAGCTGCCTTGTGATTAATTGTAGCTTGTAGTTGCGTGGTTTGAAAGGATTATTCCTAGTAATTTTCTGTGTTAACCAAACTCTTACACATGGCAAAGCTTTACTTTTTTTGTCATAAGGAATGGAGGAAAAAATTCCTGATTTTATTTATTTTTTTGCGTCGTATAGAAAATGTGAGGTCTGCCTTTCTTTTGGATGCAATTCAGTTATGTATTTTTTTTAGTAATTACATGCTTCTTATTTTTTTGTACAGCTGCAATCACACTTGAAAAGGGAGGACAGCACAGTACTGTCAGATTAAAGTGTAAGTCCAGGCAAAAAACAAACACTAATCCTGATCTCTGCCACATTCTAAACCTAATCTATCTAACCCTGTAAAGCAAAAATCGCTGTACTTACCTATTCTGCAGCCGGTCCGGTTTCCAGCGGCGGAAGCTGTGTGCAGGAGAGGAAGGACAACAGCTGTGAAATGGCTGGGAAGTGATGTCTCCCATAGTTACAATGGAGCTCTCCTGCATACGCCTCCACACTGAAGCCACCGCTGACAGCTGATGCTGGGACCGGACCGGCTGCAAAATAGGTAAGTACAGCCATTTTTGCTTTACAGGGTTAGATAGATAAGGTTTAGATTGTGGCAGAGAGCAAGTTTAGCGTTTTATGCCTGAACTTCTGCTTTAAAGCTGGCCATACAGAGATCACATTTCAGCTGGTTTTTGATGAACCCGTTGAAATTTGCGCTGTGGGTGGCAACTTCCCACCCAACATTCTTTGTTCTGTAAATCAAAGGGACTGGGTGGGAAATTGCCAGCCAAACACCTTCTGCATCCAATCAGATGCAGTAACTGGTCAGGTAATCTGGCAGCTTTGGGTGTCGCAGCTGTCAGAATACACAAGCTAGCAGGGGACATTTCCTCCATCTACGGTGTTTAGCATGAATATTGGAATCAATGGAAATGAATAGAGATCTTGCAGTCTATTGTAGGCTAAACAAGACATCTTACAGTGTATGACCAGCTTAACTTATGTAAACTCACCATTTCATATCCCCGATATGTGCCTACTGTACCATGTAGGTGTGTGAAAAAGTCTCCTGTTTCTTTTTGTATTGCTTCCTTTATATGAAATCACTGGTATTCCTGCCAGTCCCTCTGCTTAATAAAAACTGACCACATTAAGCAGGAGAACACACCGTGGTAAGCTCTCTAGCTGTGCTGGGAACTCAGCCTACTCTCCTCCAATGATCAGAATTTTGTCCTTACATGCCCCCCCACACAGCCTTTTAATGGGAACTTCCGTGTATTGCTGTTTCTCCTCCCCCAGCTCTTATGCAGCTGAGAGCAGAGGGAATGAGATCACTTATAAAAAAGGAAAAACAAGTTTCCTTATATCTATACACTGTTTTGCCTTTTCCATTTTAAACTTAATGGGTTGTTTCACAGGGTGGGGGTTTACAACAACTTTAAATGGGCAAATTCAATGTGCCTTTGACATCTGTTTGACCTTTTAAGAATGCAAAAGCAGCAGCTCAAATATAGACTTGTATGGTGAGAGAAGCAATTTTAAAGCACACAAAAGCTTGTCAACACTGGCCCCAACAGTGTAAATTTGCTTACAGGAGGTTAGAGCATAGAGCAGTGATGGCAAACCTTGGCACCCCAGATGTTTTTGAACTACATTTCCCATTATGCTCAACTGCACTACAAAGTGAATGAGCATCATGGAAAATGTAGTTCCAAAACATCTGGGGTGCCAAGGTTTGCCATCACTGGCATAGAGGATCTCTTAAGTGAGTGTTTCTGCTCTATCATTGGGAAGGAGGGAGGTGACACCTGTGTGTTCCCTAAAGTGGTTCTAAAGGCAGAAGGTTTTTCATTCTATGCATTAAGATAAAAAACATTCTGTGTGCAGCATCCCCCCTCAGCCCCCCTAATACTACTTACCTGAACCCCATCTCCATCCAGCGATGTTGCATGAGAGTCTCGTCTGTGCGGGACTCTCCCTCATTGGCTGAGTCTTTGAGCTAATGAGGATAGAGAAGGGGTGGGACCCACAGCTCCATGTCTGAATGGACTCACAGAGCAGCGGAGTGCCCTCATAGCAAGCTGCTTGCTTTGGGGACACTGGGCAGGAGGGAAGGGCCAGGAGTGCTGGCGAGGGACCCAAGAAAAGGAGGGTCTGGGCTGCTCTGTGCAAAACCACTGCACAGAGGAGGTAAGTATAATAGGTTTATAAACGTATAAAAGAGAGAAAAAAACAAGACTTTAGTATCACTTTAAGTGTGATTGAGAAAATGTTGTCAACCTCTCATCTGTGCAGTATGAAAATCACTAAATTGGCTGAAAAGCATCACAGGTAATTTGTCAGGAAAGAAGTTTCACAAGTATGCATTTAGCTGTTAAGTTAGGGGCTTACTTTAGCAAATGAAGATTTCGCCCTAAATAACTTGTGCACAGTGCAGATAGGAATGGTGTGTTCTCACTCTGTAGCAGCGTAGATAACCTGCTTTTAGCATTTTATGATTGTTGAGTGTTGAAAAGTGAATCTGATTGGTGGCTTAGCATGACTACATCAGTTGTTTGTATGCTGGCACAATTCCAGAAGCCAGATAAGGCTCCTACCCGGGCACAAATGGCACAACTTTTTTTTTGAAGGGCTCTATTTTTATTTCACTTATTACAGGTACTGGTTTCTAGGCTGAAACTACTGGTGCTAGAATACCATATTCATTGGTCTATCTCCATGTGTCAGACCTGATTTGTTAATGCTGCTAAATATGTTCTGCATATAATTCACAAGCACCACTAGTTATACCAAAGATCTCTCTAAAGCCAGTCTTGTCCTGATGAATCTTTTTGGAATGTAAGCATAGTTTAACATATGTAGCCACAGTTTTCCCTTGTAATTATTTTGTAATTTGGTTATGTTGAAATTTTAATCCAATACCATATAAAATATATTAAGTTCTGGAATATTATGTCCTCAAACTGGTTTTGTTTTTTCTTTTGCAGACCATCAGAAGCTTGAACGTGAGGCTCGGATCTGCCGCCTACTGAAGCATCCTAATATTGGTGAGTGTTGTCTCTTCCCGCGATTCTATTTCAATATATATATATTTTTTTAAATTGTTTTTAATAAAAAGGAAAAAATAACAAGACTTTTCCAATAGCAATGAGTACAGGCGTACAATGAAACAATAATAAAAAGAAAACAATGTATATAGCGATCAAAGAAGTCCTTAAGGCTCCATTCACACCTAGGCGTTTTTGAGTGTTGTTCAGCTCCAAAAACGCTAAAAAAAACGTTCCAAAACGCCCAACAAGTAAAACCCCATTCATTTAAATGGCCCCTGTTCACATCTGAGCGTTTTGCAAAACGCCTGTAGCTGAAAAAAGTACATGAGCTTCTTTTTGGGCTGATTACCAGCGTTTTTGATAGATGTCAATGCCTGCCTCCAAAAACGCCTGAAAAAAAAAAAAAAAAACGCCTGAAAATCGCGGTAAAATCACGGTAAAAAACGCGGTAAAACGCAACGCTCAAGTGTGAGTGCAGCCTAAGAGAAAAATGTCTCTTCCCTTCTTTTGCTCCCAACTGTCTCTGCTTTGCCAGGACAACCATACATGATCTTAGCAGGACGATGAGCAGAATAGCTGACTGAAAAGCGCATTACGTCCGATACACAGAAAAGTGATGATGTAATAAATTGAATGAGGTCTATCAGCTCCTCTATTGATTTGTCAGCCTGGTATGCAGCCAATTTATTTCTGAAAACCTAAGGAGCTCTTTAATTAAATGTATAGGATTGCACAGCACAGGGTTGAATGAAGTGAAGCATTGGGGATCTGATAAATAACCATCTCCTTTTTTCCAGTGTAAACTGAACATGCTTCAGTAAGTAAAACTATGGTTTAGATTCACGTCTGCAAAATAGCACCCCTGTTATCTTTAGTATTTGCAAACGACATGATATACAGTATCTCACAAAAGCAAGTGCACCCCTAACATTTTTGTAAAGATTTTATTATAAATTTATGTGACGGCACTGAAGAAATGACACTTTGCTACAGTGTAAAGTACCGTAGTTAGTGTACATCTTGTATAACAGTGTAAATTTGCTGTCCCCTCAAAATAACTCAATACACAGCCATTAATGTCTAAACCGCTGGCAACAAAAGTCAGTACACCCCTATGTGAAGATGTCCAAATTGAGCCCAAAGTGTCAATTTTTTGTGTGGCCACCAATATTTTCCAGCACTGCCTTAACCCTCTTCGGCATGGAGTTCCCCAGAGCTTCACAGGTTGCAGCTGGAGCCCTCCTCCACTCCTCCATGATGACATCACAGAGCTGGTTGATGTTAGAGACCTTGCACTCCTCCACCTTCCGTTTGAGGATGCCCCACAGATGCTCAATAGGGTTTAGGTCTGGAGACATGCTTGGACAGTCCATCACCTTTACCCTCAACTTCTTTAGCAAGGAAGTAGTTATCTTGGAGGTGTGTTTGGGGTCGTTATCATGTTGGAATACTGCCCTGCGGTCCAGTCTCCGAAGGGAGGGGATCATGCTCTGCTTCAGTATGTCACAGTACATGTTGGCATTCATGATTCCCTCAATGAATTCCCTCCCTCCCCAGTGCTGGCAGCACTCATGCAGCCCCAGACCATGACACTCCCACCACCATGCTTGACTGTAGGCAAGACACACTTGTCTTTGTACTCCTCCCCTGGTTGCCTCCACACACGCTTGACACCTCCTGAACCAAATAAGTTTATCTTCATCTCTTTAGCCCACAGGACTTTGTTCCAGTAATCCATGTCTGCTTGTCTTCAGCAAATTGTTTGCGTCTTGCAGACCAATTTGATGCAGTGTGCAGCATATGGTCTGAGCACTGACAGGCTGACCCCCCATCCCTTCAACCTCTGCAGCAATGCTGGAAGCACTCATGCCTCTATTTCCCAAAGACAACCTCTGAATATGACTCTGAGCACATGCACTCAACTTCTTTGGTCGACCATGGCAAGGCCTGTTCTGAATGGAACCTGTCCTGTTAAGCTGCTGCAGCTCAGTTTCGGGAACTTGGCAATCTTCCTATAGCCTAGGCCATCTTTATGTAGAGCAACAATTCTTTTTTTTTCAGATTCTCAGAGAGTTATTTGCCATTTAGTGCCATGTTAATCTTCCAGTGACCAGTATGAGAGAGTGAGAGCGATAACACCAAATTTACCACACCTGCTCCCCATTCACACCTTGTAACACTAATGAGTCACATGACACCGTGGAGGGAAAATGGCTAATTGGGCCCAATTTGGATATTTTTACTTAGGGGTCTACTCACTTTTGTTGCCAGCAGTTTAGACATTAATGGCTGTGTGTTGTTATTTTGAGGACAGCAAATTTACACTGTTATACAAGCTGTACACTCACTACTTTACATTGTAGCAAAGTGTCATTTCTTCAGTGTTGTCACTTGAAAAGAAATGATAAAATATTTACAAAAATGTGAGGGGGTGTACTCACTTTTGTGAGATACTGTATAAGCACTAGAGATGCATTGAAATATCGGCGACTACAACATATTAGCCGAAAACTGTGTTTATGGCATTTTGCCGGGAGAAAAAAAAAGGCCCTGGTAATGGCTGTGGGTCACGCTGGGGTGGAGGAGTGGCAGCTGGCGTGCACGTTCCCCGCGGTTGGGAGTTTGGAGCTTCATTAGAGAGCGGGCCCCGTTCATTCAACCTGGGTGGATGTGGCCACTGTATTTTTTTTCAGTGAGCATTGCTGCTGGATATCTTTCCAACTGCTCTCTTTAGGAAGTGAACTGTACAGGATTGACATAAAACTACTAGAAGTCTAAAATACAATACAACATTGATTGCATTTAGAAAGCGGTAACATTCATTAGTGTGCGAAAGTCGAATATAATACAATTATATATAAAAATAGTGCATCCTGAATTTTCGGTTTGAGCACCAAAATTTCCATTTTGGTGCACCTGGCTCATGTAAACAGGACGTCTGAAAACCTCTTCTGAACACTGGAACTTGACAGCTATTAAATAACGTTAAACATCCATTTTGCCACTTTTACATGCTGTGTTTAGAATTAGGGATGCACTGAAATGAAAATTTTGGACCGAAACCGAAAATGCAGGATGCTCTTGGCCGAAAACCGAAACTGAAAATGACTTTTTCCCTCAAATAATTTTAAAATAGATGGAACAGGGGTATACACCAAAAACAGGCAGCGACGTACACCTGTCGCTGCCACCCTGTCACAGTATATGTACTGTGATGGGTTGGCAATAGGTTAATTTAATTACCAATGGTATTTGTATTATGCAGCATGAGGGGGTTAATGTATTGTCACTGCTGGTCACTGATGCATTAGTGACCGACCAGTGGCAATTAATTAACCCCTTTGTGCTGCATTAGTGCAACCAGTATCAGTGTTAATTAACACTGATACTGGTTGCACTAATGCAGAACAAAGGGGTTAATTAACTGCCACTGGTCGGTCACTAATGCAGCAGTGACCAGCAGTGACAATACATTAACCCCATCATGCTGCATAATTAATACTAATACCAATGGTAAGCTGCCTCAGCTGTCAGCGGCCGCTAATAGCTGTCACTATGTGAGCCTTAACTTCTCTTCAATTCCCTGTCAGCGGCACGATGTATATGAATGAACGGACACTCCGGGCGGGGGGGGGCGGGTGGAGCGGCCGCTAATAGATAGAACTATGTGATCCTTCCCTGTCAGCTCAGTGGTACTGTGTGTGAATGAGAACTGACACCGGACAGGGGGAGCGGCCGCTAATAGATACAACTATGTGAGCCTTCACTTCCCAGTCAGAGGAGATACATGCCTGACAGGGAAGTGAAGTGAAGGCTCACATAGTTGTATCTATTAGCGGCCGCCCCCCCGCCCGGTGTCAGGTAAGTTCTCATTCACACACAGTCCCGCTGAGCTGACAGGGAAGGATCACATAGTTCTATCTATTAGCGGCCGCTCGCCCCGCCCTCCCGCCTGGTATGTCCCTCCATTCATGCACAGATCGTAGTAGGGACGTCATTGAGAGGCGGGCAGCCGGCCAGAGGCGGGATTTTTAAAACCTGCCCTGCGCTGTGCCCTCCTATTTTCTCACGGCGGCCATATTAATTTCGGCGATGTTAACCCATTATCGGCCGAAATGGGATAGGCTCATTTTCGGCCGATAATTTCGGTGGCCGAAATTTCGGTGCATCCCTATTTAGAATCGTTCATGAGCGTTTTCGTTTGGAAGTGTTTTTCCAGATTGTACTGATCAGTATACTCTCCCTAATGCCTACAATGCAGGAAAAAAATCTTTCTCTCTACCCCCCTCTCTCCCTTTCTCTCCCTTTCTCTCCCTTTCTCTCCCTTTCTCTCCCTTTCTCTCCCTTTCTCTCCCTTTCTCTCCCTTTCTCTCCCTTTCTCTCCCTTTCTCTCCCTTTCTCTCCCTTTCTCTCCCTTTCTCTCCCTTTCTCTCCCTTTCCCTCCCCCTCCCTCCCCCTTTCTCTCCCTTTCCCTCCCCCTCTTTCCCTCCCCCTCTCTCCCTTTCCCTCCCCCTCTCTCCCTCTCCTGCTCTCTTCCAGAAAGTCTGTTTTTTTTCCATATTGCAAATGGTCAGAAATGTTTTTCCATAAAAAACGCCTATTAACTAAATCACTTATGAACGTGATTTACCGCAATTAGACATGAGTGCATGCTGTTACAAGCATTTGGCATTTCAAATGCCAATAGACTCCCGTCCTGAACGCATTTGTTTTGCTCTCAAAAAAATGCCACTGAACTCAACTGCCTCTAAACGACTATAAACGTCTCGGTGTACATGGACAGATAAGATAACAGAGTAGAGTTCCGGGGTTGCTGAAAAAGATGCCCAACTGCTCCTAAACATCTGTTTATCAGTAGCAGTGTACATGAGGCCTAAGGCTCCATGTACACGGGACGCTGGAAATGGTCGTTTAGGAGCAGTTTGGCGTTTTTTTCAGAAGCCCCTGAACCCATCTACATTTTATCTCATCTGTCCATGTACACCAGGTCGTTTAAAGTCATTTGCAGGCAGTTGCGTTCAGGGACTGTATTTAGAACGCAATTATTTGCGTTCGAACGTGTGTTTCCCGGCGTTTCAAACGCACAAACGCGTCTGAACGCGATGACCCGCGTTTAGGGTTCGCGTTTTTCCATTTTAAAGGGGAATAATTTTTTTGACCTCTAGGAACGCTTCTAAACGCAAACGCCCGCAAACGTTGCTAAACGCCCGCTAAACGCGGGTACAAACGCGACCGAACAGACGTTTCAAACGTCCTAAAAATTCCAGCATTCAAAGGGACTTTTAACAACGTCCCGTGTACATGGACCCTTAAAAGCACGTTTGAAGCAGATTTTTACTGCATCTGAGCACTACAAACAAAAAAGGCTGGTTAATTCATTTTTAACCGCTTAAGGACGGCCTCACATACATATACTGCAGCAAGGCGTCCCTTAAGCAGACAATCATGTACCTGTAGGTGATTCAGATCTTTGGCCACTCTCCTGTGGTGATCGGACACAGTGGGAGCCAATCAGCGTGTCGTTCATTGGAGAGTGTGAACGGTGGTCTGCCTATGTATACAAGGCAGATCGCTGTTCTGTGAGGCAGGAAAATTGAGATCTTGTGTTTCTGTTAAGCAGAAACACAGATCTTGGTTTTCCTCCAGTCACAGACAGCATTCCCCCCCACACCACCATTACTAGTAAAACAATTTAAAAAAAAAAAAAAAAAGTCTATAAATTTATCCTATAGATAGTAGACACTTTAACTTTTGTGCAAACCAATGAATATACACTTATTGGGATTTTTTTTTACCAAAAACATGTAGCAGAATACATATTTTTCCTAAATTTATGAAGAAATGTGTTTTTCTTATATATATATATATATATATATATATATATATATATATATATATATATATATATATATATATATATATATATATATATATATATATATATATATATATATATATATTATTTTTTTTTTTTTTTTTTTTTTTATTGGATGTGTTTTATAGCAGAAACCAAAAAAATAATAGTGTTTTTTTTTTTTCCTTCAAAATTGTCGCTCTTTTGTTTATAGCGCAAAAAAATAAAAAACACAGATGTGATCAAATACCACCAAAAGAAAGCGCTATTTGTTGGTAAAAAGGGCCATCAATTTTATTTGGGTGCAGTGTGGCAGGACCGCGCAAATTGTCAGTTAAAGCAGTGCAGTACCATATCGCAAAAAATGACCTGGTCAGGAAGGGGGGTAAAACCTTTCCGGAGCTGAAGTGATTAATATTCAAAGCAAACTCTTCCATCCATCTAGGTCTACATGCTTTATTTTGCTGAGAAATCACTTTGACAAACAACCACCTAGCATTTATGGCTGTGGCCATCTTGAGTAAGAACAAATGGTTCATGTAGTATTTACTACTTGGAATCCATCTGCCCTTAGCTCAAGCATGCATGCAGGAGAGTGTGCTTAGCTGAGAAAACCTCTCCTCCTGAAGACTTCTGGGACGTATGACATAATTTGCCTAGGCAAGAAACCCAGGAAGTAACTGAAAAAATGTAAAAAAAAAAATGAAATCAGTAAATATGATCTACTTTCCTATTTATTTACTAATGCTAGCAGCATAAGGATTAAAACGTATCAATGTTGATTGGGAGAGTGAAGTTCCACTTTAAAATCTGGTATTCTTAGCATGCCACAAGGGGATTGTACAACCTTGTGGCACGCCATGTAAAGTGGGCAGATTGTGACTGGTAGATTACAAGGAGACATAGAAACAGTACTGTGCTTGTGGCGCATTGCTGTAAATACAGAGTTGAATTTTGTGTTCAATAGCAGATGTCTGCTGTTCTGTTTAGCAGCAGGCAGAGCTTCGGTACCATTGTGCAGCTCTTGCTTGATGATGCTGGATAGGGAAAGCAACTGATACAGCACAAGAGGCTGAAAAGAAGCTGTATATTTGGCTATGACATATGGCTAGTCTGGTATGGACAGAAGGCATGTGGTATGCTTGTTTTGGCATGCCATTTCCCAGTGCTGTCCATGAAGGGTGGTAATGTTTGTAGGGCAGTCATTTTTTTCTGCCAAAATGTTTTATAATGGCATTCATTCTGATAGCTTGGCATGCAAGCACAGACACAACAAGATGCTGTTATGTGATGATCGTGCTAATAATTGGCAACACTTTCAGAATGCTTTTAATCCCTTTAGGGATGACGCGTAGCTGGTTACATGGGAAGAAGGAATCTTAAACTTGGTTTATTTGACCACAGAAAGGTTCATTTTGGTTTGCGTAGGGCAGTGAGTAATTTGCAGTCGTGTAAAATGTAAGTACACCCCATGGAACTTGTTGACTTTTTCAACATATTTTAACAAGGAAAACATTAGACCTTCATTCAAGCTGTGCCTACAGATAAAGGTGATTTACTTGAACAGATGGCACACATTCACACAAATTGACATAGTGTATTCATTTTCATAATTTAAATTAAAATAATCTTTGACCATACTTCTCTTGTGGGTCACAAGAGTGCACCTACTTTTGTCCTCTTGTCGCATAGTTGATAGCAGGCTACTTCTCTCATTCAGCAGAACTGTGCCAAACTCGGGAAGGCTCAGGGGTGAAGGATCAACCCCACTGCTTAATTTAAAGTCGTCTGTGTGCGCTGGAGAAGTGGAGCGAAGAGTGGGGACTGATGGCTACTGCTCTCTGCTTGGAGCAGACCAAAAACTAAACGTTCAGTGGTCATGTGATCACCCAGTTTCTCAGTCTTAGAGCTAATGTAAAAAAAAAATCTGCAGAATGTAATTTTTTTTTTTTTTTTAAAGCCCATTAATCTCCTTTAATGTAAATGCAGATCCTCTGTAATCAAATTATTAGGACATACGTAGGAGCATGGAGGTGGAACCTGTGTTATTTAAACTTAAAATATCTTGGGCAGCCCTTCTCAAGTAGGGTTCCTTCAGAGGTTACTAGGGGTTCCTTGAGCACCTTTGCCTCTCCAATAAATAACCATTGATACCAATGATCTTTCAGCCTTCTGTAGGGGTCGGTTTTTTGGTGGATCTGAACGGTCCCCCCATGCATTCCTATGGGGCATCGGATGTCAGCGGAGACATGTCCGCTGACATCCGATCCGTCAAATCTGGACGGATGGAAACCCCATTTTCCATCCGTCCAGCGGATCAAATGAGAACGGACCAACGGTCCGTTCCCATCTGATTCCCCCATAGAGATGCATCGGGCTCTGACAGCTGTGTCTCCGCACACAGTGAGGAGAACAGCTGTCATTCTCCTGCTCAGCGGCGGATCGATCCCCTGCTGAGATAAACGGAGTCCGTCCGACGGACGGGCTGTGTGAAAGAGCCCTAAGAGGGTGCTCCTAACCTCAGCTTGTTACCTGTATAGAAGACACCTGGGAGCTAGAAATTTTGCTGATTTGATAAGGAGATCAAATACTACTTTCATTTAAAAAAAATGCAAATCAATTTATAACTTTTTTAAATTGCGTGTTTCTGGATATTTTTATTCTCTCTCACTGTTCAAATAAACCTACCATTAAAATTATAGACTGATGTAGCAAGATTCCCAGCCGTTTGGCTGGATATGGGTCCGCCAGGGTTACCGCTAGCAACAGCAGCAAAGTTAGGCATATTCTCCAAGTGTGAGCACTGAGACAAGAATCAGGCGAGTATGTTTGGGTTTTTAGGTTTGTTGAGAACTTGGATGGGAGAAGGAATGAGTGGGATACTCTTCTGGCTCAACTATGCACAATATTAGGGGGACAACTGAAAAAATGCCTGCCGACGCTGACTTGACGCTGGCTGAATGCCGGTTGGCGCTAATAAACACTGACTTGCGGTCTGTTAGCACTGAACTGACTCCTGTCACTTTCTTGTGGCACAAAGTTCTCATAGAAGCTTCCTTAACACTTTCCTGTGAGGTAGCTACTTGTACATCTGCTGCAACGCCTAACACTTCAGGGCCCACACCGGCGCCCTCTTTACACACACACTTCTCTTCAGGGCTTAGACTCGGGCAACCCTTTCTAAGCTTCCTCCTGGTTAGCTGGCTCCTGGATCCCTCTGACCTTCTGGAGTGGTCCCCTATTCTAGGCAGACCTCTGGGCAGTTTACAGTACTCACAACACTGTGTTCCTGGAAACTTCTGCCCCAGCAGCTCCACTCTGTCCACAGCACACTGGATCCCTCTCTGCAGCTCAGCTCAACCTTCTGTCCTCTAGGCTGACTGCCAAGGACACCTTTCCTGACGCTGACAGGAGGAGACAGCCATCACCCTCCTCCTGGGACTCTGCTTCCCACCAAAGACACCCTGTCATGTGCTCCCCTCAGACTTTTATCCCCTCCCAGGATGCACTGCGGCAGATTCTACCCTCTGGGGTAAATACA
This sequence comes from Pelophylax lessonae, assembly GCF_965119305.1. Taxonomy (NCBI): domain Eukaryota; kingdom Metazoa; phylum Chordata; class Amphibia; order Anura; family Ranidae; genus Pelophylax; species Pelophylax lessonae. Next base: position 153,202,730 of record NC_138776.1, read on the forward strand.
AGCCCTGGTGTGCTATTGGTCAGGTTTCCTCCACCGTCCAATGAGAGCCCTCATTGGACACAGTGGGGAGAACTCCCCAAGCTCAATAGGCACACCTGGAAACACATGACAGCCTAGCTGAACAATTAGGCCCCCCTGATTAGCAGACAGGGCCTACCTTATGGTTTTCCTAGCACCTACCTAGGAGGGTGATACACTGATAATTGTCAGTTGGCAAACCTACAAAATCAGCAAAGGATCAAATACTTTTTTCCCCTTACAGTATGTCTGGTGGATATGATGATGTTCCTGATTAACTGCAAACCGTCGATGACGGACTTACCCTGTCCATGGCTGTCTGCATGTAACTGACATGAAGTAATTGCCTAATATAGGGGGGGATGTGCGCCCTTGGACATAAAACTGTGTCCAGGGGTGCACATCCATCCCTGAGAGTGGGTAATCGATCCATATTCACGTGTGGACAACTGTGGCAGGGTGAACCTGTATTTGCTTTCTACAGGCTTTTTGTCTGGCTAATCGTAAACCCCTGCTGTACCCGCCACAGAAATACACTAATCTGGGAGGTGTATAACCTTAATTGCCATGTACACACAAGCCCATAGGTATATTTACCCTAGGCTTCCCTGTCCACATTAAAAAGAAAACATGTATTTTTGTTTGTGCTATTAAAAGTGTATAAGTTGTGTGCTTTGCTTCTCTACTGTTGTTTACTCAGTGTCTAGTATGTTGCACACAGTGCAAAATGAATGTCGGACACCAGCCACACAATAAAATACATAGTGAAAATACATTACATAGTGTTCTGCGTGCCAAAATATTTGTAATTCTGTTCAGCCACTCCTGTAAATCACAGCTTCTGCCACACTGTATAGTCTAATATGTGGCACGTTGCTGCAGCTTTACATTGCAGCCTCTCGTGTCACCTTCCATCATACCAGCCCCAGAATGATCAAGCTGCTCTCTGAGCTCTGTAACTCTTATAAGCTGTAGTTAGAGCTCTGCACTGTACAGGAGAACCTGTCTGTCTCACTGCACAACCCACCACTGATTTCTGATGATCAGGGAGTGTAGAAATCTAGTAGAGGTAGATTTGAGGCAGTATTCCATACCACTCGATACATTTCGAACTAAGTGATGTGCCGCCACACATTGACTATAAAGTGCATCTTTTCAGAGTACAGAGTGTCCTTTTAATTACCAAGCCTCAATGTTTATATCTTCCAATCCCCCCGAGCCTGCTAGAAATGTAAACTTCTGAGGCTGATACAAACTCCAACCCTTGTGCCTGCAGGAAACTTGGGGCCTGTTTGAAACGCCATCACCTGGGCTTGTGTGGAACTTCACTTTCTAAACCTACTTTAAACCCGGCATCCTGGGCCTGCTTGAAACTCGGCCTCTCTGGGCGGCTGCCCGACACCCCGCCTCTCTGGGCGGCTGCCCGACACTCGCCTCTCTGGGCGGCTGCCCGACACCCCGCCTCTCTGGGCGGCTGCCCGACACCCCGCCTCTCTGGGCGGCTGCCCGACACCCCGCCTCTCTGGGCGGCTGCCCGACACCCCGCCTCTCTGGGCGGCTGCCCGACAATCGGTGTCTTTGTATCTGTCAAAGTAGATACCTGGCACTATCATGGGCACTAGAGAATGTTAACTGGCTTTGTATAGGCTAGTCAGTTCAAAGGGAGCATTCCTCTGCAAGAAAAAGTAAAGGGACATCAGCACTTGATATTGCTGGAGTACAATTTTACACTTGTCATTAAAGTCCGTTATACTTCGCCTTGCTTGGTATTTGAGCTTAATGTCATAATACCCATGTTCTGTCAGGTATATGGGTATATGGGATTTATAGACTGTTTTTAAGTGCAATGTATTCATTATGTGAGAATAAACTGTAGTCTACATCCGACCGGTGACTACAAGCATTGCTCCAACAACCTCTAATTTTCGCAGACAGTATCCTTCACGTACATGGAACACTTTGATTGGCTCAGACAGCTGTCAAAATGAAACCTACATTTCTTCACCCCTCAACTGTCAAAACAGTTATTATGGATGTCATATTAATACACTGTGCAGCAGACTGTTTAATTCAGATTGCACAGTAAAACACATGCCTTTTGTCTTCAGTCCTTTATGTCAACGTAATTGTATGAAGCAGTCACCCCGTTTCATGATTTTTCCTTACCGGAATGTTCTCTCTGGCCAAAAGCCTTAAATGGAATCCTAACAAGAAGATAGCGGGGCTTTTTAGAGTCTCGGCTTAATAGCTGCGTAAAGGCTGTATCCATCTAAATGCCATCAGTCATACAATCACAAGCCTCTGTTCATGGCTGCCTCAAACCTCAAATTAGTGTCCTCTACAGAGGCGGATTTATTTCCTTGGTAGATGGTACAACCTTGTAAAAAAAAAAAACTATCATTAAAAACGAATAAATAATTAATCAAAAATAAGAGAACCCTAACAATGAACTTTTAGAACAGCCATTGAATGTATTTTGGTATATCTTTTTGACAAATGCAGGTTAAAAATAGCTGTTGATCCTGCTAGAACTCAAGTAAGCTTGTGCTCATGTGCAATCCACAGTGTTCTTCTAAAGCAGTGTTATCAGCCTTGCCTGTTTTACTCTGTGAAATACAGCCGCCCCCCGATATGTACAGTATATGTGAGAGTTGTCACCCTGGGACAGGAAGTGTGTGTTACTGGCTAGATCATCAGGTGAAAAAAAAGGAAAAACAAAACAAATGTAACCACCACATCTAAGGACTTTTAAGCAGCAAGATATTGAAGTCACTGTAAACTCTTACTTTTTTTTTTTTTTTTTTTAATTAACAAACAGGTTTATACTTAGCTGTGCAGTAAAATAGCACAGAGTGGCCTCAAACTGCCTGCTTTCACGTCCAACCGCCAGAACTTCTGACTCCTCCTCTTCTTGGTGTTCCGCCATATAAGGGCCGCTTTCTATTGTGGCACACCCTTGGGCTCGGTCCTGAGCCGTGCTGCCTGCTTCTATACACACAGTGCATCTTGGCCCTGCTGTCTCATCACAGGAATTGACTGACTACTCCCGCTGCTCTTAGCCAATCCTGTGAGAGAAGGGAGAGAGCTGCTAAAGACAAGCACAGTGCTGGATCGAGTGAGGGCTCAGGTAAATATAAAAGGGGGGGGGGGGAGTGGGCATACTGCTGCCTAAACATTTTTTTTACCTTCATGCAAAATGCATGAAGGTGAAAAATGTTTAGGCTTTAGATCCCCTTTTTCTCAGTTTTTTGTTATTGGGTTTAGATACCCAAACAAACAATACATTATGTGGATGGCCATTTTATTGGATCTTTTTTCCTATTTGCATGGATGGTTTGAAAAGGAAGATACTGCTGGTTAAGGTTCTGTGACTAATAGACACTTAATGTCATTTTACTCATCATACATACCTCTCCATTCACACAGTGTTTTCAAGAAGTATTGAAGTCACACTTTTTCTTCCCCTAAATCGGGTAGAAGTAACAAGTCACATGCATTTGAATTTATCTTTTTACTCCTTAGCGTTTAACTTATCAACTATTCCCCTCCCACACTACTATATTCCCATTTTCTTTGAGCCCCCTGTGCTGTAGGAGTGCTGTGTGCGTCTCTGCAGTGTGTTCATCTGCTCTGTACGAAAACTTTGTGCGGGTATTCAGAGTGCCGCACACACAGCCAGCATGAGAGGCGCTGTCAATCACTGCTGTATTGGAGAGGCGTGGCTTTTGTGCTGTGTTTCTCTTGTGCTGGCTGTGTGTGCGGCACTCTGAACAGCTGCATGTAGATTTCTGAGTGGGAACGCACACATTGTGGAGACTCATGCAGGACTTTATAGGTCCCTGCAACACGGGGCAAAAAGACAACAGGAATACAGCTGCACTTAGAGTTATACGTACACAGAAAGTTGCAGAGATCTGGTAGATATCTTTAAATAAATGAGTAATTGTTTAATCAGGCTGAACATTGATTTGCAATCAATCTAGAAGCAATGAATTGATACTTGCAGTAAAAAGTTATACAGAAAGCATACTATGTGCAGTGAAATGGATCAGGGAATTGGTTAAATGAAAAGTGATAAATGTGTACAGCTGAGTGGTAAATAACATATCTAAAAAGAAATTGACTTTCCTTTCGTAGGTGGGAATGTTATTGTGCAGAAGAAAATTGGGCATTGCATGCAGGGACTGATCACGCGGTGTGTTCTGCACTGGTCACAGTTGTAGAAAGGTGATAATGTCATGCTATGATGTAGTGATCACATGCAGGCTGGAGACCTCATTGAAAAAATGAAAGCTTGCAGATGAACATTGTCACTGTAAGGCTGCTGAGGCATCTGCAGTACAGTTGGGTTTATATTGTTGTTATAGAGTATTAAAAAAATACATTAATGATAAAATATGAAAGTTCTAAATCAGATATACTGTGTATATACGTGTGTGTGTATATCTAATAAATAAATTATATTTATATACAGTATCTCACAAAAGTGAGTACACCCCTCACATTTTTGAAAATGTTTTATGATCTCTTTTCATGTGACAACACTGAAGAAATGACACTTTGCTACAATGTAAAGTAGTGAGTGTACAGCTTGTATAACAGTGTAAATTTGCTGTCCCCTCAAAATAACTCCACACACAGCCATTAATGTCTAAACCACTGGCAACAAAAGTGAGTAGACCCCCTAAGTGAAGATGTCCAAATTAGGCCCAAATTGTCAATATTTTGTGTGGCCACCATTATTTTCCAGCACTGCCTTAACCCTCCTGGGCATGGAGTTCACCAGTTCAGTGTTGTCACATAAAAAGATATAATAAAATATTTTCAAAAATGTGAGGGGTGTACTCACTTTTGTGAGATACTGTATATACACACACATCTGTATATTTATTAAATTTATAACAGTGTACAAAATAAAAGCTTTATATGTTCCTAAAATATACGAAAAATCATTTAGGTTTGAAAATTAGTCATCAAATTGTTGTCATGTTAAGGCTGAACTGCTAGGTTTGGCAGCTGTAAAGAGACTTCTTATTCCGTTCCTGGAACAAAATTGAGTCCATTCAGAGGATTCCTTTTTATTTAATGAATGCAAAGCTTCCTCTGAATGGCAGAGGTAGAGAGGCGAGCGAATGACATCACAATCTCCACCTCAAGCCTTGTATTCACTCATACAATACAAAGCTTCTTGTGAGTGGTTGAGGAAAGCTCAGACCGAATCTATTTTTTCCCTAGAAAGAAAGTCCACTGCTGGAACACTTTGCTGTATACAGTGTGTGTAGCCGATTCAACATAAAATGTATACAGTGCTGCCAGCGGGCGCATGTGTTCATGAAGGAATTTGTTCGCTTGCACAAGCTTGGCCCGGACTTACCATTTAGGGCTCATTCACAAAAGCGATATAAACCGTCCTCAGTGCAGAGCCACTAGCAGATGCGTGTGCATCCACCTCGGAATTGTGTGTAGGCGGCCCATATAAGTGGATGTATATGCAGTGGTGGCATGGACACAATTACATGTCAGAGTTTGACTTGCAGGCAGTAGTGGGTGCACGGATCAAAATGAAGAGGCTCTACATTCAGATCTGTACACATTCCCGCATGTCAAATTTTGACATGCAGTTGTGTCCATGGCACCGCTGCATGTGCATTCACCTCTATGGATTACCTGAACAGGACTTTGATGTGGATGCACACGCATCTTCCAGTGGCTCTGCACTGAGGACAAGTTAAATGGCCTGTCGGAATGAGTCCTTAAAGGTAATTAAAACTTTGAGATAGTCTCTAACTTATGCATACTGATGCTGCTAAATGTGTCTTGCCCCCCCCCCCCACAGACTTGTAGGGGTCCCAGGGCAGGCCACAGAGACCCAGGGGGCTCCTCCACCATTCCCCTTCTGTAAGTTGTGTCTGTCCTGCCCTAAAAGTATTTGGGGGGGGGGGGAGTTCCAGTGCAGAGGGCGCAGTGGAAACCCCTAGGCGCATGACCTACTGTGTGTGGATATGGTGCAGTTTGTGATTCCCCAGTGCAAAGGGGGCAGCAGGGCAGAGTCCCCCAACTGTCCCTGCCTGGTTGGTGTACAGTACCTTTAGTGGGGGGTCACAGAGGGTGCAGCGGTTTGGAAGGCACAGAGTGTTCCTGGCAGCATGCTTCAGCAGCCGGCAGCCTTTTTCGGGAAGTCTGATGTCATGGCGGCCATCTTACCAAGGTTTGGCTGGTCTCCAGCGGCCATGTTTGTGTAGCTTTGATGTCACGGTGGCCATTTTCCCCTAGTCCGGCACAACGCTGGAGACTACCGGAACCTCGTGGAGAGGCTGGAGGTTCCTCCTCTTTCTCTTCTGTCTCTTCTTCCTGTCCCGGGATATATGATGCAGATGGTGTCCATGGGTTGCTGGGTCCGAATTGTGGTGCTCCTCTGGTCGGTAGGGTGAGTCTTTGGGGGTCCCTGTTATCGCTCTCTCTGCTGATAGGTATCCTGAGCATTGGGGGGATCCTTTAGTTGTGCGAAAAGATCTTTGTACTGCAAGGTCTTCCTCTTCCCTTTTTGAGTCTCATGGTCACATCTCCCCCACTAATCCCCTCATGGAGGTGGCAGGTCCCATGGAACCTGCACTGACAGCAGTCCTACAGTCCTTAGTATCCTGGGTGGAAGTGGCGTGTGGGCAAAGGCCTAGGAGGAAGCGTCCCCGGCCCTCCCCTGCTCAGTCTCTCATCTGATTCTGAGCCTGATGCTGCCTGTCTGGGGAGACTTGATATCACACCCCCAGATCCGTAAGATAGTGAGGATGATTCCCCCCACGGGTGCAGCAGCAAACGAGAATGCGCTGGCAGACGCACTTATTATCAAAGTGCGTGAGACTTTAAAGAGGGAGGAGGCGGCTGATGTGGCCACGGATGTGGCTTTGTCTTTAGGTACGCATAAGTCACCTTGCAATTCAAGGTTGTTTCCTTATGTGCCTTATTTTGATAGGTTTACCTATAAGGAATGGGAACAACCAAACTTACCTTTTGTGGTCCCCAATCATTTTGCAGTATGTTACTCTTTTGAGGGATCACTTTTAAAAAAGTGGACTAGTCCACCAGTGGTAGACCCTACTGTTTCCAGGTTGAATAAAGACCCGGCTTACAGGAAAGTGGAAACTGTGGCACACAGCATGTTTTTCTTGGCCTCAGCCCTGGTGTCTCAGACCCTAACTGAATAGGCCAAGCTTTTGCGCCAGGGTCTGGGGGGGGGGGGGGGTGAGCAGATTCCCGCTGCTAAGGTCAATTTAGCGGACCAGTTGGTCCAGGGGCTGCAGTTTATTTGTGATGCAGCTTTTGATACAACTCCTGTGCTGTCCAAACTTTCTCTTTCAGTGGTTATGATTAGGGGCTTACTGTAGCTTAAAAATTGGTCCGCAGACCAAGCCTCTAAGAAAGCTCTAATTGACCTGCTCTCTAAAGGCAATCACCTGTTTGGGGCTATTCTGGAAGACATCATTAAGGGTCTCACAGTGGGGCAAAGACTACCTTCCTGCCACAGTCCATGTAAGGGAAAGAGCCTTGTCCCAGACAGGGGCCTTCTTTTTCAGTCCATAGAATTTTTTTTTGTGCTCCCGGGACTGAGAATAAGGGAAATAGATCCTTCAAGTCTTCCTAGGAAGGTTACAAGCAACCTTGGTCTGGCAAGCCTAGAGCTAGCTTCTCCAGACCCACAGACAGGACTCCTTCAGCATGAAGGTCTGCCCTCACCCATTATTGGGGTGGGGAGACATCTTTGCTTATTTCCGCCCTTGGGGACCTCCTTTGTGAGCATCAAGGAGATCCACAAAATGATTCTTTTGGGGGGTACCCAGAAAGAGGGGCAAAGTTTGTCCTTTTTAAGGTTTAGGCCCCGAGTCTCCTTGTGCCAATTTAATTCCTGCAAAGGTTCGGGTGACGTCCGAACGACCTAAGGTCCAGAAAATGGAATTACCTAGGTCTGATTTGAATTCTGACCAGGGTGGTCCTTCCTCTGGACAAACTTCAGGAACCACAGGCTGCGATTCACCTCTTGCTGTCACACAGACAGTTCACTTGCATGCAGGTTCTGAGTCAAGTATCTACCTTCGAGACAGTTCTGTTTGCACAGATCTACATGCAGCTCCCTCAGCAGGTTCAGTTCCACAGGAGGATCGTGGAAAGGTCACGGGTTCCTCTGACAGACACCACAGGCATCCTAGGGGTATAAGGCCAGTATCCTCCTTGGCTCAAGCTTCTTCCGCAGATCCTGCAAGGAATCAAGGGCGGGGGTCTAACAATCATTCTGGTGGCCGTAAACGTCTTTTGAGGGCTTCCTCTCGGAGAAGACCAGTTGTCCCCAGGGCTGATCTACCATCCTGCTTGACAGTTAATGGTTTTAATGGCTTAGCTATTGAAAGCCAGGTACTGAGGGATAGAGGTTTGTCTGGTTCCGTAATCCCTACTATGGTGAAGTGGAGGAAGTCAACTTCCAGCAAGCTATACCATCGTACATGGAAGGCATACATTTCTTGGTGTGAGTAGATTGGCGCTCATCCTCCCTTCTTTTCTGTGGCTTGGATCTTAGCCTTTCTTCAATGGTGCATTAAACAGAAGGTTGCCCTGAGTACCATCAAGGGCCAGGTGGCTGCCTTAGCAATCTCCTTTCAGCGACTCCTAGCCAAGCACTCTTTAGTTCGTACCTTCATTCAGGGGGTTCGGCATGCGGCTCCACCTGTACCTTCTCTTTTGCCGCCATGGGATTTGATTTGGTGGTCCATAGAGATAAAGTGGTTCTTTGTCCCTGTCTATCATTCCTGCCCAAAGTGGTCTCTAGCTTCCATTTGAATGAGGACATTGTGTTGCCTTCCTTGTGTCCCAAGCCGGCTCATCCCAAGGAATTTGCTTTGCATACCTTGGATGTGGTTTGGGCGATTCAGGTGTGTTTGGCAGCTACTGATTCCTTTTGGAGGTTAGACTCATTCTTTGTGATTACACAAGGACCAAGAAAAGGACTGGCTGCTTCTTTGGCTACCATCTCCAAAGGGATCAGAGAGGTGGTGACTCAGGCCTATTCTAATAAAGGCCAGGTTCCTCCTTTCCCTCTAACGGCGCATTCTACTTGGGCGCTGAGTACTTCTTTGGCCTTCCGTCATCAAGCGTCAGTTTCTCAAGTTTGCAAGGGGATCACTTGGTTGCCAGTGCATACTTTCACCAAATTCTACAAAGTTGCAAAATGGCTCAGAGGAAGATATATCAATTAAAGGTACCACATCCCAATAATGGCATTATAGACAGACAAGAAGGGGTATGGGGCATGGGGCGGAATTTTAAAGGTACCGTCTATGACCAATATTCAACAGAGTTCTAGAAATAACCATCATAGTTTTTCTATAAAAGCATATAATTTTATTGTCAAATTAACAAAGAAAGAGAGAACAAAAGCAAGCACCATACATTAAACATTGGGGACATATAACAGTCCAGATATAAAAACACAAGTCAGCAAAGCTATAACATAATGATGATTGTAGCAGACCGTAGGGAGGTACCAGAAGACCAGAACAACCTGGTAATTCTGGGATGACTTTCTCCGAGTGATTACCCACTACCCGACATTTTTCATGGGATGTTCCGCTTCCTCAAGAGTATACAATCTCAATCAATGTAATAACTGTAGAATATTCAGAATAAAACATAAAAAGACGTTTAGATGGTTATGATTAACACACACACACATATATATATATATACACACATCATTATAATAATAAAATTCATTTTTGAAAAGGTCAAACAATAGAAACAAGAGACAATATGCATTCTATTTTATTCATAAGGACATTAAAATCAAGATAACATTGGTAGTGCTACCTGTATGACTGCTTGCAAGTGGATGGCTGATGGGTCCGACCAGAGGCAAACCAAGCCCCCCAAGCGGGCACGGACGGCCTAATATATATATATATATATATATATATATATATATATATAATATAGATAGATAGAGATGTATGGACAGGTCAGGGATCCCTGATAGTATATAGAAAAATATATCTTTTAGAAAAAATTATTATTTCTAAGAAAAATAAATGAACCAAGAGTATTATAAAAGTCAGGGGACCTACACAATAACAGAGGCCGTAAAAGCAAATACGTCAGACGGTGGGATAAACTGGGTAACGAGATCCAAGATGTTTAATTCACTGATGGATATGATTAGTTGGTCAGGGTGAGATAGGCTTCCAAATGTCCAAAAACGACATGAAAGAGTATGGAAAAATCTATGTATGTATATAAATTTATGAAGGATCAATTAAGCTGGTGTTTGGCCAAAAAAGGTATATTATATGTAATATGTAACACATTAATATATAGAAATGTATTTTGCACACATACCATACACATAAGTGTGTATATATATATATATATATATATATATATATATATATATATATATATATATATATATATATATATATATATGTAGGGTGCTAACCAAATATGTTCTCTTTGGAAATGACATTGCAAGGGAACCTCCGGTAGATATAACAAATGGGGGTTCCAGCCATCCCTTTGATATAACGGGATAAATATACGACGGATTTTTACACTTATTTCTTGACAACTATCTCTATGTAGACCATGATGATTACCATATTGTATATTTATCCCGTTATATCAATGGAATGGCTGGAACCAATATCTTCCCTTGCAATGCCATTTCCAAAGAGAACGGATTTGGTTAGCACACTATATATATATATATATATATATATATATATATATATATATACACGCCTGGCAAGGTCGCATATGACTGGGTCTCAACCTGAGTCACAGCGTTCCTCCTGGCCGACAGCCCCCCCCATTCCGATGGTGAAGAGTTGTGTGGTGTCCGCCTGGTTTCTGGTATGGTGAGTAGCTGTTCCCCCCTCTCCCCCTGGAGGGTTTTGGGTTGGACATGGGGTTCCCCTCCTTCCCATCAGGCACCCCTCTTCATCTGCCCCCCCATCCTACCCCCCTCCACTTAGGCTGGGGCTGTGTGGGTGGTCTGGCCACCTCCTGGGGGGTGGGGGCAGGGTGCTATGCTGGCGAAGGGGGCGGGGGGGGGGGGGTCTGCCGCCGATGACTGGCTGTGGTGGTTTGTCAATGAAAATAAGCAGTGGCCATGACAGTGGAGCCCTCTGGGCGGCAATTTCGGTGGTGGGAACCCCTCCTCATCCCCTGGTGCTGACTCCTGCATCCTTTCATTTCCTGATCGCTGCTCGTGCAGTGCAGATTCTCCTGGTGGCTGGCGCCCCCCTCCCTCATCTGTCTCCTCAGGACCTGAATATGATTCAGCTGCCAGAGACGTTGGTCCACGCGTCCTGAATTCTCAGATAGTGGGGATAATTCCCCTGCTTCTTCAACCGCACACGAAAAGGCGCTGGTGGACGCACTGATTGTATCTGTGCTGGACACTTTAAGTTGGAGGATGTGGCTGTGACAGAGACGCAGGTTCCCTTTGGCACTCATAAGCCATGTAGAGCGGCAAATGAGTTCCATTCCCCCTCCTATTTTAACAGAATTGTCACTGAAGTGTGGGGACAAGCAAAGCGTCTCCTTGGGGTCCCTAAGCGAGTTGCTAGGGGATACGCCTATAAGGAGTCCCTTCTTAAGAAGTGGACTGTTCCACTGGTAGTGGACCCTCCGGTTTCCAGATTAAACAAGGCAACCATGATTCTGGTTGAAGTGTCCCCGGCCTTTAAGGACCCGGCTGACGGGGGGCGGAGGCTGTGGCCCGCAATTTGTACACATACATAAACAGGGAAAACCGCTCAGGTGTGTAGTGTCCAAAACATCCAAGTCGGGTGCTCGTTAGATCCACAGTCCCGGCAGCTGTATTCGTTAGAAGTAGAAAACTGCACTCCGACTTGAAGATGAATAAAAATATATTTATTGAAGAATCCAAAAATCCATAGTTGACAAAAATATCAGAGACAGGGGACAAGACATAGTTGATGCGTTTCGTGAAATTAAATTTGCTTAATCATAACTACAATTTGTACACCCTGGCTGGTTTGGCACTGAGGCTGATATTCACCATTGCTCTGGTGTCGCAGGCTCTGACTTAGTGGGCTAAGCTTTTATGCCGTGACCTGGAGGGGGAGTAGCTCCCCCTGCCTTTCCTGAGCTGGCGGACCACCTGGTCCAGGGGCTGCAGTTAATCTGTGATGCCTCTTTGGATGCGGCTCGGCTCTCTGTTTCGGCTAGTGGCGTGTCTTTTGGCTCAAATACTGGTCTACGGACCAGACCTCTAACAGGGTCTTGACTGATCTTTCCTTTCGAGGAGATCGCTTGTTTGGTGCTACCATGGATGACATCATTAAAGGGTCTCACAGGGGGGAAGAGTACCTTTCTTCCACAGGTTAATTCTGGCTAGGACCCTCGTTGTAGACATGGGCCTTTCTGCTCGGCTCATAGTAAGTTGTTTCGTCCCTCAGGATCGACTGACAAGGGATTGGAGCCCTTCAGGGCCTCCTCTGGAGAATCCAAGCGAACTTGGTTTGGCAAGTCAAGTGTGGGCATCTCCAGACCCACGGACAAGGCCTCTTCAGCAGGAAGGTGCCCTCTCACCCCTACCTCGGTGGGGGGAAGTCTTCACTGGTTCCTGGACCCGTGGACTCCCCTGGTACGAGAACGAGCGGGTCCACAAGGTTATTCAGTCTAGCTACAAGTTTGAGTTTCGCTCTTACCCTCCAGTAAGGTTCTAACTTCTGATATGCGACTTGTCCCCGGTCCGCTTACAGGCTCTTTTTGATGCGGTGCAGGACATTTTCTTTACGTGTGATAGGCCAGGTTCTGACTTAGGAATTTTTTCAGGGGTTTTACTCAAACCTGTTACAGTCCCCAGGAAGGAAGGCAGGTGCATCCAATTCTGGACCTCAAGGCGCTGAACTGCTTTGTGCGGGTGCAGAAGTTCAGAATGAAGTTCATTCGCACGGTGTTGGCTTCCTTTGCATCAGGGAGATTTTCTTGCCTTCCTTGACATCTAGGACGCTTACCTTCACATTCCAATATGTGTCGGTCTCCAGCGCTTACTCCGCTTTGACGTGGGAGAGGAGCATTATGAGTAGGGTGCAGTATAACCCCAATGGTTATGAAGATCAGGAGCTGTGTCCGTCAAAGATTCACAGAAATGGATTTTATGGTAAGTCAAAAATCCTATTTTTTGTACTTACCGTAAAATGCATTTCTCTGAGTTCGACGGACACAGCACCCACCCCTCTAAGGATTTTTGATACTTCCAATACTGCTTGCTACTAAACTGATGACCTTGAGAAGAGAGGGGGGATTCTATACCAGTTGAGGACGGCCCATGGGCGTAGCCAAGTGTTTTTTGTTCTGCCCAGTCCTTCTCTTGTAGGAGGCAATTTAACCCACTAGTTATGATTTAAGGAGCGCTTTGTCCGACAATGAACTACGTGAAATGGATTTTATGGTAAGTAAAACAATCCCATTTTCTATTAGGACTAATAAAAAAAAATTTGGTTGGAAAATATGCTATATTGCATATTCATATTTTTAATTCTACTTTTTAGACAATGGGTTGAGCTTTAAGCTTGTAAAAAAACTTGTACAACTTTCAATAGCTCAAACTGAAACAATCACACAATAAATTTAGCAGAAGCCACTCGTACCTTATCATATGGCTGCTTCTAAAGGTTACCTATTGGGTATCATGAAAAAAAAAATATGCAAGTATCAAATCCTAATAAAAGAGAGAAACTAGTATATTTCTTTCTGTTAACAAGAATGATTTGACTTCAATACCAACGTTTTTATACTTTCTAAGTACCATCTTGGCACAGATGGCACTTGGTGTATTCTGGGAGCCCTGGCACAGCCATCATTTCTACACACACAGTTTAAGAGTTTAGTCATCAAATAAAATTTTTGTTGATAACTGATGTTGCCTTTTAAGCACTGAATTCCTTCATCTGACTAAACACTGTCTTTTTAGTTTGAACAGCGCACATGATCTACATTTGAAATGCTTCTGGAGAGTTGTCATATTTGTACATAGTATCTGTTTTTTTCTTAAAGTGGTGCTCCTTGGAAAAATTAAAGGTCAGCAGCTGAATGGCCCAATAACTGGGAACGAGGAGGGGGGGCCAAACTTCTGATGGACCCTGCCGTGGCGAGGTCCGACGGAAGTGGGGACAGGTACCTGTCAAAAACAGGTACCCCCTCTCCCCTGGAGGGGGGGGGGGAGGAGACAGATAAGGGGAGCATCCAGTTTTGATTGGAACTCCGCTTTAAATAATTTTTTGTGTCTAATTAACTCATCATTGTAACTTTCCAGCACACCTGCTTCCTAGGTGATAGGAAAGGTTACCTAAGGGATGGCAGTCTGTTTAATTACTTAATTAATACACTCCTTCTCTCTAGTTAGGGGTCTATAAGTGCACTGTAAACATAGAAAAAAACTGCTCAGCTTTTCTCCAATAATTTTTTTCACAATGATTTTCAGATCCAAGCTAGTCTTATTATTAAGGAATGAGTTCACCTTTGGTAACATGATACACGTTGCACCCGTATTTAGGGTCGAACATGTAACATGTTTCCATTCCTGCAGCCACTGCCTGATTCCCCCCCACGTAACCACATGGCCCCAACATTTATTCATACAGCTCTGTGTGTATATGAATTACAAACCCAGACATTCTTTGCAGTTGTTGGCTTGTAGTTCTCAATGGAAAAAAAAAGTTTTGCCCCTTAATTGTGCTGCCATTGCACTGAGACAAAACAAATTCAACTACCAGTTGCTACACCGTGTGGCAGGGAAATCATTGGATCATCCACGTGATCGGTCAAAAACCTGGCCAGTAGGCAGCAAGGAAGAGGCATTTCAATAAACAGGGAAGCACAAAGGTAGGTATAGTGACTTGACACCCTCAGCACAGGGTCACTTGTATAGAACTGCATACATGGTAAGTGCAGTGACTCTTCTTTTAGCATTATTATTATTGTGCTGTTCTTGCCTAGACAAGAAAAGCAGTAGTGGGGGCGGGTACCTGTCACAAATGGGTACCAGCTCCTAGGGAGAAAAAAAAAAAAAAAAAAGAAACTAAACTTTCTATTATTGCCAAGGAAGGGTGAAGGAAGAATTTCAGGTTTTAGGGGGAGTTCCACTTTAAATAGTACTTATGTGTGCCCTTCAATTGAAGGCAAAGCTTTTGATACTGTTCAGATAGAATAATGGTTTGAGAAGCTAAGGGATTGAGAGCAGCCTAAGCACCAGAAGACACTTGTTTTTTTTTTTTTTAAATGCAGCAAACACCTGTGTAAAGCCTGGTATACCCTTTAATTTTTACTTATTTTTTGTAACCCAGCAGGCTGAACAAAAAACAAACCGAGGAGCCCACTGCACTAATTATGCAGTGTTAGTACAGCGATCTGACACTGCGGACACCCCCCCGGCCAGCCATTCAGCCGGCTTCTGTTGGACAGGCTAATGTACACATGGACCAAATATTGGCTGGTTTCTGTTGAACCTGCTGATATTTTGCATTGTGTGAACCAGGCTTTAGTCGTCTTCTGTGAAGTCTCTTCTTTCTCGGCATCTGCTGTGGTAAAATATGAGTGGCTGAGAGTTGAAACGTACACCCTTTTTCTTTGGTGAAAAAGATAGGCATTTACTAGTAAGCGGTTTATCATGGTCTATCAGAAAGCATACATTTCAGTATTTGACTTTCTAAGGTGACTGCCTAGTGAGATTTTAGACAGTGTCGTCAAGGCGCACTGTAATATGTATTTTTTTTTTTAACAAAAATATGTTGCTGAAGATAGTTTAAAACACTTTTTAACTTTATAGTGTAGGAAAATTAAAGTGAGGATTACTAAAAACTGATCTAATTTGCTGTAAGGAATGTTTTCAAGCACAGTGGTTTAACCTGGCCATCGATGGAGGGAAATTTGGTCAGTTAGCGAGGAGTGGCCAAATTTTGATCCATATGTGGCCACCCCTACTCTTCTGTCCAACTGGTCAATGTATTGTGACATCAAAGAATCCTGCTGCCAGAATACAATGTCTCTTTGGGAAATATTCCTCCATCCTCCTTATGTGGATGAGGGAATCTGATTGTTTTTTGGGGAAAAATAAATGATCTATCTATGGCCAGCTTTTGTTGGTCAGTTCAAGTGGTGGTCTATCTACATGTAAATGTGTATTTCTTGGCTGTTATGGTCACTCATGCCTCGTTTCCACTGAGCGGATCGGTTCGGGTCGATACGGTACGCTAATTTGAGTGTTTCCATTATGAAAGTGGCCCATACAACTGAACCAAACCGCACCATTCCTGGTCCTGCTTCAGATGTAGGGCCATAGGAAATGGTACGGTACGGTTAGCGCGGAGCTACTGGTGTCACGCGATAGATTCCACTGATTGGCGGACAGGAAAACTTCAATGCTCACGTCAAATGAAAGAGCAAAACAAACACCTCATTTGGTGTAAACCCCGCAGGGTCCCTGGTGGCCCGACTTGCAGTGGAAATGCTCACCTGAATAGACCGGACCATTCTAACCCTTCCAAACTGTACTGACCCTAACCGTTCCGCTCAGTGGAAACGAGGCATAATTAAACTGCCACAGGGTGGATCATTTTTGTGTTAATATGACTGTGGGGAAATTAGATTGTGGACTCTTGTAGCAGTGTCTTATGTTAGTTTATGTATACATTTATGTTTGTTCACCCTTTGTGCGAACATGTAGTACAGGATAGTATGTGCTTTGATGCAACAGGAGTGCTTAGCAAAGCACTTTTTATTTATATATATATATATATATATATATATATATATATATATATAATATAATATTTTTTTTTTTTTTTTCACATATGATAGACTCACTGGCTGAATCTCTGTTGCTGGTGGGTGCAACTAGCATTTGGGCAGGTTTTAAAATCTTTCTCTATTCTTTCCTGGATGCCTGGTTTTGTCTTTCTTTACAGTGCTTGGGTCACAGCTTTTTTCCCCCCTTACCCTCTCTTTCCTCCCTCTCTCTATATTTTTTTTTCTTTCTTTCTTTCTTTTTTCCTCTTTCTGTACCCTCATTTGTGCTTGTCTTCCCATGTTTCCTGGTTATAATGTTGTTCAGACTTTTATATGTTTGTCTGGTTATAACTATACAGTTATTATGTAAACACCTTGGGAGGGTTCCTTTTTTTTTTTTTTGTTCGTTATTGAAATTTAATGGGTATCATCCAAGGCTTTTAATGTCTTTGGTACAAACATACCGTTGAAATCTCATTCTATGCTAATATTGGACGTTTACTCATGATCCACTTACTAAGGTGGATATGCTCCTTTGTTATCTACCTATCAGGAAATCACCATGCTGTATTTTCACTTACCTTATGTACTAGTACAGTATATATAACCTGCTGTTGCTACTATGTTTTGTACTGCATACGGATCTCATCCTGAACTTTACGGTTCTTCTGTTTGTTTAAAAATGTGTGAAAGGAACTGTGCGCTGCCACTAAATATAATAAAGTATAGCTACAACAA
The DNA here is from genome assembly GCF_965119305.1 of Pelophylax lessonae. NCBI lineage: Eukaryota > Metazoa > Chordata > Amphibia > Anura > Ranidae > Pelophylax > Pelophylax lessonae. The sequence continues at coordinate 153,220,283 of NC_138776.1, forward strand.
CAGCTGCTGCTATCACTCAATGTGTTCCCACATAAAAAGGTAAATTGTGAAAAATGTGATAGCGCTGCTCTAAATAAAGTGTAAGTAAAGACAACATAAAAATAACAGTGATCCTTTGAACTAAAGTCCCAACCAGTGAAGTGAAGAAAATGGAAAAAGAGTCAAAATCAATATAAACACTTCCTTGATTTGTGCAATATGGAGTCTGTGATAAAACGTGCTTCCCAAAAAACAGATAATGTGCTTCCACTCCTCCAACGTGTGCTCCAACCACCAGGTGCAGTGCACGCTCACCTCTGTATGCGACCCACAAGGGGTCAATACAGCATAACTGGGGCAACCCCTAAGGCAGGGTTCCTTGGTACGATAATCTTTCACTCCTCTGGCAACTCCAACATTAGGCACTTGTAGTTCCAGCCCAACTCATAGAAGGGAAAAACAAGGCTCCCAATAGTGCAGTATCCAGATTAAAAGGAATCGCACACACTCCCAACTTTATAAAATACACTCAAATTTATTATAAAAACCACAAGCAGTTAAAATCCTGCTCTCACTTGTTCCATCCATAAGGTCCCGCCGCAAGGCTCTACCTCTACGCGTTACGCCACTAACACATGTGGCTTCTTCTAGAGGAAGTTGCCAGAGGAGTGAAAGATTATCATACCAAGGAACCCTGCCTTAGGGATTGCCCCAGTTATGTTGTATTGGCCAGGGGTTGCCCCAGTTATGTTGTATTGGCCACTTGTGGGTCGCATACAGAGGTGAGTGTGCACTGCACCTGGTGGTTGGAACACACGGAGGAGTGGAAGCACATTATCTGTTTTTTGTGACGCATTTTCATATTGCACAAATCAAGGAAGAGTTTATATTGATTTTGTATCTTTTTTTTTTTTTTTTTTTTTCATTTTGTTCACTTCACTGGTTGGGACTTTAGTTCACAGGATCATTGTTTTTATGTCATCTTGACTATTACACTTTATTTAGAGTTTTTTTTTTTTCTTTCATATGTATTTGTGTGCTAACAAAACTCTATAAACAAAGAATAAACATAAAATCTGTCCCTGTTGAATTGATAATAGCAAAGCGGTAAGTGCCACAGCTTTGGCAGCTTTGCATCCCAGGGCATCTCAGGCATCCAAATATATAAATGTAAACTTGTACCTTCGTATCATAAATGTTAATTTTCTCCAACAGCTGCCCCTTTTCAGGTCTTAGTTCCGTTATTGTATCAGCTGTATTGTAAATTTCCTGAAGGCAATTTTGTGTTTCACAAGATGATCATGCTATAGATTGTTAGCTTGTTTACCCATATGTCTGGGACCTAAATTGATCGCAAAACCAATGAGAAGTATTGAAGAGGGGAAACACTGGGTTGGATTGTTCGTTAGTAATTCAGACGTAATGCTCTGGGGATGGGTAGTAGGAGGCCCTAGCAATTAGGTCTTTTGAGCAGATCCGTTTCAAACACAAGATACTGTTACACGCAGCATTAATTTTTCTTGGAAAAAAAAAAGGTATTGATTTCCAAAAGATGGTTAGATAGAATATCCGGTATATTGCTTTTTTTTTTTCCCTGTGACATTCACATTTGACCAATTTGGGAGACCTTGGTCAGCAACAGCTGGAGAGCTGTAGGATTATCTAATTAATGTCCATAAATGAAATTATGTAATAAACGTCACGGTCAGTTGATTTTGCCCTTGGGATAACATTAAAAGAAAACCGGGCTGTTACATTGCAAGCTTGAAAACCATATTGATGATTCATTGAACGGTAGATCGTTTTAACATTAAAAAAAAAAATTAGGATTTGTTTATTAGTGTGAATGTTTTATCAGAAATATACTTATCTCACAGTGTAGCTTTATTGATTTAGCTGTAACAAGGCAGTATTAGTGTTTTTTTTTTGTTGGCTTTTTTTTTAATGTTTATAGCTGTTAAATCTGTTAAAATATTTATATTAGATTAAGCATAATTTAAAGGTTGGGTTAGGCTTTGGGTGAGAGAAGTGTTCAGCGTTTGGGTCAACCTAATGGCCATCCTTAGGTTAGAGGGTTAGGAGTTGTGGGTGCTCAATTTACCTTTGCACTTGTTTTCAGCATTGAAAACCTTTTGGCAAATACCACCTAGCTTTAGATTTTTTTTGCCAAAAGCTAGGGTACAAAGGGTTGCTGGATGACATAAGGGCAGCTATTGGTGACTAGAAAAACAAAAAGATGAGGTTATTTTGCTGTAGTAATGAGTGGTTACTGGCAATAAGAAGGAAGCCCTAGTGAAAACTTGTCAAAGAGAGAGAGTAGGAATCTTGTGAAGAGTTTTGTATGCACTTCTTTGCTGAAGACTTAGCAGGCACAGAGGAGAGGGTAGTATATATTATGATCCGAGAATGGGAAAGTCAAGTTAAAAAATGCTGATGCTTAGCATGGGGGATAGAACGGTAGAAGATTTGGTGAGTGTGAAGAGGAGCACTAGATCATTGTGTAAGGTTAAAATAAGATGGAAGTGAGAATTTAATGGAAGTAGAGCCGTTAGTGGCAATGAGGTTGTTAAATTCACCCATATTGATTTTAGGGATGTCAGTAGAAACTGAAAAAGCTATGCAGAGAAATGATCTAAGAGGACAGCCGTAGGGCTAGGAGGTCGATATATTATTGCAGTTTGGAAGTGAGAGGGATAATACATGTGAAGAGAGGGGGAAGGTACTGGAATGATTTGGTAAAATAAACAGTGCTCCGAAAAATTACTGTCCACTTTTTAGATGTCCAAAAAATTTAGCAGGTTAACCCTTGCCAGATATCGTGTGGTGCAATATTAAATGATCTCTTTTATCCAAAAATGACCTTCTCATTTCTCCTAGCCAATATTTGGAGACAAACTCCTACTCATCAGCTGGCCCCAACTAGTGAAATGTCTGTAGCTGGTTTGGGTAGTATTCACAATAGGTGCCCTGACACAACCCCTTCCTAAACCAATACCTAACTTGTCTATTTTCTAGTGGAGTCAGAAATGTGTGAAATTTGTACAAGATCTTTACAGAGGATTCCCTTAAACAATTCAAAGACTTCATACGTGAATATGGTTTTCTCCCTACAGAACGGTTTACATACCTCCAAATATCCCACTATATGTCTAAATATTTTGTCGTTCTGTAGCTCACCTGCACCCAGATCAAAAGGGATAACTGTGTTCTACAATTTTGTAGATCAGCTGTATTTACATACATATCCAAGTGAAAGAGAGAACACCATAATGTCTGAAAAAAAAAAAAAAAGTAAAAAGGATCGCCCCCTTCCTAAAAATGACTTGTAAACTCAATTAGATGTAGCCAATTACCTTCTCAGTGACCCAGAAAACCATTTGACTTTCAACTCTGATCAGCTGTGGCCATTTCGATTAGCGCAGCATGAAAAGAGCTTCCCTGGGGCATTTCAGTCCCTGGTAGTGCAATTGAAGTAAACAATCAACTATGGGTGGTGGCAAGGCACCGTCTAACGATCTCTGGGATAAAGTTGGAGATGGAGACAAAAAAATGTCAAAGGCTTTATCAATGCCGGTGAAGTCTATTATTAAGAAGTGGATGGTGTTTGGTACATCTCAGACCCTCCCTGGATCAGGACATTACTCCAGAGTGGATGATAGGGAACTAGAGCACTTGTCAGGATAAAAGGAAAATGGATAGGGCAAAACACTTAAATTCTTGAGGAAAACTTGCTGCCAGAAATTTGTCAACATGAGAATGACCCGAACCACACAGCAAAAAATAGCACACATTGGTTGAAGGAGAAAAAGGTGAATGTTCTAGCATGGCCTTGTCAGAGACCAGACCTAAACCCCATTGAATATCTGTGGAATGACTTGAAGACTGCAGTCCACAAACGGTCACCTACAAATGTAACTGAACTTGAGCAGTTCTGCAAAGAAGAGTTGGCAAATATTGAAAAGTCTAGATGTTAGTAGAGACAAACCCCAACAGACTAAAGGCTGTAATTAAAGCAAAATGTGGTCCAACAAAATACTGACGTAAGGGGGCGATACTTTTTACAATTAAGTGATTCTGTTTTTTATTTTTTTTTATTTTTCTGTTATAGTGGTGTTATATCTTTCACTTGGATGTTATACAGCTGATCTATAAATTGTAGTCGGTCTTCATTTCAGGCTGCAAAGCAACAAAATATGATTATTTTAAAGGGAGTGATTATTTTCTATACACACTATGTATTTTTTTTCTCTATATAGGTGCATACATAGATTCCAACAACCCTAGTTTATTTTTTGAAAGTCAAAAAAAAAAAAAAAAAAAAAGAGCCATAAATCCCCAACCTGGCTAACTGACACTTCCCAAACAATTTTTTTTCTTTATTTTTTGGTAAAGATGTACAGAGGCACATACAGCAAGTTTTCCTATAGATACAATGCGTATTTACCAATAACATTGGTTAAATGAACTGGATTACAAGGTCTTTAACTGTTTCCTTTGCTACTACAATAAGATATATAGCCTGATTGGCTGACACAGACATAGAAAAAGAGAATGTGTGGATATCTTTAACAGCACAGCCACAGAGAGCAAGAGTTCATTGGTAATCTTGTGTGTTTCTGTGGGGTTGTTTGTTTATCCACCGTATCCTGCTTTATCCCTCTTTATCCCACATGAATATGGCCTCAAGTTGTAAAAGGATATTTTTAAATGTATATGACTTATGATACATCAGTCCCCAGAGAGTTTTTGTGTACCTTATCATTAAGGTTATGTTATGTAATTATGATCTAGCTGACCTGTAATTATATGTGCACACACTTCATGTAACAATTATTTAGTAATTCATTATCTCCACTGCTGTGATCTGTCACCACTTTGAAGGCAAATTACAGTGGGTAAAAAAGCAATGCTTTAATATTATGCAAATGATACAGCATATAAAAATCCTCAAGGTGAAGCTAAAAGGGAATAACATACACTAGTTAAAGCAATGCACACATCCTAGATATTAATTTTTAATTTTTATCCTTTAATGATGGTTTTTAATGTTATTGTGCTAATATTGCTTCTTCACAGTAGAGGAAATGTAGCAATGTATGATATACTAAGATAAAGATATTATGCTGTACAAGAAAGTTTAGGCATATTTTAAAAGGTTATATAAAGTGTTATCTCAGGCCAGAAGAATTACAGATTAGGATGCTGCAAACTTTAGAAAGGGTCTCCTTAATATACCTTTGGATAGATAGTTGGAGAAAGGAGTGTCATTGAGAAATAGAATTCATTTAGCTGCAAGTTCCTCCCACAGTTTGGTCTAATTATATATGCCCAGTAGAGAAGCAGTTTAATTAGTGTTGGGCAGAAGTTGCCATCATCCCTTTTGTACTATCATAATATCTAATTTTTTCACGGCAACCAGTTTATTCAACAACATTTTTTTTTAATAAAAAAATGTAAATTTTATTTTTATAATTCCAAAAAACCTCCATGAGGCATAAACAGTTCTTAAAATCAACAATAGCAATATAGCATTAGTACAAAATGTGTTTGCTAGGTGGTGATACCCAATACCATACAAGCCCATGCTCATCACACCAAGGGTTTGGTGGTTTGTTCATAGAAGGGAAAATCCAACGCATTTGGAGAATTTCAAACCATAACTTCATCAAGGATATACTGCCACCCTGCAAGGTAGAAAAAAACTACAGATAAATTCTATTTACATAGTTATTCATCACAACCATAAGACATATTAATAGGTGTTGCATAAATACAAACTAAACCAATGTTCATGAATTTGGCCACATCACCTCCCCAATCCAGGACAGAAGGTGCCCACCAACTAGGACCGCATATATCTTTAATCGGGGTTAAGAACATCATTTATCCAAAAGACCTTCTAATGAAAAATAAGAAAAGTAATAATTCTACCCTAATACACCTACGTTATGAAACACTATAAAAAAAAAAAAAAAAAATGATTTTACTAAATGGTTCACATGGCTTAAAAAAAAAACAAAGGGTCCCCAAAAAAGAATGTTTTTGCATCTGCCAAGCATGGTGTGGTATCTCCCTCACTTTCAAAGAGGGCTGTGCACCATCGCTGAGAATTTCTTCTTAAATAGGGAAGATGATTATCCCCTACTGTACCGCAGGGGTATTCAAAAATGGAGGAGGCCGATGGCCTTGCGCGGTCACTGCTATTGTTGGATTTAAGAAATGTTTGAGCCTCATGGGGATCTTTTTTTAATTATGAACAATAACATTTATATTTTTATATATAATATGTTGCTGAATATATTGGTTGCCATGGTAAAAGTCCCAAAAAGAGGGAAAAATTTGATGCAATAACTATGTGTCCAGAAAATAAGCCACATCCTCTTTAGGTATCTAATATAGTATCAAAATATCCCCTCCATATTTCCATCACCTTTAGGAATTTTGCCACAGAAGCTTCATTGAGTGGTAAACCGGTTATCTCAAGGACAAACTATAGGCAGTAGGACGTACGGGGGAGATCTATTCAGGAAAAAAAAAATCAAGATTGACCATGCTGGAAGGATTTGAAGGAAATTTTACTTTGGATCATTGAAGAGTTTTTACTGCTGCAACTCTCTGGTTGCCATTATTTTATATGCATAAAAGTAAGACTCTTTATTATGGATCAGATTGTTTTCTCTGCAGTACCAGGGGACCAGTTTTCATAAATGCCCATCTGGGTGTTGTCAGCAGGTTATGATTTCTGACAGATTATTTGTACCTTGTCTTTTCTGTACCATGCCATCCTCTGCAATTATTTGTGGTCTTCAGGAGACCAATTCTAAGGGGATTGTTACGCAACTGAATTATTTTTCATAGATAATTCTTAATAAAAACATGTGCCCCCCAATCGTTTTGAGCAGCTGTTGAAGTGTTCCAAGCGAGCAGCTGGCCTATGAAAGGCCAGTCCCAACAGGAGCAAGATGAGGAATATTCATTCTGAAGGGTATTGTTAGACATGCCATTAGCAAGAATGCAAATACCTGCAGAAATATTTATGACCAGTGTAATGCAGGCTTTCACTGAATTGGAGGCTGGTAAAGTGCCCTAAACAAATGGGTGGTCAGATTGCATAGATGCGGCTAATTATATAATACATGTGTTGATTATTCAAATTATTTGTCTAATCTGCACATATGACCAATCTCCATTTGTTTAATCGCGAATACCATTCGGGATCGGTAAAACTTGCTTGGGGCTTAAGGACTTTGAGGAGAACATCTACAGTAAAAATTCAGTATTGTGCAGCATTTGAAGAAATGGCAATCCTTTTACTTGCATCTGCTATACCTGTAGTCTTGGTATTATTCATTCCCATGGGGAGGTTATGGGGCTGACTAGTGTTTTGCTGTTGTCGAATTGTGGTAGAATGGCATTTGAGAAGCTCATGTTCTTGATCAAACACTATTATGATAAAGCGGAGGCGGACTTGGAGTAGAACATGTGCTGTTGCTTTTCTTTTTGGTGTTGACTCGGAACACTCCTATTTAAAACTTTTAGCTCAAATTTTGGGTGGGCTGACAATGAGCAGCAAAACCTAGCACAACAACAGAGCAAAGTAACATAAAGCTACCCCTGCTGAAGATTGAATTATGCTGATTGAGGAAATTTGAAAATCTCAAACAAATGTGATGCCTTAGAAGCTGTTACAGATTTGGCCCACTTGGATGAGGCCCCAGTGTAGGCCCATAACACGCTGGCAAGATCTTCTCTTTTATCTGGTCACCTGTACAGTTGGATTTCGTGACCCAGCAAAGCCCCCTGTACATGCTTGTTTAGTATATTTTCCCTTTGATCCCTAATGGATTGGGGAGGCTGAAATTTTAAAATGAAATGGTATTAATAATTGCACTTTGTGTCAACAAAGATTGTTCACTCCAGCCAAAACGTTTTATTTTCTCTTTGGATAAAACAGACAAGGGTTAGAAATAGTGCTGTTTTTTTCCAAATTGTTGAAATTCAACAAATTTTGCCTTATAAAGGTCTGTTTTTTTTTGGCATGTTCCGTTCTAGGCGCATGTAGTAACGCCCATAGCATGTTTCCGAGTAATATGACAGCGTTTTAAACCACACCTAAATAAAATGTTTTGTAAACAATTTATTTTCAGCCAAATTTTTTGTTTCTTAAATCTGTAGCATTCTGGCAAATGCCCTGCTGGTTGGTGCCCAACTGGATGAGACCGCTAAATGATCCTGTTACATTAATTGTAAATTCTGCCAAGATTAGAAGACTGCTGTACAACCTCAATTCCCCAAAATTCCCCCCCTCTTTTAATAAAACTCTGTAAATGTCTGGGAATAGAGGAGATCAGTTGCTGGAGTTTTGGGAGTAGAACGTTGTCCCATTCTTGCCTGATATATTGTTCTAACTGCTCAACAGTCCTGGGTCTTCTACTATGAAGTGTTCTTGCATGGCAAGGCCACTTACTGTTATCTCACATATATATTATTATAGCCAAATTTACCACTCTAACTCCTCCCACAGTTTTTACACTACATAGACAGTAATATACCAAAACGTGCGGATTGTTCCCGATTGGTGTGCTATTACTTTGTGGAACATTTCGCCAAATGTGAGCAGCCAGCAGAGTGACCAAAGCTAGATTGTGAGCTGAAAAATTGGGACATATCTAAACTGCCACCACTCCCTCATTTTCAAGCCCACCTACACAAATCTTATATCAAGACATTCAGCTATCCCTGCTGCCACTAAAAATGTCCACGGCTAAGCCATAGTCCTGATAGTTTTCACAATATGACTGGTGGAGGCAAGAACACTTCACACAATTTCCCCAGAAATTGTAGCTTTTCTAGTTGTATTTATCGTTTAAAGATGAGCCAAATCTCAGTTCAAAGTGAAAGGTATGGACTGCAGGCAGGTCAGTTAAGTATCCAAACTCCTCTACTGCAAAGCCATGTTGTTATCATAGATGCAGTATATAGATGTCTGGATTGGAGCATATGTTGCTCTAAAACCTGGGTATATCTTTCAGCATTGACGATGCCTTTCCAGATTTGCACTAATGCACACCCCCTACCGTCACAGATGCAGGCTTTTAAACACAGCACTGTAAACAAGGCTAGAATGTCCCTCTGCTCTTTAGTCCGGAGATTGTGGCTCCATGGTTGCCAAAAAGAATGTCAAATCTTAATTCATCTGATCACAGAACAGTTTTCCACTTTGCAACAGACCATTTTAAATGCGTTTTGGCCCAAAGATAGTGGCATTTCTGGATCATGTTTAGATATGGCTTCTTTTTTGCATATTAGAGCTTTAACTTGCATTTTTGCATGGCACAAGGAACTGTATTCACAGACAGTGATTTTTGGAAGTATTCCTAAGCCTATGCTGGGGTGTGCATTACAGGATCATGCATGTTGTTATGCAGTGCCGTCAGAGGGCCTGAAGATCACGGGCATCCAATAATTGTGTTTCGGTCTTATCCCTTGCGCACAGAAATTTCTCCAGATTCTCAAAATCGTTTGCTACTATGTACTGTAGATTATTTATTTAAAGTCTTTGCTATTTTACGCAAAGGAACATTGTTATGAAGTTGTTTGATCATTTTTAGTCACAGCTTTTCACAGATTGGTGAACTTCTGTACATCTTTACGTCTGAGTCACTGACTCTCTAAGTTACAGACCTGTTGCCAGTTAAACTAATTAGTTGCAAAATGCTCTTCCAGCTTCCTTATTAGTAACACTAATGCCCCGTACACACGTGCAGATTATCTGAAGACTTTTGTCTGCAGATTTACCTTTTCTATGTAGTGCAAGGGCCTGCCGGATTGCATACACATTGAAAGTGTTTAGGTTTGACCTTATATTATATGGTTTTGGTAAGTCTACAGACAAAAGTCTTCAGATAATCTGCACGTGTGTACGGGGCATTAGGCCCCTTTCACACTGTCTGTCCGTCGGACGGACTCCGTTTATCTCAGCGGGGGATCGATCCGCCGATCCCCCGCTGAGCAGGAGGATGACAGCTGTTCTCCGCACTGTGCGGAGACACATCTGTCAGTTCCCCATACATCTCTATGGGGGAATCGGATGGGAACGGACCGTTCTCATCCGATCCCATCCGATCCGCTGGACAGGTGGAAAATAGGGTTTCCATCCGTCCAGATTTGACGGATCGGATGTCAGCGGACATGTCTCCGCTGACATCTGATGCCCCATAGGAATGTATGGGGGGACCGTTCAGATCTGCCAAAAAAACGGATAGGCGGATCTGAACAGTCCGCCTGTGAGAAAGAGCCCTTACTTCACCAGCTTTTGTTAAAATGATCTTTTTATTTATTTTATTTTTTTTATTTAAATGGTATATTTTTGCAGTTTGATAGGTTTTCTATTACGAATAACATATGGGTTTTTGGAGATTTGCAAATCATTGCATTCTGTTTTATGTAGATTTTACACAGCGTCCCTACTTTTTTGGAATTGAGGTTATATCTTCTCATAGTTTTCCCAGATGGAGAAAGGAAATGAAAGCCAATATTCTTTTTTTTTCACCTAAATATTTTGTTTGCATGTTGAATACAGTGTAAAGTGTTATTTACATTTGTGTTAATTTGCTTTTTTCCTTACTTATTGTTTATTGTGTAATGGCTTTTGAATCTTCCGCTGTAATGCAAGATAAGCTTCTATCCTCTCCTAATTAGAACAGGGCTGGATACTGGAGTAAATCAATTAATCTTTACGTCAGAGCTTAATCTCCAGCCCGTGTGCTTTGAAACATGCATCACCCAGCAGTCCTTTCTTATACAACACCATATCTAAATCTGGGACAGACACACTTTTTGGCAGAACACTGTTGTGAAATAGATATAACTAAAAATTTAGATTTTTGCCGGCTTATAGTGTACAGATTTGGGAAGTCTTTAGTTGCTTTACTATCAAAAACTAATTTGAAAAAATGTTAAGAAAAGGAGAAAAAAGTAATGATAGCACTGTGTGTGCTAAGGATTGTACATGTCACCCTAAGGGGGCTCGTAAAATTATAAAAAAAAATTCAGAAAAGAGAATAAAAGCAGTTGCTTCCCGTGATGACTAATCAAGTTTAATCTTTACCCCCTGGACAATACCACAAGGAATCGGATTTGTTCAACTAATTTTGTTATATATTATTTTCTATTTAAGTTTTATATATGTCAAATAAATATTCTTTCCTACAAAACATTTGATGACATTATAGCAATAAATTGGTACTATTAGTCAGCAGTCCATGAAAGCTGTTGAGTAGTTGGACAACTCAAACTTCTTGGCTTTGCTTTCATAGACAAAGCTGTGGTCCCAAAACAGTTTGTCATTCTGTTTTGAAAAACAGAGCTGTGTTGAATAAAAAAAAAAAATATATATATATATATACAGTGGGTACGGAAAGTATTCAGACCCCCTTAAATTTTTCACTCTTTGTTATATTGCAGCCATTTGCTAAAATCATTTAAGTTCATTCTTCTTCCTCATGAATGTACACATAGCACCCCATACTGACAGAAAAACACAGAATTGTTGTCATTGTTGCAGATTTATTAAAAAAGAAAAACTGAAATATCACATATCAAGTATTCAGACCCTTTGCTCAGTATTTAGTAGAAGCCCCCTTTTGATCTAATACAGCCAGGAGTCTTTTTGGGAAAGATACAACAAGTCTTTCACACCTGGATTTGGGGATCCTCTGCCATTCCTCCTTGCAGATCCTCTCCAGTTCTGTCAGGTTGGATGGTAAACGTTGGTGGACAGCCATTTTTAGGTCTCTCCAGAGATGCTCTATTGGGTTTAAGTCAGGGCTCTGGCTGGGCCATTCAAGAACAGTCACGGAGTTGTTGTGAAGCCACTCCTTCGTTATTTTAGCTGTGTGCTTAGGGTCATTGTCTTGTTGGAAGGTAAACCTTCGGCCCAGTCTGAGGTCCAGAGCACTCTGGAGAACGTTTTTGTCCAGGATATCCCTGTACTTGGCCGCATTCATCTTTCCTTTGATTGCAACCAGTCGTCCTGTCCCTGCAGCTGAAAAACACCCCCACAGCATGATGCTACCACCACCATGCTTCACTGTTGGGACTGTATTGGACAGGTGATGAGCAGTGTCTGGTTTTCTCCACACATACCGCTTAGAATTAAGGCCAAAAAGTTCTATTTTGGTCTCATCAGATCAGAGAATCTTATTTCTCACCATCTTGGAGTCCTTCAGGTGTTTTTTTAGCAAACTCCATGTGGGCTTTCATGTGTCTTACACTGAGGAGAGGCTTCCGTCGGGCCACTCTGCCATAAAGCCCCGACTGGTGGAGGGCTGCAGTGATGGTTGACTTTCTACAACTTTCTCCCATCTCCTGACTGCATCTCTGGAGCTCAGCCACAGTGATCTTTGGGTTCTTCTTTACCTCTCTCACCAAGGCTCTTCTCCCCCCGATAGCTCAGTTTTGCCGGACGGCCAGCTCTAGGAAGGATTCTGGTCGTCCCAAACGTCTTCCATTTGAGGATTATGGAGGCCACTGTGCTCTTAGGAACCTTAAGTGCAGCAGAAATCTTTTTGTAACCTTGGCCAGATCTGTGCCTTGCCACAATTCTGTCTCTGAGCTCTTCAGGCAGTTCCTTTGACCTCATGATTATGATTCTCATTTGCTCTGACATGCATTGTGATCTGGAAGGTCTTATATAGACAGGTGTGTGGCTTTCCTAATCAAGTCCAATCAGTATAATCAAACACAGCTGGACTCAAATGAAGGTGTAGAACCATCTCAAGGATGATCAGAAGAAATGGAAAGCACCTGAGTTAAATATGAGTGTCACAGCAAAGGGTCTGAATACTTAGGACCATGTGATATTTCAGTTTTTCTTTTTTAATAAATCTGCAACAATGTCAACAATTCTGTGTTTTTCTGTCAGTATGGGGTGCTATGTGTACATTCATGAGGAAGAAGAATGAACCTAAATGATTTTAGCAAATGGCTGCAATATAACAAAGAGTGAAAAATTTAAGGGGGTCTGAATACTTTCCGTACCCACTGTGTGTATATATAATATATATATCCAAAGGGTTGCTGCTCAAAAGAGTAATTTTTATCCAAGTATAAAATTACATGGTATCAACAGTATTCATGGTAACAGTTTTGGGCTTTTATTGAGAACGCCCTTCTTCAAACCGAATATTCAGTTTGAAGAAAGGCATTATCGATAGAAATGTAAATCCGTTCTTTCCTCTCCTCTCCAAGTGGACTTCCCCAGATTACCTCACCCTGTATGGGTGAGAACCCTTGTATACACCACAACCCAGTGGGGAAATGCACCTCCTGTCCAGGACCCATCCCTGGCATCCTGTACGAGACATTTATGACCAGATTTCAAAAATAATCTCTTTGTCTAGAGATGGTCTGCAGACACTTCTTAAAGGTGGGCTGTTGGGATCAGGCAGGTTAGAAAACCTTGTCTAATCGCTGTTCTTTTCTTACTAGGTGAGTACATCCCCTTTACCTTTACATACCACAAACAACGCTCAGCCAGGCTGAGTGTCCCTGTTTACGTGTTTGCATGTCCCAACACCCTTTTTTTGCCTCCCTATGTACATCTCATACGCTCCTCAATATCTAACCCCGTCAGGGAGCAAAGTTATTTTGGCTGTAAACTATAAAGTAGTAAGATATTTCAAAATAAATTTATAACCATGCACAAACAGGTTTTCTGATGGGCTAGTCTGTTTATTAGTGTGTATTTTTGGGCAGTCCATTTGGCCTCAATGCTGTTGTTCATTTAGTGCAGTTAACCATTGTCGGCTAGTGTGCCCACCTTTTTACTACACAAATGGATTTGAAAAGCTTGTGTCATGAGCAGCTACGAAGAATGGCATGTTTTAAAAGCATAGTATGCATTTAAAAAAAAAAAAAAAACAGGTGCTCAATCTTTTTTTAAAAAAATCCCAAAGTGCAAAACACATTAAAGAGTTAAACCACCTTATACAAAAGACCAAAAGAGTGAACAAGGTGTGCTTCAATGAAAATTACTCCGGTGTCAACATGCCAGACTGCTGCAATTCCAAAACACTAGGTGCACCGACTCCTTACCTAGACCTCTAGGTTATAGGTGGTCATAAGCGCTTTTATAATTTTTCTTTTTTTTTTTTTTAGTCAATTGTTTCCATATTGCAGCAATATCCACACACGGACCACCCAGCATTTTACAGGTGATTTATTCCTCCACCTTTGCAGACTGGTACTGACTAGTATTCTGGCATTTTTCTCTTTCAGTTTCTCTCCCTGTCTTTGCTAATGTGACCCCAGTACTGATGGAGAGGAGCAAACAAAGATACTGTGCATGTGCCCAACGTCCTGCTTAGCAAAACTCATGACATGTTTGGTTGTTAGAATGCCAGTGGCTGACCCACACGATGCCCAAGGTTGCAAACATGTACAATAAAAACCTGTGACAATGTGTAAAAAAAAGACAGGCTTAATTTACTTGCTGGCTTGTTGACAATTTTTGGGAAATTTGTGCAATTTTTAGGCATTTTGCCAAGGCACCCCCGAAGAACCTAGAATGCAGCCCAGGGTGCCACAGCACCCTGGTTGAAAAAGGCTGTAATAGAGGGTCCCAGCTGCTCCAGCCAGTACAATCTGCATCACCTTCATAGCCCAATATTAATGATGAACCTCCCTGCCAGATATTGACATACCACCATAAAAACAAAGACAAGGAAGGGCCCTATAGTGCAGTACAGTAAACCCCCCTCCATTGCGGGGGTTACGTTCCGGACCCAGCCGCGAAAAGTGAAATTCCGCGAAATAGAAAAACCCTATTAAAATGCATTGTAGGCATGTTTTTTTTACTGTCACTGTACGTGTAGAAGCATTTTAAGGTCTTTAAACACACTTTTAAAACAATAGAAACTCATTTAAACACATAAAAGATACTTAGAGACAGAGCAAGAGCTATGAAAAACACAAAAATCTTTAATTTTTAATGATTTATATAGTAAAATAACATTACAAAAAAAACCGCGAATTACCTGGACCGCAAAAACTGAACCGCGATGTAGCGGGGGATTACTGTATCAATAAAAGCAATGAGCGTTAAGTGATGATACTCACAAAAGGAACAATAGAGACAAGCATGGAAGCCTTGCTGCACTCTGCTGGCGAGCCTGATGATGTCACCGCTAGCTCCACCCAACACGTTTTGACATAACAGATGTCGACCGGGGATCCTGGTTTAACTCGCTAAGTGTTTTGCACTTAGTGATTTACTCTTTATTGCACGAATTGTGTCATTCAGTTATGCTATTCTCTATTGAATGATTTTTAAAGAGCGAGTGCACCTGTTTTATACCTAGAATTGTGATGTTCTGAAGTTTCACAACCTAGTCACTAGAATTATTATTTTTTTTTTTTTTTCGGTTTTCTAGTTGTGCCTTAACTGCATATTGGTCAGCTATGGTAGCGCCTAACCGTTCCAATCGTTCCCTCCATACGGAGACTGATTTGCTAAATTTTTTGTTAAAGTTTCCAAATATTGCAAACGTTTTTCACTTGGCATTTGGGGTGGTTATTGCCCCAAATTTGAGAAGCTCTTTCATTCTGTTTTTTAATTGCTTAGCAGGATTCCTTTGGTGGTGAATACCTTGTAATATTTAAAAAATCCATTAAACAAAGGTGATTTTAGCACAGCTCTTTGTCCGGATGACAAGTTTTGCCACCAAGAAGGCAAAGCCCAGTTCCATATTCCCAAGTGGTCTTTTGAGCCACTTCATTTTTGAGCTCCTCTGGAAGGAGAGCACTGCAGAGTTTTTGGATTTTATTTTCCTCTGGTTTAGAAACACAATCTCCGATGTAGCCAAAATGATGAAAGGGAGAGTATCGTATCTAATCTAATGATCCATCCTCATGACAACTAAAGAGTTGTACTGGATTTGCTATACAATAATTTTGGATCATACAGTGGTCAAAGCATTTGCAGAAACTCGTTGCCATGACTACACATATTAGTTAAAAAGTATTGACTGTTGTTAAGGCAACAGAGATCCCATTTTTACTGGACCTTTTACAGATTGAGTTGACGGTTTAGCAAAATACAAGGCAGGCTCTATTTACAATCATGGCATTTTTGCTTCGTACTGGCAGGTCAAGTAATGTATTTCAATAGACAACTAATTAAGATTTTGGATTGCTCAACAAATTCCTTGCTGTGGAGCAGTTCGTTTTAGCACAGCTGAAATGGAATCTCTTCTTCCTTTTTAAACAATTTTTATAAATATTAGGTTAATATCATTTAGCAATGTCTTCAAATTTCCTATCTACGTATTCTGAAAACTGCTTTCTGCATCGCATTAAATAGTAAAGGTTATAGTGACTTATGCATTAATGCTACTGTGATGGAAGTATCTTGTAATGATTTTTTTTTTTCATCTGTTGGCACTTGCTGAATTTATAGAAGAGCAAAAATAAATATATGTATATCCATATGCTGTCGTTGTTAAGAGAATGCGTAAGAGCTCTTCAGCATAGCAGTCGTTTTTGATGGGTATCTTAGTGTCTTCTTCTGGGGTAGAGGTCTAAAATGTCAAACTCTGTATACTCTAAATGACAGAAACCAATAAAGTACCTTCAAAATCTGGAAGCAAGTGCTTCAACTGATAGCAATGAAAAAGTTTGAAATTGTCAGTTATAGCAGAATATTGTGTTCACATGGGCTACATGAATTTTTGATTTGGGACTAGGTGAATCTCATTTGAACTGGGTTATTTTTCTTTTTTTTTCCTGGATTGTTTTCAGACTTTACCTTAAGGCCCTGTTCACACTGGAATTAGAAACAGGCATTTGGGTGCGTTTTTGCCGCTCCTCTAATACTAGCAAGGCAAAGCTGTTCATGTTTTGAAAAAAATGTAGTGATTTGCGTCGCTGTGGAGCAAAATCGAAGCTACATATCGAGTCTGGGAGGAGTTGAAACTTGGCAACTCCTTCTATTCAAATCTGTGGTAATGTGCCATAAATCAAAGCATTTATCAAATATCAATGAGGTAAAAAAAATAAAATCACTCGCAGGGTGTCTGGGGTGCCTTTTTTTAATGAGCCTTGAATGCGCCAAAAGTACACAATGATATAGGAGCATCGGTTAAGGTTAGTGTCCGCATTAGAATTTTTTCCTAGTGTGAACTTGGCCTAAAGTAGTAGTAAACCCTAACTGCACTATTCAGGTTTCTGTTTAGTACAGTGAGCCCCCTGGGCCGCCAACTGGTACTGGTTCATGGCCTGTTGATAACCTTACTGCACAGCAGGAGGTGATCTGCGACCGCAATCCGTGACGGCCTTTTAGCAGTCTGTGTGTCCTCACCCAGGTCTCCTGCCCCGCCAGCAATGTCATCCCATCAACAGGGCAGAAGGATCTGGAGATCTGAACACAAAACAGGAATCTTTTCATATTAACAAGCAGGTAATTACCTTGTTAAATAAGTTGGGCAGCTCCCGCCATCCCTCTACATCTGTAGCTCCTCCCTCCCCCTTCCCTACTGATAGGATGGCATCGTAGGTGGGACAGGAGACCCGGGAGCGGACACACAGGCTGATAACTGCCTCTGCCCTGCTGAAGGTAGGACTGTGCAGAGGAGGCAGAGATTAAAAGGGGGCAGTGATGTGGGCTAGGAAATGGGGAGGGGAATGATTGCAAGTTCTACTGTGATTGGTGGAGGGGGCTGTGATTGCTAGGGAACTGTATTGTAAAGTAAAGGGGATATAAAGGGGCACTGTAATGTAAAGGGGGGCTGTAAAGTGAAGGGGAACTGAAGACACTGTGGGACTGCTTTAAAGGGAAACGGTTTTGTAGAGGGGAGTTAGGGACTGCCTCCATGACCACCCCCCCTTGCAGTCCCTGGAAAAATGAGCTGCCTCAAAAAAGACTGTTGGTGCCAAAAAGGTTGGGGACCGCTGCTTTAGGGCTACCAAAGAAAGTGTACTTCTAAAGTATTTTTCCACATTTTGTCCCAGAACACCCACTTTTTCAATGTCTGATCAGCTCCTTGCTCGATTATGTTCAGCTGTGCTTCTGTAAATTTCTGGTAAGGGAGCGTGCACTGTTTACCGCAATAAAAGTGAGAAAAACAGAAAATCGGGACTTGACAAAATGATTGGCACCTTCTCAAAATTGTAAGAAATATATGCATTCCGAATTTGTGATGCTCCTGTAACTTGTAATTAAACTCACCTGTATCAATTAACAGGTCCTAACAATATAGAAATCACACCAGCAACCAGTTAAAATGGTGAAAGATTGGCTCAACCTTTCTGTTGTGTGACTCTGTGTGCCACATGGAGCATAAAGAACGGAAAGCGCAGCAGAGAATTGTCTGAGGATTTGAGAACAAAATTGTGGAAAAGCAATTTCAAGTTGTTAACCCCCCCTCTAATGTTTGTACCTATAAGCAAGCCTATAATAAAGCTTACCTATAGGTACTGTAAATCTCTCCTAAACTTGTACTGTGTGACATCATCCACGTAACACAACCGGAGTCTGCGGACCCGGAACGAAGACAGTCGAAGATAGATGCGCCCTCCAGTGGGGACAACGAGGGATTCGTTTGGAGGGAAGTGTCACATAATGTGCTAGTATGCAATGCATACTAGCACATTATGCCTTTTACTTTCTAGGTAAGAAAAAAAGAATAAAAAAAAAAACAGAATTTACATCCTCTTTAAAGGTCTTTAGGAAATAAGGAAGTGATTTTTAAAGGAACAGCCTTTCAAAATATTCAGTCTCTTGATTCCATCTCCAGAGATCTTAATGTTCCTGTGTCCACTGTGTGCAACATTATCAAGAGGTTTACAGCCCATGGGACTGTAGCTAATCCCCTGGGCTTGGACTAAAGAGAAAAATTAATCAAAGATTGAAACAAAGGATTGTTTGAATGGTGGATAAAAAACTTAGTTCAACTTCTAGACAAATTCAAGCTGACCTTTAGGCACAGGGTACAACTGTGTCAGCTCAAACTATTTGTCGCCATCTGAATGAAAAAGGACGCTATGGTAGGAGACCCAAGAGGACTCCACTGCTGACACAAACATAAAAAAGCCAGATTGGAGTTTGCCAAAACTTACCTGAGGATGCCAAAATCCTTTTTGGACAATGTGCTGTTGACAGACTAAACAAAATGACAGCTTTTTGTTAAAGCCCATCATTCTACTGTTTCAGAAAAATAAATGAGGCCTTTAAAGAAATAAATACAGTCCCTACAGTCAAACATAGTGGAGGTTCATTGATGTTATAGGGTTGCTTTGCTGTTTTAGGCACTGGATGTCTTGACCGTGTGCATGGCGTTATGAAATCTGAAGACTACTAAAGGATTCTGGGGTGCAATAGGGCCCAGTGTCAGAAAGTTGGGCTTCAGTAGAGTTCATGGGTCTTACAGCAGGACAATGACCCAAAGCACACATCAAAAAGCACCCAGAAATGGTTTAAGACAAAGCGCTGGAGAGTACTGAACTGGCCAGCAATGAGTCCAGATCTAAATTCCATAGAGCATCTGTGGAGAGATTTCAAAACAGAAGTTGGGAAAAGGAACCTTTCCATTCTGAGAGACCTGGAGCAGTTGGCGAAAGAAGAGTAACCAAAAGTTCGACTATAGAGGTGTAAAACTCATTGATAGTTACAGGAAGCGATCTCAGCTTTTTTATTTTCTCCCCAAGGGGTATGCTGCCAAATATTAAATTGAGGGCACCAATAACTTTCTCCAGTCCATTTTTGGTGTTTTGCGTGGAATGTGTCAGATTTGGCTTTTTGTTTCTCCACTTTGTGTCTTACTAAAACACACAAAATAAAAAAACGTGAGAATGCGTAAAACCTTGGTAATTACAACAAGTTTCTGGGTGAAATGGTGCATTATCTGACAAAAATGCAGGAATGCCAATATTTTTGGCCATGTCTGTGTCTCCTATTTCCTTGCACCTTTTACATAAAGGGCAGGCGCGTCCAGTCTACAAGCCCTTGGAAGAGGTGATTTGGACTCTTGCTTCCTGTGCACTAGGAGCGTTGACGTGACGAGATGCAGTCTGGTCTTGCGCATGCAAGAGTGACTATGCTGGTGCTCCAGAGGGACCCTGTAAGACAGCATACCCACCTTATGGGGAACAACAAAGAAGGAAGTATTTGTGGTGTGCTGTTTATTTTTTTTTTTTCTAACTAGGATTTAATACCACTTTAAAGCTTAACTCCAGGTCAATGGCTAAATATAAACCTGAAGTAAATACATTAGTGGGCTTTTCTAACCTGTCAAAGGATTTGAGGTTTTGGATCAGTTAGTCCTGTGATTCATGCTCATTTGCCATACTGTGTTCAGGTTCAGCATCCAGTCATCTTTCTGCTTGCTCATTGGACAGTGGATCAGCATCATCACACTGCAGGCAGGTGATGCTAAGCGTAAGTGTATAGCCAAAACATTTTATTTCTTGAATAGAGAAGTTAAAAGCAGTTGAATTGTATATATCTATCAAACATTTGTGTTCAAGATCAGTTTGAGGTCTGTTTCAGTTGCAGTTTCTGATTCTCTTTTGTTTGCGCATGTGTTTGTGTGGTCGCATTAGTTCATAATTGTCAAAGTGGGATACCCTGATAAAGTTAAGCAAATGCAACAAATATATACAAGGAAGCACTGCCCCATTAGATCCAGTTCAAAATTGCTTTACAAACACAGATCAGAAGCAAACACCCATGTGCACAACCGCTTTTACAGTCGCACGGTTCTAAATACTGGTCAAGGGAAACCATGACTGGAATGTCTGTGCTTTGCTCAGATATTGTGCTAAACAGGTAGCTGCAGTCATTAGTATTGCTGTATATACTAAGATACAGATGTGGGTGAAACCCAGATATGTCACCCTGCCTAGAGGCACCATGTACTATTAATCCATTTTGAGGACATGGACTTTCAGGGTACTTGAGGTACTGGTAATGTGATGACCATTTTTTTGAAGAAACGTCTATAAGGCCTCTTAAAGCGGAGTTCCGGGCACAGAATCGTTTTTTTTTTTTTTCAATCTCCCCCTAACAATCACCCTTACACATCGATACATCCGCTAATCCTGGTTAGAATGGTGAAATAATGAGTTTGCAAGAATAAAATCTTACTTTATATAATTTCTGATGTGCGGCGCCATCTTTGTTGTGGATTGCCGAGTCCGTTGTGGGGAAATGTCTTCCCTTCTTCCTGATTCCAGTGGGCGTAGGCCTGTGAGTCAAGAAATGAGAACAGTGGTCGGCCGCCCATGTGACTGCAAAGTGCATCATGGGAGGGCCGAGGAAGAGCTCCCAGGACGCATTGCGGCAGGAAGTGACGAGGAGAGCCGAGGCACAGGAGGGAGGAAGTCCTTTGAAAGGTGAGTATACAAACCTCTGTAAACAGGTAAGTGGAAAAAAAAAAAACTATGGGAATATCCAATTCTGACTCAGCGGAGAGTAAGGAATACAATGCAGTAATTATTAGAAATTGAATTTTGTGCCCGGAACTCCGCTTTAAACACGATACTCCTGTTTGAGCATCTCCTTTTTGGCCTCTTGCACACAATACTCCTGTTTGAGCATCTACCTTTTCCAGACGTTTTTTTTTGTATGTTTTTGCGCGTATTTGTGCGCATTTGTGTGCATTGAGGCTTAAATTACTGACAAAAATATGCAGATTTTTCTATTTTGTTCTTACTGAAGAATGCACAGCGCTTGTTCACGCGCCTGTGTGCACAGGCACATTACAATTAATGGAAAAAACTGTACTGAGCTTTTTCAAGCTGCGAGATGCTTAAACAGGAGTATCGTTTGCAAGAGGCCTAAGGCCCCTTTCACACAGGCGGACCGTTCAGATCTGCCTGTTTGTTGTTTTTTTTGGCGGATCTGAACGGTCCCCCCCATGCATTCCTATGGGGCGTTGGATGTCAGCGGAGACATGTCCGCTGACATCCGATCCGATCCTTCAAATCTGGACGGATGGAAACCCTATTTTCCATACGTTCAGCGGATCGGATGGGATCGGATGAGAACGGACCGACGGTCCGTTCCCATCCGATTTCCCCCATAGAGATGCATGGGGAACTGACAGCTGTGTCTCCGCACACAGCGCAGAGACACAGCTGTCATCCTCCTGCTCAGCGGGGGATCGGCGGCTCGATCCCCCGCTGAGAAAAACTGAATCCGTCCGACTGACGGATAGTGTGAAAGGGGCCTAAGCATGAGAGAAGCTCAGAGATGGAAAATTCTTTCATCCTTGCATAAAAATAAACAAAATGTTTAACAAAAAAGCAAATGATTAAAAATAAATAATAGAACACAAAATATAAAGGATTGTAAAAAAAAAATATGGTATTCTTGTGATAAAGTGCTTTGTGTACAGCTAATTTGGGTGTGCCTGTACAGAAATGTATAAATTGCTAATGGCACCCAAACGCACCTTGCCAAAGTGAATGAGAAATCGGGAGACAAAACGCTCGGTAATAAAGTAAAGAAGGATCATGCACTTCTTGGGATTTAGATGCGGTAGGCAGCCCATTCAAATGAATAGGCTGTCCTACCGCAACACAAGGTAATGCATGCAAAATGCACAGCACCGAACGTACACCAATGCATCGCACAGATGTGAACGCAGCCTAAGTTAAATGCATATCATTTGAAGAAAATAATACATATACTATTATAGTTGTACATAATGTAAGTAATGTTCTTTCCTATACTCATGCCCTAATCAAGAATCATAGCAGTAGAAAGATGGCATTCTTAACTTTCATGCTTTATACTTATACAAAAGCTTGCCTATCTCAACTTGATTGATAAATATTATCTGTAAAGCCTTGATTGCAACTTTACTATATAGGATTTTTACTTTGTAGGCATAACCACCATAGTGTATATTTTCACATAGATTTCATATGTTGCTCATGCTATCCCAAACTGAAAAAATAAAAGTATAGGTATACTTTTTTTTAGGTCCTTCTCATTCAAAGATAATCCCTATAAAAACATCACATCATTAGTAGATTAGTAAGGATTCTAGCCAGTAGCAGCTGGTTTTATTAATTGCTGTTCCTGAATGCTAGTCTTGTATTTTGGTATTTGACAGAGTTAAGTCAGATTGGTAAAATTGCATTGAAAGCGAGTGTTAGATCAAGTATGTAACTGTGTCTCTGCTAGATAATTATCTCTCTTTAACAACTTATTAGCTGCTCTGGTTGTTGATTACACCTTTTGGGTGACACCCATCAATAATGAATGGCATGCTAAATGGGTACTAACTGCTACCTAGTAGCAATACTCGAATCGCTGGGGAGTTGTTGCAAGTAATAGCCTTATAAGATGTAATTGCTTCTCTGTTTAGTGTGCTGTACCTGTTGTCTTTACAAGAGCAATGACATAGATAAGGCATCCAGTAACATCCTTGTGGACTAAATGCAATAAAAGATGTGCTGTAAACTGCTTTTATATACCGTATATATAGTACAGATATATTTCATACAAGAATGAACCATTTCCTCTTTCAATTCTGTTGCACTTTGCTCTCATGTTTCATGTTGTAAGTCTCTTATCCGTTAACATATTTGACTTTAAAATAGTCTGTGAGTTATATAGCTGTGTTAAGATTAAAAAATGGTAAACGGTTAAAAAGTGGCAAAATTAAAAATAAAGAAAAGTATTTCTAGATTGCATATAGTCTATACATAGAGATAACACAGATTTTCTCCTTGTGAATGCACTTCATTTGCCCTCCTAACCACACCTTGGTGGTACTATGTTCATAACCTCAATGAAATTAAATGTGATCATTTAAAGCAGGGGTCTCCAAACTATGGCCCTCCAGTTGTTCAGGACCTACAGTTCCCATCATGTCTGTGAATGTCAGAGTTTTGCAATGCCTCATTGGATGTGTAGTTCTGCAACAGCTGGAGGGCCGTAGTTTGGAGATCCCTGATTTAAAGTATACGTAAACCCAGTGGCGCCCTTTGCTCCATTGGCTGGGGGGGGGAGGGGCGGCAGACCGACCGCAACATACCCCCCCGGACCACACCAGGCCGCACACCATAACTCCCCCCCCCCCCCCGGACCACAGGGAGACAGGGGAGACTGCACCCCGAGCCCACCCTTTTTTTTTTTTTAAGCCTGAGAGCCTCCGGCTCTAGCCACATGGTTAAACAAAAAAAAAGTCCCATTGAACTCCATGCTTCCGGCACCCCGCTTGTAGATTAGGGGGCCGGACATATGGATAGGGGGGCAGCGCCCCTGCGCCCCGTATGACCAGATTAAAGTAGGGTTTACGCTATCAAAAAAATCTTGTATACATTTTAACAATATTAAAGTTGCACTCTAAAAGAAAAAAAATATATAATTTAAAGTCACTAAACCTAGGAGCCTGCATCTGGTCTCCCACAGTACCAGGAACATGGAAAGGCCTAAATGGCTCTAAGCCCCCGTTCACACTGGGGCGACCTGTCAGGCGACCCGGTCGCCTGACAGGTCGCCGTAGGTCGCCTGCCATAGAGAAGCTATGGACCCGTTCTAATAGGAGCGACACAAGTCGCTCTGACTTAGAAAAAGGGTCCGGAGCTTCTTTGGGGTGACCTGGAGCGACCTGCATTGACTTCAATGTTATGAAGTCCGTGCCGGCCGCTCCGAGGTCGCGGTGCGAGCAGTGCGCCGCGACCTATGAGGTCGCCCTGGAAGTCGGATCGCCCCAGTGTGAACGGGGCCTAAAGGTGATTCATTTGCTTTGTGTGTACAAATCGGGTATTAAAAATGACCTGGATTCTTTCATAAGTGCACAAAACCTAAACGGATACTAATATTTATGGGTAGAGTTGATTCAGGGACTATCTTATTGCCTCTTGGGGAATCAGGAAAGATTTTTTCCCCCCTCTGGAGCAAATTGGACCATACTTTACTGTTTTTTTATTTGTTTTTTTGCCTTTCTGTGGATCAGCTATGTGAGGTTTTCTATTTGTGTGTGTGTTTTTTCCTCCCTTTGTGGGTTGAACTGAATGGACTTGTCTTTTTTTTCAACTAGACAAACTACGTAACTATATGTAGCTAATAAGCTGTAAAGGTATTAGTGACAGCATCACTGTGCTACAATCAGCCTATACAGAGATCAGAGTTGTGGGTGGGACCCAACATGTCTACCCACTACAGGCTGCCTGTATCTACAGGCAGATTTAAGACCAATCACTCTGCATAAGAAGAAGGGAGCAGCACTGCCTGGTCCTTATTGCAGGAATGTTCTGCACGGAGACCAAGTACAGAAATGTTTTCATGATGTGTTCAAAGCACTGCAGCAGTGTGAACCCGTCCTGGATGTGCCTCTCATGTATTTACTACACTGCTTTCTATGGCTTTTTTTTTTTTTTTTTTCCAAGTCCTGCACCAGGATGTAGACAGAAATGGAAGTTATCCAAACTCTCACTAAATATTATCATGTGCCGACCACCCTATTGCAGTTTTACTGGTACATGGCGGCCACTGTGCGCAGGGTCATGTATATGTACACAATCCTGCACTTCAGTGTAGGGGGCACGATATACACAACGGGAGCCAATCAGCAGGTACCGTGGACTCGATGTCCACCAGCACCCACCGATAATCCTGCAGAGAGGCAGAACGGCAGTTTGCCTCTGCAAACAAGGCAGATTACTGTTCTGACAGGAGGGAAGGCATTGATCCTGTGTCTCTGCAAAGCAGGAACATCAATCCATGTCTTTCCCTAGTAAAAACGCAGGCTAGGCGCACAGTTAACCCTTTGATCACCCCTGATGTTAACCCCTTCCCAGCCAGAGTCATTAGTACAGTGACAGTACATATTTTTAGCATTGATCGCTTTATTAGTGCCACTGGTTCCCAAAAAAGTGTCGGTGTCCAATTTTCTGCCACAATATCTCAGTCCTGCTAAGTCGCTGATTGCCCCCATTACTAGAGGAAAAAAATAAAATAACCGAAAATTCCATAAAAATATTCCATAGTTTGGTTTATGCAAACGTTTTAGCATCTACAATCTATATACGCTTATTGGGATTTTTTAACAAAAATATGTAGCAGAATACTTATTGGTCTGAATTTATGAAGGCGTTTTTTTTTTTTTTAATTTTTTTATTGGATGAGGTTTTTGTAGCAGTACTAAAAAATGTTTTTTTTTTTTTTTTTCAAAATTGTCGCCTTTTTTTTTTTGTTTATAGCACAAAAAATAAATACAGAGGTGAACAAATACCCCCAAAAGGAAGCTCTATTTGTGGGATAATAAGGACATACATTTTATCTGGGTACAGTCTTGCACGGATGTGCAATTGTCAGTTAAAGTAACGCACTGCTGTATCACAAAAAATGGCCTGGTCATGAAGGGGGGTACATCTCCCGGAGGTCAAGTGGTTAAACAAGATGAAAGAGGAAGAAAGCTTATGTTCACAAAGTGATGTACCGTGTGTAATTATTCTAATGCATTTACACAGCTGAGGAGTTTAAAAAGGTAAAGTTTTGGAATAAATCTATTTGCACAGGGATACATGCTCCCTCTCCTGTAATGAAACTGCTTTCTGATTTCACTGCACACCATGAGCTTCTCCAAGTGTGCATTAGAAGCTGAAGCAAAATAAAGCCACCCTCTTTTCTGGCTGGATAGCATTCAGCATCATGTAGCTTTTTCAGCCTCACTGTCCCATGGCTTGCCCCTTTCTTTCATTTACTTTCAGTTCTTTCAATCATGGAGGCATCAATATCTGATGTGGGGTTTTAAACAGGACAGTCTAAATGCAAATGCAGACTGCCTAAGGGGTGCCTAAAGTGGGGTACACACTAGTAGAAAATCTGGCGAAAATTCCCCTCCGAGGTAAAATCGTACGATTTTCGGCTAGTGTGTACACAACTTTCAGCAGCCGATGCCGTCCTTTTCAACGAAAAAAACCGGAGGGACAAACACCAAAATTTTTATCGTCCGTCCCCAGCACGACCAATTTTCGTTTAATGTGTATGCAGTACGTCCGTGAAAAATCGGATACGAAAGTCCGCGCATGATCTGAAGTTGCTGGCGACCCGGAAGTCTAGAAACAAACGTCCCCCCAAAAAAAAAAAAAATCGGACGAGAACTTTCGTGAACATTATGCACTGTCAACTAAAAACGGTAATGAATGCTGAGCAAGAGAGAGGAAAATCGGAGGATATTTCGTCTGATTTTCGCCAAGTGTGTACGAGCCTTAATCCTCCATACCTGCCCCTGACGTATGATTTATTTCCAAAGAGGAGTACTGAGGCAAGGTGTTGTGATGTTTTTTGGAAGATGTGTAAATGTACAGCACCTTGCTATTCCCTCCCTCCAACCATGATCTACCTACATTTCATAAAGAAGTCTTGAGACCCAGTGATGCTATCACTGGGTCTTATAAAAGGTAATCGACACACAGGCTTTTTTTTTTATTTTGTTTTTTTACAATTTTTTTTATATTAATGAGTAACTAGGGAATGCAAAAGTATCGTTTTATGTATTCCCCTGTATTCTTTTTCTTTTTTTTTTTTTTTTTTCCTCGAATATGTGCAAGATATTGGGGAAAAAACACTTAAAGTGGCTCTTCACTCTGAAACCAAAAGTAATAAAATGGGCCATCTCCAATCTCAATGTATGTGTATCCGCCTCTCATATTGGTGATTCCTTGATTTTCTTCACCTTAGAAAAAAAAAAACATAAAAAGTCAGCAGCTACAAATACTGTAGCTGCTGACGTTTAATGTTAGGACACTTACCTGTCGAGGGATCCAGCACCATCCTCACCCAAGCCGGCTCTTCAGCTGTCTTCTGGTCCAGGCACAGACATATTTACTTACTGCACATGCGTGAGCCACGCTGCACTTTGTGAATGGTCCTGCAGCTTTTTGGGACCTGTGATGTGTCCCAGAAGGCTGCAGGGGTGGGGGGTGAGTTAGGGGGCAAACCTCTGCTCGGATCACCACAAAGATACACCTGGAAGTGGGAGTGCGGGTACCTTCCAACCCCCCCCCCCCCCAAAAAAAATAAAAAAAAAACTAACAGAAGTGCACCAAAGAGGAGGTAGGGAGGAGGCAGACAAATGGAACTTCCTCTTTTGGGTGAAGTTCTGCTTTAAGGACAGTTCTTGATAAACACTAAGGACAAATCTTTAGTTTGGACACCCAGTACCTGGTACAAGCATCGCCTGTGTTTTGTCAGCTTGAGACTCGGTCCCCTCTCATCAGAGAATTGCCCTACCTTGCCATATGGTGGTACTACAGAGGACATCCCCCCCCCCCTAACCACTTGCCGACTGCCGCACGACTATATACGGCGGCAGTCAGCCCCTCACAGGCAAATTGACGTGGGGGTACATCACTAGCCTGTGAGGCTCTAGGGAGCGAGTGAGCGCCGTCGGAGGCGCGCTCCCGCTGGCTCACGGACCCCCCCCGGGGCGAGTGACCGGCGGACCCGATGTCCGCCGGTCACTCGCAATCGTTGGTTACACCGGGAAAAAGGCAGGCGGCTAATGTAAACAAAGCCGTCTGTCATTCTCCCCTGTGTAACAGCACAGATCATACGGTCCTGCTATGTAGGACCGTAGATCTCTGCTGTTACACACACACAGCCACATCCGATCACAGTAAGAATCACGCCCCTAGGGACACACTTAACCCCTCCCTCTCCAATAAAGTTAACCCCTTCCCTCCCAGTGTCATGTTTACAGTAACAGTGCATATGTATAGCCCTGATTACTGTAGTAATGTCACTGGTACCCCCAAAAGTGTCAAAAATGTCAGTCAAGGGTCCGATCTGTCCGCCGCAATGTCGCAGTCCCGCAAAAATAATCGCAGATCGCCGCCATTACTCGTAAAAAAAAAAAAACAATAAAAATGACAATCTTTCCCTTAGTTAGTAAACGCAATAACTTTTGTGCAAACCAATCAAAATACGCTTTTTGCGATTTTTTTTTTTTTACCAAACATATGTAGCAGAAAACAAATTGGCCTAAAATGTTAAAATTTTGATTTATACATTTTTTTTGGGGAATTTCATATAAAAAAATGTGAAAAATATTATTTTTGCAAAATTGTCGCTCTTTTTTTGTTTATAGCGCATGATCAAAAAATCGCACAGGTGATCAAATACCACCAAAAGAAAGCTCTGTTTGTGGGAAAAAAAGGACGTTAATTTCATTTGGGTACAGCGTCACACGACCGTGATATTGTCCGTTAAAATCACGCCATGCCGAATCACAAAATAGGCCCTGGTTAGGAAGGGGGTAAAATCTTCCGGGGCTTAAGTGGTTAAGCAATACCTTTTATTTATCTCCCTAGCTTTTTTTTTAAGCTACTGGAGAAGACTCTGGCCAAATGCTTATCACGTAAAATTGAAAATTGTGTGTAAAGTATATTTGTGCAAAACTGGATATCTGTTAGTCTGAGTAATTTTGTTTTTTCTCCAGTTTGCCTTTTACTTCAGTTACTTCATAGCACGTTATATTTGAATGATGAGTGCCATTGCTGATATATCTTTCTTTTTTGCTTTGCAGTGCGCCTCCATGAAAGTATTTCAGAAGAAGGTTTTCATTATCTTGTTTTTGACCTGTAAGTACTTTCCTTTTGATTAATACAAAACAAATTAGGTTTTGAAAGTTATGTATATATTGTGCAAGTGTCCATTTTCCCAATGATTTTCCTACGATAATCCCAACATCAACCTCCCCAGTAATTTAAACCACTTGGCTGTTCATGTTTAAAGCCATTTTTGAAGCCTTTACAACGTGTGTAGGTTCATAGAAATTTGAAGATGCCTTTAGACCATATGGAAGGCTCCTTGAGGAATGATGAGAACCTACTCTGTCAATTTAATATTATTCTCTGGCCCCTTTTGTAAAAATCTTTCTTCTAATGACCTCACTGTAGAGCACCTTGGGTAATGGGTGGCACTTTAGACTTATTGGCATCAGTTAGACAGCAGTACGCTAAGTGAAGAAGGCAGCTTCACCTAGAATGAGCATTTTTCTGTACACTACAATTCTATAATAATATCAGTTTCTCTGCATAATTGATGTTCGCATTGTGTTATTAAATAAAACACTGTATGTCATAATTCTTGATAATGCTTTTGCTTACAGACCAAGTTCATTATATCTTGGGACATAAAGCTCTCAAACAGCATAATTAAAGGTGTCAACATTCAGATTGCATTGTTCTTGGTTTAAACATGTTCTCCTGTAAATAAATCACTTTCTCTTCATAACCTCCTTCTGTCAGTTTTAGATTTATGTCATCAAACCAAGTTATTAATATTTATTCTTCTTGACTGCACTGTGAATACATTTTTACCAGTGCACACCAGCCCATTTTTTTTCCTCGATCGTAATTGATAGAACAGCATATTAAGAATCTCGAGAGAGATGCAATTCAAATTTGCCGATATTAGTAAAACTGAAAAGATTGCGTGGGTTAATAGGTTATCAATAAATATGTTTTGGTGGTGACACTTGCAAATACTACTTGTGATTTTGTTTGTGTGCAGCATGCAGGTCTTGCAATTTTCTAATCTTTACAATATTATAATGGGAATTTATTAATACTGGAGAAGATGTGCATGACAACCGATCAGCTTCTGTTTTTCACTTTCAAAGTGTCTCCAATTTTACAAAATTCCCCCCTTTCATATGCTGGAGTGCTTCACACTGGGACATAGGAACTTGAGGTTAAAATGCATCATCTTAACCCACAAAATCTTTCCTTTTGTCTTTCCTAGATCAGTTGGCAAATATAGTGGTCAAATTTGTGGTCTTTTGGGTCAGCCATAGTTAATGCACATCCTTTTGGTAAAAAATCGACATCCCTCCCCTATTAAATTTTGTATAAAAAGCCCCCTGCTGAATGGTATCAGTTATGTTTCGCCAAAAGTGTAGTTCGTTCTGCACTCCTGTGAACCGTTTTCAGCAGACAGTGAGCTGAAGCACAGAGCCGGCCCATGGCAAGATTGGGATCATATAGTCGGGATCCAACTATATGCCTAGACCGGCATTGCCGCTTCCGCCCCCTCCACAGCCCATCGCTCTAGTGAGCGCGCAGGGGGGCAGTGTTGGAGCACAGGTGGTGGACAAAACGATTGGACCGATGCTGCATCCAGCTAGGTAATAATGAATCTGCAAAAACCCGGATTCCCATACTACTTTTAAAATGTTGTTAGAGTAATTTCCATTGTTA
The DNA here is from genome assembly GCF_965119305.1 of Pelophylax lessonae. NCBI lineage: Eukaryota > Metazoa > Chordata > Amphibia > Anura > Ranidae > Pelophylax > Pelophylax lessonae. The sequence continues at coordinate 153,251,480 of NC_138776.1, forward strand.
TAAATATACAGACATTTGCCAGTTTGTTCTAGTTTACTATTGGAATATATTCTCATAAAATGGCGCAGCCACTTTGATTTTTCTGTAAGTGTCTAAGCTTATTGTGGGCATAATGCATCATTAGGAACTAACTCAAACACAATTATTCTGTTTTTACCTTCCTGTACAAGGTAATTGTGCAAAGCTTTTGTGTTACCTGTTGGTGTGTCAAGATAGTATTTTTAAAAAAAAGGGTTTTGTAGAAGTGTACTAACATTCATCTATCTTGCTTTAGAATGTAATTGGACTGTTTTTAGTTAGAAAATCCTGGTAAACTTTATTTTGTCTGTAGACATCCATTAGACCCGAGAAATAGTTATATTGTATTATATTATCATTTAACTGGCAATATCAAGGATAGGGTACATGTGTCACCTGTGTGTGTTTAAAAAAAAAATCACATCATAAATTTTAGCCACATACACATTCGTGTGAATACTAAATCCAGCAAGAAAATGTGCATCAGAAGATTGTTGAGCTCCATGAACCTGGCAGTAGCCACGGCCGGGTACAGCATCCCTTAGCTTGGCTTGATGTCTAATGCAGTGTTTCTCATCTCCGGTCCTCAGGGCACACTAACAGGCCAGATTTTAAGTATTACCTTGGGGAGATGCAGACTAGAATACTGCAATCACTGAGCAGCAAATGATATCACCTGTGATGTATTTCATTTTTCTTGCAAACCCGGCCGGTTAGTGTGCCCTGAGGACCGGAGTTGAGAAACACTGGTCTAATGCTCAGCCTAATGTATAGATGCATTAACCTGAGAACAAAACGAAACTTGATAATGCAAGACAGACACAGCTTAACCCACCTGGTTGGAGGTTACCTCATTACATACCAGGCCAGAACACTCTTATACAGGTAGGAAAGTACAGGAAGCAATGTAGTAAAGTCCATTACAAACTTTTAGGAAAAGACAAAATCAATTACAGCCATCTTGTTCCAAACATTCAAAGGGATCCCCTTCATTGGTGATTGTAAAAGAAGAGCATAATCTTGACAAATAATGTAGGAGGACCCCAGAGTGTAGATTGCACTGACAGTAACTGAGTGAAGTATCTAGATGTTCCAGAAGCACGTTTAGGCTGATATTGCTGTCTTAGAACAAAACACCATATCTGACCAAAACTTCCAGTTATAAGAATTACGTAACCTAAACGATCCATCGCCCCACACTGTCTTGTATCTGATAATCAGCTGAAAATATTATCATATTGCCCTCAGTAACAACTGGGCTACAGGTAAATACTCTGTGTTTACTTAGTGTTACTAAACCCAGGACCCTGCATTCATTATATCTGGTCTCCCACAGTACACAGAACATGGAAATGCAATCTTTTAGCAAATATAAACTGCTCAATACCCTTTCTCTTCAGCAGTCTTGTGATTTCTATCAGTGTCTGGTTAAAGCTTGCAGGAGGAGTTTTCATTCTCCTTTGACTGTCCTATGATTCTACATGACCCCTGAACCTCTGGACAGTGCTGGTTGGCCCTGTGCTCATCACATGCACCACCCTCCCCCCCAAAAAGGGGGGCGGGGCGCCAACAGAAAGGAAAGCAAAAAAAGTGAATAAAATATTAATTACAAAAAAGTTAGCTTTTTCAACTGTGGATGAGGGATTAGCCTGGTGAAAAATTATTTCTCTTTCGTTCATTGACGGACACAGCTCCTGTCATTCTTGACCATTGGGTTATACTACTCCCTACAGGAGTAGGACACTAGGGAGAAACTTCTAGCTACACCCATAGGCAGTCCCAGGGGGTATACTCCCTCTCCCTGCTATAGTCACTCAGTTGTGTTTTTTCTGTCTTGTCAGGAGTAAGGACCTGGTTCCTTGCTGGGATCTTTGGTCCTGGCAACATTTTTTAGATAGAAAATTTTTTCCTCCTGCACTTTTCCTGAGAGATCTACTATCAACTGCTGGACTGGGGGATGGGCTGGATAATCTAGATCCAATGGTCACCCCAGTCTGGCCAGCAAGCGTGCGCAGGCCTCAGCTCCGCGCTAGGTCAGCCGCGACATAGCCCCACTGGACGTACGGGGGCTGGCCCTGCGAGTTAAACGTCTCACGAGGTTGCATACGACCTGGACTCAGCCTGAGTCGCAGTGTTCCTCCTGGCCGACAGCTCCCCTATTGCGATGGGGAGGAGGATCTGTCTGGAGCGGTGCCCACCTGGTTCCTGGTATGGTGAGTAGATGCCCCCCTCTACCGCGGCATGCTATTCCATCCAGTTTGCGTTTAGTTGGACCATCATTTATTTTTCAACAGGACAATGACCCCAAACACACCTCCAGGCTGTGGAAGGGCTATATGACCAAGAAAGAGAGTGATGGGGTGCTGCGCCAGATGACCTGGCCTCCACAGTCACCGGACCTGAACCCAATCGAGATGGTTTAGGTTGAGCTGGTACCGCAGAGTGAAGGCAAAAGGGCCAACAAGTGCTAAGTATCTCTGGGAACTCCTTCAAGACTGTTGGAAGACCATTTCAGGTGACTACCTCTTGAAGTGTGATTCTACAATTTTCATAGTCATGAAAATAAAGAGAACTCTTTGAATGAGAAGGTGTGTCCAAACATTTGGTCTGTACTGTGTATGTGTGTGTGTGTATATATATATATATATATATATATATATATATATATATATAAATAATTATTTTTTTGGGTGGTCTGCCAACCTTCCTGGGGCGGGGGCAGGGCACTAATGGTGATGGGGGCGGGACGGGGTGCGCTGCGGCCAGACGATCAATTGTGCAGGGGGGGGTTGTACTTGGTGGGGGCTCCTGCCAGGACCCCCCCCCCCCATACTGCCTGGATCTGTCCTGAGACCTAGTCTCCCCTTTCTGGGTCCCTATATGCTTCCTGGTGCCGTCATTTTGTTGTAGCCTGTGCATTTCTGTAGTCCGGCGGCCATTTTCTTGTGGTTTACCATTGCAAATGGTGGTGGCCATGACAGTAGAACCCTGTGGGCGGCGGTTTCGGCGGTGGGAGCCCCTCCTTATCCCCTGGTGCTGACTCCTGGATCATTTAGCTTCCTGATCGCTGCATTGTAGTGCTGAATTTCCGGGTGCTTGCAGGTGCCTGTATCGGCGGGTGGCGAGTCTGGGGGGGGGGGGGGTGTCCTCTCCCATTCTGGTGAGGAATGCTCTGTGCCTTGTGCTTGGCGATCGGGTGGTGCTGCCAGCAGGATAGGGGTTGTCCCTTTAGCAGTGTGTTTTTTTTTTGTGGGGTCCCCCTGGTGCACTGATTGTATCTGTGAGTGGGATCCTGAAGGAGGAGGATGCAGCTGAAGCTGCGAAGGAGGTGCAGGTACTCTTTGGCACTCACAAGCCATCCAGAGTAGCAAAGGCGTTTCCTTTCCCCGCCTTTTTTGACAGAATTGTCGCTAAAGAGTGTGGGTAACCAAAGCATCCCCGTGGGGTTCCTAAGCGCTTTTCTAGGCGTTACCCCCTATGAGGAGTCCCTTTTTAAAGAAGAGGACTGTGCCACCGGTGGTGTACCCTTTGGTTTTCAGATTAAACAAGGCAACCATGATTCCGGTGGAAGAGTCCCTGGCCTTTAAAGAGGAAGTAAACGCCTCCCCTGCAACTTGTACCCATAGGTAAGCCTATATTAAGGCTTACCTATAGGTACTCTAAATATCTCCTATACATGCACCGTTTAGGAGATATTTACTTTGCATGCAGACAGTAACATCACTGGCGTACCGTTCTTTCAGAGCCCCGTGCCGTGACCGTCGGCTCCCGTGCGCATGCACGGGAGTGACGTCATCGCGGCTCCAGCCAATCAGATGGCTGGATGCCACAAACCCGGAAGAAGGGCGACACAACATGTCATCCATGAGAGAGGTGAGCGGTCGGCACTTCGGGGCTTCGTTCTAAGGTAAGTATTTCATAATGAGCTAGTATGCGATGCATACTAGCTCATTATGTGTTTGTCTTTCAGGTGTTAATTTAAAAAAAAAAAAAATTCTGAAGTTTACAACCTCTTTAAGGGTTCGGCTGACCGGAAGGCGGAGGCTGTGGCCTGCATTATGTACACATTAGCGGGTTTGTCAATGAGGCTGTTATTTACCATTGCCCCAGTGTCGCAATCTCTGACCGAGTGGGCTAAGCTCCTACGCCATGTAGGGTGAGGGTGAACAACTTCCTCCTGCCTTTGCTTAGCTGACCGACCAGCTGGTCCAGGGGTTGTAGTTGATCTGTGATGCCTCCTTGGATGCTGTTCCCCTGATAGCTCGCCTCTTTGTTTTGGCAGTGGTCCTTCGGCGTGTCTTTTGGCTTAAATGCTGGTCTGTTTGGAGATACCCTAGATAACATCATTAAAGGTCTCACAGGGGGGAAGAATACCTTTCTTCCACAGGCTACTAAGGGTAAAGAACCTCCTCGTAGACGTGGACCTTCCTTCTCTGCTCATAAGAAGTTTTTTCGTCACTCAGGGTCGACTGACCAGGGCTTGAATCCTGTCAGGGCCGCCTCTGGCTGCTCCAAATGTACCTGGTCTGGCAAGCCGAGAGCAGGTTTCTCCAGACCCGCGGACAAGGCTCCTGTAGCATGAAGGTGTGCCCTCACCTCTTTCAGGGGTGAGGGGACGTCTTCACTGGTTTCCGGAACTGTGGACTTTCCTGGTGCAAGACAAGTGGGTCCACAAAGTTATTCAGTCCGGTTATGAGATCGAGTTTCGCTCTTCTCCCACAGCAAGGTTTTTTTCCTTCCAACCTGCGCCTGCCCACAGGCAAGTTACAGGGTTTGTTTTTGGGCGGTACAAGACCTGTTCCTTCAAAGGATGATCGTCCTGGTTCTGATTTTGAAACGTTTTCAGGGTTTTTACTCAAACCTGTTCACTGTCCCCAGGAAGGAAGGCAAAGTGCGTCCAATCCTGGACCTCAAGGCGCTAAACTGCTTTGTGCAGGTACAGAAGTTCAGAATGGAGTCCATTAAAATGGTGTTGGCATCCCTGCGTCAGGGGGGATTTTCTTGCCTCGATTGACATCAAGGATGCTTGCCTTCACAATATGTGCCAGTCATCAGTGTTTTCTCCGCTTGCTGTGGGAGAGGAGCATGATGAGTTTGTGGCATTCCCCCTGGGTCTCGCCTCCGCTCCTCGGGTCTTCACAAAAGTGTTGGCTCCAGTGCTGGCTTTGCTACGCCAATGGGGGATTGCAGTACTGGGCTACTTGGACTATCTCCTTCTGCGCGGGGAGCCTCCATCTGCTCTGGTGGAGAACCTGGAGATCACAATACGAACTCTGAGAGTTCTGCTGGATTCTGAATTTTCAGAAGTCTGCTCTGGTTCCATCCACAAAGCTGGACTATTTGGGCCTAACTCTGGACTCGGCCTTAGCCAGAGTGCTCCTTTCTCTGGACAAACAGACTGCAATTCACCTCCTGCTGTCCAGCAAATGGTCATCCCTCCGGACTTACATGTGGGTGCTGGGCCTGATGGTATCAACCTTTTGAGGCGGTACTGTTTGCACAGTTCCATACGAGGTTCCTGCAAAGGGAGATTCTGGCCAAATGGGACAAGACTTCGCAGTCTCTGGACAATCAGATCCGGCTGAGTCGGGGAACAAAGGAGTCCCTGATATGGTGGCTTTGCTCTCTGGTGTTTCGGCTGGGCAAGTCCTTCCTCTCCTTGTATTGGACAGTGGTCACCACGGATGCCAGCCTGTCCGGTGGTGGTGGTGTCCTCCTCGGCAAGCAGTCTGTTAGGAGATATGGACACTGGAAGAGTCACGACTACCGATCAATGTCCTGGAACTCCAAGCGATCAGACTGTCTGGATCATGGAACAGATTGTCTCCAGGGATGCCCTGTGTGCATTCAATCGGACAATGCCACGTCTGTCACCAAGGGGGCACAAGAATTGCTCTGGCAACTCTGGAGGTAGCTGGCATATTAAGGTGGGCAGAGCGATTTGTTCCAGCCCTCTCCGCTGTGCACATTCCCGGGGTGAAAAATTGACCAAGTGGAGTGGTCCCTTCATCCGGAGGTGTTTCATCAGCTGTGTCTCCAGTGAGGCACCCCCGAGGTGGTTCTGTTGGCATCTCGGCTCAACAAAGGTGCAGAGGTTTGTGGCTTAGTCAAGGGATCCTTTGGCGGACGCCACAGATAAACTTGTGGCCACATGGGGTCAGTATCGTCTAATTTACGCCTTCCCTTTTTTCAAGTTTCTGCCAAGACTTCTAGGCAGGATCGAGACAGAAGGGATTCCGGTCATCTTAATTGCTCCAGACTGGCCTTGCCGGGCTTGGTACACTGATCTGGTGCGGCTGGTCGCCGACGTTCCTTTGAAGCTTCCTCTCAGGAAGGATCTGCTATCTCAAGGATCGATCTTCCATCCTGCTTTACAGTCACTGGCTTTGATGGCTTGGCTGTTGAATGCCAGGTGCTAAAGGATAGGAGTTTATCTGAGTCAGTGATTACTACACTGTTAAAAGCTAGGAAATCTACTTCTAAGAAGATCTACCATTGTACGATGGAAGACGTACATTGCGTGGTGGGAGTCTCTTGGGGTTCAGCCCTGCTCCTTCTCGGTGGCTCGGATCTTAACCCTTCTTCAATGTAGGGTTGAACAGAACATGGCCTTGAGTACCATCAAGGGCCAGGTATCGCCCTTGGCAGTCTTTTTCCAACGACTTTTGGCCACACACTCCCTGGTGGGTACTTTTTTTCAGGGTGTCCGACATTTGGTTTCTCCAGTGCAGGGTCCGTTGCTGCCTTGGGATCTTAATTTGGTGCTTTTAGCTCTACAGAAGCCTCCCTTTGCAAATTTTCATGCGATTCCCCTGCTGACGCTGTCCCAGAGGGTGGCCTTTTTGGTGGCTATCATCTCTGCGTGCAGGGTGTTTGAACTGGCGGCGTTATCCTGTCATTCATCTTATCTGGTGATTCATAAGGATAAGGTGGGGCTTTGCCCCTGTCCGTCATTCCTTCCTAAGGTGGTCTCCCACTTTCATTTGAATGAAGACATTGTGTTGCCTTCCCTGTGTCCCAGGCCTAAGCATCTGAAGGAAATTGCCTTGCCTGCCTTGGATGTGGTCCGGGCAATTAGGGTGTACCTGGCAGCTACTGAGTGTTTCATGAACTCAGACTCTCTATTTATGCTGATGGCTGGACCTCGCCAAGGGTTGTCCGTTTCCTCTGTGGCCATTTCCAGATGGAGCAGACAGACGGTGGTTCAGGCATATTCCATCAGGGGTCAGGTTCTTCCTTTCCCTGTGAAGGCACACTCTACTAGGGTACTTAGTGCCTCCTGGGCCTTTTGTCATCAAGCGTCAGTGAGACAGGTTTGCAAGGTGGCCACCTGGTCGTCCGGTGCACACTGTTACAAAGTTTTATAAAGTGGATGTGTTGGCATCTGCGGATGCTACCTTTTGACCGAAAGGTTTTGCAGGCTGCTGTTTAAGAGGACCGGATCCTCTTTAAGGGTGTATTGTTTTCTTCAGATGGGCTCCAGTTTGTTTTGGTTGAGCAATAATCACAAACCAGGCACTCCTGGGATGCCTGTAGGGTGGAGGGATAGAAGTAAGCCTGTGAGGCTCCCCAGCGTTTGTTCTGCTGTTAGCCAACTAATGGCTCAGTAAAGAGATTCGCACCCAGGGTAGCCATAGGAAAAATCCAGCCCAGAAGTCAAAGCAATAATCACAAATCTGGCGCTCCTGGGGTGCCTTTAGGGTGGAGGGATAGAAATAAGCCTGTGAGGCTCCCCAGCGGTTTTTCTGCTGCTAGCCAATGAGCATAGGAAGGGTGCTGATATGGACAAAAGTACATGAGGAAGGCAGCGCATTAACCACACCGGGATGTAATGGATAAGGAAGTCAGGTGAACATCCAGTAAAGAAAGGGTTAACAGTTTATTGTTATTGATAACCGAAAAACAAAGTACATAAAATGCTTACATCCCCCTGGGCTGGAGTGGACAAGGGCACCTGGCAGCAAGCAATACGAGTGCGAGGAGGTCCGTCTCCCAGGATTGCTGAGCAGTGTGTGCACACAAAGCCGGAAACTAGCCAGCGCGAGGATGAAAGGACTCTGCTGTAATTCCGTAGCGGTGACAGGCGCCACTTGCGGGGAAATACCAGGAACCAGGGTGGAACACAAGCTATATGGTTGCCATGACTACATGTTTCACGCTATGGAGTTATAATTCTCCTGACACTGCTTGTTACAAAACTTAATACCTATAGCAGGAAGTGGGGGTATACCCGCAGGGACTGCCCCATAGGCGTCGTGTTTCTGCCTAGTGTCCTACTCCGTTAGGGTTCAGTATAACCCTACAGTCAAGAAGATGAAGAGCTGTGTCAGTCAATGAACATCAAAGAAATGGATTTTACGGTAAGACAAAAATCCAATTTTTTTAAGGTGAAGGTCTGCTCTAAGGTTTATATAGGTGGAGCAGCGCAAAAGCATAGTGATAGCTTCACCATTGTCACATGTTGCCAGAAAAGTCTCCTTTTTGGCCCTGTTTCCACAAGGCAATGAAATGCGCCCCTCGCGCAGGGCTGTCTTTTCCTGGTCTGGGGATGCACAGGTGTTGCGTGTATCCCTATTCTGGCATCCCATTGATATCTATTGGTAGAGATGCACCGAAATTTCAGCCACCAAAACATAAGGCGAAAACAATGTTATTGGCATTTTGTTAATAAGAGATACCCGTAATGGCACTGAAAATGCGTGCCATTTTACCACGAATTTGTGACGATTTTACCATGCTAATGGTTTGTTTTTCATAGGTCATGTGACTCAAAAACTGCATCAAAAACGTAACACAGGCGCATTATTGATGTGTTCTTGCTGTGTTTTCAATGCATTTCTACAGGGAGGTACGTCTTTATTTTAACTGACCAAAAATGCAGCAAGCAGGATTTTTAACTCCACAACAGAAGCAGAACAGACCAGTGTGGAGACATACATAGAATTTAAAGGGATACATTTTTCTTGAGCTTTTCTTGCACTAAAGGTGCCAAAAATGGCTGACAATAAATTCATATTCATTTAAATTCATAATAATTAAAAAGTCGAATATAATACAATTCTATATGAAAATTTTAAATATTTTTTTAAAAACTGTAATTTTCAGTTTGTTTTCGCCAAGTGCATTCTGCAGTTTCGCTTTCGGCATTGAAACTTCTGGGGCGGCACAGTGGTGTAGTGGATAGCACTTTTGCCTTGCAGCAAAAGGTTGCTGGTTCAAATCCCAACCACGACACTACCTTCCCGGAGTTTGCATGTTCTCCCTGTGCCTGGTGTGGGTTTCCTCCGGGTACTCTGGTTTCCTCCTACACTCCAAAGACATGCTTGTAGGTTAATTGGATCCTTTCTAAATTGGCCCTGGTATGTGTATGTAGTATGAATGTGAGTTAGGGACCTTAGATTGTAAGCTCCTAGAAGGCAGGTATTGATGTGAATGTGCAATGTATATGTAAAGCACTGCCTTAATTGACAGCACTATACAAGTACCTGAAATAAAAAAAATTGGTGCACCTCTATCTGTTGGGATATGCTTTTGCATGAACGCAGCCATTGTATCCCAATAAGACATGTAGGGACCCCAAATTCACACTGTTCAGCCAGTTGTCTCCGTAGAGAACAATGGGACGCTGGCACAAGGCCGCATGCAACACCCATGCATCCCCGTGCCAGCAAAAGACGGCCCTGCACGGGGCGCGCATTGCATCGTGTAAACCGGGCCAGAAAGGAGGCTTTTCTGGGAACAGACGGCCCTGCATGGGACAGGCATGTCATCTCCCTATGTGAACAAAGCCTCTCTCTGGCTCCCCGCTTATATTAATTATCATGTCTGCTTATGATGTTTCTGCAGCATAATACATGTATTTGCATTGATGGAAATATGGTAGAGAATAAAAAAACACTGCCTAGATGTATACAATTTTCCTGAAATAATAAAAATGTAAACCCTTTGATGCTTACAGAAAAAAAAACGAGTGATTTCTACTTTCCCCGCTTCTAATGGGATACATTATGTTTGTTTGTCTGCTGGGAAATGTTAAGGGTCCCTCCTGGGTAGTTAATGCCTAGGCTGAATCACTGTGCCTGCTATCTGTCAGTTGGCAGTTCCTAAGAGCTGCTCTTAGCACAGTACCGCTTGACCCTTTATGGCTCGCTCTTGTAGAGGAAGAAAATGCTCAGCCACAGGCTGCCCTAGGGCTCTCTGCTTTGCTTTGCTGTTTGGATTTTTTATTTCTTTATTTTCACCTATTTTTCAGCAGTCTTTGTGTTTGTATTTTTCAGGGTCACAGGTGGAGAGCTGTTTGAAGACATTGTAGCGAGAGAATACTACAGTGAGGCAGATGCCAGGTGAGGATAAATCCTTCACATTCTGAAGTCTGAGAAGCCATTTCTCTGTCGTCTCCCAGCCTTTCAAGGGAAAATCGTTTGCCTCAGAGGCATGCCTATGGAAAATAAGCACTCACCCTCGTTATTGTTACTTTGTGAGCTTGTTTGTTGCAGTGACATAAACAATCCTATGAGGAATGAGTCTACATCCTTCAGTGGGCTTCACTTATTGTCATGCTATGATGTGTTTGTCATTACAGCCCTGGCTGCCTTCACAGGCAGGTGTATACTGGTGATATAGAGGCTCTGACGGGGTTAGGGAGGTGATATTTTTTTGCTATGTAATAGCTGGTATCAAGCGACTCCTAAGAAAATAAATGTGTTGCGAATGCAGAGAGCAGAAAAATGGTTGACTGATCACTTGCACAAAAGTTATAGTGTGGTCTTAAAGTATCCAAAGATAAAACAAAATTACTTTGTAATTCATCGCCTTTAGAAAAACACATCTGTCTACATACTCAGATATGGTCAGGGCTACTAGCAGATGCGATCATTTATAACCTTAAAGTTATAAAGTCACTACTGAGAACTCCTGTAATCCCCTCTCTTACGGGATGATATAATGCGCAGTATCAGTAATTTTTTTTTTTTTTTTAAATGAATGCGCAAAATGCCTTATTTTACAGCACAGCTGGACATTCACATAACTTGCCGGCGCTCTCCTTCCCTGCTCCGAGCACTACAGTGGGAAGGACCGAGATTCCCTGCTGACGTCAACTAGAAGCACAGGAGGAGAGCAGCAGAAGGTCATGTGAGTGCCCATCGGTGCTGTAAATAAGGTATTTTGCAGAATAATTAAACAAAAAAAAGAAACCAGATACTGCACATTGGATCTTCCTGTAAGAAAGGGGATTACAGGATTTTTCATTAGTAATCTTACAGCTATAGCAGTGGTAGGGGCACACGGACTCCCAAGCTGACAGGGAGAGAGAGGAGAGGAGAGCAGTGGGGTGACGGAGGCAGATAACTGGACCACAGTAATTGGGTATCAGCAGCCATGATAACCGTGATCCGCACAAAAAGAGGGACACAGGACCAGGCAGGATCAACCAGGTTTTTTTAAAACATAGAGAGGGACAAATGACTCCACACAAGTACTATGCTGTGAATCCTGCTTTTAAAGGATCAGGATTTTTGATTTTTTTCTCCTAGGCTTGCAACCACTTTAAATCATCATCATAATGCTAATGGAGCGTTGTTATTGGTTATCTCAGCCACATGCAGGGCCAGATTTCTCTTGGCACTGTAGACATGCCTATAGGGGGTGACGCCATCAAGTGGGAAGTGAAATCTGACCGAGATGGTGCCACCCCTCTGGTGTCTATGAGCTGGTCCAATCCCATCATTTACGGACCATGCTGCCATGCCAAAACTAGCCTCGGAGTGGGTGGCGGAAATCGCGGCACGGGCACGTGATTCCAGGATGTGGGGAGCATTGTTGTAGTTGGCCCATCTGCAAGAAGGCTCCATGTGCAAATCTGATGGGGAGGTAAGTGAGGTCAGTGACCAGACCAGAAGTACTGTGCAGCAATGGGGGCAGTGGGAGAGAGTGAGAGAGAGATACCGGGGAGGGGCAGGAGGGGAAAGAGAGTTGAAGGCTGTGTGAGAGGGAATAGTGCTTATATGAATGGAGTGCCTTATATGAATGGAGGAGCTGAGGAGACACCATAATGGCAGCTGTCATATGAGTGGGCAGGTGACCATAACATGTGAGGGGGCGAGCATGGGGCTGCCAGCAATTAATGAGAAGGAAATCGAGTGTGAGGACTAAAAGTGGAGAAATATGGAGAGAAGACGGGAGTGGTGGAGTAATAAGGTAACTGTCTTTGCAATGGGAGACTATGGAGGGTGCCTGTGAGAGCAGAGGTAGTTATAGGAGTAGAAGGTGTATGTGAAGAGGAGGGGGTGGGTAATGGGTATAGGGGTAGTAGGAAACTTTTTCGCCCAGTTTTCCTTCTGGGCTCGTGGGCTCCGGACATTTAGATGGCCAAGCTGCAATTAAATCACCCCCGCGCATGCGCGTGGGAGTCACGGCAGTGGCACAGCTCCCTCAGTGGATGGCATGCCATCCCTTGAGAGCGCAGTGCGCATGCACCTTGCAGGCTGGGAGGAAGCTGATCGAATAACACTGGATCTTTGCTGGGTTTTTTCATTAGAAACACGTTTTCAGGTTAGGGGTGCTGACTTCTCATATATGCATGGCTGTTTCAAATCATTGTCTTAGAAATGATCTAATCCATAGACAGCCAAGCAACTAGCATTTACAGAAATTACATCTTCTATAGTTCTTTCTGTACAGGTTTTTTTTCTTTTTAATTACACCTTTGAGGAGCAGGCACAAAAAAATCAACACACAATAGAATAGAATGTGAAATCTGCTGTGCTGTATCATGTAGAAGGGAAATAATTGGGCATAGAGTTATATATTTGCATGGATTTGGCATATGCTAGAACACTAACATATTTCTAAGCACACATACATACTGACTTTGCCAATAAAATACCATCTGGAAGCAAAATCAAAATGTGCCTTTGGCTGCCAGCTTGTGAAATGCCTTGCATGTGTTTAGTTTTGGATTTTTTTTATGTCCTTTTTTATGAGGATGCTCATAGCTAAAATTAGTCTCGCTATCCTCCCTGATTGCACTGTACGTTGTCACTGGTCATGTTTTTTCTAATAAGACATTTTTACGCCTCTTTCTTTGCGTAGCTCTCCCAAATTTTAACATCTATCTATGTCTGCAGCTGCATTGCATCGTCTTGCCTATGCGTAGGTGTAACAGTGCAGCATAAAAGATTGAAGTGGAGCTCTGGGCAAACCGCTAAATACAGGGTTGAAATACAAGTATGTTTACTGTTTTTTCTGGGAAAGAATTTGGATTTTTTTCCAGCCGTTCTTGTGATTTACACATCATCTCTTGATGTGATTTTGGGCACCAGTTCTTAAAAAGGATATCGGGGAACTGGAGAAAGTGCAGAGAAGGGCAACCAAACGAATAAGAGGCATGGAGGAGTTCCGCTATGAAAAAAGATTAGAGGAACTGAATTTATTCTCTCTTGAGAAGAGGAGATTAAGGGGGGATATGATCAATATGTATAAATACGTAGGGGGTCCATATAGTGAACTTGGTGTTGAGTTATTCACTTTAAGGTCAGCACAGAGGACAAGAGGACACTATTTACGTCTAGAGGAAAACAGATTTTGTCTCCAAATATGGAAAGGTTTATTCACCGTAAGAGCTGTAAACATGTGGAATGGACTCCCTCCAGAGGTGGTTCTGGCTAGCTTACTAGATTGCTTTAAAAAAGGCCTGGATTCTTCCCTGGGTGTACATAATATAAATGGGTACTAATATTTATAGGTGAAGTTGATTCAGGGAATATTTGATTGCCCCTCGGGGGATCAGGAAGGAATTTTTCCCCCTGCTGTAGCAAAATGGATCATGCTTTGCTGGGTTTTTTTTTGCCTTCCTCTGGATCAACTGCGGGTATAGGATTGTGTATATGGGATTGTATGGTTGGGTTTTCTTTACTGTTTTTTTTTTGTTTTTTATTGGTTGAGCCCGATGGTCTTTTTTTTTTCAACCTGACTAACTATGTAATCTTTGCTAGTCAGTAAGATCTATTTGCTACTCCCTAGTATAGCATTACTCCTCCCTGGGTCAGCCCTATGAGGAAATGAATAAAGGAAATTGCTGAACCAGCAAAATTTAAGTTGCTTAAACAGAAGTTCACCCTGGAATTACTCGATAGAACAATAAACAGCCATATAAGACATGTACCTTGATATATGCATAGCACCATGTTTGATTTTTGTCTGTGCTTCGGTTATCCTGCAATCAGCATTCATAACCAGCCTTTTACCAGTGGCACCATGCAATGCATGGCGTTGCTCACAGCCCCATTACTGCTATCTACAGTATGTCCCTTGACAGCATCGTGACACAGGGGAAGTGTTTCCCAGGAGGGGGGGGGGGGAGAGATGCACTGGGCGACACCAGGAGTTTTGAGGTATTGTTGGTAAATGACTCTCGTGTTTCCATTATTGATTGCTGGACAACCAGAGTGGAGCCAGAACTCACACCTAGCACTATGCATTTATCAAGGTGCATGTGTTATATGGCTGTTTATTATTCATAGGTATTCGTGGGTGAACTTCCGCTTGAAGGTGTGTTACCAGTCTTGTCCAATGTGGACAATTCTTTTTGATCATAAAACTGGCAGTACAGATTTTAAAATTCTGGCATGTAAATTTGATAAACATACGAGGTGTGTCTAAAAAGTTTGGTAAATAGTTCAATATCTCAATGGCAACATGGGCCAGGTGCGCATTCATGCACTTGGCTATCCAGGGACACATTCAGGGTAAACCCACTGTGGCCAGTCGAATGCAGTCAGTGTGAGAGGTAGGGTCACCGTGCAATTGAGCAACGAGTGAAACATCAAGTTCTGCTGCAAATTAAGGAAACCGGCAACAGAGATGCATGAAATGTTGGGGCAAGTGTACAGGGCGCAAGGCGCGAGCAGAAAATGTGTTTACGACTGGTTTAAACGCTTTCACGATGGGAAGAAAATGACTGAGGATGAGCCTCGTTGAGGTCAGTCGTTAACAAGCAGAACCCCTGACATGATCAAGCGAGTGTGACAAATGCTGGTACAAGATTGGCAACTGACTCTACGATTGATGGGGGAGGAATTGGGCATTAGCAAGGACACGGTGCACACCATCGCCTGCAAAGATTTGGTTAAGTGGAAGATCTGTTCCTGGTTAGTGCCACACAAGCTGACAGATGAGAAGAAAGCAAAACGGTTGATAACTCCTGTAGATTTCATTACTTGGTGTGACCAAGTTCCATCCTTTCTGTGAACCATCGTCGTAGGGGATGAGACCTGGTGCTACCAGTTTGATTCCGAATCCAATCGGCAATTGATGGAATAGCGTTCATTGTCTTCCCCTGGTTCCCTGCCTGAAAAACGTAACGAAAGGCGCATGTTTTGCGGACCTGGCGGCAATCTAAGAATGTGTGACAACGGTTCTGCGATTGATTTCTAAAGAGGTCTTTGCTGACAGTTTCCAGAAGCTTTATGAATGTTTCCAAAAGCGTGTTTTTTTGAAGGATAGCGAATATTTTGAAGGTCAATAAAGGTCATTTGTTTGTATCTTGTTTTCGGATACCGTTCAAACTTTAGACTCCCCTAGTATGTTTTTCTGCCATGTATTTAGTGGTTTTTCCAGTTTCATTTTTAATGTATGATAACCTGGCAAGAGTGGATGTGTTTTTCGAATACAAACACTTTATTCTTTGAAATAATTAATTTTCTATATGAATGTATCCCAGACTGTATTTGCTGCTCCTCTTGAGAGTGTCGACTTCATAAAATGTTTTCCTGAAAGCACTCTGATTGCTATCACTTCTGTTCTGAAGATGAGTTTTCTGGTTTTCCCCCTCTTTCTGTAATAAGATGAACACTTAGCAGGTGATTTTCATCATTTTTTTTTTTTTTTACCTTGAAGCCTAATTGTAAAATTAAGACCCCTGTGTACCATTTAAAGGAAACGTATCAGGAGAGCTGCCATTGCTGATTCCTTTTTGATAGTAAATGTTCTAGAACTATTATTTTGTTCTTTGCTTTTCTACTTAGTCATTGACCTGGAGCAAACCATACAGTATGCTTATAGTGTATGAACACATAAATATGTATATCTGAATCATATTTTTGATACAGTCTTAAGGTGTTTTGAGATTGTGCTATCTCCTTAGCTTAACCCATTGTGCTCTGGGAGTCCTTTGTTTTGCAACAAATGTTCTTAAAGCAGAGTTCCAGCCTGAGGAAAAAAAAATTAAAAGTCAGAAGCTACAAATACTGTAGCTGCTGACTTTTATTATAAGGACACTTGTCCAGGGAGACCTCAATGTCGGCACCCCAAGCCGATCTGTCCATAGGCTTCAGGTGCAGGCGCCGGCATTACAAGTAAGGGAAACCGGCAGTGAAACCTTCAGGCTTCACAGCCGGTTTCCTACTGCGCATACGCGAGTCGCACTGGACTTTCTGAATGGTACCGTCATCTTTTGGGACACACACAGGTCCTAGCAGGCAGCGGGGGAAAGGAGGAGGGCCAGAAAATCACAAGAGTGACATACCTCGCCGCGGAAGCATAGGACGCAAGTTCCGATGAAAAAATGCAGAAAAGGTATCAAAAAGACAACAGGAAAATGTGACAACACTGAAGAAATTACACTTTGCTACAATGTAAAGTAGTGAGTGTGCAGCTTGTAAACAGTGTGAATTTGCTTTCCCCTCAAAATAACTCAACAAACAGCCATTAATGTCTAAACCGCTGGCAACAAAAATGAGTACACCCCTAAGTAAAAATGTCCATACGTTAATGCATTTCTTGCATTAAGGTAAAACATTTACTAGTGTCCCCCCTTTTACTTGTTAGAGCCCTCATTTACTTTTTTCCCTAAAAGGTGCATTTACAACCACTTTAGGGTTAAAAAAAGTGCAAAAGTAAAGCTGGCCATAGATGGCATGATTAGGTGGACTTTTCAGCAACACCTTTTTTGATTGAAAATTTAAAGATGCTGAGTTGAAACAGTCAGCCAAATAGTGACTGCATCCAATCAGTCACTGTTTGGGCATTCAGACAACTGCAGCTGCTTTGGCTGCCTAAATACAACAGCTGCCAGGGGACATTTCTCCATCCATGCTGCCCTTACAGTGATGAGTTTTTAGCGCCCACTGACACGATTGCTTTGCAGTAGCAGGTGGCTTTGCTGCTACATGCATTTGTCTGATGTGGTGTTATTCATTCTAAATGGTGCTCTGAAGCACATTGGCGCCAGATGTGTGTTGCAGCTCAGCACAATGCATGTCAAAGCACCAGTGTGTGTTTTGTGGTATGCTGCCTGAAATGGTACATATACCCTGTATGAAGTATAAGAACTCACTCAACCTCTACGGCAATGAAAGGATAATGGGCTGTGTGTCTGTGCTCTGGCTATGCCTTCCAACCTAAATCCATAAAAATCAAAAGCCGGCAAACGATCGCTCCTCCTTTTTGAAATTTTATTCTGCACTGAAGCAGTTACAACGTCTTTAAAAGGCTAACACGTTTCCGCCTAAGCCTTCCTCATAGCATACGTATGCTGAGGAAGGCTTAGGCTGAAACGCGTTGGCAATGTCAAAGATGTTGTAACTGCTTCAGTGCAGAGTAAAATTTCATATGAAGGAGCAATCGTGTGTCGGCATTTGAATTTTTTGTACCCAATATGACCTATTTTTGTGCATGAGGTCACAAATTTAAATAGACTGTCACAATGAACTACTGTGGTGTGAATGGCTAGCCTAGGTTTAGTCTTAAAAAAAAAAAAAACAGCATAGGGAAAGTTACTTAAAATCAATGAGAAGTGTCCTTTGTGCTGCGGATTGCAATTTTTTTTTCCTCCCTTATCCCACCTTGATCCCCCCCCCCTCCATATATTACTCAAAGTCCAGGTTTAGTCTTTTTAAAAAAAAAAAAAAAATACACAGCACAAGGAATGTTACTTACAATCTATTGCCTCCCTTATCCCCTTTGACCGCACCAGTAACCCAACCCCGCCACCCGCTCCCCCTTTCAAACAATACAGCCATATTCTTTTGGTGCTGTAGGGGTAAATATGAGCCGAGCTACCTGTAATTGCACTGTTCAAGAGTGCTGACTGCCCTCACCCTTTCTGGCTCACCTTCTACACTCTCAGAAACTGTACTATAGCTTTCATGAATGAACCACCATCATTAAGGACAGGCAGATGAATAAAAGTCCCCCCCCCCCCCCCCACATAGGTTACATTTCCTTTATACAAGCCATAGTACAGCTTCTGTGAATGGAGGAGGTGGGTGGTAAGGGCAGACAGTTGTCACTTTTGAGGAGTGCATATGGCAGGTCTCTGGACTTATATTTACCCCCGCAGCAACAAAAGATTACTGCTGCTGGAAAAGGGAGGACCAAAGGACTTAAGATCATAACTAAAACCTTAACCAGCTGCAGAAGAGACACTTTTCATTGACTGTGAATAACGCCCTTTGTGCTGATTTTATAAAAAAAAAAAGTTTTGAAGACATTAAGGCTTTAAGCTAGAATAGAATATACAGGCTAGGTGATGTTCTGAATAACATTTTTATCATTCAGATTCGAGCAGCAGATATTTTTTATATATATTGTACTGTGCATCCAGAAAGTATTCACAACTCTTCACGTTTTCCACATTTTGTTATGTTACAGCCTTATTCCAAAATTGATTTAATTAATTATCTTCTTAAAAATAATACAAACAATACCCCTAATGACAACGTGAAAGAACTTTGTTTCAAAATCTTTGCAAGTTTAAAAAAAATAAAAAATGAAAAAAAAATCCCATGTACATAAGTAATCACAGCCTTTGCTCAATACTTTGTCGAAGCACCTTTGGCACCAATCGCAGCCTCAAGACTTTTTGAGTATGATGCTACAAGCTTGGCACACATATTTTTGGGCAGTTTCTCTCATTCTTCTTTGCATGACCTCTCAAGCTCCATTAGTTTGGATGGGGAGCGTCGCTGCGCAGCCATTTTCCGAACTTTCCCCGAGATGTTCAATCGGGTTAAAGTCTGGGCTCTGGCTGGGCCACTCAAGGTCATACACAGAGTTGTTCTGTAGCCACTCCTTTGTTATCTTGGCTGTGTGGAAAAATAGTAATATATGGAACATAAATTACCAAAGTGCGCTAAACAAAATATGAAGAACAAAAGTTCATAAGTGATATCTGTGATGACACCAATAAACACAAATACTGTTACAAATGGTGCAAACTATAAAAAGTATTTCAATCCAAAAAGTAAAGTGAAGGATGGGGAGTGTTGGGAGGTGGGTGTGGCCTCGTCCCAAAAATGGTGATCCAAAGTGATTCTCAATAACCTTGAATAAACATGTGAACACCCAGTGATAGGAGTGGACTCTTACCACAATGTGGAGAGATGTGGGCATATACTGTAATAGATCCAGAAGTCCCAACTGATTGGCCAGATGGTATAATTCTTAGGATAGAACGAATCAATCAGCTGCTTCCAATAAGGGGGAGATCTGTAGGCTTTCAGTCAGAGGGTGTTGCCCAGAGAAAAGATCATGCCCAAAGAAGAAGAGAAGACTATAGTGCATTACCTTCGGTTTATTCAAAAAATACTTGAAGTGACACTTACAAAATCCAGACGAAAATACAGCATGTACAGGGTGTCTGCAGCTCACTCCGGGACCTGTGACAGCACGGCTAGCTCCCCCGACGCGTTTCCACTGATAAGTCGGCTTCTGGGACTGGAAGCCGACTTATCAGTACTTTGGTAATTTATGTTCCATATATTACTATTTTTCCATATTCATTTGTTTTGCAGTGCTGCTTTCACACCACTTCCATTTTTCTAAAGGTTCGCGCACCTATTTTCTCATTTCAATTTTATCTTGGCTGTGTGCTTAGGGTCGTTGTCCTGTTGGAAGATGAACCTTCGCCCCAGTCTAAAGTCCAGAGAGGATGTCTCTGTACATTGCTGCATTAGTCTTTCCCTCGATTCTGACTAGTCTCCCAGTTCCTGCGCTGAAAAACATCCCCACAGCATGATGCTGCCACCATCATGCTTCACTGTAGGGATGGTATTGGATGGTATTGGCCAGGTGATGAGCAGTGCCTGGTTTCCTCCAGAAATTACATTTACCATTCAGGCCAAAGAGCTCAATCTTTGTTTCACCAAACCAGAGAATTTTGTTTCTCATGGTCTCAGAGTCCTTCCGGTGCCTTTTGGCAAACTCCAGGTGGGCTGTCATGTGCCTGTTACTGAGCAGTGGCTTCAGTCTGGCTACTCTACCATACAGGCCTGATTGTGGAGTGTTGCAGAGATGGTTGTTCTTATGGAAGGTTCTCGCTGGAGCACTGTCAGAGTGACCATCTGGTTCTTGGTCACCTCACTGGCTAAGGCTCTTCTCCCCTGATCGCTCAGTTTGGCTGGTTGGCCCACTCCAGGAAGAGTCCTTGTGGTTCCAAACTTCTAACAATTATGGATGATGAAGGCCACTGTGCTCATTGGGACCTTCAATGCTGCAGACATTTTTCTGTACCCTTCCCCCAGATCTGTGCCTTGATACAATCCTGTCTCTGAGGTCTACACACAATTTCTTGGACTTCAGGGCTTGGTTTGTGCTCTGACATGCACTATTAACTGTGGGATCTTGTATAAACAGGTGTGTGCCTTTCCAATCAAGTTGTAGAAAAAACAGCTTAGGGATGATCAGGGAAAACAGGATGCACATGAGGTCAGTTTTGAGTGTCATGGCAAAGGCTGTAAATACTTATGTACATGTTTTGTGTTTTTCTTTTTTAATTTACAAAGATTTCAAAAAAAATTTACATTGACATTATGGGGTATTGTTTGTAGAATTTTGAGGAAAATAATGAATTTATTCCATTGTGGAATAAGGCTGTAACATAAAATTTTAAAAATGTGAATACCCTCCGGATGCACTGTACACATGAGGTTTGATTCTGCAAATCATGGAAAAGCCCTAACCTAACAGCTTTAGTATCAAGTGATTGATCGTATAGCTGTAATTTTTTTTCATGTCTACATTAATTGATTTTTATCTTTGAAACCAAGCGCAGTTCCCATAACAATTTTAATTTCTGTATATCGTTTTTGGCACAGTTGTACTAGGCATGTAAAATGCTAACACTTGGGGCATTGCTGGATCTGTAAAGACTAATAAAACACTGGTTGTGGTGGCATGGCTGGGAACAGATTACTCATTCAATTTTTGTCACGGTTGTTAGACAGCAAGGATACCTTCATTTGGTGTTTATGAGGTTAGGTAATGTGTTCCCACAGCAAAATAATGATCACACAGCAACATGGAGACACTTGTCCACAAGTCAGGAGGATCAACAAGAAAATAGAATGTTTGCTTGTCTTTGAAATGTGTTGAGTTTACCGCATTCTCCTATGTGTGACCTACAAAAAAAAAAAAAAGTATTTTTTTTTTTTATTTCCTGTTAGATTGGGTCCTGAAGGCATAGAGAAAGTCAGTACAGAGAAGTTTTGTTTCTGCTACAAAGCATGATTGATATGGTATCCACTAACAGGCTGTGCTTAAGTGACAGGAAACTAGCGAAATAATGGAACCGAGATCCACTTAGGGAACATTCCCAAATCGAAGTTGCTATGTGTGCCAGGCCCCGAGACACTTGAAGACTTTGTCCATTTTTGGGCAAGATGTTGCATGTTAAGCTTGGCTCCCTCACTAAGCCTTTTGGGTGGTATTTAGGGACCTCATGCCGGGCCTTTATACTAGGAAGCTCTCCTGGGAAACAGGCTTTTTTATAGCCAAAATCTTTTGCAGATGTAAACCAAGCTTAAAAGGAAGATTCAGATCATGTCAAGGAACAGTAACTGTTTATTAAGTAACAGTAGTATTTAGGTGTAAAAAAGTGTAATACCCACATCTTAATTTTTATTGCCTTTAGTCTTAATTTGAATTCTTATAAAAACATTATAGTTTGTTTTTTACTTTTTTTTTTTTTAAATGTATGAATTTATGTCGATATTTAACAAAATGGTTGTCTTGCAGTTTGTATCTGGTAAATGCCATCTGCTAGGCCTCTTTCACACTTGTAGTCCGTCAAACGGACTCCGCTTTTCTCAGCGGGGGAACAATCCGCCGATCCCCTGCTGAGCAGGATGATGACAGCTGTGTCTCTGTGCTCTGTGCGGAGACACAGCTGTCAGTTCCCCATACATCTCTATGGGAAATCGGATGGGAATGGACCGTCAGTCCGTTCTCATCCGATCCGCTGGACGGATGGAAAATAGGGCTTCCATTCGTCCAGATTTGACGGATCGGGTCGGATGTCAGCGGACATGTCTTTGCTGACATCCGATGCCCCATAGGAATGCATGGGGGGACCGTTCAGATCCGCCAAAAAAACGAGCAGGCGGATCTGAACGGTCCGCCTGTGTGAAAGTGGCCTTACACTTAAAAACGCCACGGATTTAGGCATTCAGGTGTTTTGTTTTTTAGCGTAACTCCCCTTTTGTTAAAAAAAAAAAAAAATTCCCCTCTGGGCAATCTATGTACAGTGCAAGAATTCTTTTTTTTTTTTTTTAACATTACATTTTTAAAGGTAAAAAGTATCAATAGAAAAACATGAGTTGTTTACAATTGATATATGCATTTCTAGACAGGAAATCTACATTGCAAGGATTTGAGTTTGTTGCAGATTCCTACTATTTGTCATTCTGAAGAAATCCCTGTGTGCTTCTCTGTGCCCATATTGAAAGTGAGTCTAATGGGAGTGGTTTCATAATTATCAATCAGCTGTGCAGCTGTAGGGCTCCAGTGAGGAAAGCTGCTGGGCCTGCAACCCTTTAGACGTGATTTGCTACATTTTTGTTGCAGGGATGCCTGAAATCTGACTTGTATCCTAGTGCAGACTTCTGGGAAAATTGGTGAGCCAATTACACAAATGGGAAATTATGTTTCCGGGGGCCATTCTTTACACCTTCTGTGTACAAAAAAGCCTCCAGGTAGCCAATATTGCATTGCATTTTACAGAACATTACTGTGTTGCAGATTTAAAAGTAAAGGTCATTTTTAACCTCCTTGGCGGTATTCCCCAGTGTGGCTCGGGGTTAATATAAAGTGTCAAAAGCGGTAACCCTGAGCCACACTTAAAATTACCCCACAATCACACTTACCTTCAACTACGATCCCCTGCCGTCCTCCAGCCATCCTCTCGCTGTCCTCGCTGTGTGATCCGGCCGATGCCGTCACCTGTCTTCCGGGTTCCCTTCCCTGTGAGTGCCGCAACGCAGGGGGGTGGAACCGACAGGAGATTTAAAAAATAAATAAAACAAATGACATGATACAGTGTAATCTGTTAGGATTACAACTCTGTATCAAGCCATTTAACCACAGGGTTTCGCCTAGTGGCTTTTCCAGTGACCTGCCTGTACTTTTGTGTTTTTTTTTTTTTGTGCTTGGAAAATTAGAACGTCCATGGTGTTCAAAAAGCGTTCTTTTAGCTCAAATGCGCCTTTAGACGAACCTGAAAACAGTGACAATGATTCGGAATTATTTGAAGAACTGCGATAGTGATTCGTGGGAAAATTCGTCATCAGGTACTGAAAGTGACAACAGCGACGATTCTGTGTCTGAGCTCAGCGATGTGAGAACTTGGTGTTCTATTGACTGCAGTATGGATCAGGCAGCGCCCCCCAAGATTTCCATATACTGGATCACCTGGTATGAAAGTTGACGTTGACCATGACAACCCCTCTGCATACCTCCAATTATTTCTGACCGATGAGGTTATTGAAGAAATAGTTACAGAGACAAACTGGTACAAATAGCAACAATTGGCTATGCATCATAAGTTTTCAAGATGCAGAAAGTAGAAACCAGTGACCAAAGATGACATTTGGAAATTTCTGGGCCTAATAATTCTTAACGGAGTGATGGGGAAACCCCTGCAGAAGTGGCTTGGGCAACCAATAAATTACCTGCCACTCCATTCTTTGGCACGGTCATGTCAGAGTACAGATTCTCCCTCATAATGAAATATCTCCACTTCGAAAACAATGAAGAACTCGATGAAACTACTCATCCTGGGAAGTATATCAAATGATTCTACAGATTTCCAACGGAGCTATGTGCCAGAAAAAGACATCAGCACAGATGAAAGTCTAATGGCCTACAAGGGAAGGCTCAGCTGGGTGCAATACATTACATCAAAGAGGGCACGATTTGGTGTAAAATCCTACATGCTATGCAAATCGTCAACTGGCTACATTTGGAATTCAGTGATATACACTGTAAAAGGATCCGAATTTGATCAAAAATACAGCAATTATGGAATGGCAACATCTTCTGTTCTTTCACTGATTGAGCCATTGCTAAATTGTGTAATAACTGACAACTTTTATACATCTCCTGAACTTTATGAGGTTCTACTGCATAACAAAACTGATGCCTATGGAACCGTAAGGGCTAACTGGCGAGACATGATGCCAGTGTTTGGAAAAAAGAAGCTCAAGACAGGAGAAACGGTTGCTTGGCTTATAGGCAAATTGAGGGCAGTGTGATGGCGGGACAAGAATGATGTGTGCCTAATGAGTACAGTGCATAATGCCTCCACTGTTATGGTATGCATGAAAGGTGGGAAAGAAATCATGAAGCCACAAGTAGTGATACACTACAACAACACCATGGGAGGTGTCGACAGAGCCGACCAAGCAATGACATTCTACCCAGCAGTGAGGAGACAGAAAAAGTACTATAAGAAGATCTTCAGACCTCTTCTTGAGCAATGCTTGTGGAATGCCTACATTCTGCTAAAAGAAAAAAAAAGAGTGACAAGCCTTCAATTTGGAAAGTTGCCGAACGTATCTTTCTTAATCACCAAACCCCATCAATGGCTGGGAATAGATCTGGACGTCCTGCTGTTGACGTTGTCAACCCGGTACGCCTGACTGGTCGTCACTTCATGGACTACATCCCACCAACTGAGAAAAAGTCAGCGCCTACAAGGATGTGTGTGGTTTGTTGCTCGAAGAGAGATGACAGTGGAAGGAAAATAAGAAAGGAAACCAGATACTATTGTCCCGATTGTGACTTCGGACTTTGTGAAGTCCCATGTTTCAAAATCTTTCATACCCGAGATGTTTACTAAACCATTATTACAGTGACTAGTAATATCGCACCCCTTGTTTGTACACATTTCAGTGATTTTAGTTTGATTTATATTATTGAATAAAATGTATTATATTATATAATTTCGTATTTCAAACTTTATCAAACCCGGGATGTCTACTAGACTCTTGTTTGGACAGATTTTGTTTGGACAGATTTAGGTGAGTTATTCCTAAGAATTACAGGCCTAAAATATAAAACAGATTTCCATGCAAAGCAATGTAGCGCTTTGAGATAAAAAATTCTGACATAATCAGACTGCCAGGGAGGTTAATAACATTCTATTACAATATAACTTACGTCGCAATTGTATACACTTTATTATTTTTTCTTTCTTTATTTTTTTTTTTTTTTCCCCTTGTGAAAGTGGAGTAACCCTTTAACTGATCTAAATGCAGTCCATTGTTTTTAATGGACCTGTACATACAGGTGTTTAAACTTGCACTGTGTATAGATCAGTCAGTCAAAGAAGAAAAAAAAAAAACAGTATTTCTACAGGCGTATATACATGTATGCCACACTCCCTCAATTAAAAAAAAAAAAAGCTACAAGAATTGCAACGTGTTTGTATACACACAAATCTGCAAAAACACATGCATGTGCTATACAGCCCATCCTCTGGCACAAATAACTGATATTTATAAATCAGTACCGTGTGCAAGTACCCTTAGATAGAAGTAGGTCATAAACGTAAGCTGACCCTCAGATTAAAAAAATGGTTCTTAAAACTCAAAAACCTTCTAGCGAGATTCTGGCCCTTCGTGCAGTTTTATGCTTATCTGTGATTTCTTTCTGCCACAATGTGCTGTTTGCTCCATATTTCCTTTTTTTTTTTTTTTTTTTTAAAGAATTCAAGGCGTTAATAAGATTATCAAGCAGCTTGTCAATTGCTGAGCCTGCCCACATCCACCCAAATGTGCTGAATCCTTAGGCTTTTCATTTAAAGGAGATTTACACACGCTGAAAATATACCACCGAACAGCCAATCTAATAATGCTGATATCTACAGGAGTCTTGTATTTCTTAGCACAGTAGGCAGTGAGGTCTCCACCTGCAAGTTCAACACGTCTACCAACATGCTCCAGCCAGTACAAGGTGGCCTTGCTATGCTTGGTTAAAGTGATTCTAAGGCTCGGTTCACACTTATGCGACGCGGGAAGGCTGCGATTTCGCAGCCTGTTCCCGCATCGCAAGCGCACCCCCGGCAGTTCACACTGCCATATGCGATACGCTGGGGGTGTCAATGTAATCTTAACGACACCCCCAGTTTGATCGCATATCGCAGTGCGATCTTGCAGTTCGCACAGGATCGGATCGCACAAGTGTGAACCACTGTGCGATCCGATTTGGATGCGGCTGCAAAAAAGGGTCCTGTGCGTGTTTGCTGCGGGTGCGGTGCGAATTTAGCCATACAAAGTGTATGGCTAAACTCGCACCGCACAGCCGATCGCATGTAATGAAGGAGCAGTGCGCTCCGATATTACATGCGATCGGCGCAGCCGCATCAGTGTGAACCGGGACTAAAGGTTCTTTTTTTTTTTTTTTTTTTTTTTTTTTTCTTTAACAACAAACATGTCATACACATACCTGCTCTGTGCAGTGGTTTTGCACAGAGTAGCACCAATCCTCCTCTTCTCCTGTTTCCCACCAGTGCTCCTGGCTCCTCCCCCTTACCAGTACCCCCAATAGCAAGCCCCTTGCTATGGGGGCACTGGGGTGTGCTAGCTCCCGAACCCTGCTCTATGCATCCATTAGACACATAGACGCAGCTCAGCCCTGCCCCCTGCTCTCTTCGCTCAGCCAATGAGGAGAGAGAGACCTGGACAGCGAGGCTCCTGTTCACATCGCTAGATCGAAAGGGGCTCAGGTGATCATAAGGGAGGGGCTGTGGGGGGAGCAAAACTCGAAAGGTTTTTTTTTACCTTTATGCATTCTAAACCTTCAGCCTTTACAACCACTTTAATATCATTTATTTTGCATTAAATAAAATGTAAAAGTGGAAGTGAGTTCCTTACTGCACCAATGCGGAGATCTCAGTTGTGGGACTGGCAGAGTCAGAAACTTCACTTGGGAATCCTAATATTGAGGAGGCCAATGGGTATTTCATTTGAGCAGGTGCCACCCATACCGCCCCATGACTAAGCTCCAGGGGGTGGAGCGAACACATTGGGGGCGTGGCCTGGTACGAGTCCAGGCTGACGTTGTCACTTTGTTCACCTCTACAGGATTTCATGGATGTGCGGTATTAGGGATTACCCACTTTTCTTTCTTGTGCCACCCATACTTACCAGCCCTGTAAATTTGCATCATGAGCAATATAAATGTCGGGTGTAAAAACGTGGTACCTTTTTTTTTTTTTTTTTTTTTTTTTTGGAATATGTAAAATTGCAGCAACTAGTGTTGCAACATTGAAAGTCATCCAAGTCATAGATTATATAATTGCCATGGTTTGTCTTACGTAAATGCCTGTTCTATTTTGCCCTACAGCCACCAATCGGATTAATGCCTGCTATGAAAAAAAGCAGCTGCAAAATGTTTGATTTGTGCCTGTGGGGCATCTCTGAACATTTTTCACCTAGGACAAATGAAAAATAATGCAGAGTCAGTGTACTCACATACATGTAAAGCAATGAATGCAGAGGAGTGTTCATTTGTAATTCATGTTCAGTGATATACTGTTTGTTCAAATGTGCGGATGTTTTTAAACCAGACATTTCCTAAAGTCCCACCGTAGTGCAGGTGACCTTTATTTTGCACAGGCAGTGACCAGTGCTTCAGCAATGCAGGAATAGACTGTGTATATACCCACTTCACACCAGGTAGGGTAAACACTAGATTTATGGAATCTGACCAGCAAAATATGGATTTGCTACTAAGTAGGAAAAACATTCCTCATATCAGAACCCCAAAAAATATGATTTGCATTTACAGTAGTGCTTGCTAAAAAAAAAAAAAATGATGGCCCTGTCATTAGACTCAAGACTATCACTTGATATTTAGTTTTCTTTCATCAATGGCATTCACTCAGTGGAATCCAACCAGAAGCCGATGGGCCTTTTTATATGGTTTCTTCCAGCAAGAATTCTCTGGAGCGCATAAAATTATCTACTTATTCTCTTGGGCCACTGAAACTATTGGGAAACCAGTATTAAAGACCGTTGTGCAACTATTAGAATACGGTGAGTTAACGGTGGAGACTAACAGTACGGCTACATATTTTAAGACCTGGGGATTCCAAAGCGGATCTTGCACAGAAATCCATGTTTCATTCCTTTTTGAAGCAAGAACAAGTACAATCATAATGTTAGCAACACACTCCTGCATTTCTTTGTTTTAACCTCAGCAGAGATTTATAGGAATATGTTAAATATGCAGCTGAGGAAAATGAGACGAGCAGAATGTATCTGATCTTCTTCTAAAAGGCTGTTGCGCTGGTTGCCAAGCAACAAATTTTCAAGAACTCTGCCGTAATGTGTGTTCGCACAAACCCTTTGTGCTCCCAACGGCAAGAAGGAGCTGAGGTTTGCAGATGCGCAGCAGTGGAGGTTTCCAAATCCAGCCTTCTAGCAATTGTATTTCAAAGAGATTAGTCGTCACTGACAGGTTATGATAAAAGTGAAATATTTATTTCCCTTTAAATTGGGTGTGTGTAGTGATCGTTGTGGAGGAAATCACTTCCCTTCTCCATGTAATTGTATGCTTATATCTTTTGATGCATGTGTCTGTAAAGTAAGAGATGTTTAAATCATTAAAGGGCTTTCTCTATCTTTTCATGAATTCAATTTATTGGCTTGTATGTATGCTACTGCAGGATTGGCTAAATACATTGCTCAGTCAGTACAGCTTCCTGGTAATTTTAGTTAAATATCTGTAATTAATTACATATACAGTAGTTGTTAAATGTGAATAGACGCGGGTCCATGTATTGTATCAGATTCTATATTAATATGTCAATGTCACTATGGGTTTCCATATTCCTCTATATTTTGTTCACTCTTAAAAAGTTTAAGTGATTGTAAATGATAACGTGTAAAACAAACCTATTCAGTTTAAAAATAGAAATAAAATGCAAAGCATTTTTTGTATAGATATAAAAAAAATATATAAATACCTTTTTTCCCTTTTTCTATAACTAAACACATTTTCTCGGTTTTTAACTGCATAAGAGCTGGGTGGAGGAGAAACAGCATCGCACTGAGCTTCTTAGTGAATGGCTGTGCGGCTGGGGCGTGTCAAGACAAGTCTGATCGTTGGAGGAGAGCATATGGAGTTCCCAGCATAGCTATAGAACTGACCATGGTGTGCTCTCCTGCTTAGTGTGGTCAGTTTTTAATAGGAAAGCAGGGGGACTAGCTGGAAGACCGGGGATTTCACATAAAGGTAGCATAGAAAGAAAACAGCGCTTCTTTATTTTCCATAATCTTTCCACATAACTTAGGTCCTCCACCCCCCTTTTTTGTGTGAAGAGAAAGGCAGCCGCACTCCCGCTTGGAGGTACAAAATATACAATCCGTTTAGTTGAATCCAAAAGATAAAATCAATCCAAGATACAATCCACAATACAGTCAGAGACAGGGGATAAAAGCATAGTAGTTGACGGGTTTCACGGATACCTATTTAGTTGCGGCTCTCTAAACTCTAAATCAAGTACGTCTTTCCTTAGGTTTGGTGCCCAAAACTGAAGTGCCTACTCAAGATGAGATCGAACCAGTGTTTTTTAAATTGAAGTTGTTTTTATACTTTCCTAATAAATGACTCAAAACTGTCCTTTATGACAAACCCAAAGTTGGAACTAAATTTCTGTTATCTGTGACCATGCAATGTCTCTAGTGACCCCCAAGCCAGTATATTCAAGTCATAGACAATGAGAAGCCCTAGATATCATGGACAGTGGATATTGTTTTCAGTAGTTACACACATCACTATACATTAGGTACCTCATAAGAGGAGGAACGCCCTTGAAGTTTTGAACAAGGCCCACCATTTGTTGATGTCCTGGAAAGTTACAATTCAAAATGTAGCCTTTATTTACATAGATGGTCAATGTGCATTTAAAAAATCTGCAGCAGTATGGGTCATTTTAAGTCACATTTGTTCCCGTCTCCATTTATCTTGTATGTGTATCCACCTCCCATAGGAGCGATCCTGCCTCCTTGATTTTCCTAAAGCGGTTCTTCTCCCTAGAAACAAAAACATTTAAATGTCAGTAGCTGGGAGGAGGCTGGGACTTTTAATGTATATTTAAAGTAAACTATCAAATCTGGGCAGTTCAAACTGGCCATATGGAAAGAAATGCATAAGCAGAGTGAAAATGGTAAAAACTATTTACTAGATCCCAGATTTAGGTAGCTGAAGCTGCAAAGTTTGGTCTTTTCTTTAAAAGTCAAACAAAAAAAAAAAGCCCCTGAGCTTCTCTGCTGGTCATTGAGGACACTTATTGCTCTACAAATGAGGCTTTTGTAGATGGACAATTCCACACTCAACTTCTGCAGAAAAAGATGAGATTTACATATACGTGTGCTAAGGTTTTAGGGCACCAAAGACATTTATGTTTAAAGCTATTTATTTGTTTAATTAGGGGTTGATTTATAGATGTTTTCACACTAGATTCACACAACTTTTATACTGGTTTCACACAGGTTTTAAAATTTATTTCTGCCTGTCTGTTGGCCATCTTTTTCCTGGATTCACTGAGTGCTTATTAGCTTCTCCTCTGCTGTTTACGTTTCTAAGGACCACATACCCCATGGTACCTTGGAGCCGGTAAGCAGTGATTCCTTTATTAACTCTGCCTCCTGAAGCTCCTCCTTTCAGCACCTTTGTAGGCTCTGTGAAATGTGCTTTCTCACAGGGCATAGTGAATGTGTCACAGAATTCAAGGAATTAGTGGGCTTAATGTTTTACAAAGTGCTTTTAGTGTCCAGCTATAGCTGGCACTGCTGATTGCTTTAGCTTGTAGTTTTTACCAAAGGTGATGTTCATGTATGCTGTCAGCTGATATTGCCTATGTCATTACCAGGTTTATAATAAAGACCTTGCTGTTGGTGGGGCTGAATAGTTACACCTTTGGAGTTTGGAGAAAAATGATCTCCCAAGTGGTTGCTTTTACATTCTACATAGATTAATGTTTGATGTAAATCAGTGAATCTCAGGTTTTTTCCATCCTTTTGAAAATGGCTGAACTTAAGAGATGTATGGCTAAAGGAAAAATACAGCCAAACCTCATTTGGCTGTACTTTTCCTGTGAATCACAGGAGTGCAGATAGTTCTGCACTCCTGTGACATGTTTTCAGCTAACAGCGGGCTAAAGCCTGGTCCAGGCTCAGGAAAGTTTCTGACTATATGGTTGGTATCCACCCAGGAGCGTAGGCCGGCACCTAACTCAGCCTCTCAGCGAGCCTCTAAGAGACTGAGCCAGCTGCTCCCGCCCTCCACGGCTCAGTGCTCCAGTAAGCACGGGTGGTGGCAGAGCAGAGAGCCGGTGACTGACAGTCACGGCTCTCTGCTCAGAGCGGCAGGGAAAACCGAGTAATCAGTGGTGTTTGATCTCTCAGTTTTCAACCTTCAAGACGACAGGGGACAGATGCAGCATTGCCATACTTCTCTTAAACGCCAACGTAACACAAAGGAGCGGCCCCACTGCACTGGGCTTTTTGCCATGGGCCTGAATATTTGAGTATATCCCTTTGTGCTGGGAGTCTCATTGAGTGCCCCATGCCCCGTACTAACAATCAGGACCCTGGATTCCTGATCGCTGTGCTAGACTGATTGGCCACCACAGTGATTAGTCCCTGTGAAGCCTGCCCCTGTGTTTCTCTCCCTGTGAATGGGGAAGAAATATAAAATGTATCTTTGTCTCTCCTAGCAGAGAGAGAGGAAATTAAAGTGTGTAAAAGATAAATACATTTTTGGGCAGGATTTTTTTTTTTCCCTTAATTTTTTTTTTAAATCAGGATCAGTGCCGGTTCACACTAGCGCGGCACGACTTCGGTTGCGACCTGAGAAGTCGCGTGCACCGCGACTTCGGCGCGACTTGCACGGACTTCATATAATGAATGTCAATGCAAGTCGCTCCGATGTCGCCCCGAAGTAGTACAGGAACTACTTTCTAAGTCGGAGCGACTTGAGTCGCTCCTAATAGAACAGTTCCCGTAGCACTGCATGGACTGCGACTTGTCAGGCTGACCAGTCGCCTGACAAGTCACGGTAGTGTGAATGGGCTCTTAGTGTTCGTGTCGGTGTTTTTTAGGTAAGAGAAAAAAAAGTGCAACATTTTTTCGGGTACAAATAACATACCTGTGGTATCACTGCGATTGTCTGGCACAGAATAATTTATTTTAGATTGTTCTTTGTTGGTAGGTTATGGTGTTATGGTAGTAGCAAGATAAATACAGCTAAAAAAAATGGTTTGTTTTACTATTTTGGGCCAGTTTTCCTTTAATAATGAAAAAAAAGGAGAATATCCATACCATTTACTACCAAATGAAAGTCCAATTTGTCCTGAAGAAAAAAAAAAACAAAAAAAAAAAACGCGGTATACTTTTACCTGGAAGTACAAGGTAGTTATGATATGTGCGTTTTTACGAACACATGTCAAAGTTGCAAAATTGTGCTTATGCATTAAGATTTGTTTTACCCTTAGGAATGAAGGGGTTAAAGATTTTCTGGCCCTTCTTCTTTTGTGGTTCACAGGAGTAGAATTACTTTTGTCCTCATGTGACCCAGAGACAGCTGATAGCATTGTTTGTTTAGGCTTCCTAAAAGAACGCCTTAGAACATGTTTTTCTTTTAAAACCATGTAGACTTCCCATTGATGGTGCATTTTCTTTTTACTGCACAAACGTGTGTTATGGTTAAATGCTTGCTTTAAAATAGAACATGGGCTTACCCAAAATGGTCACTGGAGCACACAGCTACAGACAACTTGGTTTGTGCCATCAGGGTGGATTTGATTTAAATTTGATTTAAGTAAAAAGGCTTGATTTAAACCAACTCGATTTAAATCATCATTTTTAAAGAGCGACTGTCATCTCGGTCCTGCAGTGGCTCCTCCTCTGACCCGCAGTTGACTCATCAACAGTCCCATTCACTTTAAACGGACAGTTGGTGATGCGGCAGTGACACAAGTTATGTGGGATGTGGGGGCAGCAGGTGAGTGGATGCCCGCTAACAGACGCTGCTATGATGGATCTGAAATGACAGGTGCTCATTAAGTGTAAGGACTTATCTTTGCTGGTAGTTAGAATCTGTAATATTTGCAAACGAAATGAAGGTTTCCTATTTAGAATAATAAACTGTCAGGTTAGTAAAACAACGATATCAGAACTGATTCAATCATACAGTTTGTAGTGTACATAGATTTGCAAAACAATGGGATAAAGCAATATTCCTGAACTTTGTTTTATCTCATGGTTACTGTGAAATTACTGTGTGAATGCATCAATGCAGTGCATGTTATCTTAGCTTGCAGAGCTTGGATTCATTGACTGAGTTTACCAAAAATGTAAATATTGCAGAATATACAGCCTCATGCTACATAACTAAGCTCCATTTCACGCTGAATAAACTAAATTATTAATTTATCCTAAATAGAAAACTATCCTTAGATAGATTTTTACACCAAAAGCATTTTATTAAAAAAAATTTGATAAAAAAAAAAAAAATCAGATAAACCACTTGCCGATCGGCAATGACTATTTACTGCGGCAGTTAGCCCCTACTGGGCAAAGCGAGGTAGTACTATGTCGCTCGCCCGCGAGCCTACAGGGGGCGAGCGCGCACCGCCTGAGGCACGCTCCCGCAGTAACATCCCCGCGCGAGTGACCGGCGGCTCCGATGGCCGCCGGCCACTCGCGATCTCCCGCTTGAGGGAGAAAGGCAGGCGGCTGATGTAAACAAAGCCACCTGTCATTCTCCCTGATGTAACAGCAGAGATCATACGATCCTGCTATGTAGGATCGTATGTCTCTGTGGTTACATCACTAGCCACGCCCCCCCCCCACAGTTAGAAACACGCCCCTAGGGATACATTTAACCCCTTGATCCCCAAGAAAGTTAACCCCATTCCCTGCCAGTGGCATATTTATAGCACTGATTACTGTAGTAATGTCACTGGTAGCCCCAAAAGTGTCAAAAATGTCAGTCAAGGGTGCGATCTGTCCGCCGCAATGTCGCAGTCCCACAAAAAAAATCGCAGATCGCTGCCATTACTAGTTAAAAAAAATAATAATAACTTTTGCGCAAACCAATCAAAATACGCTTATTGCAATTTTTTTCACCAAAAATATGTAGCAGAATACAAATTGGCCTAAAATGTAAAAAAATGTGATTTTTACATTTTTTTGGGGGAATTTCATATAAAAAAAATGTGAAAAATATTATTTTTTCAAAATTGTTGCTCTTTTTGTTTATAGCGCAAAAAGTAAAAATCACACAGATGATCAAATACCACCAAAAGAAAGCTTTGTTTGTGGGAAAAAAGGATGTCAATTTCATTTGGGTACAGTGTCGCATGACCGCGCAATTGTCCGTTAAAGTCACACAGTGTCGAATCGCAAAATAGGCCCTGGTCTTTGAGCAGCCAAATCCTCTGGGGCTTAAGTGGTTAAAAAATAAAAATATCCACCCTGAGTGTCATGCTGCAAGATGCTGAATGTGTTCCCATAGAGATTCTTGCCTGATCCTTGTTTTGTCACATCGGGTACATGTGGCTTTTATCTACATACCCCTCTTTTCAATTGCACTTCAATGTCACAACGTGCCCTAGTTGGTAAATCAGTGCTATAAGTGCAGGCATATTCAGGTGACAATGGTGCCATTGACAAACACTGAGTAAGCCCATAAAAGCAATCCCTGTATTGTATTACTTATTACATTTAAAAAAAACTATTATGTAATTCCTTTAGCAAACAACTTGACAGCTAACATTCAATGATGACCTTATTACAGAACTGTGGCTCTTGGGTCACTGCTTGCTTTGGGACGAAGAGCCCTCCAGTGACTCCTTGACAAAGTTATTGATGCATGCTAGGAGAAGGGAATGGTTGAGGAGAGAAATAATATTTAATGTGATATTCGCTAAATGTATTAATTCTATTTCTCCCCATTATATATAATTGTAATATTAGTGCTGCCTTATTTATAGTTTGCAAACAGCCCATTGTGAAACTCTGGGAGATGAATTAGGAAAAAGGGAGCAAGAAAATATAAGGCTTGTTACCAGTAGCAAATAATGCAGTTTGACTGGTTGCTGTGGGCTTTAACCTTCAGGATTATAAACTCCAGTGTTACCATAAAAAAATAATTTTTTAATATTTTCTGCAGTAAAAAATGAAATGCTAACAATGATGTAACTATAGTGTATATCCGCACTATTCAGTTTGCTACCTTCTTGTCTGCAGCTAGAAAAATGCACTTTTGTTTGCTGATTACTTACCATTTGTCTTTTTTGGCTTTGCAGTCACTGTATTCACCAGATTCTGGAGAGTGTCAACCACATCCACCAACATGACATCGTCCACAGGGATCTTAAGGTAATACTGGTGATTTATTCTTCATAAACTTAGTCATTTGGATAAATTGTTAGTGTTATGCTTAGTGGTTTAGGAGTTTGTTCTTGAACTCTGACCTAGCTTATTACTAATAAATGACTGCATCGCAGGTTGACTTTGGCTGAGAGGGAAAACAGGCAT
Source organism: Pelophylax lessonae (assembly GCF_965119305.1). Lineage (NCBI taxonomy): Eukaryota > Metazoa > Chordata > Amphibia > Anura > Ranidae > Pelophylax > Pelophylax lessonae. The sequence goes on from NC_138776.1 coordinate 153,287,323, forward strand.
AGTTCAAGTTTTGGAATTCCATTGAAAGCAATGAATTTGCTTGGCAGGCCATACCTGTTTTTATTTTTATTTTCCAAGTAATAAATGCACCTTACGTCCTTGTGTTCTATGCTTGGCCAATGACGTAAGACCCACAGACTGCGTTCATCTCCTCTGCTTGTAATTTCCCCAGCCAAGTTCTACTGAGCAGATGGAGATTAACCACTTTCCACCCAGCTTATTATCAAATGATGGCTGTGCGGGACATTCGTCGTTCCAGGTGGACGTCCTATGACATCCTTCCGGAACACTCCTAGCATACAGCCATGGAGCCCCGCTTCGGCACGATCTGTCACTGGCTGCGTCCACCGGACGTAGCCGATGACTGAACACTGTACTGGCTCACTGCTAATACCATGTGATCGCTGTGACCAGTCACAGCAGATCACATGACAATTGTAATGAATCAAAGCCATTCATTGTGTACAATTGTGTTGCTAGCTGTGATTGGTCACAGTGACCACATGGTACAGATAGGGCCAATTAAAGCTGCATGCTGCAAGTCCAGGAATAACCTTTATAACAGGTGGATTGGAAGTTGAATGGACACTGCATAACAGAATGACCTTGTATAGGAAAGTTCAGCTGTATCAGTGTTTTAGCAAGTATAAGTATTATAGATATTTATATAGTGCTCTCAAATGACACAGCACTTTACATGCTATTCATATCAGTCACTGCTCTCAAGGCGCAATGGAGAAACAATCTAAGGTCCAATATTTCACATGCGCCAACACATTTAAAACCCATATTAAACGCAGTGAAATCAATTTTTATAAACTAGCTGTCTGCAGGTTTATACCATAATGTGCTAGTATGTACAAGGACAGACTTGCCTGTCACAATATGCCTTTCGGTGCTGTGCTGTCAGTGCTTGGATGCTCCCATTTTCTTCCTACCTTGCTTCTGGGTTTGCTCTGTTCATCCTCTTGAATTTCCAGCCTCACATGACATCACTCTTGCGCATGCACACAGGAGTGACTTCATCACAGCACAGAGTGAGTTCTGTAAATGTACTCTGAGCTGCTTAGTGCGTGTTATCGCTGACAGCATTGGTGTGCTCAGCCTATTGCATTAGGGTGTGCATGCCAGAGCACAAACATACATGCTTGTATATGAGCAGAGTTTGGTCTGTAGAGCAGTGGACGGTTTCAGTTTTTTATTTTTTACCGTATTATTTTTTTACAATTTTTTTTTTTCTTAGCAGCCCTGTTGGGGGGCTTTGGTGAAATATCAAGAATCTAAACTGACCTGTGATGTCTCACTTTTGAGACAGAGAAAGGGACTTTGGACAAAGATTCCCCAGTCCCTTTCTCTGCAGCCTCAGCTGCACTGGACAGTGAATGAATGGGAAGTGTTGTGCTGAGTGGCTTCCTGTTCATGCACAAACTGAAGCATAGTAAACATAGGTTCGGTACAGATCACTCACTGCACTTTACTCAGAAAATAAAGGGGTTGATAAAATATTTGCCAGACCTATTCCCTGCTCTCCTTTCTGAAACATCCCCCGCAGCAGCTGAGAGGAGAGGAGGGAAGCTAGCAGCACTGCAGGGGGAGACGGGGTCTGCTAGGAAGCTGAGGAAATCGGCACCACTCAAGGTAATTAGGTCAGTGTCAGGGTTAGTGTCCAGGTCAAGGTAAGAGTCAAATGTCAGTGTGTGTGTGTGTGTGTGTGTATATGTATGTACAGTATCTCACAAAAATGAGTACACCCCTCACATTTTTGTAAATATTTTATTATATCTTTTCATGTGACAACACTGAAGAAATGACACTTTGCTACAATGTAAATTAGTGAGTGTACAGCTTGTATAATAGTGTAAATTTGATGTCCCCTCAAAATAACTCCACATGCAGCCATTAATGTCTAAACTACTGGCAACAAAAGTGGGTACACCCCTAAGTGAAAACGTCCAAATTGGGCCCAAAGTGTCAATATTTTGTGTGGCCACCATTTTTTTGCAGCACTGCCTTAACCCTCTTGGGCATGTAGCTCCCCAGTCCTGGCAGCACTCATGCAGCCCCAGACCATGACACTCCCACCACCATGCTTGGCTATAGGCAAGACACACTTGTCTTTGCACTCCTCACCTGGTTGCCGCCACACACGCTTGACACCATCTGAACCAAATAAGTTTATCTTGGTCTCATCAGACCACAGTACATGGTTCCAGTAATCCATGCTCTTAGTCTGCTTGTCTTCAGCAAACTGTTTGCGAGTTTTCTTGTGCATCATCTTTACAAGAGGCTTCCCTCTGGGACGACAGCAATGCAGACCAATTTGATGCAGTGTGTGACGTATGGTCTGAGCACTGACAGGTTGACTCCCCACCCCTTCAACCTCTGCAGCAATGCTGGCAGCTCTCATATGTCTTATTTCCCAAAGACAACCTCTGGATATGACGCTGAGCAGGTGCATTCATTTTCTTTGGTCGACCATGGCGAGGCCTGTTCTGAGTAGAATCTGTCCTGTTAAACTGCTGTACAGTCTCGGCCACCATGCTGCAGCTCAGTTTCAGGGTCTTGACAATCTTATGGCCTAGGCCATCTTTATGTAGAGCAACAATTCTTTTTTTCAGATCCTCAGAGAGTTATTTGCCATGAGGTGCCATGTTGAACTTCCAGTGACAAGAATGAGAGATTGAAAGCGATAACACTAAATTTAACACACCTATTTCCCATTCACACCTAAAACCTTGTAAAACTAAAGAGTCGCATGACACCGGGGAGTGAAAATGGCTAATTGGGCCCAATTTGGACATTTTCAGGTATGGGTGTACTCGCTTTTGTTGCCAGCGGTTTAGACATTAATGACTGTGTGTTGAGTTATTTTGAGGGGACAGCAAATTTACACTGTTATAAAAGCTGTACACTCACTACTTTACAAAGTGTAATTTCTTCAGTGTTGTCACATGAAAAGATATAATAAAATATTAACAAAAATGTGAGGGGTGTACTCACTTTTGTGAGACAGCGTGTGTGTGTGTGTGTGTGTGTGTATATATATATATATATATATATATATATAATATATATTTTTTTTTTTTTTTACAAAACATTTTTTAATAAAGCGTTAGTGTCAGTTTGTTTTAGGTAGGATAAAAAAAAGCATGAATATTTATTTTGGGTTCTTTGGTAGTAGGTCATGGTAATAGCAAGAAATATACAGATACATTAAAAAATATAAAAAATAGAGATATTTGTTACCTATTACCACCAAAAGAAAGCCCCATTTTGTCCTGAAAAACAAAACAAGGTATAATCCACCTGGATACACAACCTAGTTGCGATATGTACTGTTTTACTAACACATATCAAAGTTGCAAAATTGTGTTCAGGTGTTAAGGTTTATTTTACCCTCTGTCACTAAGGGGTTAATATTTGAGTTTAATACCATTTTAAGGGCCAGCATGTATTTGGAGTGTAGTAGGAAACTCACACTAACACAGGGAAAGCATGCAAACCCCATGCAGATAGTGTCCAGGCTGGGATTTGAACCTTGGACCCCAGTGCTGCAGTGCAGAAGTGCTAACCCATTAAATGTACATCCAGAAACTCTTTGTGTAGAATATCATTGTAAATAATATGAGTACCATAAGTAGTATGAGCGGTTTGTTTGGGTCAACTATCTTACAACTTTATAGAACTGCAACTCCCAAAGCACAATACTTACAGACATGATTAACCAAGCGCACATTTGTTCTCTTTCCCTCACTTCAGTGCCCTCTTACACATCTGCTAGCAGTGGTTTTCCCTTCACTCACCAGAGCATTACCGTCTTCTTACTCCTAAGCACTTACACATAAGCCTCTTGGGCTAATCATAAGACAGGCAAAACACTAGATAGCTGAGGCAGTGGAAGATTAATACCTCTGCATTGCTTCATAAAAGTGTTATGATTTCCACCTAGTGATCACTAATGTTATTACAAGTACATTCATTTTCTGCATTTCATTAGTTATTTTTAGAGATAGTCTCATTATTCCATAGATTTGCAGCATGTGGTTTTTGGTCATATTAAATGAATATTCTTTAAATAGAATTCTTTTTTTTAAAACGGTTAATATCCAGTTTTGTATGACCTCACTTGAACTCTTATTTCTATGTAGCCTGAGAACCTGTTATTGGCCAGCAAATGCAAGGGGGCAGCTGTGAAACTGGCTGACTTTGGTCTTGCCATTGAAGTCCAGGGAGACCAGCAAGCATGGTTTGGTAAGCATACATCTTGTCATCGTTTAAATGATTGAATTCAGCAGAGCTAATCCCCATACTGCAGTAGCTGTTTTAACATTTGGTTTCCTGTAAGGCCTCCAATATGCACTTCCATTTGCATGCAAGTTATATGTATTGAAACAGTAGTTGGGTTATTGCTCATAGTGGCTAATGGAACTATTCAAATGTGCACACTTAAGATACATTTTTAAAAAAGTGCCTAAAGTTTCACTACAGTGGTGAAAGCAAAAACAAGCAAGAGGTCATAGAGAGAAGTTCTGTAAACTGACATACTTTGTGTCAGTGTACCAAATGAAGAAATAAGTCGCATGGGTTGAAAAAAAAATGCGCATCCCTTTTCGTAAATTGGTGAAGCACCTAAAATTATGGATATGTATGTTTTTAAAGTGTCTGCTGTCTTTTTATTTCTGCTTACATGTGTATGCTTTGGATGTAAAGCCTTTCTCTGGTTGCGTTGTCCTGGATCTTTACACCCAGCGTTATATTATGCCTTTATGGCTGCTGTGGGAAATCCTATGAAACTACAGTATTATTACTGTTGCCTGTGATATGGAGAAGGCTGTTACATAAGACCAAAGAAATGCAGTATAATATAATGCTTCTCTGTTTTTCAGGTTTTGCTGGCACACCAGGCTACCTCTCTCCAGAGGTATTAAGGAAAGACCCTTATGGAAAGCCAGTTGACATATGGGCCTGTGGTAAGGAGTCTGACTTTTTTGTGTGCACTAGATTCATTGTTGGCTTACTGCACAGTGTCTGTTTTTCTGTACATACTGTGGGGATTAGCTCGGTGGCGGGTGTGGATGACCCCTTGGGGGGGGGGTTAGTTACACAGGGAGATAGCCGAGAAGTGGTTGCAAACAACAGTGTAAGGTTTTATTCTTCCAATTTTCTTCACACAAGTGCAAGCCTCAAAAACATCAAAATAAAATAAAACACAAAATAAATCCTTGCCACTGTGGGCGGCTACCTTCTCACATACAGTACCCTACCTAATGAAGTCTGTCCCCAACCTACTGTTGGGCAGACTTGGCTGATCATACAGCAGACTATCAATAGTCCATTTATTATCTCTTCACATAGAGAATGTCCCCTTTTCTCTTCACACAGCACATGTTCATTTTACTTTCCTTTCACATAGAAAACATCCATTGGTTTTTCTCTTCACACTCTTCACATAGAAATAGTTCATTTTCTCACCTTGAGAAGTCTTCACACTTTTTACCCTCCTCAGCGCACATCGCTCCAGGAGGTCTTCCCCATGCTCACACAGCTTCAGGGGGCATTATTTCTCCCCGGCTCACACAGCGTCGGGAGGCACACATCTGACTGTCCTCCTCTCCCCAGCTCACACAGCGTCAGGAGGCAGCAATCCTTAGACTTCCTCTGGACAAATTATAGAGGCCTTAATTGCCTCATTCTGAATAGCTGAAATCTGTTTAACGTCCTTAGACAGTTCTGGCTACCTCTGCAGCCGACACCCTATAGTAATTGGTGAATTTTCTAAACCAGGTGGAAATGTATCTCCTGTCTGTGACTACATCCACAGATTTACCTGACTTCCTGTCACAGTACATAAAGCTAGCAAATTGAGTTCCTAAACGTTAAGTTTCTTAAATTCTAACAATATAGTTCTTACTTTCTCCCTTTTGGTTTGCTAAATATGCCATTGAAATGTTTTTGTATTACAAAAAGTTTTATTGATATACTGTATAGCAGTAGAAAAAATACAAAAAACGGCACATATACAAAGAGTATCAAAATAGTGCACAATTAAAGAGGATACAATAAATTAAAATTAGGTACACAAAAGGCAAGCCAAGAAGGACCATTATGCATAACGGTTAATCCAGAGAGGAAAAACTCAAGAGATAGAGGAAAAGGGCGAAACACGAGAGCGCCCCAGGGGTCAGGGGCACAGGCGTATCAAATGTCCAACAACTGATGATCAAAAGAAAGCAATATTTTCTATTTGTTTGATTAGTGCAAAAAAAAAAAATGTTTTGATCCTTCCAGAAATCTAGTGAGTTTGTAAATGAGCTGACAGCACAGTGCATCTGCTGCAGCACTGCTCAAGGTGCCTCATTGAACCCCCCTATCTACTAAAGATGGGAAAGTATACTGTAGTCACACCACTACAGTGTGAGTGAGCATTGTCCCCCCAGGACTGGAAGTGTGTTCCTGGCAGGATCACCAGTTCAACATAGTGTTCTATTGTTAATGTTCAATAAAGTTAAAAAAAAAAATAAAACCCTGCAGTGCATCAAAACACTGCATTGTAAGGCGTGTGCAAATTATGCACGCCACAACTTGTGGCCTACTTGGTTTTTTTCAAATATTAAATTGCTAATTGTTTTTAATAGCAAAGGCTATGGGGGGGGGGGGGGGGGAGAGAGAATTGTGTTTAAATAACATCCTAAAGAGCTGAACTCCAATATTCACAAAGTTTTGGATCCTGTTGTGCATTCATTAAAGTTTTAACTGCAATTTGTGTTGTGTTAGTAGCTGAATTCTGTCTTTATTACGGCTTTCTTCATAGAGTTGTACTTAGACTTCCTTAGCGAGGAAGAGTCAGCACGGTCATTTCTGCACAATGTAACTCTGCAGTCTGGGTATGGTTCTTTGACCAGGTGGTACCGTTTAAATGTCCTGGTGGTCTTGGACCTGACTGTTTTCTCTGGCAGGGCTGATTGGATCAGAAGACTGGTTGAACTGTTCACTTTTTTTTTTTTTTAAATCTGCATTTCAACAGTGTGTATATCAGTTTGCATGAGTTTAGCGTTACATCTGTGGTTGATTTTGTCAACACATGCTTGGTGTTATTGTTATTTGATAGTAAATATGTTCTCTCTTTTTAGGGGTCATTCTGTACATATTATTAGTGGGTTATCCTCCTTTCTGGGATGAAGATCAGCATAAGCTCTACCAGCAAATCAAAGCTGGAGCATATGACGTAAGTTAATGACTTCTGCAAATTCGTCTCATAAACATTGTTAACCACTTGCCGACTGCCTAACGCCGATCTACGTCGGCAGTCAGCCCCTCACAGGCAAAGTGACGTAGGGCTACGTCACTAGCTTGTGAGGGTCTAGGGAGCGAGCGCGCGCCCCCGGAGGCGCGCTCCCGCGTGGTCACGGACCCCCCCCGCGCGTGTGACCGGCGGACCCGATGTCCGCCGGTCACTCGGCGATCGGCGGGGGAGAGGGAGAATGTCAGGCAGCTTGTGTAAACAAGCCACCTGTCATTCTCCTTGCTGTTAGGATACTGATCACTCGGATCTAGTATGTAGATCCGTTGATCAGTGTCCATACAGCTCAAGCCCCAGCCAATCACAGTAGAAAGCACGCCCCTAGGGATACACACAGCCCCTCCCTCCCAAATAAAGTTAACCCCTTCACTACCAGTGTATTTTTACAGTAACAGTGCATATATATAGCACTGATTACTGTAGAAATGTCACTGGTAACCCCAAAAGTGTCAAAAATGTCAGTCAAGGGTCCGATCTGTCCGCCCCAATGTCGCAGTACCGCAAAAAAAATCGCAGATCGCCGCCATTACACGTTAAAAAAAAAAACAACAAAAATGACAGAAATCTTTCCCTTTGTTAGTAAACGCGATAACTTTTGCGCAAACCAATCAAAATACGCTTTTTGCGATTTTTTTTTACCAAACCTAGGTAGCATAAAACAAATTGGCTGAAAAAGTAAAAAAATTTTGATTTTTAAATTTTTTTTGGGGGAATTTCATATAAAAAAATGTGAAAAATATTGCTATTTTTGCAAAATTGACGCTCTTTTTTTGTTTATAGCGCGTGATCAAAAAATCGCACAGGTGATCAAATACCACCAAAAGAAAGCTCTGTTTGTGGGAAAAAAAGGACGCCAAATTCGTTTAGGTACAGTGTCGCACGACCGCGCAATTGTCCGTTAAAGTCACGCAGTGCCGAATCGCAAAATACCCCCTGGTCGGAATGGGGGTAAAATCTTCCGGGGCTTAAGTGGTTAAGGCATTCTCAGTGAAACACAATAAATTAGACTGCATTGTATAGTTCATGACAAATCTTATGAATCTTCTTGTTGATACATAGGAGGCTGCAAGTTGTTCACACATCCTTGGGCAAGAGCAATCCAGAGGCAATGTTCTATGCAGTGTGACCTTACTCTGAAGTACAGCAAAGCTGGAGTGTTTGACAAATACTAAACTTGCAATAAAAATTGGAGAAAAGTAAAGCTACAGCAGTTGTCTATAGCAGTCAGTAAGATAGAAAGGCACCCATAGAATTTTTGGCCACAGAATAATCTCAGCTTGATGTTGAGATACCAGTAGAATAGGTTAGAAAATTTTGCCCACTATTATCTGATTATTACAGGACACCCATCATAGGTGAATCAAGGAGGCTGCCAGTGCTGACCTAGTCTTTGAAAAATACTAGCTTCCTGGTTATTGTGCTGACTTTCTTATATCAATATATGGAAGAATAAGTTGAGCTTAAAAAAGATTCCTATCCATACAAATGGACTTGAGAAATCCACCAGGACATTGTATTCTGGCAGTGGCAGTCACAGATGTCCAAATACACTGATCAGCTGCTTTACCCGCTGATCGATGGGTACGTTTCTAACCTCTCCCCTTGACAGAAGTTGATTAAACAATCCCTGGTCCCTGCTGGACTTGCCAATTTTTTAATTAGTGTATGGCCAGTTTAAAGTGGAAGATAAGTCTGCTTTTTAACTTGTACCTACAGATAAGCCTGTAATAAGGCTTACTTGTAGGTACAGTGAATATCTCCTAAACTTGCACTGTTTAGGAGATATTCACACAGCATGCAGCCGCTGACTTCACTGGTACATGGGCTCTAAAGGGACGACATACCTGCACCGTACCTTCAGAGCTCCATGCGGAGTCCCCGCGGGAGTGACGCATCGCTGCACTGGCCATTCCCACAGCCAGAGTCCACAAACCTGGAAGCAAGACCCAGTAAAGATGGAAGCACCAGGGAGCAGTGACATCGCTGCACTGGAGGGCACAAATAAGTCTGTCATAATGGGCTATTATGTATACTAGTACATCATGACTTAAACCTGCAGGGGGGGCACAACTTTTTTTTTTCACTGGCGATTTGCTACATTTTTAAGGAATTGACTGCACTGTCTATACTGTTTGAGTGGTATTCAACTAAAAAGCAAACATTTTATTATATTGCAGCTTATCAATTCTTAGAAGTGATGGCTGAATTAATTTTCTTTTTTAGGATTGACTTCTATTTTCTTGCCAGTAAGTCTGTTGGTTTTTAAAAAGAACAAGCCTGCCAGCAGAATGTATCAGTTACAGGGATTATACAAACCATTCAATAGTAGCAGGGGTGTTTACCATCACCAACTTTTATTTATATGAAAACTTTAGTTTATTTGAATCTGCTATTACACCTACCCCCCCCCCCCCCCCGACTGACAATGCTGCTGCCCAAAGCTACCCCCTGTGCTCCTTCATCCAGAGTGTAGGCACTGTAATGCAGGAGGTGTGTTACTGACCAGATCGCCAGATGAAAACAGAGGGGGAAAAAGCCCAAAAAGTAAACTAATTCAGCCATCACATCTAATGATCGGTAAGCTGCAATATATTACTATTTTGCTTTTGGGTTTAATACCGCTTTAAGTAGTGTGATGCTTCCCTTTAACTATCTTGTTAAAGTAACTGCAGAGGAAGATGGAAGGGGAATAAAGTTTTTTGTGACTGGATGATCTAACAAACTTCTGTTTTGTTTGTGTTGTTGCATTAACATGTCCTGTGTAGTTCCCTTCACCTGAGTGGGATACGGTGACCCCGGAAGCAAAGAATTTAATCAATCAAATGCTGACAATAAACCCAGCAAAACGCATCACAGCAGATCAGGCTCTGAAGCACCCATGGGTCTGCGTAAGTTTCATTGATGTTTCTTGACATATTCTAGGCTGATTTTTAAATATGTTTTTTTGGAATTGTTTTAGGAAAATGTTGTAATGGTTTAGCAATTTTAGGTACAATTCTCATTTCTCTTTCGTTCATTGACGGACACAGCGCTCCATAAATCCTAACTACTTAGTTATCTTGCTTCCTTCAGGAGTAGGACTAGGCAGAACAAAAAACACCTGGCTAAACCCATGGGCTATCCTCAGCTGGTATAGAACCGCCCTCTCTGCTCTAGGTAATCTGTTTTAATCTGTCCAGTCAGGTGTAAGGGCCTAGGCTCCTAGCTGGGGTCTCTGGTCCTAGCAATTTTTTTCTCCTTCCTTAAATCTTTTTTGTTTTTTTTTTTTCTCTCGGGAGATCTACAATCAACTGCCAGGCTGGGCGATGGGCTGGATAATCTTGATTCAGTTGTTCCCTCTTCCCAGCCAGAGAGCGCGTGCAGACAGCAGCTGCGTGCTAGGTCGGCTACCTCATGGACAGAGGCTGGCCCACGAGTGAAACGACTCACAGGGTCGCATACGACGGGGCGTGAGTCTGAGTCCCAGCGGTCCCTTGGCCAACAGCTCCCGTACTTTGGTGGTGAGGATTCTGTCTGGAGCATTACCCGCACCATGGAAGGGTAAGTAGAGTCCTAACCTCCAGGGACAATCAGACCTGCCTGCAGGTTCCCTCCTCCCATCCTTAAATCCCTCAGTGAGCTGGGCTTGCCCCACTCCCTTTACCCCCTGTCTGGATCTGGAGTCTGATGGGGTTCCCACTTCCCAGGGCACAGCGGAGTCTCCCCTAATGTGTGTCCTACCTTCAGGGGAGGTCCCATTGCAGAGGGCGCAGGAAAGATCCTGGCAGCATGCTTCAGCATCTGTAGCTGGTGGCGGCCATTTTTCCTTAGTCTGCCTGGTCTCCAGCTGGCGGCCATGTTTGTGCAGCCTGATGATGTCACGGGGACCATTTTCCCTCGGTCCGGGAGATGCTGTAGATGACCGTAGCCTCATGGGGATGCCAAAGCTCCTCCTCTTCCTCAGTTTCCTCTTCCTCCTCAGTTTCCTCTTCATGTGCCCCGAGACATATGAACAGGGATGGCATCCATGGTGATGCTGGGTCAGAATTCCCTGCACTCCTCTGATCGGTAGGGTGAGTCCTTGGGGGTCCCTGTTATCTCTCTTTCTCTGCTGATAGGTACCCTGGACCTTGGAGGGGGATCCTTTAGTGGTGCCAAAAGATCGTTTTTTGTACTGCAAGGTCTTCCTTTCCTTATGGAGCCTCAGGGTCACAACTCCCCCACTGACCCCCTCATGCAGGTGGCAGGTCCCTCGGAACCCCAGTTTCCCATGATTGCACTGACACTGATTGCACTGACTTGCAGTCTTTAGTGTCCTGGGTGGAAGTGGTGTGTGGGCAAAGGCCCAGGAAGAACCTCCCCCCGCCTTCCCCTGCTTAGTCTTTCTCATCTGATTCTGAGCCTGATGCCGCCATGGACGCGGCCCATCCAGGGGGGCTTAATATCACACCCCCAGATCTATGCGATAGTGAGGATGATTCTTCCTTGGTCGCAGCAGTGAATTAAAAATCGCTGGTAGACGCACTTATCACTGCAGTGCGTGAGACTTTACAAAGAGAGGATGCGGTTGATGTGGCCGTGGACGTGGCTGTGTCGTTCGGTATGCATAAATCACCTCGCACTCCAAAGGTATTTCCTTATGTGCCTTATTTGGGAACAACCAAAATTGCCCTTTGTGGCCCCCAAATGTTTTGCTGTACGTTATCCTTATGAGGAGTCACATTTAAAAAAAATTGGACTAGTCCAACAGTGTTGAACCCCCTTGTTTCCAGGTTGAACAAAGCTACCATGATCCCAGTGTAGGAATCCCCATTCTTTAAGGACCCGGCCGGCAGGAAAGCAGAGGCTGTGGCACGCAGCATGTTTACTATGGCTGGTTGGACATTGCGGCCTGTCTTTGCCTCAGCCCTGCGGTCTCAGACCCTAACTGAATGGGCCAAGCTTTTGCGCCAGTGCCTGGGGGGTGAGCAGGTCCTCGCTGCTTATATTGATTTAGTGGACCAGTTGGTCCATGAGATGCAGTTTATTTGTGATGCAGCTTTGGATACAGCTCCTGTGCTGTCCAAACTTTCTGTTTCAGCGGTGCTGCGGCTTAGGAATTGGTCCGCAGATCAAGCCTCTAAGAAAGCTCTCATTGATCTGCCCTTTCAAGGCGATCGTCTGTTTGGGGATACCCTGGATGAAATCATTACGGGGGCGAAGAGTACCTTACTGTCATTGTCTAGGAAAGGGAAGGAGCCTCATCGCAGATGGGGGGCCCTCCTTCTCAGCACATAGAAAATAATTTTGTGCTTCTGGGATGGAGAATAAGGGAAATAGATCTTTTAAATCTTCTCCGGGAGGTTCCAAGATCCTTTGTCTGGTAAGCCTAGAGCTAGCTTCCCTGGGCCCGCAAACGAGACTCCTTCAGCATGAAGGTCTGCCCTCACCCAATATTTGGGTGGGGGGGACTTCTTCGCTGGTTTCTGGCCTCGTGAACCTCCCTCATGAGAGTCAAGGGGATCCACTAAATTATTCTTTTGGGGGTACCCAGGGGGACAAAGCTTGTCCTTTTCAGGTTTTTTAGGTTCTGGGTCTCCTTGTGCGGAATAAATTCCTGCAAAGGTGATGTCCAAACTACCTAATGTCCCCCCTATCCCTGTCCAGGTAATTGATTTACCTAGGTCTGATTCTAATTCTGAACAGGGTGGTCCTTCCTCTGGACAAACTTCAGGAATCACAGGCCGTGATTCACTGGCTGCTGTCACACAGATAGTTCTCCCTCTCATTTCACATACAGATTCTGAGTCTGGTGGTATCCACATTCAAGACAGTTCTGTATACACAGTCTTACATGCAGGTTCGGCTCCACAGGAGGATACCGAGGCTCCTGACAATATCACGGGTTCCTTGACAGATGCCGCAGGCGTCCAAAGGCCACGGTAAGGCCAGAATCCTCCTCAGCTCAGGCTTCTTCCGCAATTCCTGTGAGGAATCAAGGGCAAGGATCTTCCAATCAGTCTGGTGGCCATAAACGTCCCTTAGGGGCTTCCTATCAAAGAAGACCAGTTGTCCCAAGGGCTGATCTACCATCCTGCTTTACAGTCGCTGGTTTGAATGGCTTAACTATTGAAAGCCAAGTACTGAGGGTTAGAGGTCTGTCTAGATCAGTGATCCCTACTATAAGGAAGGCAAGGAAGTCTTCTTCCAGCAAGATATACCATTGTGTGTGGAAAGTGTACATTTCTTGGTGTGAGTCAATTGGCGCTCATCCTCTATCCTTTTCTGTGGCTCGGATCTTAACCTTTCTTCAACAGGGCGTTGATCAGAAGTTGGCCTTGAGTACCATCAAGGGCCAGATATCTGCCCTGGCAATCTTCTTTCAGCAACCCCTAACCACGCACTCTTAGTTTGTATTTTCATTCAGGGGGTTCAAAATGTGGCTCCCCCTGTACGGTCTCTTTTGCTGTCATGGGATTTAAATGTAGTACTTTCGGTTCTCCAGAGACCTCAATTTGAGAATATTCAGGAAATTCCCTTGCCTACGTTATCCCAGAAGGTGACATTTTTGGTGGCTATTGCCTTGGCCTGCAGGGTATCGGAATTGGCGGCATTATCCAGTCGAAGTACCTATTTAGTGATCCATAGGGATAAAGTGGTTCTTTGTCCCTGTCCATCATTCCTGCCCAAAGTTGTCTCTTACTTCCATTTGAATGAAAACATTGTGTTGCCTTCCTTGTGTCCCCAGCTGACTCATCCCAGGGAATTTGCTTTGCATAGCTTGGATGTGGTTCGTGCAATTCAGGTGTATCTGGCAGCTACTGAGTTTTTTCGGAGGTCAGACTTGCTTTTTGTGGTTACGGACGGACCAAGGAAAGGGCTGGCCGCTTCTTCTGCTACCATCTCCAGATGGATCAGGCAGACGGTGACTCAAGCCTATTCCATTAAAGGTCAGGTTCCACCTTTCCCTGTCACGGCAATGAGTACTTCTTGGGTTTTTTCAGTATCAGGCACAAATATTGCTAGTTTGCAAGGCGGCCACTTGGTCGTCAGTGCATACCTTTGCAAAATTCTATAAGTTAGATAATTTGGCATCTGCGGATGCTTCTTTTGGCCGCAAGGTTTTGCAGGCTGCTGTTTTAAGAGGGGCTGTTCACTCTGGAGGGTGTTTTTCTTTAAACTTTTATTTTTCCCATGGGGCTCCTGGTACCCGGTTAAGGCTCCTGTGTCCTGGTTAAGGGCACTTATGTTTAGCCCTGGGTTTTTTTCCCCACCCCTCATTTTTCTTTGGCACTGCTTTTGGACATCTTAGTAGTTATGATTTATGGAGCGCTGTGTCCGTCAATGAACTCAGAGAAATGGATTTTACGGTAAGTACAAAAATCCCATTATTGTGGTCACTCATTCTAAATATAGCCGGACGGCATGCGTGTTTTATATCTGCTCATGTAGTAATTGCATTTTTTTTTCTTTTCAGCAACGATCAACAGTTGCCTCAATGATGCACAGACAAGAGACTGTAGAATGCTTGAGGAAGTTCAATGCACGGAGAAAGCTTAAAGTGAGTCATTTCTTCTTTTTCTACTGGCATGTAGTCTCAAGGACTCTCTGCAGGAGAATGGGCCTTGTATAGTGAGAGTAGAGGAAATGAAAAGAGTGGGTGTTAAGTGACTTCTAGGTAAATGGTTCTTGGTTTCACTTCTAACAATATACATAGGGAAAGTACTATAACTGGTATTACTACCAGCTGAATGTAGGAATTCCCAGTTAAATAAGATCTTCTTTGTTACATATAAATATTAAAACAAAATCTCAAAGCAGAACTAGCTAGCATCACCCCCCAATAGCATTTGCTATTAACTGCAAGTATGCACAGCTTCCTTACACACTACCGTATGCTAAATGGGCCTCATAATGTGCTCACCTCCAGTGATGCAGGGTCCTCACTTCCCCTCATCACTTCATCCACTATCTCTGCCATCTTCTTTTGGTCTTGCATCTTCTGCCTTTGGCCATTTGGGTGACCACTAATAACGTAACTCCTGAACTTGCATTGTTCTACCCATCTCTGTTCTCTTCATCTTAGGGATGCAGGCAGAATAAACAAGAAAAAAGTTTATTATTTAGGTAGAGTAGGTTTTTTTGGCTTCTACCTGCAAAGCAGGAAGAAGGAACAAAATAGATAGTTTGTTAAAGGCAGCACATATTGCACACATTAACACTTGTTGGGCACACATTGAACCCCTTGATTACCCCAGATTGTTAACCCCTTCCCAGCCAGTGTCATTAGTACAGTGGCAGTGTATAGTATTCTCCATGACTACTGTATTAGTGTCACTATTGATGTCCGTGTACCCCCAGCCAGTGTCAGTTAGTGTCAGATTGGCCGCCGCACTATCACAGTCCCATTATAAGTCTCTGATCACCGCCATTACTAGAATAAAATAAGTAAATAAAAATTCCAGTATATAATACCATAGTTTGTAGGCGCTCTAATTTTCACACAAATCAATGTACACCTATTGGGATTTTTTTTTTTTTACCAAAAACATGTAGCAGAATACATTTTGGCCTAAATTTATAAAGAAATACAATTTTTTTTTTATTGGATATGTTTTATAGCTAAAAGTAAAATAAATATATATATATATATATATATATATATATATATATATATATATATATATATATATATAATTTTTGTTTAAAATTTTTTGGCCTTTTTTAGTTTGTATAATAAAAATAAACCCAGTGGTGGCCAAATACCACCAAAAGAAAGCTCTATTTGTGTGACAAAAAGTTATATACATTTTGTTTGGGTACAGCATTGCACAACCGCACAATTACCAGTTAAATTTGCGCTAAATAGCAAAAAATGGCCTGGTCATGAAGGGGGTAAAACCTTCTGGTGGTCGAATGGTCAAAACAAGGAATTTTAACGTGCGACTTCTACATTACTGTTATACTTTGTCTTCTGTCTTCAAGGGAATTCTCCTCGATTGAACAATTGGCTATTTTTCTGAATCCTCTTGTTAAAGTAGTGACATGAAGTTGTCACCAGAGTAATCCATCCTTTCCATGAATGAGGTCTCCATTTCTAGCTTAAAATAGCAGCACCACACCCGCTGAAACCTAATTTTGAAGTCCATTCTTTTACACACAAAAAAACACATTAAGGCCCCTTTCACACGGGCTTTCCTCAGATCCGCCTGTCAGTTTTTAAGGCGGACCTGATCAGGGGCTTCATGCACCCCAATGGGGCAGCGGATGTCAGCGATGACATGTCCGCTGAAACCGCTGCTATTTGATCCGATTCTGTCCGTGGAATCCAGTCAGATGGTAACCCTATTTTCCATCCATCTGGAGGATGGGATCGGATGAAAACAGACAGGCGGTCCATTGTCATCCGATCTGCCCATATAGGAGAGCGGGGATCTGACAGGTCCGTCTCTGCACAGTAAACGGAGAGGGACCGGTCATCCGCCTGCTCAAGCAGAGTCTGCTGGTGTGAAAGCACCCACTGGCCATAAAAAATGCTGCTTCTGCAGGCGATTGGTGTTTTTCTTTTAGCTTGTAGAAGCAACATTGCAAATTTCAATTTCTACAGGCATAATTGTAGAGGAGTGTTTACAGGCTGAAAAATAAAAAACCTATCACATGTTTTTATGAGAGGAGCTTTCAGGCAGAAAGAACGCTTGACGTGCCTAAACGCGACATTTAAGGGTGTCATTTGTTTGCCGTTGTCTTGGGGATAAACTCAAATGCTTGTAAACACAGCTAAACGCTTGTACAATATGCTTAAAAGG
Organism: Pelophylax lessonae; assembly: GCF_965119305.1. Lineage (NCBI taxonomy): Eukaryota > Metazoa > Chordata > Amphibia > Anura > Ranidae > Pelophylax > Pelophylax lessonae. Next base: position 153,304,387 of record NC_138776.1, read on the forward strand.
GGTGTTTTTTTAATGCTGCTTCTTTTAGCCAACAGTTGTGGAATTTTTTTTTTGCTATCTAGTGTGCATTTTATATATATATATATATATATATATATATATATATGTATATGTGCAATTTTTTTTTTTTTCATTGAGTAAAGCATGTGGGAAGCACCCCCTCTCATTTTATATTTTCGTTTCAAACTCTCTTTATACATTGTTAATATATATCTTTAAATACTGTTGATGAATTTTTATTTTATTACAATACAGAATTGCAGTTAGTAATCTTTGTTTTTTTTTCCTTCCATTGTAGGGTGCAATTCTTACTACAATGCTGGTGTCTCGAAATTTTTCAGGTAAGTTTGGGATGGAATGGAAGATGCTCAGATGCGAAGCACTGACAAAACAGCTTCTGTGTATAGGTGTAATAAATACAGACATGATTTTAATTAAATTAGTAGATAGTGAAATTAAACTGAGTCAATGGGAATTAGGACCCTCAGATTTGAGGTAGTTTAAGCCAGGTGATTTGGCTTACTGTGCATGCTGCCTATCAGCGGCTACACTCACAGGTGGAGACCAACTTAATAAAGTGCAACCAGTCACATTCCAACTGTCTTTGCTGGTGCATGAAAGAAAGTATTCATTTCTTTACTCTGCGTAACCATATTTTTCTTCCCACAAGCTTTTATTTGGCCCGAGTTACAGTCCCTGGGAAAGGAGTGTTCAGTTTTTACAGCAGCTTATGAGAGGAACTATTCAATTATTTACAGCACTCAGCTAACTGCATTTCACTGAAGGGAACTAGGGCTTTAAGTCTGAATCCTTATCTGAAATCATCCTTCCTGGGATGAACTGGTCATTACAGGAGTCACTGCCATAGATACACCTGCCCTGAAAAGCAGTCTGTTCCAGCACTGTTCATATCAGACCAGGCCTAATGATTTTCAACGGCTTATTGTTCTCCAGTGTTAGTGGGTTGAGGGTTGGAAAGCCTAGTACACATGAATATCGTAAAAAAAATTCAGCTTTCAAAGCAGTCGTACGATGTAGCCAAAATGGGTTACATAAATGCAAGTTCACACCTGATATGGATTGAATGTCACTGTTGTAACCTGTATTTACCAATAAATCTTTATTGATTTTATTACTGTGTGTGTTAGGCCTCATCTAAAGTCCCATGGGGAATTAATGTTTCTTTGAAATTATCCGATGTAACAAACGCCAAATATTTTAGTTTTTTAATAAAAAAAAAAAAATTTTTTTTAATTTGTATGATACCAGATCATACGAGTTTTGTTTAATCGGTACAGTTTTTGTCCAAAAATACAATAAAAATACATAACATCAATTCCAAATTTTTATTGTGGCGTACGAGAAGTTTTGTACTTTAGTAACCTATTCGTTTTTGATATTAAAACAGACGATCATTCCTCTGATCTCATTGTGTGTACTAGGCTTAAGCAACTTTCTATGGGGGCACCCGGGTCGAGTCACCGCTCCCAGTGTCCATTCAGACACGGAGCTCCGACCCTGCCTGGCCCCTCTCTCTTCTGATTGGCTAGCTGACTAGCCAGCTGCAGCAGCCAATGGCCCCGCTGCTATGCCAATCAGGAGGGAGAATCTCGGACAGCTGAGACACTCGCGGACATCACTGGACAGAGAGGGACCTCAGGTAAGTGTTAGGGGGGCCGAGGGGGGGGGGGTTGATGCACACATAGAATGCATTAAGATAAAAAAAACCTTCTGACTTTACAACTCCTTTAATACCCAATGTAGCATGCACTTTACATAGCACCCAGGGTTACTGTGCGGGTGTCACAAGGCCAAATTTAATTCATGCATGAAGGTTTTCCTAGGTAAGATGCTGGAGTGTTGAGTACCTTTTATTTATGTAGAGCTTCAAACAAAAAAAGGACTGATCTACATGATAACAAGGTTTTTTTTTTTTTGGAATGGCTGATTCACTTTGGTTGGATCCCTTGCCTTATATTAGAGATAAAAAAAAAAACACTGAATTTGTCCTCTCTTCTTCGAAATGTTAGAAAGTCAATGCATGTGTGGTTTTCAAGATATGGCAGAGGCCTTTGGTTTTTGCAGCATTGTTTTTTTTAAATTAAACTCTCTTTTGATTAAGATCTAGTGAAGGCCCCAGAAGTTTAATGTGTTTGCTATTTTTAGAAAATAGACAAAATGAGTTGTATTCTTCATTCACACTTCCCAAAAGGCCTTTAGTGTGAATTCCTGTGGCATGAATTGGAGGATTCCTGCAGCCAGAATGACATGTGTTTGGAAATAGCTGTGGCTGATCAGTCTGTAGAAAGCAATGACAGGCTGAGGGAAGCTGCAGCTGTCTGTGGCTGTTCAGATAGATTCAGACATCCACCGGTTTCCTTTGGTTATGTGCAGATGGTCTCCCTGGATGAGGTCTATATGAACATTTTGCCATTATTGCAGCTAATTACTGGATGTGTGAACAGCCTCAGACACTGTAACCCTGTTATTACTTTGTGTAGGCTAAGCAACTACATACAAACACCTGTCATCAGGCTGCAGGAATCCTCTGATTCTTACCACCGAAATCCACTCTATAGCCCAAATCACAAGTGGGAATAGAGTCTTATTCATGTATTTATAAACATATAAGTAGTCTTTAGTGCCGGTTCACATTTCTGCGATGCGGGAATGCTGCGAATATGCAGCAAAATCCCGCATCGCATCCGCACCTCTGGCAGTTCACACTGCCATATGCGATATGCAGGGGGTGTTAATTAAAAGTTAACGACACCTCCTGTTGCAATCGCAAATCGCAGTGCGATCTGCAAGTTCTCACAGAATCGGATCGCACTAGTGTGAACCACTATGCGATCCGATTCTGCTACGGATAAAAAAAAGCCTCATGTGCGAGTTTAGTGTGGATGCGGTGCGAATTCAGCCATACAAAGTGTATAGCTGAAATTTGCACCGCACATGAGATCGGATGTAATTTAGGAGCAGTGCGCTCCGAATTACATGCGATCACACAAATGTAAACCGGGGCTTACACAAGCTTCAAACTCTCTACAGTGCATATTGATGCAATAAATCAGTAGCCTATTGTATGTATATACAGTAAATTTATTTAAAGCCTAGATTTACCTAAAATAAAAAATCAGCGCAAGTGGGTTTACGTTTCTTCAGCGAGATGTGTCCCTTGTGTTGCTGTGTCGTCTTTTCGCTGAAATCTTCCTTCTTCAATGCCCCCTTTTCCACCCTTGCCGCCGTAATCGTCTGATGCAATGGTGGTTAACAGAACTAAAGGGCTGTCATGAGCTCTCGTCAAAAGGGGACCCACTATGCCCCACTTTCTGCCCTGCTGTTCCATTCATAGAAGCTGTACTATGGCTTCCATGAATTAAAAATGATCTATGAGTGCAGGACAGGCGGATAATTGATATGTCCGCCCCCTACATTTATAGATCATGTTCAATTTATAGAAGCTGTAATACAGTTTTATGAATGGAGCAGTTGCCTCTTTTATAAGAGCCTTTCAATATTGGGAAAAAAGCCCTAAAAGGAGATTGGAGGAGGATTTATGGCGAAATCTGGAATTCCTCTTAATAATAGGGGAATAAGTACATTGGTACCCCTTACCTATTCCTACACAGTGTTAATGTGAAAACAAAAAAACGCAATTTAATTAAATAAAACACAAACACATACTTGCAGCTTTTAAAAAAAAAGTTTTAAGGACAATTTCATCTTTTTATTTTATTTTTTTCTCCTAAATTCCAGCTCCCCTATGTACCAATACACCATAAATGTACTACTTTTGCAGAAATAAAAAACTTCTCCATTACTTCCTGGATGGACCTTGGGATGTAACACAGGATGATGTTTACCAGCTGACCTCATTAGCACACACCCTGCATCATTTGCCCTCCTACTCCAGCAGATCACTACCACCCCTTGTCAGATTCACATTTTTTTTCTATGCAATCCGTGAATATCGTTCTCACTGAATACACAGCCATAGATTGTTTACTTGGCAGAGTGTGTGAGAGCTAGTGATCAGATAACAGCCTAAGTGGTTAAAGCTGTTTATTAAAAACAGGAGAAGTATGTCCTGGGTTCTGTAAAGCTCACCATACACTATGCAATCTGATTGTAAAATCTCCTTTAGATCTACCATCAACTATGTAGTGCAAGGTCCTGCCTGATTGGATACAGAGTGATTGGATAGATGGTGGCTCGAAGGTAAGGGGTGTTAAAATAGATTTTTTTTTTTTTCTGCAAAAGAAGTACACTAATGGTATATTGGTACATAGGGGTGTAGCAGGTTTTCCAGGCATTGGACCTGATATGGGTCTGCCATTGTTACCGGTTACCTCCCCATCCCATGTGAGCTGCGACCCTGGGTGTGAGAACTGAGACACTGACAACTCCGGCATCTTGGTTTTGTGGTTTTATTGTAGATAAAGGGGATGGGAGAAAGGAATGAGTGGGATACTCCTTTAGGCTTAACTAAATGCTATTTGGGACTTTATCCAGAAAATGTCTATTATCGCTGCCTTGACGCCAGCCGATGCTAGCCAGCGCTCACTGACGCTTAGAACACACTGGAACTTGACAGAAGTGCTGAATCCTTAAATCTGGGTTCAGAAGACTCAGGACTGTGGCGCATAGAACTACTGACACTGCTGCACTGCAAAGTCACTGATCACTCTCTCCAGCCTGGCACTGACTTGAGGTAGCTTGCTGTGAATTACTGTATAGCTGCAACTCTCAACTGGTGTTCTGCACAATTCAGGGCCCTAACCGCAGGAGCCCTCTTTACACTTTTAGCTCCTCACGGTCCAATGACTATGTACCCCCTCTGTTACTTCAGGGTCCTCAACCTAGGTACCCCCTTTTACAGCTAGCTGACACTGGATCCCAGAACCTCCTCCGGAGTGGTCTCCTCTAACTCTTCAGGCAGACCCCCAGGGGCAATCCTCAGTACTCACGACCTGTGTAGGCTTTCCTGGGACTGGACCTCTCTCGCTCTCCGCTGGTTCTTGGCACACCGTATCCCCTCAGCTCAACTCAGCACTCTCTGGATTCTCGGCCGGCACCCCGAGACATCCGCTTCCTCAGACAGGATCTGTCATTTTCCTGTTCTCCCATACTGCTGATGAATTGAACACAGATGTGTTAGAACAACGCTAGCCTTCAGGATAAATAGAGGATGACGCCCCCAGTATCGACACAGACAGCAATAAAAAACGTAACCCCTCCCTAGCATATCTAACAAAAAAAAAAGAAAAGATGCCTTTAGATACACTTTAGGCACCACAGACCATTTCCCCTTTACAGTTGTCTTTTTTTGGGGAGGGGGGGGGGGGTAATTTTGACACAAATTTAGAGGGAACAGTGTGCCACACATAGTCCACAGTGGAAGTGGCAGCTCAGGCTCCATCCAGCCTTATGGTTAAAGAGGCATCTCCAGCAGCCACAGTAGTGTGCTAAAAAATTTGACAGGAGTCTCGGAGGTGTTTGGGATTTCTTTGAGGTCGTTACACTAGTTTTTATTATACATTTTTAAGTATGGCTGGACCATCAATTCTTTAAATGGTCTGGTGGACAGTTCATTTAAGCAGTTCTCTTTTAGGCCTAACATTTTAGAGATCTGAGCCTGTTGTTATCTCCCTACAACCAGCAATAGGATTCAGGGTTCAGAGTAGTTTTGCTGAGATGTAGCTCCAGTTCTTAGTAGAAAGACATCAATACATCAGGTCTTCTATTCTTTTCAGCAAGTTCTTTGTTCCTGACTCATGAGATGATCCTGCTGCCAAAAAAATGTGGCTATAGGGCTTTAATGTTCTGCATCATTTTGTCTACTTTTAAATTGCAAGCCTTTTTAAATAATAGTCCAGCTTTTCTAGTAGGCAGTAGTCCTTACTGAACCACAGTGAGTATAACATTCATTCCCACCTGTTTCATTTTTGTCGCTGGCACATGCAGCTTAAGGGACATGGATTTTAATATTTTCCATGACCTAATGCTCAATGGAATTTTTCTTAGAAAGTCTGAAGCATTTGTGGACGTTCAGTGCATGCCAGCAGTAACACAAGCACTGTTCTGAGATACAGTTAAGTGATTTATTAGATGCAAGATAATCTAATATTTTCTAATTTGATCTTTTTTTTAAAAGAAAATGTATATCTACACAAGCCTACATTTTTGCTGTATATGTTTTTATAAGGTTGAAGATCCTATTGATGGTAAGTGAATGTTGTGGCCTTGTGTGGATATAAAGAGAATCTGTGGTGTTACTGTAGATACATCTCCATATGTCACTTCAGACATATACATAGACCTAAAAAAGTAGACTTACCGTAACCTCCTCCAGTCGTCTGCATGCATGTATGCGGCCTCTCGGCAGGTGGGTTTTAACACAGAGAGGCCACATATATGCGGCCTATGTAAATACAAAACTGCACACTCCCAGCTGTCACGGGCGGGGAACGAAAAGCTCTCAATGCATCCTTGCGTTTGGGAGCTTTCCGATCAAATGACCGCTGTGACAGCCAATCACAGTGGCCACGTGACCCAAATCTCTGCCTCTGTCCCCCCGGCATGAAGTTCTTATAGGGCCGGAAGGTGTTAAGGGTTATTACTGTCTATACTAGTGGCTGTCATCCATACAAGAAGTAGGGGGCCTCAACTGTTGCCCCTACGGCTTCAAAGGACCACACTTAAAGCTCATGCACACTTGAGCTAAAGAAAATTATGGTTTTACAGGTGTTTGTGCTTTTATTTCTTTGCCTCTAAACTCCCCTTCATATTAACTTGTGTGTCGATGCACAGTATAGGTGTTTACAGGAGTTTGAGGCAGGTGAATAAAAAAACATCACAAATGCCCAATGCGTCTAAATGTGGGTACATACATGTTAACGTTAAGCGCTTTTAGTGCTTAAGCATTTTTTTTTTCATTTTAATGGCCAGAATAAATTTTATATTCTGGCAAATGAAATGCCCAAGTGCTTGATGCACATAAACACGCTTGAAAAAAAAACTGTGGCTTGGGAGCGTTTTTGCAGCTGCTTTTCTCCTGCCAGGAGAAAAGCTTTTAGCAGAGCCCCTGTGACTGTCAGACTTAAGGCATACTAGAGGAGATGATCAGAGACTGCAGACATACAACGGGGTGCACACAATACAGAGACAGGGTACATGCTATATGAAACTGTTAGGGATTACTGTCATTAAAGCCTCTTTACAAATGATTGCTTCCCCTATTGACTGCATGGCCCTGCAAAGGGCCTCACAGCAAGTACTGAAGGTCTGCAGGGGTCTATACAGCTTAAAATGCTATTAAACCCAAAATGTGATCTATTGCAGCTAACCAATCATTAGATGTGGTGGCTGCATTTGTTTAGGTTTTTTTTTTTTAGAATTTTACCACCTGGTGATCTGGCCAGTAACACCCCTTCTGTATTAGAGTGCCCCCACTCTGGATGAAGGAGCACAGGGGGTACCTTTGCTTTGAACAGCAGTGTTGTCAGTCTGCAGGGAGGGGAGTGTTAGACTAGTAAACTGAAATGTAGTAAAAAACAAAAAAGGGCATTCAGGAGGTTGCAGGGTCACCCAGTGCCTGTCAGCCACTTCTGCCAAGTGTTCTTCAAAGAGCAACACTGGTGTAAGCAAGCCATTATTCTCCACATAAAATTATAATCGCAGTTGTTTACATGGCATTTATAACCTAGTAAAGAATTTGTTTGCCCTATGTTGGTGAAATAGGAAAAAAAAAAAATATATATATATATAATATTTATTTATTTTTATTTTTTATTTTTTTTACTGCACATGCCCCATCATTTCCACTATTTGACCTTTTCAAAGGGCCAGAGCTCCAAGAATATATGTTTGTGCTATAGGTGATGGCCTGGACAGGATTTTGGTAGATTAGGACAAGATTAGTGGAGCCTGATTTTTGCATATGAACTCGTTTGTAGATATGTCACACTTTTTTTTTCAGTTTGCAGTTAGTTATTACTTATTCTTCTGTCATCATCTAGATTAAGGGTTTATCTGTAGCCTGAATGACAGTTTCCTTCTTTATGTATCATACGTCTTGAAAAGGGTATGTTTGGAGATTAATAAAAAAAAAAAAAGAGTGGCCAACTGTTTGTATCTTTTGAAGAATGTGATCTGCTTATGTCCTTTTTTTAGACAGCAGTGTGTCCCTTTCTCACAATGAATCTGCATGTGATCAGAAGCTTATGTCAAGCATCACATCCGGATTTATATTTGGAACATTCCTAACACAGGCCAAATCCAACTGGGCAAGAAAACTGGTGCTTCCTGACTTTATCTAAAAGTAGTTTGACAACCTTCTATTGTGTATGGCAAGTGGTTCTTGGCTTTAAATTACACACTGTGATCATTGCAGTTACAAAATTATTTCAGGACCTATACATTTTTACAGTGCACCCCCTAACAAAAGGTGTGCTGAAGTTTAAGGGCAGGACGGCCCACACCCTGAAATGATGATCCTCTTTTAGGCCTTGTTTACATGTGCAGTAGAGTTTACCGCCCCTCTAAAATGTGATCAGTGGCAAACTGCTTTTCAGGTGAATATGATATTGATTTCTTGATAACCTGTTTTAACCATTTAATGCCCACTGTGCCATAACTGTTGCAATACACGTGTTGCAGTCCTATTCATTTTAATGGGTCACATTTTGCAGCAATTCTGCCTACCAAAAGCGGCATTTTATATTAATGTTACCATGCTGGGACTGTAGCAATGTGTACTAACATTGCCACTGGCCATGTTAACTTTTTAGTTCAGTGGATGTTAAAAATGTGGATCAACCTCCTCGGCTGCACATGTGAATGAGGCATTTCTAGTTAAAATCAGACCAACATCTGTCCACGTGATCATGAAATCTGATGCCAAGTGTTCCTAGGTAATAGTAAAATTGTAATTTGGCAGCCTTGTATATCCTTTTCCAGTCAATTGAGAAATAATGATGCCACCTGAAGGATTTTAAACAGACTCTCATCAAAGAGAAGGGGGGCCAAAGTGCTTCAAGTGTGAATTGCAGGAACCTAGAGCTACCTGCACATACCTGTTGCAGCCTTTCAGACCCTCCTGTCACAATCAGATCTCTAGCCGTTCTGACAAGCTGGTCATAGACTGAGGGACTTTCTTTCCTGCAACCATGGGTTTCTGTAAAGAAAATTGCTTGATTTCCGAATCAACATCGACCCTGTTGAAATCCCTCCAACAGAGCTTTTGTGTTCTCCTGGCAGGGAAAGCTGTACCTGGCAGGAGAACACAGTGATTATTGCTAGCAGCTATAACAGCCTCTAGCAATAATTGCATGTGAAATCCGGCAGGCTGGTTGTGCCCAAGTTGATTGATCAGCCTGCCCATACATGGGTCGAATCTCACCCGCTTCCTACTAAACTGGCTGAGATTCGAATGGTTTATGGCCGGCTTTAGGCATTTTCTACTGCCAAAATCTGCCTGCGCTATTCTACTTTTTCACATTCCTATTTGCCAACAATGTGTATAACAAAGTAAAAGCACTCTATAAGCTTTCTTTTCCCTCAGATTAACAATACATAGACTAAATCTGCCATACTGAGTAGCTGAAAAAAACTTTCATTTATTAAAATAATTTAGAAGAGCATACTTTCTGAGATCCATTGTGGTGGTTTATATATGAACCTTTGTGTGACTCTCCGGGAATGACCAGTTTTTTTGAGAATGGCATTATTCTTCCACCCTATTTTCCAAGGCCTATCAGCCCTTTATCTCAGCCGTTCCTGCAGTGCCTGTCAGTGCTGCTCCCATGCTGCATGTCTTCGGCATACATTATGCCCCTTTTATGGATGACACAGTCACTACCTCGTCCCCAGAATATTTCCATTAATTTCATTATCCCCTACTTTTGAGATTATGGAGGCTATTTGCATTATGGGGGTTGAGGAGAGAAGCATCAGAATATCTGGGGTAAGAAAATGTTCCTGTTTTCTGTTCTACACATAAACTAAAACTGTTTGTAGATATCAATGGAGATGAATCTCCTTTACTCCTTGGAAATGTTTTCTGATAGGTTTCATATAGAGTACACAAATGACTGGTTGGATTAATACATTAAAATACTTGAACAATAAAAGCAGTTGTTTCTTTAATAAATGTAATGTTAAATGTCAGCTGTGGCTTAAATGTTGTAAAGCTACATTTGTGACTTAATTGAATGAAAGGTTTTGTGTTCTTTTTTTTCCTGTCTTTTATTATTTTTATTTCCCTTGAAACTTGTATAACCTATGTGTAAAAAAAGATCTTTCCTTTCTCCTCCAGTGCCTTAATCCAGTATACAGGAGTGGTAGAATTGCAATGGAGCCACTATGGTTTATTGCCACGATTTCCTCCTCTTCCCACTATTCTTCACTTTTCCCTAAATCTCCCTTATCAGAAGCTCTTATTCTATCCATCTCTTCCATTGCTGCCCTCTATGCTTGTTGCAATAGTTTTTTTTTCTTTGCTCTTTATATTTTTTGCTTGAGAAGTTCTGGGGGAACTTTCAGCACATAAGAGTAATTAAAATGTGCTTAATTCCAGCATGTGTCTATGCAAAGCCACATAGAGCATGTCCAAATGTAGTGTGACCATGTTAAATCTAATGGGTTTTCTATAATTGAAAACTAGGTGGAGGTAATAGAAGAGAGAAAAAGGAAAACACTACAGGTGGGGACGTTGCACTTCTTAGCATCCTTTGCTTTCTGTCTGATCATTCAGCCACCTACGAAGTTAAATGAGAGATGAAGCTCGCTTTGCATACAATCTTTGCTACCACTCGCTGCTTGAGGGTGAAATATAATTGGTGTTATTGCTTGATTCTTTTTGACTTTTTTTTTTTCCTCCAGCACCACTTAAGACTTGGCTTTTATCTTTTGTGCTTTGCAAGTTCTACCCCAACCACTTCTCTAGGCAAACATGAAATTAATGTACATGTGCATTTAAAGTCTATTGAACCTTCACAGTATTCTGTTTATTTTTATCATTCTTTTTTTTTAATTAATGCTTATTTGACTTGCATCTTGCTTTTATTGTTGCTCATATGGGCTTTTGTTGCGGCTCTTCCCACTGAATGATTTTGTCCAATCAGTTGGCAGGCAGAGCTCCGCCCCCGTTGCAGCCGCAACCAGCGCTGCCAACTTGGCTGAGCAAGGTACGTGGCATGAGTTGTCCCATATCCCAATTACTTTATACCTCGGTTTGATTTTTGTCCTTTCTGATTCCCTTTTCTACCAGTACCTATTCTCCCTCCTTGTTCTGTACTCCTGCCCCTGATGAAACTGCATGCCAGTGCCTGCATGCTCAGGGGCAGGACTTGTGCCCTATAGTGGTTACTTTTGGCATGATGACCCAATTTACCCTTTTGTGGAGTTTTTCCATGGATCTGCTACTAACTTTATCCTGCATGCTAACCATCTCTTGACTGCTCGCTCTCTCTGTTTCTCATGGGAAGAGGAGAAGTGAAATGGGCAAGAAATACCAGAAGTGTTCTTGAGCTTGAAGCCTGAATTTTTCTTTGATGCTTGGTGTTTCTTTTTCATTTCTATGAATTCATTTGTAAGTGTACGCTGCAACAATGTAGATGTTAAAGCATGAAACACAAGGGAAAAAGAGAATTTTTAGTTATTAGGAAGCTGTTAATGTGAAATCTGGTGGTTGTTCCCTTAACTGGCCCTGTATCTATCTTTGTGGTACTCCGTTTAACAGAAGCAGAACCATACATCCCACACCCTATAAATGCAAGTCTCCTATATCCTTGGTAGATGGCTTACTAAAAAAGAGGGCTTGTTCCTTTGCTAACTTTGGCCAAATTTCTTAGCCCTTGCTTCTGTTCAAACTATGATTCCTAGGTAAGGTATTACACTCTGCTATAAGCAACTAAAATCATGAGCTGCAAGGATTCTTATGCTAACGCGATCACACTACACTTCATTTCCAATGCATTCAATGACTGAACAAATGTCATTTGAAAGTACTTCCAAATTTGATTTTGGAGTAAATGGACTTTCTGGTCTGCACTTTGGTGTTTTTTTTTTTTTTTTTTTTTTTTTTTAACACAAAAGGTTTTGAACAATATTCTACAAGTGTACAGCCAGCTTTAGTTTTGTTGGTTGGCCCCCATTTCACAAAATGCAACAATTTAATTTCTACATTATTGCTTTTATAAATCAGTAGATAAACACCTACATGCATTTCTTTCCTTTTTTTTTTTTTTTTTTTTTAGATCTTTACTATATCTTTGCAAGACATTTCAGGCAATACATACATTTTAAATCTTGTCACATCATAATAAAAAGCGATGACTTTTGTGCATGATCAGGGTAGATTGTTAATCTTCATGGCATGAGCTAGCTTGCAGATGTGACCTGTACTCACTTTGGGGAACTAGAGCCTGGAGAATGCATTCATGTGGTTGTATACTAAGAGCTCTTTCACAGAGTTGATGAGCTAGATTGTGCAGACATATACTCATAGAAAGATGGGCTCTGTCAATCTGTGTATTCACAGAACTCATTTACAGACGGGGCTGGTAAGCACAGTAACCAATACAGGGATTCATTCCTGAGCAATTTGTGCATACCACTGCTTATTTGCGGGCTTACCCATGCTGCAAGTGATTGACTGTGCTGACCATCTGTTGATTGTTCGCTCTTTTTCCATGGAAACAGAAAACAAAAAAGTACTGCACAAGAAAATTAATTTGTGTGCAATCAAGCAGATATTTGCACTACATAGTTGAAGGTAACTTCAACTATGAAGGTAGATTGAATAAGAAAATTGTATAATGTATGGCCAGCAAGTACTCCACTAATTACATTTTTGTTGATAAGTGGCGTACCTCAGAAATTAGTACCTACAATATGGCGTATGCCAGAGTATACCATTCAGAACATGAGTAAGAAACAGAAAGATAGGTATTGACAAAAAGAAAAATTCCATGATTAAGTAATGCCTCGTTTCCACTGAGTGGTACGGTTCGGTACGGTTCGGTTCAGTACGGTACGGTTCGGAACGGCACACATTGCGTTTCCACTGCCAATAGTACCCTTTCATGATAGGCGTGGTGTAGCAGGAAAGCTGTGATGGACGATTCTCTGTCAACCAATCAAAGTTCTGCAGAGTGTAGCTCCACCCTGTTGGTACGGTACTAATGTGCTTGGTACCCCAACGAAAGGGTACCAAAAAGTAGTACGGTACGGTTCGGAATTAGGGTATCATTCATAATGGAAACGGCATAAATAGCGTACCGTACTGAACCGTACCGTACCAGAAAGCTCAGTGGAAACGAGCCATAAATGGCTTGTCCAACCACAAATTCTTATTTTTAAATTTAGTAAATTCTGGTGAGCTAAATCACCTAACCGTTTTTTTTTTTTGTCTCTCAGAAACTCTAGTTCTAAGGTCTTTACACTTCATTTCCAAAGTTTTCCAGCCTACTGCCACCATTAGAACTGGAACTGGTCTCCACTCTTTTTTATTTAATGTAGTTGTAAACCTTAGACATTAAATATGAACAAAGCAAATCCCTCTATAGTGTTTCTTTTTCTCAATAGAAGCACTAAGTGTCATCCCTGTCTGCCGCTTTGTTCCTCTGTTATCAGCACAAATCACTTCTGACATGTTTTCCTGACACCAAGAGAAAAATGATGACAGAGGAGGGATCTTCAGTTGATTGACAGCTTCCGCTCTGTTGCTGTGTGGAAGGGGGGGGGGGGGGAGTGTAGCTTTAGCTTTCCCCCATTTTTTCTGAACATCCAGACCAGCTTTATAATTCAGCACTTTGAACAAATGTGGAGAAGACTTTAGATAAACAGGTATTTATATAGGATGATTTGCTTCAAATCTGTGCGTCACATGAGGCCAGTCACTTCACTGGGTTTATGTAAGGGTGTACAATCACTTTAAGAAGGTGGCAACTGCAGGAGTAGGAAGACCAAGGTGGAGAGGAACACTGAAAGACCAAGGTGCGGTCAGGAAGAGAGCCTGGAACTAATTTTGCATTTGCAATCACCAGGAAATAAACACCCCCAAACTTCAGCTAAAAAGAAATATCACTTTTTGAAAGATTGGCCCTTTATGTACAGGGAGGTTGGAAGAATGTTGTTGTTTTTAAATTCGTTTTTAAGTTTATCTCTTGGCAAACTTTTTCTTCTTTCATTTATTGACGGGGATAGCTCCAGAATCTTCTTGACCATTGGGTTATGCTGCCCCCTAGAGGAGTAAGACACTACGCAGGAAAAAACTTTACTACGCCTATGGGGCAGTCCCAGGAGATATACTCCCACTCTCTGCTATTGGTACTCAGTTTTTTTTTTCTGCCTAGTTAGGAGTAAGGACCTAGTTCCTTGCTGGGATCTCTGGTCATAGCATTTTTTCCTTTTTAAATGGAATTTTTTTCCTTTTCTATTTTCTTTTCCTGTGAGAACCAAAATCAACTGCCGGACTGGATATTCAAGAACCTTATGGTCTTGCAGTCCGGCCTCAACGCCGCGCTAGGTCGGCCACGACCTAGCCCCAATGGACGGGGGCTGGCTGATGAGTTAAATGTCTTGCGAGGTCGCATGCGACCTGATCTCTGCCTGAATCGCAGCGGGCGTTTTGGCCCACAGCACCCCCATTCTGGTGGTTTGCCTGGAGTGGTGCCCATCTGGTTCCATGGTGTGGTAACTACTGTCCCCCCCCCCTCCCCTGGCGGTTTTCTGGGGTGGACCCGGGACGGTCATACTCCCTCCAGCCCTTCTGAACACTCACTGTGGGTTTTTCTGGCCCACCCCCACCTGACCGAAACCTATGTGAGGATGCCTTGCTGACACCAAAAAACCTATGTGAGGGAAACTTTAAACATGGAGAATGCAGCTGCTGCTGTGTCAGAGGCGCCGGTACCCTTTGGTACCTGCAGGTCCTCAAAAGCGGAAAAGGTATTCCCTTTTCCCGCCTACTGTGACAAATTTGTTGCGAGTCAGTGGGATTGTCCTAAATACAATATGGCGGTGCCTAAGTATTTCAATAGACAGTATTCTATGAGGGGTCTCTGTTGAATAAGTGGGCAGTCCCACCTGTGGTGGACTCTCAGGTTTCCAGACTGAATAAATCCATTCTACTTCACGATGGAGAAGTCTCCGGCCTTTAAAGATCCGGCCATCCTAGTGGTTTCAGACTGGCCTCGCCGGTGTTGTTATGCAGATCTGATACGGTTGGTCAATGATGCTCCTTCCTCTGAGAAGAGCTGTTGGCCCAAGGGCCAATCTTTCATCTTGCTTTTATAGGCGCTGGCTTTAATAGCTTAGCTGTCAAAAGCCAGGTGCTGAAGGTTAGAGTTTTGTCTGAATCAGTGATTCCCACGCTGCTGAAAGCTAGCAAATCTCCTTCTAGGAAGATTTACCATCACATTTGAAGAGCGTACTTTGTGTGGTGTGAATGTCTTGGGGTTCATCCCTGCTCCTTTTCGGTGGCCTGGAGTTGGCTTTTTTTTTCCCAACGAGGTGTTAGCAGCGTTTGACCTTTGATACCATCAGGGCCAGGTTTCGGCCTTGCCGGTTTTCTTTCAATGTCCTTTGGATACGTTTTCTTTGGTTCTCACTTTTGTAATGGGGGTTCGCCACTTGGCTCCCCCAGTGCGGTCTCAGTTGCCCCTATGCAATCTCAACTTGGTGCTGTCAGTTCTTCAGTAACCGCCTCTCAAAAATATTGGCGAGATTCCTCTGTTTACATTGTCCCAGAAGGTAGCCTTCTTGGTGGCTATTTCTTCTGGACGTAAGGTGTTGGAGCTGTCAGATTTGTCTTGTCGTTCACCTTACTTGGTGGTACACAGAGATAAAGTAGTGCTTCGCCCTTGTGAGTTGTTCCTTCCTAAGGTTGTCTCTGGTTTCCATCTGAATGAAGACATTGTGTTGCCTTCCCCGTGTCTTAAGCCTAGGCATCCTAAGGAGATTGCCTTGCGTTCTCTGGATGTGGTTTGGGCCTTCAGGGTGTACCTGGTGGCAACTGAGTCATTTAGGAAATCAGACTCACTACTTGTCCTTACCGATGGGCCTCGCAAGGGGTTGGCCGTGTCTGTCACAACCATTTCCAGATGGATCAGACAGACGGTGCAGGCCTATTCAATCAAGGGTCAGGTTCCTCCTTTACCAATTTAAAGCACATTCTACGCAGGCACTTAGTGCCTCTTGGGCCTTCCGCCATTAGGCGTCAGTGATGCAGTTTACAAGGCGGCCACTTGGTCGCCTGTGCACGCTTTCACAAAATAGATGTGCTGGCATGCAAGGTTTTGCAGGCTGCTGTTTGAGAGGACTAGTCCTCTTTGAGGGTGTATGTTTCAGGGGAGCTCCAGTCATTCCAGGTTGAGCTCCATGTTACTTGGTTGGCTAGGTTTAGTGTTTAAAAATCTTTTTCTGTTGTGTTTTTTTTTCACAACCCTCATGTTTTACACTGCATTTGGGAAGTCCCAATGGTCAAGAAGATTCTGGAGCTGTGTCTGTCAATGAACGAAAGAGAAAATTGGATTTTTGTCTCAAAAAATCCTTTTCTCTGCTGTTAATTGACAGACACAGCACCCGCCCCTCTATTAAGTTGGGTTATATTTCTTATGACACTGCTTGCAACAAAACTGAGTGCCTATAGCAGGAAGTGGGAGTATATTGTCACAGACTGCCCCATGGGCGTAGTAAAGCTTTTTCCTGCCTAGTGTCCTACTTCTGTAGGGGGCAGCATAACCCAATGATCAAGAAGATTCTGGAGCTGTGTCCGTCAATGAACATCAGAGAAAAGGATTTTACGGTAAGACAAAAATCCAATATTTTTTTTTTTTTTTGGATAGTGTGAGGAAGGGTTAGACCTTCAGTCAAGTTTTTTTTTTTTTTATTGCTGTCTGTATCCTCACCACTCTATTGGATTCACCATTCTATAGGAATTGACGATTTTGTCACAGAGAAACAAAGTGTGGGGAAATCCTCAATTTTACAATTGTCCCATGAACAAGTGGTAAGGATGAAATCGTCTAATGGTGACAAATGTCTAAGAGGAGAGTTTCTCACATTTGGACATTTCCTCTAACATCCTGCAAATGAAGGGAATTTTCCCCAATGGTATGCTCAGACAGCAAAAAAAAAAAAAAAAAACCCTGTAGGGTTTTTACCTCTTCCCTATTCCATCCAAATCTTAAAGTCGTTGTAAACCTCCATCATCAAATCTGAACAAAGCACATCATTTTGTAGTGTTTATCTCCAAAGCTCTTAGGCTGGCCATATGCGGTTTGAATCTCGACCGGCTCAGCAGGAACTGGCCAAGGTTCAAACTGTTAATGGGCAGACTGAATGTACCAAGTTGATCGATTGATCAACTTGGGTACAACCAGCCTGCCGGATTCTTTTGTGATTATTGCTCTCAGGAGAAGACATTTGCTGATTCCCCTGTTAGCATTGTGTGTGTTGATGGGGAAATTGTCTATGGCCTGCCTAAGGGTCCTTTCACATGGGTGTTCCACCCGGTAGACTCTGCTTTGCTCAGTGGGGGATCGATCCGTTGATCCCTGCTGAGCATGTGGATGATAGGTCTGTCCCTACTCGCTATGCTGAGATGGACCTGCCAGAGCCCCGCTCTCCTCAATGGGGAGATCTGATGAAAATGGACCATCTGTCCACTTTCATCCAATCCGCCAGACAGATGGAAAATAGGGCCACCATCCACCTTGGATTTCACGGGCAGGATCGGATCAGATAACAGCGGGTGTCAGCGGATATGTCACCGCTGACATCCGCTGCCCCATACATCCGCTGTATCATCAGAGGCTCTTCACTTCACTGGGTATATGAGAAGGTTTACAACCACTTTAAACCCACTTCAGTGGTATTTAGGCATTTTTGCCTATCTAGTGTTGTTTAGTAAATGTTTTAGTAGTATTGTTTACATTCGGGGATAATATTAACTATATTGGGGGATCATAGGATGTCTGTAATATGTATGAATTTACCTTAGCTTCTTTTTTACTGGTTACTGACCATGTTGTCTGTGCTCATGCTTCATTGAAAACAGCCTATACCAGAAACAGCTGCTTTAGTTTCTAATTACAGTAAGTAGTAATGTCCTGGGTCGCGCAGTGTCACGAGAGTGTACATCATTGAAAACCACGTGGCATTCATAGAATGTCATCAGAGGTGTCATCTGCCAGTCCTTGTGACATAGTGGAGTGTTAGCAGGCCAGACTGAGGTCTGTGTTCTGGGCTTTTAAGAGATACTAGTATCTTTGTGACACAAGTACTATACAAGTAAGCTGAGAGAGTGCATGTCTGTGCAGGTGATAAGAGAGCAGGATAGATTGGGCCTTCCTAAAAGGTCAGAAGCATAATGACTGGCGTGAATTTAGCTCTTGAGATTTGCTGCTCATATTTCAGAGGTTAAAGAACATACACGCCTCATAATCTGTTTACGAGAAACATAGTTAACACTAAATGTCCTGCTTAACAAACTACAATGCACAAACCTTATTAAAGGCTTGCCTTTTCAAATTCCCTACTATTTTCAGATTTAAATAATGCCAAATATTTATTTATATCCATGGTATGTTACTTTATCTTCACTATGGGGTAAGAAACATGTCAGTAAAAAATTCACTTTTTGGTACTTCAAGTCTGCATCCAACTATTAAGGAGAATTGGAACCTGTCTCGGCAGACTTTGGGCCTGTGTTGGAGACATCAGTTTATTATGAGATCATTAATAATTCATTGACCAGTACATATGACTTGCGGTTGACAACCTTCTGAACTTTACCTAAGCTACCTAAAGTGGGTTTTGCCACACAGACTGGTAAGGGAATGCAAAACCTGCTTACACGACCTTGTCCACTATTGGGTTAGGAAGATATTGGACAAAAAAAAAAATTATAGAGTCTTAAAATTCTCTATGTAAAGGGAGTTTACTGTACATGCTGCTGTGTGGAATGTCGAAGAGAAGTGTATTATGGTACGCTTTCCGCTGATGTAAATTCTTCCTGCATTCCAGCCATAGCAGTATGCGGGAGCAGTTTTTGATAAGAAACCATTCTTCTTGCTGTTTTGCTGCTCGCTATTTCTTATGCTTTTTTTTTTCTTCAGCAAATTATGGATGAGCACATTCCAGTTCTATTAACTTTTTGTAATTTACATGTTCATAATTATTTTTGCTTGCAGTTGTGTGTGCTTGTGTGTGAGTATGTGACAGCCAGACAGCTGGATGCATAGCTGTTATTCCTTGGAGCTCTTGGTGGCATTTCAGGGACTTGCACTTGCTTACAAAGATTCAACAGTTGCCAGTGGCTGGACAGCCTGCGAAGAAGTGTACACATGTATTGGCTGTTAGGACTGCCTAAAATGCCAATCCTGCTCTAACATGTAGGCCTTTCTATTAGATTTCTACAGTATGTAGATTAAAAGTAAAAAGTTAAAAAGGTCCTTGCACCAAAAGTGAAAAGTCTGCTTGGTCAATAAGGCCCCTCCTCCTTGCTGAAATGCCAAAAAAAAAAGCCTATGAAAACCCATGGGGGGGGGGGGGATGGGATAATATACATACCTTTCCCTGACTCCTAGGTGAACGCAACATCCTCATCCTAGCTAGATCTTGGGGAATGTTGAGTAGCCCAATTCTTGCTGAGAAGAGGATCCTGCTTTGTACTGCAACATCTTCCCATGAGAGTTGAAGTACTTGGGATCTTGTAAGCAGGATAATGATGTCCCCCTCACTCACGCAATATTATTTGACTTTTTATTGTACAAGTGTTTTTTTTTTTTTTTTTAACACCTTTCCACCACTGCCTCCTGACCTTCTAAATGCTGAGAGGAGGAGGCGGCCATTCAGGTCATGTGACCGCTGTGATCAGCTTTCCACAGCGGTCACATGATTGGAAAGATCCTGATCACAAGTATGCATCAGGAGCTTTCAAATCCCCAACTGTAACTTATATACACCCTCTCCGCATTAAAGCCCACCTGCCTAGAGGCCGCATATATGCTCCACATTGGCTAGTAAAGGTTAAAGTATAACAAAAGGCTTCCCTTCCCCGTTGGAGGGGGATTGTCACGCCTGTCAGGTTTTTTTTTTGCTGTATGTTTCCCGTTGGGGAGATCCACCCTCTCTGTTTAACATTGTGAATGAAAGTGAAAGAAAAATCCAAATTTTGTTTATCTCCTGAACAGTAGTAAACCGAAAAATATCCAGTGGGGACTTGTTCTGAAGACCCTCATGACAGCCAGGAATTTCCTCACTTTTGAGGGGTTTCCCCCTTACTTCCTGTTTTGGATTTTGGAACAGGACGAGAAGGAAACCTTCCCCAATGGACACAGATGGCAAAAAAACTCATAGGAGTTATAAACTTCCCTTACTCCCCTTAGAAAAAAAATAAAAGTTTTATTGGTTCTACTCTAAGTGTTTATTTCAATGTATGGTGAGTGGTGACCGTCTACATTTAAAAGGTTGACCGTGCATGGAGTGCAAATAATAAAAATAGAAATATTAGCTAATAAAAATTCTGTGCCTCTGATACGTGTTAATTGCCATAAAAGTTTAAAAAACAAAAGCTATACTTGTCTAAACGTCTCTGGGCTAGACCACTACAACAAATTCCCATGCTACTGCCAAATATGATCACCACATTCACCGTTTATATATATTTTTGTGAAGTCACTCCCATAAAGTGTTTGCGTACTACCTCTCGTGTATCCCCTTAGTCCTTCACTTCTATCTGATTGTTACAAATATTTGCATTTTGCCAATCCTTAACTATCCTCTTCTAGTAGGTATATACACTACTGTAGGCAGGTTTGAGTTTGAAAAAAAAAAAATGCTGTACATTAGGAATACTTTCGGGAGTGTTAATAGTTTATTTTTATCAATCACCAAAATAGAAAGTAAATGAACAGAAGAAAAATTCAAATCAAATTAATATTTGGTGTGACCACCCTTTGCCTTCAAAAAAACATCAATTTTTCTAGGTACACATGCACACAGTTTTTGAAGGAACTCGGCAAGTAGGTTGCTCTAAACATCTTGGAGGACTAGCCACCGATCTTCTGTGGATCACAGGCCTCTCCGATGGTATGACATAATGGATAAATATCTGCCTGTATCTCTCAGCATTGAAGACACCATTGATCCTAACCAAATCTGCAACTCCCTTTGCAGAAATGCAGCCCCAAGCTTGCAAGGAACCTCCACCATGCTTCATTGTTGCCTGCAGACACTCTCCAGCCCTTCGGCAAACAAACTGCCCCCTGCTACAGCCATATCTTTCACATTTTTACTCGTCAGTCCACAGCACCTGCTGCCATTTTTTCTGCACCCCAGTTTCTAGGTTTTAATTTACATGTTGGAGGTATGGCTTTTTGCCCGTAAATCTTCCATGAAGACCACTTCTGGCCAGACTTCTCCAGATAGTAGATGGATGTACCTGGATCCCACTTGTTTCTGTCAGTTCTGTGTTGATTGCACTGCTGGACATCTTCAGGTGTCAAAGGGAAGTAAGCATGATGTGTCTTTCATCTGCTGCATTGTTTCCTTGGATGACCACAATGTATACGGTCCTCAACGTTACTTGTTTTTTTGTGCTTCACTAAAAGAGCTTGAATAGCACATCTTGAACCCCCAGTTTTCTTTGAAATCTTTGTCTGGGAGAGATTATGCTGATGCAGTATACCTTTTGTTCTGTTGCTGTGCTCATTTTTGCCATGGTGTATGACCTGTGAGATGATACGGTATTCCACAACCTCACCTTAGTGGCAGAATTTGGTTGTTTCTCACCCAATTTTAAGCCTCCAACACGTCATCTGTGACACGAGGGGGCGGGGTCTCCTGATGACATCACCTGGCGGACACGCCCACAATGGCTATATAACAAGCTGCAGAGACCGGAGACCGGCATAATCACCGGAGACATCGGAGGAGGACCGGAGGAAGAAGAAGAGCCGAGGGCAAAAGAGCAGAAGAGTGGACCGCAAAAGAGCAGAAGACCAGAAGAGCGGAGAGGGAGAAGACCAGAGCGGAGAAGACCGGATGAAGATTTTTAATAAACTTTCCAAAACGTCTCCTGTCGTTATTTACATACACTGCCTTTTATGGGGTGAATGGGTAGGGGTACAGTGTACCCCATACCCTTTCACATAGAGAGGGGGTCCGGGATCTGGGGGGCCACCCTTGTTAAAGGGGGCTTCCAGATACCGAAAAGCCCCCTGCCCGCAGACCCCTCAACCACCGGCCAGGGTTGTGGGATGAGGCCCTTGTCCTCATCAACATGGGGGCAAGGTGCTTTGGGGTGGGGGGATGCAGAGCTCCCCCTGCCCCAAAGCACCAACACCCCCCCATGTTGAGGGCATGTGGCCTGTTATGGTCTGGGGGGGCTACTAGCTCGTCCCCTCCCCCTTCCTGCCCTACCGGGCTGCATGCTCAGATAAGGGTTTGGTATGAATTTGGAGGGGGACCCCATGCCGTTTTTTCAGCGTGGGTCTACCTTCAAATTCCATACCAGACCCGAAGGGGCCCCCACACAGTTTTTTTCCCCATTTTTGGCATGGAGTTCCCCCTCAAGATTCTCACAGCGCAAGTCGCACTACAAGTCGGATCATCCTGATCCACTTGCGGTGCGCCTTCCATTCAAATCAATAGGCTCCCATAGGGAACCATTGATTTTGAATGGAGGCAGAAAAAACGCTTCTAAAAGCAACGTGGCCAAATGTGCAATAACGCCAATGGAAAAAGCTACTAAAAGCACGTTTAATAGCTGCTTTTTCCCGGAATCAGAACTAGCTTTGCGGCACGTTTTTTTCTAACGTCCCGTGTACATGTAGCATTATTCTACAAAATTCCTGATTTTGTGCAAATGTACAAAGTGTGCAAGTATAAGAATTGATGCTGGTTTTAAGCCAAATATTAAACTGGTGTAGATTTTTCATTCACTTTGCATTTTGGAATTGATAAAAATAAAAATATATTTCTCTTACGTCCTCCGACAGTCGCCGCCACTTCATAATCTTCACTAATGGGGTAATTGACCTTTTTCTCCGCAGGAGTAGCTAGGCAACAAGATTTGTTTAATATAAAAGCTTTTAGCATATCGCACCCCTAGGGGGTGGTCCCCTCAGTCAATACCTCCCTGCTTACTGCATTCTCAACTCAGTTTCTAATGCCTAGCTTAGGAGTAGCAGGCTGTTCCTGTGCTGGGGCTTTTCAGTCTCAGCCTTCTATCATCTTTTTTGATTTTATTTTGAGTATTTTTTCTCTTTCTTTTACTTAGCTGTTCTTTTATTCAGCATTAGTTTAGTTTCTTCGGATGAAGATGTTATGCGGAGCTGGGTCTCGGACTGGCCACCCTGGATCCCAGGGCTCAGGGCCAGGGGCTTCCCAGCCTGCCATCGAGCGTTCAGCTCAGGTTTCCCTGGCATATTGAACGACCCATCCCTGTTCGCTGCAGGGATGCTGCCTGTGAGGTGGCTACCTCACCGGACGCCATTTGCGGTTTCGCACAGCAGTTCCACTGCGTCCCGGCTGCGACACTCCCTGTCCTCAGTGCAGCGGTTTGGTAGCTGGAGAAGGCTCCCCACGCCATCCGGACTGGTAAGTGCACTTCTATGTGGGGACCTGTCTGTTTTGGGGGCTCTCCCGCTCTGCTATGTGAAAGTATGGGACAGACTGGGCTTTGACATGCTTTGCGGCGACCGCTACTGCGGTCCGCCATGTTTTTGCGGCAATTTATGGTGACCGGCCCTGTGTGGTACGGCGCGGTGTTTTGGCGCCAAACGCCGCCATTTTAGCGCCGATCGCATACAGCCACATGTCGGCGCCATTTTCTCATTGCCTGAATCCCTCAGCCGAGCGGCCATGTTTGTGTAGCCTGCATAGGCTTCATAGGGCGGTCAGTCATTGCATCACTTCCTTTTGCTCTGGAACAGCGATCGGTGGCAGCAGCACTGTGTGGTCTCTCCAGGTTTTTACCTTTTTTTCCTGTATTCCTTGCCCAGTGTCTTTATCCCTGTGGGGGTCGGTTCATACAGTAGTGTGCGGTGGGCTACGCTCGCCGCGGTCTTAAAGGGGCAGTTCTCCTTTTTGTCAGTATTGCTGGGGCATGGATTCTCAGGATTGCAAGTTTCCTGCCACCCTGGTGGGGGGCCAAGGGGCTGCTGCATCCCCCGAGGGGGCTGATCTGGCTGCTATTGTGGCAAATTTGGCTTCTCAGGTGCAGATGCTAATGGCTGATCGATCCGCAAAACGGCCCAGATTGTCTTATTTCCTCTGATTCAGAGGGTGATGGGGCTGCTATGGCTGGAGTGCCCTTCTCAGGATCTCGTTCATCTCTAGACCTTGGGGGG
This sequence comes from Pelophylax lessonae, assembly GCF_965119305.1. Classification (NCBI taxonomy): domain Eukaryota; kingdom Metazoa; phylum Chordata; class Amphibia; order Anura; family Ranidae; genus Pelophylax; species Pelophylax lessonae. The sequence goes on from NC_138776.1 coordinate 153,328,752, forward strand.
TCTGAGGGGGAGGCTGAGGTAGAAGGGGTTGATAATTCTCCCCCTGGCTCGCCTGAAGAGCTTGCACTCATGGATGAGCTGGTTGCTTCTATCAAGGAGACGCTGCATTTGCAGGAGGAACCATGTCCTCCTGCTTTGATGTCCTCTTAAGGGACGCAAAGGAAACGCAAAACAACGCAGGTTTTTCCTTGCTCTGCGGAATTTCAGCGCGCTGTTGATGAGCAATGGCGCAATTTAAAGAAGCCCTTTACTGTGCCAAGTAAGTTCAAGCTGCGTTATCCCTTTACACCCACCGCGGATGAGCGTTGGTGTGTGCCGCCTCAGGTGGATCACGCGGTGGCGGTTTTGAATAAATCTACTGCGATCCCTGCTGAGGATACCCGGTGTTCCGGGACCCTACGGACAGGAGATTGGAGTCTCTGCCCCGTCATGCTTATACGGTTGCTGGTTCTATGCTGAAACCTATTTTTGCTTCCATTATGGCAGCCCAAGCTGTTGCGGATTGGACGCAGGTGCTCAGGCGCACCCTGGTGGCTGACTCTGCCCCACCGACCACGTTGGCTATGGTGGATCAAATTCATCAGGGTGTCATGTATTTGTGCGATGCGGACTTGGATTTAGTTCCTTTGGCTGCACGCCTCTCAAGTGTGGCGGTATTGAACCGTCGCCTGATATGGCTGAAATGTTGGTCGGTTGACCAATCTTCTCGCAAGACTTTAGCTAATTTGCCTTACGCGGGATCTCGCCTTTTTGGCGAGTCCTTGGATACTCTGATAAAGGGAATTTCCGGGGGTAAGAGCACTCTCTTACCCCAAACTCAAAAGAATACGTTTGTTCGCAGTAAGAATACCTCGTTCAGGCCCTCTCAGGGGTCCTTTCGTGCCTTTCGGTCGCACTATAAGGGCAAGCCCTTCAAGGGCCACAGCTCCCAGAAGAAGCCGTGGGCAGGTAAGCAGAAGTCCGGTCAGTCCGGGTCCGCTGCCCATTCCAATTCGGCCTGAAGGGGCGCCCTCACCCGTTTCTGGGGTGGGGGACGTTTGCTCGGTTTTCTTCAACCCTGGCTGGCTCGCATTCGGGACAGGTGGATTCAGGAAATCGTTCGATCTGGTTACAAGATCGAGTTTCTCTCTCGGCCGGCGGGCAGATTTTTCCCTCAAACCTTCAGCTATCTCCGGAGCGCTTGCAGGATCTGCACCTGGCGGTGCGGGACCTGCGGGCCCAAGGAGTGGTGGTTCCGGTGCCTCATCGGGACAGATTTCGGGGGTTCTATTCCAATCTGTTCACTGTGCCCAGAAAGGAGGGCAAGGTACGTCCGATTCTGGACTTAAAAGCTCTGAACCTCTTTGTGCGGGTTCGCAAGTTCCGCATGGAATCCCTACGATCAGTGGTGGCTGCTCTGGTTCTGGGGGAATTCATGGCCTCCATCGACTTGATGGATGCGTACCTTCACATCCCCATTTTCGAGGGTCACCAGAGGTTCCTTCGATTCGCCATTGCGGAGGATCATTACCAATTCGTGGCGTTACCCTTTGGTCTCGCTTCGGCTCCGCGGGTTTTCACCAAGGTGCTTGCGCCGGTCCTGGCTTTATTGAGAGCCCAGGGCATCTCTGTCTTGGGGTATCTGGACGATATCTTGATTCGGTCTGTGACCAGTCAGGGCCTGGTGAACGACCTGTCCATCACGATGCAGACACTGCAGGAGTTCGGTTGGACGATAAATTTTCCGAAGTCGACGCTGTGTCCGCCGGTTCGTCTTCCCTACCTGGGGATGATCCTGGACTCTGTTCAAGCGAAGAGACACTTCAGAGCGAAGTCGGGTCCCTCAGGGACAATCAGTGCTCGTCCCTCCAGACGTGTATGAGGTGTCTGGGATTGATGGTCTCGGCTTTCGAGGCGATTCCCTTCGCCCAGTTTCACACGCGGGATCTTCAGGCGGAGGTCTTGGCCAAGTGGGACGGGCGTCCGCAATCTCTGGAGCTGCGGGTTTCGTTGAGCCGCCTCACCCGAAGGGGTCTTTTATGGTGGCTCCAGTCCCCGGCGGTGTCGGGGGGCAAGTCCTTTCGTCCTTTGTCGTGGACGGTGATCACCACGGATGCCAGCCTGTCGGGCTGGGGTGGTGTTCTGGGCGTTCTGTCCGCCCAGGGAACTTGGAATCCTCCCTCCCGATCAACATTCTGGAATTACGAGCGATAAATCTTTGCCTTCTGCGTTGGACGGGCAGACTTCAGGGTCGTCCGGTTCGGGTGCAGACGGACAATGCCACAGCGATGGCCTACATCAACCACCAAGGGGGCACCAGGAGTGCCCGAGCAGCTCGGGAAGTAGCCGACATTCTGTCTTGGGCCGAGACGCACGTCCCGGCGATATCTGCAGTTCACATTCCGGGGGTGGAGAAGTGGCAGGCGGACTATCTGAGTCGCCAGACCCTGGACCAGGGGGAATGGTCCCTTCACCCGGATGTCTTTCAGATGTTGTGCGCGAAGTGGGGTTCTCCAGATGTGGACCTGTTCGCGTCTCGTCTAAACAACAAGGTGGAAAGGTTCGTGGCAAGGACGCGCGATCCTCGGGCAGACGCCTCAGACGCGTTAGTGGCGCCCTGGCATCAGTATCGTCTGATGTATGCCTTTCCACCGATTCAGCTGCTGTCCAGGCTCCTTCGCAGGTTGGCCTCGGAACCGCACACGGTGATTCTGGTGGCGCCCGACTGGCCTCGCCGATGTTGGTACGCAGACCTCGTGAATCTGGCGGTCGACGCTCCGTGGCGTCTGCCTCTTCGGGAAGATCTCCTGTCTCAGGGAACGATATTCCATCCTGCTTTACAGTCGCTGGCTTTAACGGCCTGGCTGTTGTAAGCCAGGTCCTGAAGGATAGGGGTCTCTCCCCTGAGGTCATTCCCACTTTGATCAAGGCTAGAAAAGCCTCTTCGGGGAAGATTTACTACCGTACTTGGAAGGCGTATTTTGCCTGGTGTGAGTCCAGGGGGTTTTCCCCTCGCTCATACTCGGTGTCGAGAGTGTTGGCTTTCCTTCAAACGGGCGTGGACCAGCGTTTGGCGTTGGCCACGATTAAGGGTCAGATTTCTGCGCTGGCCGTTCTCTTTCAACGCCCTGTGACGTCTAATTCTTTGGTTAGCACCTTTGTTCAAGGGGTGCGACACTTGGCCCCTCCTCGGAGGGACCCTTTGCCTCCATGGGACTTGAACCTTGTTCTGTCCGTGTTGCGGCATGCTCCCTTTGAGAAGATCAGGGAGATCTCGTCTCTGTTGTCCAAGAAAGTTGCTTTTTTGGTGGCTATCACTTCGGCTCGCAGGGTATCGGAGCTGGCGGCTTTGTCCTGCAGCTCTCCCTACTTGGTGATTCACTTGGATAAGGTGGTCTTACGACCTAACCCTTCTTTTCTTCCGAAGAGGATCTCGAAATTTCACCTCAATGAGGATATTGTCTTGCCTTCGCTTTGCGCGAAGCCTAAGCATCCAAAGGAGGTGGCTTTGCATTCCTTGGATGTGGTTCGGGCGATCAGAGTTTACCTGTCGTCGACGAAATCCTTTCGCAAGTCGGATTCTCTATTTGTCCTTCCAGAGGGACCTCGGAAGGGCATGGCGGCGTCGGCTGCTACCATCGCCAAATGGATCAGACAGACCATTGTGCAAGCCTATGCTTTGAAGGGGAAGGTTCCTCCTTTCCCTGTGAAGGCGCACTCTACCAGGTCTCTGAGTACGTCTTGGGCCTATCGTCATCGGGCTTCTGTGGCCCAGGTGTGTAAGGCGGCGACTTGGTCGTCCGTTCACACCTTCTCAAAATTTTACAAGGTGGATGTTCAGGCGTCGGCAGATGCTTCCTTTGGCCGTAAAGTTCTTAGTGCGGCAGTGCCTTAGGGTCCCTTGTTGGGTCCTTGGCTGTTGGGGTGTTTTTACCCCTAGGTTACTTGTTCTTCCTGGGTTGTTGCTCCTGTTGAGCACTTTTTTCCTGTTGCCCAGTTGGTTTTCTTACCTTGGTAAGGTGCCTTTTTCTGATGTGGGTACTGCGTTGCTTTAGGCGCGGCTGCGTTTTTCCCACCCCTCATGTCTACACTGCTCTGGGACGTCCCCATTAGTGAAGATTATGAAGTGGCGGCGACTGTCGGAGGATGTAAGAGAAAACGGAATTTTTGTAAAATCTTACCTGTAAAATTCCTTTCTCTGAGTCCTCCGACAGTCGCCGCCCCCGCCCCTCTTTTGGGGTTTGTTTATGTACTCTACTGCTATGCTACTGAAACTGAGTTGAGAATGCAGGAAGCAGGGAGGTATTGACTGAGGGGACCACCCCCTAGGGGTGTGATATGCTAAAAGCTTTTATATTAACAAATCTTGTTGCCTAGCTACTCCTGCGGAGCAAAGGTCAATTACCCCATTAGTGAAGATTATGAAGTGGCGGCGATTGTCGGAGGACTCAGAGAAAGGAATTTTACAGGTAAGATTTTACAAAAATTCCGTTATTTGTGAAAGCATTTTTACTTTACAGCATTTCTTCACAGCTGCCTAAAACCTTTGCACAGTACTGTATGTTAAGCCTAAACCCAGTTTTACATTGTTTAGGTTTCAGGGTCAAGTAATTGTACCTAAAATCCTTTGTGATATTTATATACAGTAACCCTTCTATAAATTTATATAACTTGAATAAAGTTAACTGTAATTTGTGAAGTGTCCACCTTTTATCTTCCATCAGAGACCGACCTTACCTTACCGACCTTACCTATAAAGTGCACTGTAATACAGCTAGCAAATGTCTATTACCTGTTGATCCTGCCAGTTTCAAACTTCTCCTTTTATTGTTGTTATTATAATATCTGCAAATTAGCTGTTCTCCTTGCCCTATTTCACCACCGACAATAGCGTACATTGATTACACACAGAACCTGAAAAGTAGTTCTCTCTACCATCGCTCTATTTTCACAGTGTTACTGTGTGGGGTTCTTACAGAAACCTAGGCCTCGGCTTTGCTTACCCACAGTGCTTGGGCCTCAGCCTTCTTCCTGTTGCTCTGAAACCACAACTAAGAGGATAAAATAACTTCCAATGAAATATAAACCAGTTTATTTTACCACATCCAAAATTACAATTGCCTAAAGATATGGCCTGCATAGTGAGAGGTTCCATTGCAGGCAGCCACCCTTCCCATGGACACAGGTAACCCCTCGGCCCAGTTGCTAATGTTTCAAACTGAGAACAGTTCTGCATCAGGAGAAGGGCACTATGCACAAAATCCCTCCTATATATAGATGTCCATATTACCCCTTATTATAAATTTGTATTTTTTTTTTTATACGGAGTCATAAAAAAATAAATATGCTGCCAAAAATTATAAATACTGTAATATCTGATGGAGACCAAGGAACGATTTGTCAATATTTGATTGACACTCTTGTCAACCGCCTGCAGGTGTTCCTGTATTGGGCTTACAGTACACTGTGGTTACACAATATGCTTCTAAGGTCAAATTGTTCAGCCAACACTCTTAACAGCCTCTACCACTGGGAAAAGCCAAAGGGAGTATGAGAATTGCAGTCTTGACACCATCACTCACAATCTGCTGTCGCATTGCCCCGCCCAGAGCCCTTTCTTGCAGCCTAGTAGCATCTTACTGGTCTTGTGACCACAAACTTAAGAGGGAAAACGGTGTTTGCTGAAAATAATGTTTTAACATATTTTTGTGTGTCCTAACTGCAATATCCATGGTATTTCCTGTAATATCAGTGCTGGACAGGGTTCCCCGATCCTTAAATTTTGTGTATCTGGTGCGCTTTAATGTGTTAATGCATTGCGTCTGTCTTTTGCATTGTGCGTTGAAAAAAAAAATGCATGCATGCATGAATGAACAATTGTGTCACTGTAAGACATCAATTAACCAGTATTTGTTAATTTGTGGCACTGTGGTAATGTGAGTCAGTTGTATGGTTCATGTTGTGATGTTGGCTTTGGGTTTTTTCTTCTGTAGTCCTTGTGTTATTGATCAGGTTCAGGTATATCTTAGAGTAAGTCCACCCAGTAGTGATATCAAGGTATGGAAGGACATTGGTAGTTGGAATCTTTAAATGTAATCCTAATATCTCTAAGGTCGCATGCACTTTGGCTGTTTTTAAAGCTGTCCCTAGGGCTGCCTGGCATTTTTTTTCTTCTTCTCTGCCTCCAAATGACCCTCCTTGTTAGCCTATGTGTCCATGCACACATAGGCGTTTAGAGGCAGAAAAAAAAAACCCCACTGCCTTTGCGTCCAAAAGCAGCTGCATTTTGGCATAAAAAACATTTCACGCCATCTAAACGTGCATTAACATTAGGTGAGTTTAGCGCTTGAGTGTTAATTCATTTCAATTACCAAAATAAATTCTTATTCTGGCCAATGAAATAAATAAAACAGCAAAGCAAGTGACATATCTAAATGCCCTTAAACGCATTACACATGTTCACAAGTATCAAGCTTGTTTTTTCTGCCAAAAGTCAGCTACAAGGAGTTTAGGAGAGCTGGGCAAACTCCCTTTGTGCATGAGGCTTTAAAGACTATAGTTAAAACTTGGAACTGGCCCCCTACCACCTCTAACCTGCAGGTGGGAGTCTATCTTCCACTTTGTTCTCTGCACTGAATATCATACATTTAAAAGTTTAGAAACTTCATGGCTATGACAAGAAGGGGGAGCTGGGATTATATCTCTACTGTAGTCCACCAGAGAAATAAGAATCCAGTGAGTGACTTTTCCTTCTGATGTCTATTCCGTACTGAAATATCATTTTAAGTGTACTCACCATTTTATTGGAATGAGAATAAAACATTCACCAGTACAGTGCCTTGCGAAAGTATTCAGCCCCCTTGAACTTTGCGACCTTTTGCCACATTTCAGGCTTCAAACATAAAGATATAAAACTGTAATTTTTTTTGAAGAATCCACAACAAGTGGAACACAATCATGAAGTGGAACGAAATTTATTGGATATTTCAAACTTTTTTAACAAATAAAAAACTGAAAAATTGGGTGTGCAAAATTATTCAGCCCCCTTAAGTTAATACTTTGTAGCGCCACCTTTTACTGCGATTACAGCTGTAAGTCGCTTGGGGTATGTCTCTATCAGTTTTGCACATCGAGAGACTAAAATGTTTGCCCATTCCTCCTTGCAAAACAGCTCGAGCTCAGTGAGGTTGGATGGAGAGCGTTTGTGAACAGCAGTTTTCAGTTCTTTCCACAGATTCTCGGTTTGATTCAGGTCTGGACTTTGACTTGGTGATTCTAACACCTGGATATGTTTATTTGTGAACCATTCCATTGTAGATTTTGCTTTACGTTTTGGATCATTGTCTTGTTGGAAGACAAATCTCCATCCCAGTCTCAGGTCTTTTGCAGACTCCATGAGGTTTTCTTCTAGAACGGTCCTGTATTTGGCTCCATCCATCTTCCCATCAATTTTAACCATCTTCCCTGTCCCTGCTGAAGAAACCATGATGCTGCCACCACCATGTTTGGCAGTGGGGATGGTGTGTTCAGGGTGATGAGCTGTGTTGCTTTTATGCCAAACATAATGTTTTGCATTGTTGCCAAAAAGTTTGATTTTGGTTTCATCTGACCAGAGCACCTTCTTCCACATGTTTGGTGTGTCTCCCAGGTGGCTTGTGGCAAACTTTAAATGACACTTTTTATGGATATCTTTAAGAAATGGCTTTCTTCTTGCCACTCTTCCATAAAGGCCAGATTTGTGCAGTATACGACTGATTGTTGTCCTATGGACAGAGTCTCCCACCTTAGCTGTAGATCTCTGCAGTTCATCCAGAGTGATCCTGGGTCTCTTGGCTGCATCTCTGATCAGTCTTCTCCTTGTATGAGCTGAAAGTTTAGAGGGACGGCCAGGTCTTCGTAGATTTGCAGTGGTCTGATACTTCTTCCATTTCAATATTATTGCTTGCACAGTGCTCCTTGGGATGTTTAAAGCTTGGGAAATCTTTTTGTATCCAAATCCAGCTTTAAACTTCTCCACAACAGTATCTCGGACCTGCCTGGTCTGTTCCTTGTTCTTCATGATGCTCTCGGTGCTTTAAACGGACCTCTGAGACTATCACAGTGCAGGTGCATTTATACGGAGACTTGATTACACACAGGTGGATTCTATTTATCATCATTAGTCATTTAGGTCAACATTGGATCATTCAGAGATCCTCACTGAACTTCTGGAGAGAGTTTGCTGCACTGAAAGTAAAGGGGCTGAATAATTTTGCACGCCCAATATTTCAGTTTTTTTTTTAACAAAGTTTGAAATATCCAATAAATTTTGTTCCACTTCATGATTGAGTCCCTCTTGTTGTTGATTCTTCACAAAAAATTACAGTTTTATATCTTTATGTTTGAAGCCTGAAATGTGGCAAAAGTTCGCAAAGTTCAAGGTGGCTGAATACTTTTGCAAGGCACTGTATATTGGCTCAAATGTCATTCACCTTTCCTTCTGTATGTGAAGTATATTTGATGTTCTGGCTATTTGTATAGTATCTGTGCGTGAGACCTTAAAGATGGAGGATGCAGCTGTAACAGGGACGCAGGTTCCTGTTGGCATTTACAAGCCATCTAGAGCCGCCAAGGTGTTTCCCTTCCCTGGTTATTTTGACAGAATGTCGCTAAGGAGTCTGAACGACCAAAGTGACCTCTCGGGGGTCCCTAAGCAATTTACTAGGCTTTACCCCTATGAGGAATCCCTTATTAAGAAGTGGACCATCTGGTCCAGGGGCTGCAGTTTATCTGTACTGTTACTTAAATGCTAGTCTGCGGACCAGACTTATAAAAAGGCCTTGACTGATCTCCCCTTTAAGGGGATCACCTGTTTGAGACTACCCTGGATAACATCATTAAAGGTCACACAGGGGGGAAGAGTACTTTTCTTCCACAGGCTACTAAGGGCAAAGACGTAGGCCCTCCTTCTCAGCTGATACGTTTTTTCGTCCCTAAGGGTCAACTGACAAGGGCTCGAAGCCTTTCAGGGCCTCCTTTGGAGAATCCAAATGAACCTGGTCTGACTAGCCGAGAGCGGGCTTCTCCAGACCTGCGGACAAGGCTCCTTCAGCATGAAGATGCGCCCTCACCCGTATTGGGGGTGGGGGGACGTTTTCGCTGGTTTCCGGGTCCTTGGAGTTTCCTGATACAAGACAAGTGGGTCCCCAAAGTCATTCGGTCCGGCTACAAAATCGAGTTTCGCTCTTTTCTTCCCAGCAAGGTTCTTTCCTTCCAACTTGCGCCTGTCCCTGGACCACTTACAGGGTCTGTTTGGTGTGGTACAAGACCTGTTACTTCAAGGGATGATTGTCCCGGTTCTGACTACGGAACGTTTTCAGGGTTTTTACTCAAACCTGTTTACAGTTCCCAGGAAAGAAGTCAAGGTGCGTCCAGTCCTGGACCTCAAGGCGTTGAACTGCTTTGTGTGGGTGCAGAAGTTCAGGATGTAGTCCATTCGCACTGTGGTGGCATCCCTGCATCAGGGGAATTTTCTTGCCTCTATCGACATCAAGGATTCTTACCTGCACATTTCAATGTGTGTCGGTCATCAGAGCTTCCTCCGCTTTGCTGTGGGAGAGGATCATTATTAGTTTGTGGTGTTACCCTTTGGTCTCGCCTCTACTCCTTGGGTCTTCACAAAAGTGTTAGCCCCGGTGTTAGTACTGTACACCAAATGGGGATCACGGTACTGGGCTACTTGGACGACCTCCTTCTGTGAGCTTAGTCTCATACTGCTCTGGTGGAAACCTGAAATAAGAATTTTGAGGGAGTTCGGCTGGATTCTGAATTTTTCAGAAGTCTGCTCTGGTTCCGTCCACAAAGCTGGACTATCTGGGTCTGACTTTGGACTCGGCCTTAGCCAGAGTGCTCCTTCATCTGGACAAACTCCAGAAATTGCAAGCTGCATTTCTTCTCCTGCCGTCCAGCAGATGGTCATCCCTTCGGACTTGCATGTGGACGCTGGACCTAATGGGGTCTACCTTCGAGGCGTTTCCGATTGCACAGTTACATACGAGGTCCCTGCAAGGGAGATTCTGGCCAAATGGGACAAGACTCCACAGTCTCTTGACAATCGGATCTGGCTAAACCAGGGAACGAACGAGTCCCTGATATGGTGACTTCGCTCTCCGGCGCTTCGCCTTGGCAAATCCTTCCTTCCTTTTGTATTGGACAGTTGTCACCACGGATGCCAGCCTGTCTGGCTGGGGAGGCATCCTCGGCAAAAATTCTGCCTAGGATCTGGACACTGGAGTCCAGACTACCGATCAATGTCTTGGAACTCTGAGCGATCAGACTGTGCCTGGACTATTGGACAGATCGTCTTCAGGGATGTCCAGTGCGCATTCAATCGGACAATGCCACAGCCGTGGCTAATGTCAATTACCAAGGGGGCACAAAAAGTGTGCTGGCGGCTCTAGAGGTATCCGGCATTCTAAGGTGGGCAGAGTGGTTCGTTCCAGCCCTCTCCGCCCTACACATTCCCGGGTGGAAAACTGGCAGGCGGATTACCTCAGTCGGCAGGCGTTGGACCAAGGGGGATGGTGTCTTCATTTAGAGGTTTTTCATCAGTTGTGTCTCCGGTGGGGCATCCCAGAGGTGAATCTGTTGGTGTCTCGGCTTAACAGAAAGGTGCAGAGGTTTGTGGCTCGGTCACTGGATCCTCTGGCGGATGCCACAGATGTGCTGGTGGCACCATGGGGTCAGTATCGTCTGATTTACTCCTTCCCTCTCAAGCTTCTGCCAAGATTTCTACACAGGATCGAGACAGAAGGGATTTTGGTCAACTTAGTGGCTCCAGACTGGCCTCGCCAGGCTTTGTACGCCGATCTGGTGCTGGTCGCCAACATTCCTTTTGAGCTTCCTCTCGGGGAGGACCTGCTGTTCCAAGGACCAATCTTCCATCCTGCTTTACAGTCGCTGGCTTTCACGGCTTGGCTGTTGAATGCCAGGTGCTGATGGATAGAGGTTTATCTGAGGCAGTGATTCCAACGCTGTTAAAAGCTAGGAAATCTACTTCTAGGAAGATCTACCATCGTATGTGGAAGACGTACATTGCATGGTGGTGCGAGTCTCTTGAGGTTCATCCTCGCTTCTTCTCGGTGGCTCGGATCTTGACCTTCCTTCAACAGGGGGGGGGGGGGGGGGTTTGAGCAGAAATTGGCCTTGAGTACCTTTAAGGGCCAGGTGTCGGCTTTGGCGGCCATTTTCCAACGACACTTGGCCACACACTCCCTGGTGCGTACCTTTCTTCAGGGGGCCTGACAATAGGTCTCCATTTCCGCCTTGGGACCTCAATTTGGTGATTTCAGTCCTCCAGGAGATTTCCTTGCTTATGCTGTCTCAGCAGGTGGCTTTTTTTTTTTTTTTTGGTGGCTATCACCTCTGCTCGCACGGTGTCAGAACTGGAGGCGTTCTCCTGTCATTCACCTTAATTGGTGATTCACAGAGATAAGGTGGTTCTTCACCCCTGTCCGTCATTCCCCCCAAAGGTTGTCTCTGATTTTCATTTGATTGAAGACATTGTGTTGGGTCCCAGGCCAAAACATCAGAAGGAAATTGCATGCCTTGGATGTGGTCTGGGCAATCAGGATGTTCCTGGCAGCTACGTAGTCTTTTTTGAAACTCACTCACAATTTGTGCTCACAGATGGGCCTCCAGATGGATCAGACAGACGGTTATTCAGGCCTATTCCATGAGGGGTCAGGTTCCTCCTTTCCCTGGGAAGGGGCACTCTACTTGGGCACTTAGTGGCTCCTGGGCCATCCTTTATCAGGCATCAGTGATGCAGGTTTGCAAGTCGGCCACCTGGTCGTCTGTGCACACTTTCACAAAGTTCTATAAAGTGAATGTGTTGGCATCTGCTGATGCACCTTTTGGCCGCAAGGTTTTGCAGGCTGCTGTTTAGGCGACTTGATCCTCTTTGAGGGTGTATTGTTTTTTTTTCAGATGGTCTCCAGTTGTTTTTGGTTGAGCTCTTGTTGCCTCGTTGGTTACTGTTTAGCCTTGGGATTTTTTTGCTGTTCCCACCCCTCATGTTTAACACTGCTTTGGGACGGCCCAATGTTAATGAAGACCAGGAGCTGTGTTTATCAATGAACGAAAGAGAAAATGGGATTTTTGACTCAGTTAAAGCCATTTCTCTGATGTTCATTGACTTACACAACACCTACCCCTCTGTGGAGTTGTTATTCTTCTGACACTTCTTGTAACAAAATTGAGTAACTAAAAGAGAGAGAGGAAGTATACCCTTTGGGACTGCCTATAGGCATAGCCAGCTTTGTCTAGTCATTCACCTTACTTGGTGGTACACAGAGATAAAGTAGTGCTTCGCCCTTGTCAGTTGTTACTTCCTAAGGTTGTCTCTGGTTTCCATCTGAATGAAGACATTGTGTTGCCTTCCCCGTGTCTTAGGCCTAGGCATCCTAAGGAGATTGCCTTGCGTTCTCTGGATGTGTTTGGAGCGTTCAGGGTGTACCGGTGGCAACTGAGTCGTTTAGGAAATCAGACTCGCTATTTGTCCTTACGGATAGGCCTCACAAGGGGTTGGCCGTGTCTGTCACGACCATTTCCAGATTGATCAGACAGACGGTGATGCAGGCCTATTCAATCAAGGGTCAGGTTCCTCCTTTCCCTGTTAAGGCACATCCTACGCAGGCGCTTAGTGCCTTCTGGGCCTTCTGTCATTGGGCATCAGTGATGCAGTTTACAAGGTGGCCACTTAGTCGTCTGTGCACGCTTTCACAAAATTTTACAAGTAGATGCGCTGGCATCTGTGGATGCTGCTTTTGGCTGCAAGGTTTTGCAGGCTGCTGTTTGAGAAGACTGGTTCTCTTTGAGGGTGTATGTCTTAGGTGAGCTCCAGTCATTCCTCGTTGAGCTCCATGTTACCTGGTTGGCTAGGTTTAGTCTTTGAGAATTTTTTTCAGTTGTGTTTTTTTTCACACCCTCATGTTTGACACTGCATTTGGGAAGTCCCAATGGTCAAGAAGATTCTGGAGCTGTGTCTGTCAATGAACGAAAGAGAAAATTGGATTTTTGTCTTACCGTAAAAAATCCTTTTCTCTGCTGTTCATTGAAAAACACAGCACCTGCCCCTCTATTAAGTTGAGTGATATTTCTTATGACACTGCTTGCAACAAAACTGAGTGCCTAAAGCAGGAAGTGGGAGTATATTCCCTGGGACCTGCCCCATGGGTGTGGTAAAGGTTTTTCCTGCCCTGTAGCGGGCAGAATAACCCAATGGTCATAAAGATCAGGAGCTGTGTCCGTCAATAAACACCAGACAAATGGATTTTAGGGTAAGTCAAAAATCATTTTCCTGTCCTCGCCAAAATCCTAATCAGCAATTTTAGCATAGCTGGCTAGGAAAGGTGGGGAAAGCGTTCCACCCTCCTGCACAACACCAGGCCACATGACCTCAGCATGGGGGTACCTTGGGACAAGGGCCTTTTCCTTACAACCCTGGCCCTGTTTTTGTTGGTGTCTTGGGGTGAGGGGCTCATTGGAATCTGGAAGCCCCCTTTCACTTTTTACACCTTACTCATTCACATGGGATGATGGTATCTTGTTGTTAAAGGGAACTTCTATAATCCAATGCATTCTCTGCCCACAGACCCCCACAACCACTGGGCCAAGTCACAACCCCCCTCCCCCCTATCCATGTTGAGTGTTGAGGGCATGTGGCCTGCTATGGTTCAGGATGGGGATGGGAGGAGCAGTCTTTCTACCTCTAAAAGAAACACATAGGTGTTTTGTCAGTATTCTGTTGCTCTGTTTGATGTATTGTGAACTGTAAAGCTGGGTATACACGTATCAAAATTTGTCCGATTCAGACCACGCTGTCCAAATATATTAACACAGTGGGGACATCGCTTGCATGGATGCAGGAATCCATGAGGTTTTTTTCTGTTTAACTTGCTGGTTAAACAAATAAACCCTCTCCTTGTAAACCCAGTTTAACAGTTTAGGATCCCTGGTGTACAGCTTCCCTGTCACTACTTCATTATCATTATATAGAATTACATATTGCCTGGTTTTAGCTCTAAATTCTTGATATTAGCACCTGGGTTTTGTGTAATGGGGATACTTCTTTGCTGTCTGTGGAACCTCAATCAGCTGCTCTTAGTGATTGTGATGCATGGACAAGGTGGAATGTACTCAGGAGGGTGTCTGATGATGGCAGTCCGCAAACTGGCAGATCATTGGGTTTACAGAGATTTACAGAGATAACAAGAATTCATATGCAAGTATATTTGGAGATTTTAAGAACTTCTTCATTGCGGCTATATTTAGGGTATCCTTTGGAACAGAGTTCTTCTTTAATGCATGCACATCACCCTACAGAGCTCTGAGCCTAATACTGCTATTATATGATATTATATGAGATCATAAAAGTTATTTTATCATGAAAGGAACATTATGTAATTGACTGAGTTGAATAACAACCTAGTTTAAAAAACTTACACAAAAGTGAGCAATGTACAGACTGCTCAAGGCATGTATATGCAGTCTAGTGTAGAATCTGTACTGTAATATATATATATATATATATATATATATATATATATATATATATATATATATATATATATATATATATATATATATATATATGAATGCAATCCTTTTGTGTAGGCTAGGGGTCTAGAAAAACTATTGAGCAAAGGGCCAGTTTTCAGTCCTTTAGGCTTTAGGGGGCTATAGTGTGGCCAATGGCATTAGGAAATCCCCGGGTGTCAGTGAGAGTAAACAGTGCCCCATCACTGGTTTTAGTGGAAGGATTAGTGCCCTATTGGTATCTGTGGGAGGAACGGTGCCCCATTGTTCATATTAAAGGTGGGAATAGTGCTTTATCATTGGTGTCTGTCGGGGTAAATGGTGTCCCATCATTGAATGGCATGTTGCCCCAAGGGCCACAAAGGCAAGCAAAGGGCCACATCCAGCCCTGCAGTTTAGAGACCACTGATCTAGAAGAATGAAAAGAGGTGATAGTGTCTTTTATATATAACACTTTGTTGGCTATTTCCTTGCAGATGTTTCTTTGTGTACTGCTAACAGTTGATTGTAGGAAGTCATGTATTTGAAATCCCTGGTACCTGTCTATTTTATATAAGGTATTATTACTTTACATCCAATGACTAGCTACTTTTTGTATTTTTTTGCCTACAGCTGCCAAAAGTCTATTAAATAAGAAGACAGATGGAGTCAAGGTAAGCTATTAAACAATTTGTTTTAACTATGTGTTTCTTTTTCTGTAAAAGATGTACAGTACATCAGAAGCTAATGATGGCTTGGATATTCTGTGGTAACATTTGCTCTACCCTTCAGGCTTTGGCGATTTTGGATTATTAAAGTCGGTTTATCATTTAAAATATTGGATGGGTGAGGTTTGGGTAGAGCTGTTTACTTGCAGTTTTACGGTGATATATTACACAATCAACAGAAATTAATAATTAAGTGAGTAAGAGGTTGCATTTGTGACTTTAATTTATATAGATCAGAATGCTAGTTTAAAATAGGTTTTAAATAGTGTTTATTTCTGGGTTGACATTCTAAGCTTCATTGACAGGATGACCATAAGCTTCTAACAGCGTCCTTTTTCATGATTCGGTTTATTTGTATGCATATAATCTTCTAAACATACTGCCCAGTGTAGTAGTTCTTACATATTTTAGCGATTTACGTTTAACAAGTTATTGTTTGTTTCTAACATTTGTTTAAGGGCTGGTGCACACCACAATTTCTACATTCCGGATGCATTTCTGAATGTGCATTTTTGATGCATTTCAGTGCATTTTTTTCTTTTTCATCATCTCAATTGAGGACATGTGCATTCTGGTGTGTTTTGTCGAGTTCCTGATGCATTCCATACAGAAAAAATGCAACATGTTCTATTTTTGTTAACTGCACCGGAACACACTGCGCTGGTGTGAACTAGGGCCTTTGTAATCTATGTTAAACACTGTCCATGCCTTTTTAATGCAGAATAAAAGCACACTGGACTGTATGTGGTGTTAATCAGCTCTAAGTTTGAAAAGTCGGCTTATTGCATATAAATATTACTTGTTTATCACTTGCAGTAGCAGTTTGGGTTCTCAAGGCAATTCTTGCTATGCAGTGAATATACTTTGTCATTTTGATCTTCTTTGAGTTGGGTCTATTTTGAGCACATACAAAGCGGATTGACCATAGAAGGGGCTCTACCCATCTGCTGCTTGCGCATTTGGGTTCTTCATGAGCGTTAAGGTAGACTGTGATAGTAGGCAGTGCTGTTCGTCTTTTAGGAAATACTAAAATGCTCTAAAAACAAAATGTCTTGGAAGCACCTTCTATTAACCTCTTTGCGCCGGCCGAGCACACATATGCGGCCTCTTGACTTGTAGGCCTCCACGCCGAGTGGCTGCATGTATGCGGCCCTGTGTAATTCACTTATTGTGCTGAGAGTGAGCTCCCTGCGTGCAACCAACACGGAAGGCGGCGGTTACTGAAAAGCTCCTCCTCTATTCTTGCGATCGGGAGCTTTCCGATCATGTGACTGCTGTAAAAGCCTATCCCAGCGATCACATGACCCAAATGCCCGCCTCCCGGCGTTCAGAAACCTTAAACGGCCGGGAGGGGGCTGGCGCTAAGTGGTTAAATAAGGATTTTCTGCAAGAAATGCCAAGGTTTATTTTAAAAATTTGGTCTATAACCCTAATCTTTAAAAAATATTTGGAGAAAAAATGTTTTTCTTTAACCACAACAGATAAAAAGGCTTTATTTTTGATCTGATTAAACGTTCGAAAATCAGATTGTGAAATCCCATTGGTTACTGCGAGGATACATAATTATAAACCCTTGCAAGTTCACTTCCATCAGGCCTAAAGTGTATTATTTGTAACCATAGTCTAAAGCTGGTACTTTTCTGAGTTATCTGTAACAAAATATAGTGTATAGTGAGAGGGAATTATGGTAGAATTATGCTATTATAGAAAGCATGTACTATTTTTTTCTAAGTGTCTGCATGATGTTTCAGTGTCCCCTCATTACCTTCATGTGGACTTTATTCATTATGGGTATAGTAAAAAATTGAAAGGGCAAATTGGCCCAGATTTGCTCATCACATTTGCAATATTTATCATGATATCATTTATATGTTTTTTAAATGGATTTACATTGCGTTCTTACCAGGTCTTTTAGACATAATTGCCATACTTTTACAAAATCATGAACCTGAGATTTCCTGGTAATGGGTGGGTGGAGGAAGTTGGGTTGAAGATTTCTAAATTGACTATATAACACCTAATGCCAAATTGAGGTTGAGGCCAAAATATTAGCGCTTTAAGGGTTTAATATTAACAATATTGTGACAATATACAGGCAGTTGTGATATATAATTGCACATTTTACAGCTCCGTGCCTTGAAACAATGTGGCAGCACTACTGTTCAGAAGTATCACAATGCACTCCTCTACAAGGACAGTATAAGTTATATAGTTCTACAAGGATCTCTAGGGCTTTGGGATTTTAATACAGAACACAACTTAATTTTGTCTTTTTTTGTTTTTTAATTTTCCTAGCAGTGTTCTTTGTCCAATTATTATTTTTGTTGAATCAGATCAGTGCTGTATTATGATTCTCTGTATGTCTTACTTTATCACAAAGCATAAATTGATTCTAAATTGGTTTAGGGCTGTTGCTTACTTGTCATTTTTTTTTAATGAAGGAATTCTGTCCAGCTGAGTAAAACAAAATGGATTTACAGGAATTCCAGGAACAGCAGGGGGTCAATTATCCCATTATGTCAAATGCTATGTTGTTCATGATAATCTATTCAATTGTATATTCTCATCCACCAATAAAACCGCACTTATTCTGGCTTAATTCTGACTGATCATAATTCAATAATATGATTATCATACAATGGAGGACTTCTAATATGTTTAGGTGGATAATATCCTGGGGACTTGTAGTCCCTATTTGTGGTACATTTTGGCATTAGTTGAGCCAACAAGGCCTTGGTGAAATATTTTATATGGGGAGCCTTTCGCATTTCATGTATTCTCATTTAGCCCTAGAGGTACTAAGTTTGAAACAAAATGCTGCATTACTCTGTACTTGGGTTCTAAGCACACAGCTAGCAAAAAAAAAAAAAAAAGTAGCATTAATAGTTAGGGCCTTGATGATCTTAGGGGTCTGTTAGCAGAGAGCAAAGGTCACTACTTCTACTGTCAGTCTTTTCAGAATTTATTATTGGATGGCAAACAATATGAAAAGCCTCTACCATGTAATAGGTATGGTGATGCAATTACCATAACTATAATGCAAACCAGCCTAACAGGGTTGCAAACATTGGGAATGTATCACCCAGGGTAATGGTGATTTACAAAAAGCTTCTGAAAAAAATACTAAAATATGAGATCGTCTGGCCAACCTCCTAGAGCGTGTTTATCCGTATCTGGTGAAGTGCCTAGCTTATCTGAAACTCATGGCTCCTCTATACATCTAAATTATTTGCAATCCAGACAGCTCATAATCTTTCTAAATATATTTATCATTCACTCTCTTTCCACTGTAAGAATTGCTTAAAAATGACAGTCAATCCGTTTCAAATCTCCAGCTTGTTCATATATACATGATCCTGCAATTCGGGTAACAAACATGAGTGTGTGCTGCTGGCGGGTCGCTCCCACTGTGATTCTACACAGCTGGAGTTGATCAGCGGGTCCAAAAAGATCCCATGTCTGCCGACACCCGCAGATCATTCAGGACACAGGCAGAACAGCGATCTGCCTATGTAAACAAGGCAGATGGCCCTTCTGTCATTGGGAAGACATTGATTCTGTGTTTCTGCAAAGCAGGAACATGGATCAATGCCTTCTCCTTGTAAAAGCCCTCTCACACTGTAATAAAACACTATCTAGGCACACAGTTAACCCCTCATGTTTAATCCCTTCCCAGCCAGTGTCATTAGTACAGGGACACTGCATATTTTTTTGCATTGATCGCTGTCCCGACTGTCCCCTGCTATATCGCAGTCCTGCTATAAGTCACTGATTTCGGCTATTACTACTAAAAAAAAAATAATAAAAATAAGGAAAGTGCAGCGCTACTTAAAAAAAAAATATAAACACATATGTATATTTAAAATACAACAATATTAAGTGCAAATAAATTGAGGAAATGCCATAAATAAATATACAAATTTACAATTCATATTGATTGAAATCGTACATGCAAAATTAATAATTTCATAAAACCGCAAAAAATGCCTTTAAAATTTTTCAAAATTGTGTAAAAATCCCAAAACATCAAATAAGTAGAAAAATTAATTTATATATAAAGAATTTAGTGCAAAAAAAAAAGCCTTGTGCAAAGATATCAAGATGTGAATTGCAAAGGCCAGAAAGTGCTGGTGCTTGAAAGTGAAGCTTCTGAAATCGAAATCCTCCACCACAAAAAGATTGGCCGCTCACCTCACGTTCTGACCCCTGTTACCAGCTGGTCAGAACAAGCTGTTCCCAAACATGGATAAAATTCTGTGGATGGTGGTCAGCCAATATCCTGTGAATTTTGATCTTCCACACTCGCTGCCCTTAAGAATATCTCCAATATGGGACAAAAAGAGGGACAAATCTAGTGCTCTCTGTATGCAAATCTTTATTTGGGAAATTATTCATTTTGCAAGTACGATTTCAATCCATATGAATTGTAATTTTGTATAATTATTTATGGCACTTCCTCACTTTATCTGCACTTAATAATGTTGTATTTTTAATATACATTTGTGTTTATATATTTATTTAAGTGGCGCTGCACTTTCCCTAATTATTAATCTTAGATGTGCAGTGAAAGCTTATACAGTGTCAGCAGCCGCTTGTCTACACTTGACACTTATCTTTAATATTTGCACTTTAATTAGCACTAGCACAATATTTAGACTCATTTAACATATACTATCAATAGTTTTGTTTTTATGGCACAATATTTATTTTTAGTTAATATTATCCATTGTGTTGCGCTGATTTTCCTCCTATATACAATAAATAAAAATATCCCATAGTTTGTTAGACGCTATAACTTTTACGCTAACCAGTCAATATACGCTTATTGGGATTTTTTTTACCAGAAATATGTAGCAGTATACATATTGGTCTAAATTTATAAAGAAATGTCCTCTTTTTTTCATTTCTTTTATTGGATATGTTTTTTTTAGCAGAAAGTAAAATATATATATATATATATATATATATATATATATATATATATATTTTTCAAAATTGTTAGTCTTTTTTTGTTTATAGCGCAAAAAATAAAAACCGCAGTGGTAATCAAGTAGCATAGAAAAAAAGCTCTATTTGTGGGGGGGGGGGGGGGGGGGGAACACATAACATTTATTTGGGTACAGTGTCGCATGACTGCGCAATTGTCAGTTAAAGTACCGCAGTATCGCAAAAATGGAGGGGTAAATCTTCCTGAGGGCAAGTGGATATGAGAGCACTTGCAGTCTTATTGCGTACGGTAATGAGTCATTTCAATATGTAGTAACTCATAGCAACTGGTCAGTATACTGTACGTGGATGTTTTAAGACATGAATTTGGCTTGTTTTCTTTAGGGACTGGGAAGATGCACATTGCTTGTTTACTTTCTGAATAAGGCAAATAACTTCATCTACAAGCAAAAGCATAGTCACTTCTGTGTTCACATGCAACAGCTGCAGCCTAATTCTGTATATAGGACACATAAAGACTATATATATATATATATATATATATATATATATATATATATATATATATATATACACACACACAGTGGTGATCGAAAGTTTGGGCACCCCAGGTAAAAATTTGTATTCATGTGCATAAAGAAGCCAAGGAAAGATGGAAAAATCTCCAAGAGGCATCAAATTACAGATTAGACATTCTTATAATATGTCAACAAAAGTTAGATTTTATTTCCATCATTTACACTTTCAAAATTACAGAAAACAAAAAAATGGTGTCTGCAAAAGTTTGGGCACCCTGCAGAGTTAATATCTTGTACTGCCCCCTTTGGCAAGTATCACAGCTTGTAAAAGCCAAGAGTCTTTCAATTCTTGTTTGAGGTATCTTTGCCCATTCTTCCTTACAAAAGTCTTCCAGTTCTTTGAGATTTCTGGGCTGTCTGTCACGCACTGCTCTTTTAAGGTCCATCCATAGATTTTCAATTATGTTGAGGTCAGGAGATTGTGAAGGCCATGGCAAAACCTTCAGTTTACGCCTCTTGATGTAATCCCCCGTGGATTTCGAGGTGTGTTTAGGATCATTATCCATTTGTAGAAGCCATCCTCTCTTTAACTTCAGCTTTTTCACAGATGGCATCAAGTTACCATCCAAAATTTGCTGAAATTTTATTGAATCCATTTTTCCTTCTACCCGCGAGATGTTCCCTGTGTCACTGTCTGCAATACCACGCCAAAGCATGATTGATCCACCCCCATGCTTAACAGTTGGACAGAGGTTCTTTTCATTAAATTCTGAGCCCCTTCTTCTCCAAACGTACATTTGCTCATTCTGGCCAAAAAGTTCAATTTTAACCTCATCAGTCCACAGAACTTCTTTTCAAAATGCATCAGGCTTGTCTATATGTTAATTTGCAAAGTTCAAACACTGATTTTTGTGGTGAGGACGTAGAAGAGGTTTTCTTCTGATGACTCTTCCATGAAGACCATATTTGTACAAGTATCTCTTTATAGTGGAATAGTGTACCACAACTCCAGTGTCTGCCAGATCTTTCTGGAGGGATCTTGCAGTCAAACGTGGGTTTTGAATTGTTTTTCTCACAATCCTGCGATCTGTTCTGTCTGATATTTTTCTTGGTCTTCCAGATCTTGCTTTAACTTCCACTGTTCCTGATGACTGCCATTTCTTAATTACATTCCGAACAGAGGATATTGACATCTGAAAACGCTTTGCTATCTTCTTATAGCCTTCTCCAGCTTTGTGAGCGTCAACTATTTTCAGTTTTAGTTTTCTAGACAACTGCTTAGAAGATCCCATGGTGCTGATTGTTGGAGCAAGGTCAAATGAGTCTGGGCATTTAAAACCTTTGAGATTGACATCACCTGGTCCTCCCAGACGATGATTGAGAACAATCCATGACACTGGCAGGTCTCAGCCTTGCAAAGGGGGCAGTGCATGCTATAAATTCTGCAGGGTGCCCAAAATTGCAGACGCCATTTTTTTGTTTTCTGTAATTTTGAAAGTGTAAATGATGGAAATAAAATCTAACTTTGGTTGACATTATAAGAATGTCTAATCTGTAATTTAAAGCCTTTTTGGAGATTTTTCCATCTTTCCTTGGCTTCTTTATGCACATTATTAGAAATTTTACCTGGGGTGCCCAAACTTTCGATCACAACTGTGTGTGTGTATGTATATGTATGTATGTGTATGTATATATATATATATATATATATATATATATATGTATGTATATATATATATATATATATATATATATATATATATATATATAACCATTAATACAGTGAGTGGTGCAAACTGTACAATGGGAATTTTCTGACCTACAGTATATTTTGATATAAACGATCTTCATCACTTACATACAGGGCATAGAGCTCTAAACCTAAAATATGCATTCTGTGCTTGGGCAATACTATTTAATGAACTATTCTGCATTATAGTATATTACTTGAAAGCAGACTGTATTTGCTCTTTGAAGGGAACGTAAGTGGTATTTGGGTACCCTCTCTACAGGTATATACATGGAGAGAGAGAATACAATATCCTCAGAATTTTAGCCTATGCATTGTTTTTCTCCGGTAACTCCATCTTTTCAAAGACAAAAAGGCTACCTAGCTTCTCCAGTGATTCCAGTATGTGGTTAACAAATCTGTGCACTAAAGCCTCGCTATGCGTATTCAGCGACAGCAGATTGTGTCTCTTAGATAGTAGTGTCTTGTCCGTTTCCATAACAACAATGGCTTGAAGATGCTTCTAAAAAGGGAGAAACAAAGAAACTGGAAAGGGCTTTGCTCTCACCACAGAAGCAAAGCTACTTTATTGCCACGTCAAACATTGCTGTACGAGACAACGTCTGACAATAGGGGCCCTTGTTTCTCTAATATCACCTTATACATTGGTGAAAAAATATTAATGCCCATGTAAAAAAGATTATGAACTGAATATCATTTTATGTAACCACAGAAAACAAACTGGTGCTAGAAATAAAACCCTTTGATTCAAAATTTCAAAAGAGATCCTAAAATCCTTCAACCTTTAGGTTGAGGAAAAAAGGAAGCCTCAGAAGACTCAAATACTTACCTAAATGGTTATGGGCATCACTAGGCAGGGAAGTGGACATCAGAAGGGCTCTCCTCTTTGCAAGGATAGATGACTTTCTATTAACTGTCCAGCAGCAGTGGGGTCGTTTGAGCATACAGAAGACAGCAATGGCTGAAAGACCCCCACAAGGAAGCAACCCGGTGGTGTTGGCACAAATTGCAGCACTGGGTAGTCTTCTGCCTGGATGCAGACATAGACAGTGGATTTGGGTAAATTTAAAAATGGCGTCAGAAGATAATCATTTTATTAACTGGAGAATTGTTGAGATGGTGATCTGTATCTCTTTATATCTTTCAGTTTGCTGTCGGCTTTCATAAATAGGATTATGCTGGGGTGGAGGATTCCCTTTGGGATAGAATCATTTTTAAGCTGTAGCAGTTGATTTTGTGCCATACACTTTGCTGCCCTGATTTGTGGTATAAATCAAATGGTCTTTCAGCATCGGTAATATGTCGGTTTACCAGCCTTTATTTCTTGGCAGCATCTAGTTGCTATGCACCTATGCAATAAACCTCTCTTCCTTGGAACCAGTTTTCGATTGGCACCAAGGCTTTTATTTTTATTTATTTTTTTATTTGTGGCGAATGTCATACTGTAATCTCGTCACTGTCTGTAAATACTTGTATTTTCATAAAGCAGATCCTATAATCATGAGAACAAATTATATAGGTGAAATCCATAGTCCTTTGTTTTTTTCCCTCTGTCTTTGTTATAAAGAACATCTTTTGGTCTGCCTGATAAGTTGTAAAATGCGCTATACTAAACCTTAATGTACTTGTGCATATTTAAAAAACCTGTGAAATGTGAGCACACTGGTTTCTTTTTTAACTGAGCACATAAAGCAGTTTAAAATACAACTTGTTACATTCCTGCATGCATTCAAAATGTGCCACCTTCACACTTTTACACTAGTAACCCTTTTTTTTATTTTTTAATTCTTGTCCATTGAGGGACACATTAATTCTTAGACTGTCAGAAGTATACTGCTACCTGTGGGAGAAACACCCTCTGGCAACAAAAAAGGTTGACTAGCAGTAGATAACCCTGCCCATTGCCAGCATGCCTCAGTTTTTTTCCTAGTGTCCTCAGGAGAGTTGGATGCATTTTTATTTAGCTTTACTTTATTTTAATTTGAAAAGTTTTTCTCCAGACATTGGTAGATTAATGCTAGATATGTGAAATCCTAGAAGACTCTCCAGTCAATCTAGGAGTGCGGGTTTTTCCAGTTTTATACTAGTGTTCTCTCTACAACAGCCCTGATGTTCTCTAGGTTGCTTAAGTCAACTACAGCTACTGGTAGATTCAGTGCTGAAACCTATTTGGTTCAGTGTGATGCGATTTTCAGCCCTTTCATGTGAATTGGCTGAAATCATACTGGATCAGACCAAAGTAGTGAGTGCACTACTTTTAAAAATGCACTGCGGCACCATGCGATCTGGTGCAGTCAAACGCACTGTGCCTGAAATCTGCGTTTCAGGTGTCGTTAGACTTACATTGACACCTGCAGCAGATTGCCCACAGTACATTTTGAACCCCTTGTGGGAAACCCACATGGAACGCAGATTTCCCGCACCACATTCTGGTGTGAAGGGGCCCTCAGACCTTGTACGGAATTCCTGAAAAGCTCTCCAATTATCTATGCTGCGCAGGTTCCAAGTCAATTTTCTATACTGTTCTCTCTGTGACTGCCCTGCAGTCGGCAGTGACTACTGACTATGTTCCAACTCATGCAGGACTCCGCTATTCAGATCAGAACAGAATGTCTGGGGATTCCCTATGAAGTTATTGGCCTAGAGCTGGGGCGGTTTTCCGGTCTCTGCAAGTCAAGGAGGGAGGACGCACACATGCAGATAAGGATTTTTAGTTCTCCTACCTCCGGTATCATTTTGGGTTTAGAGGGACGGTATCATGCTGGGTTTAGAGGGACCATGTGTCCTCATTGCCTCCTGTGTACACCTAAACAACAAAGGTGGGAAAGTGAA
Organism: Pelophylax lessonae; assembly: GCF_965119305.1. NCBI lineage: Eukaryota > Metazoa > Chordata > Amphibia > Anura > Ranidae > Pelophylax > Pelophylax lessonae. The sequence continues at coordinate 153,354,062 of NC_138776.1, forward strand.
ATTATTGTGCTTGGAGATGGCAATCTGAGATCTTTTTTCTCTTAGGTTTGTCAGGAGTCCCCACTAGTGTTTTAGTTTGCTAATTGATCTAAACAGCTCTGTTTTTATGCTGTGCCTGTTATGGGGTGGAAAATTTTCAATTTCACTCTATTGATTTCATCCCTTCCACAGATAGCTGTCCACGGGAGCTGGTTGCGCTGGTGCTCTAGGAGCCTTGGGCAGGTTACACAGAGGCAAGTAGCTCTTGGCTAGTGCAGCAGTATCATCCCAGACACAGGTGTTATCTGCACAGTGCTTCACACAGTATTTCATCTGGTCAGTGCAGTTCCTTTCCTGGGTGTCTGTCTGTAGCCACAAAGTACTATAGAGGGCACAGAATATCTGTACATTGGCTTCCAAATCTAGAATCTCTAAAGCTTGGGTTTAGGAAATGGGTTACGAGACCTGCTAATTAAAGTTCCACCCCTGCCTTCTCCTCAGTTTTCCTGTTCTTTCCTTTCTTTGTCAGCACACACTTTAGCAGATCTCATTCAAGCGTTCTCTGGACTTCCTTGCCTAGGTGTCATTGCCTCAGTTTCTGAATCCTGGGGTCATCTGAATCTCTCCTTTGCATGATGTCATTGAGTCTAATTGTAGCCTACTTTTGAGGCACTCCCATTTTGCCGAGTTTCATTCCAGACCTTTACAACTCAACATTTTGTTGTTGTGGGACACGTAAATCAAGCCCCTGCACAGACTGTTTCCTTTACCACTGTGTACCAGGTTCCCCTTGGCCTGGGGCTCAGTAATCCAGCACCAGTTTCAGGTAAATCTTTCCATCCCATCTTTTGGAAGACCCACATGATTAATGTCGGACTGTCCAGCTGGGGAAGATTCCTTGATACCCTGCCTCCTTCATCATTTATATCCCAAGGCTGGACAATTGACAGTTGGTCTTTTTGAGCTGCCAGTGCCTGGACCCAGAGGAGTGGTCTATTCACTTGAAGGTGTTCCAGGTCTTGTGTTGCAAGCAGGGGATATCAGTTGTTGGACTCCCTAGTTTCCAGGTTCAACAACAAACTGGACAGATTTGTCTGAAGATACAGGGATCCTCCAGCAGAAACAGTGGATGCTCTGGGGGGCTTTGTGGGATTAGTACACCCGGATCTACGTATGCCTGTCTCCCCAAAACGTCTAACTTGTCTGCTTCGTAGGATCAAGATGGAGGGCATGTAATCTCCATCTGTGATACTTCTATCAAACTGGTTCAGAGGAATGTATTACGCCACTTTGGTAAGACTTCTGGCCCAGGTTTCTTGGACTCTGGTACATCATCAGGGTGTTATGTCTCAAGGATCAATTTACCTTTCTGCTTCATGATTGCTGGCTTTAACGACATAGCTGTTGAAGCTCTGGTTTCATGAGATGGACATATCTGAATCAGTAATTCATACAATGCCAAAAAAAAACCAAAAACTAGGAAGACCACTAACCATAAGGTCTGTCATCAGAGGTGGAAGGCATACTTCACTTGGTGTCTTGGGGTATCCACTCTAGGCATTTTTCCATGGGTAGAATCCTGTCCTTCCAACAGTTTGGCCCAGTTTGTTTTACTTTGAGCACTAGCATGGGCCAGGTTTCTGTCCTGACTTTCTTGTTTCATAGATCGTTGATCTCTCACCCCCATGATCAGGTCCCTTACCCATTAGAGGCTTTTCTTTCTCTGTTCTCACCCACAAAGGGTTATTTCCTGTAGCCATCACTTCCGCAAAATGAGCTTATGACCATATCCTCTTTCTGGCTTTGCATAGGGACAGGTTGGTGTTGAGACCAAAGACTTGGTCTCTGGTCTGAGGTAGTTCTGCCTTTCACCCCATCCAAGTACCATTGCCCATCCCACTATCTGGCTTCAGTTCACCAAAAGAAAATTTGCTTCATTTTCTGGATGTGTTGTGGGCTGTGAGAGTCTATCTCTGAGCTGCTGCCTCTTTTTGGAAAACGGATTACTTTTTTCTAATCCCAGATTTACCTCAGAAGGTTGCACTACCTACTTTTCTAGAACTGGGAATACTTCTTGCTCTTCTTGGCATCAAGCAACTTTCCCAAATTGAAAGACTGCCACCTGGTCTTCTGTTTTCATTTTCCAAGTTTTACCGGGTGGATGTTCAGGCCCCATCTTATGCCAGCTTCTATTTTTTCCCCTAATCTATTAGCCTTGATGTTGCGTTGCACAACACTCAGTTTGACTGCTTGTGGACATCCCAACAGCCTGAGAATGTATGTGTCCCTCAATGGATGAGAAAGAAATTGCGATTTTTGGACAGTAAAAAAAAAAAACTTTTCTTGGAGTCCATTGAGGGACAGAGATTTTATCACTGTGTGTTTTATGATCATGCTCTCAGTATTACTTTGCTAATAACCTGTGGCACGGTTGTAGTGGGTGGAGTTATGAATTGGACATTTTACTTTTTTTTTTGCCTGTATCATTTTCTCCTGCAGGTGGTGGTATAATCCAGAAAGTCTTAAAATTCCTGTCTCTTATCAATGGACACCAAGAAAAGGATTTTATGGCGAATAAGAAAAATAATTTAGACGTTAACATCATTATCTTAAGGGGATAACGACAATTTTTGCTCTCTTGGATGTTGCGGTTCTTTTAACTGGGTTGGTCCAGTATAAATGCTTTGTTTTGCACAGTTGGAGTTCTCTTCCACCTGCTTCTGCACCCACAAGGACTTTTCCTCTCTAAGCTGCATTCTGTGTTTTATTTGATGTGGCTGAGAATGCAGCAGAAGGTGTGACAGTAAGTGCTTGGGGACAGCTGAGATGAGAATGATGGGAAGATTTTACACGTCTCTCCAGGAGAGCTTGCTTATTCTGCTGCTTTAACCTAGAAAAACAGCACAGTTTATAATAATGATGCCATTTATCATTTATAAAAATTTACAAAATAGTACCCAAAGCCGAACTTCACCCAAAAGGCGAAGTTCTACTTTTCCTCCTCCTCACCCCTCCTCTGCCATATTTGGAGCATATTTTATATATTTTTTTTGGCGAGAATGGAGGGGCGTGTACTTAGTTTTGACAGGTCCTTCCTCTCGGATTATCTAGGCCAGGGGTCTTCAAACTATGGCCCTCCAGCTGTTCAGGAACTACAATTCCCATCATGCCTAGTAATGTCTGCAAATATCAGAGTTTTACAATGCCTCATGGGATGTGTAGTTCTGCAACAGCTGGAGGGTCGTAGTTTGAGGATTGCTGATCTAGGCGATCCAAGCAGGAGTTCTCCCCATCCTCTTTCCTCACCCATGACCTTCTGGGACATGCCAAAGGTCCCAGAAGGCTGCGGGACATTCAGAACGCACAGTGCTGCCCATGCATGCGGAGTCGACAGCCGGCTGCAAAGCCGCAATAAGTTGCAGCCTGCTGACCACAGTTAACATACCGGTGTCGGGGATCCCGAAGACCAGTAAACAAAACTGGCCCAGGTGAGGACGGCGCTGGTTCCTTGGACAGGTGAGTATTTATTAAAAATCAGAAGCTACAGTTTTTGTAGCTGCTGAGTTTTAATTTTTAAAGAAATAACTGAAGAACCGCTTTAAATACCATACATCAGTTAAACTACATTTCACTATCTGTAACTTTTTATACTGGGGCTAAGAATTAGGATTTCTGCGCTTCTATATGTTTCTGTTTGTGGTTTTACTTTAAATGTTTGCTTGTTATCCTGCTCTCAGCTGGGATTGGCTCTCCCACTCGTTTGCCTCACTAACGTGGTCTACCGTTGTGTGTTCTTTTTATTACCATGCCCCTTTCCTTCTATATCTATCTGCTTCTTTTTATCTATTTCTGTTCTTACTCTTCTCCCTCCTCTGGTCTGTTTAGAAAAGGAAGTCAAGTTCCAGTGTGCATTTAATGGTGAGCACCTCTTCTCAGCCGCTGTGCATCACTACATGGCTCACCTTCTCATAAATTCATGCATGTCCTGCTTGAGTTCATCACCATCTACTGCATGCACCTGCAGACATCTGAGAACATGTGACCGTGAGAACCTGGTCCAAGTTTTTGCTCCGTAGTCTGTACTCTGTGTTCATTTCATTCTCCAGTGATTCCAAAAGCAGGCCAAAGAAACCTTTTTAAAATAAAAGTTACATTTTCTATAGTTTGGTAGTGTTGGTAGGGGTTGAAAAATATAATATATGCCCAAAATCTTCATTGCATTTTTATAATAATTTGTCTTCTGACACCTGATACATTAAGATGTTCGCTAAACAATGAACAGGGCTTTATTTCTGTCCTTTCATGCTTCTAACAGCGTTTGAAGAAAAAAAAAAAAAACTGCCATGTAAGCATCTGAGCATTCTCATAGCGGTCATGAAAAATCCCCATTATGTGTTTTATATGTTTTTCCTATAACCATCAGCTTAGTCTAGTGCCCACAATGTTGTATTTTTCTTAAAGCCATACTTCAGGGAAATACTGCATTATGGCCACTGGATGTAGCTGACAGGAAATATTATAGGGAAATTTTGTGATGGCTATGCAAATGCTCAAACATTTACACAGCATTTTATTTTTTATAAATTGACTACATAGGGTCATGTAAAGATATTCTATAAAATCTGAACAAAAAAGCATTTTTTTGCCCCGAGCAACCATGTTCTTTGTACTTGACTTGTATACATGAAAATTGGAAGCTGTTGGGTATCTATCAGCAGGCCATTTTTCTATTTTCTACAAATAAGGTCCAAAGTCTCCAATCAAACATCTGTCATTTCTTTCAGTTATCATTTAAGCATCATGGTGTCTCGGAACCCTATTAAAACACGAGTTGATTCTGCAGTCCACACTCAGTCGGACACTAAATTTTTTTTACTGTAGATTGTGCCTGCATTATATGTGACATTCCTAAAACGCAGTCCACAGTGTGGAGCCTGCAGTGTCCTTTTGAGTAATGCTGCAGAGAACACTCTGATAGAAGAGCTTGATGACATGACTTTGTTGGATCATGTGACCAGTCTCCTAGCCTTCTTTAAATTTTGTATGGGGTTTCATTTCAGAGTTCCAGCGGGGGTACATTTTAAAAAACACACAGCTGTGCTTTAAAATGTGCTAGAATAATTTTTTTTTTCAAAGCAGCAGTTATAGTTGGGCTATTAAGCTGCCTTTTTAAATTGGACCCCTAATTGTCGAATACTGGTACCTACAGTGCTGGGTCTCCGGTACTAGGGAGACTATTTGCATGGCATTCATGCTTTCTCCCCATAACTCCACCACTTTCACTTGTTTTCTTTCACAGCCTAAACATACACAGATCAGCCATAACTTTATGACCATTGACAGGTAAAGTGCATAACATGTATTATCTCGTTTGTTAACAAGTAAACATGTTGTCCCTGAAGTTGATGTGTTGAAAGCAGATAAAATGGAAATCACAGTTTGTTGTGTATGGAACAGGCAGGCTGGTCAGGGTGACCATGCTGACCCAGGTCCATGTCCAAAAATGTCTATAATGTGCATCAGAACTGGATCAGGGAGCAGTGGAAGAAGGAGGCCTGCTCTGATGAATCATGTTGTCTTTAACATCATGGGGATGTCACGAGCATTCTAGAGAGTATACAACCATCTACACAATGCAAGCTGAGATTGACGGAGATCTGCACATCACCATTCACTACACACAGTACTAAATACTAAGTACATCTCTGTGCTTATTAAACTAATCAGTGCAAATAGCAAGAATACTATCCAAGATGTAGTAACTCAGAACAGCCAATCTGCGTTTAAGTTTAATATGATCAGATGAGGTGATTTTTGTTTGGTCAGAATGAGTTCTACTTTTCACAATATGCACAGATTTTTGTAATAAATCAGTATAAAATTCATGGTTTTAGAAATTTAAGTACAAAGCATACCTTTTGCATTAGAATTACAAACAAAATTGTTGTGGAATTTGGGTTAAAAAGTGACATTTCCATTACAGCCTCGCAAAACTGTTGTAGTTTTGGTTCAGAGGAAGCCAAAACAAATGGGCCATGGAAACTATGCCACATTTTGTGTCCAAGATGGAAAAAATAATTTTCATAATACCTATGCACTGTGATTATCACTGTATACGCAATCAGTAACACTGTTCAAAGGTTTAATTTATGAAACATTTGTTTATTATTATTATGATGATCACGTGATATCGGGGCTAGTCACAATGCCTGGGTACCGTGATCGGTAACCCGCTGTGTCCAGTGGTGTTGCCCCCACCCAATCCATTTAGTCTGCAGAAGCAGTGGGATTCCCTTGGAAATCAACAGGGGGGCTATCCCTGAAGCGGTTCAGTAGATGAAACCTGCTGGGCGGAGCTGCACCTGTGATGTCACTTCCGCCAATTGGAGAACACCACCATCTTCTAAGGAGCTGGTGGTGTAGTGATCGTTTACAAGGCTCTTGTAATTCTACCTAATGTAACCGCACTTTGGGATAGTTTTGTTTATTTTAATAAGGTGGCATTACACTATGTAGGGATCTTACTTGTTTTTTTCCATAGTGGTGTGGAGATTGCTGGAAACTGGTAACAAGTGATAAAATCAAGGGAGAAAGGAGTGGATCCCGGAGAGCTGCATTGAAAAACAGAAATGCGCATTGAGAACCTCTTATTGAGCAATGGGTCCCATAATCCATTGAGTGTGGTTTACTAGGATAGATTGGCATGTGATTGGTCACCAATATTGGAGTGTGTATTTGGCACACTAAAGGTGGATCACAAGGCACTTGTAATGTATTCACAATAAAGAATGGAGCACTTTACATATGAACTCTGAACTATTTAGAAGTACTATATATCATAGTTACATTTTGGGTACAATTTATTTAATTTGTATATATGCACATGAGGCATTGTGTATACATTATATATTTATGATTTATTGATTATACAATTTAAGCTCTGAGGGGGTATTGTGGATTTAGTGTGTTTAAAAGCACATTGTTGGGGTCCGAAAGTTAAATGTAGTGTGTTTTCACCTTGTGAGGAGAGGTTTTCATATTTTTTTAATTAGTATAGGTCTCAGGGCACTGCACCTTCTTTTATGTCTAAAATTGTGTAGGTCCCCCTTTTATTGCCAAAACAGCCCTGACCCATTGAGGCTTGTACTCCACTAGACCTCTGAAGGTATGCTGTGGTATCTGGCACCATGTCGTCAGTAGCAGATCCTTTAAGCCTCTTCCGTCTTGCCTTATTCCCTTAGTGCATCCTGGTGCCATCTCTTCCCCAGGTAAGCGAAGCACACGCACCTGACCATGCACATGATATAAAAGAAAACGTGATTTATCAGACCAGGCCGCTTTCTTCCATTGCTCCCGTGGTCCAGTTCTGATGCTCACGTGGCCATTTTTAGGCACTTTTGGCTGTGAACACGGGTCAACATGGGCATCCTGACTGGTGTACCGCTATGCAGCCCCATACACAACAAACTGTGATGCACTGTGTGTTCTGGCATCTTTCTATTGGAACCAGCAATACGTTTTTTAAGCAATTTCAGCTACAGAAGCTCTTCTATTGGATTAGACTACACAGGCCAGCCTTCACTCCCCACTTAAATCAATGAGCCTTGGCTGCCTACGACCCTGTCGCCGATTCTCTTTCCCTTAACCACTTTTGGTAAGTCCTGACCTTTGAAGACCGGGAACATCCCACAAGAGCTGCAGGTTTGGAATTGCTCACCCAGTCGCCTAGCTTTTAAAATTTGGCCCTTATCAGATTTACTTACACTTTACTTGCTCATTTTTTCTGCTTTCAACACCTCAACTTCAGGGACAACGTGTTCACCTGTTGCCTAATATTTCTCAATAAACAATGTTGTTCACTTTATCTAGTGGTCAGAATGTAATGGTCAATGTATGTGTTGTGCCTGTAAGTACATTTTTAAATTGTAGTCTAGTGCTGTCCATGGATGTTAGCGAGGTCAAACCCCAATCTTTAGCCAGGTTTACAGGAATGTGTGAAGACTGGGTTTACATAGACTGAAAATCCGCAGATTCAGCAGGAACTGGCTGAATTTCGCTCTGCGTGTACTGCCGTCTGTGCCACAAAAGTTCATCGGTCCAGAACACCTACTGCAATTTTTTTTTGCAAACCATTTCCTATGGTTTGGTTGGAATGGTTTCTGCCAGTTCTGTGCTGATAGCACTGTTGGACGTCTTCAGATGTTGAATAGAAAAAAGCATGATGTGTCTTTCAGCATTAGGTTTCCTTGGCCGACCACTGCGTCTACGGTCCTCAACTATGTTACTTGTTTCTTTGTGCTTCTTCAAAAGAGTTTGAACAGTACATCTGGAAACTCCAGTCAGCTTTGTAATCTTTATCTGGAAGAGACCTTGCTAATGCAGTATAACTACCTTTTATCCTGTTGCTGTGCTCTGTCTTGCCATGGTGTATGACCTCTGACATGCCTTTCACAGCCCCACCTTAGTAGCATAGTTTGGCTGTTCCTCACCCAGGTTTAAGCTTCCAACACAGCTGCTTCTGTTTCAGTTAATGACTGTTTCAGCCCAGGTTCACACTGTGGCCATTTTGTAATCGATTTCAAGCTGGCATTTCAGTCCGACTTCGGGGGCAATTTCACTGACATCTGTGTGGGTTCCTGCACAAATTTCTATGGAAATCACTCCCCCATAGTAAAGAAACTACTTTTGGGAATCGGTGCGCCGATTTGGATGGTGCAATTGCCGGCAGTTGGCTCCGATTTGACATGTAAAATCGTATGTCAAACCGGACCAATGTGAACGTGGGCTCAACCTCCATATGACATTGATGATCCTTAGCACCTATGTGGTGTAATTAATCATACACCTGACTCTAATCATACAAAATCCCTCACTGTGCAAGTGTAAGAATTGATGCTAGTTTGAAGCCAAAGGGTAGTCACACAAAATATTGGTACTTTGAGGGCCACATAATGCTTTCATGGTAAAGAAGCATCATGCATGATGTGATGGTTTCAGGGAACTTTGCTCTGCGCAGCACACTAGGCATCATACCGCTGTGTGAATTTAATTTTATTGTGTTGTGATTGGAATTGTATTGTAATTTAGTGTATTTGTGTGCTGCCACGAAGTACAGAGTGGACGTATTTTGTTTTTTATATATAAAGAAAATATATTTTTTTCAACAAAAATCTTTCTCACGCTCTCTGTATCTCTGTCTCTATCTCTATCATTCTCTTTGTCTGTATAGTTCTCTCTGTCTGTCTGTATCACTCTATCTGTATCCCTCTTCCTTTCTGTATCTTTCTCACTGTCTGTATCTTTCTCTCTCTTTCGCTGTCTGTATCTTTCTCTCTCTCGCTATCTGTATCTCTCCCTCGCTGTCTGTAACTCTCTTTCGCTGTCTGTATCTCTCGCTGTCTGTATCTCTCGCTGTCTGTATCTCTCGCTGTCTGTATCTCTCGCTGTCTGTATCTCTCGCTGTCTGTATCTCTCGCTGTCTGTATCTCTCGCTGTCTGTATCTCTCGCTGTCTGTATCTCTCGCTGTCTGTATCTCTCGCTGTCTGTATCTCTCGCTGTCTGTATCTCTCGCTGTCTGTATCTCTCGCTGTCTGTATCTCTCGCTGTCTGTATCTCTCGCTGTCTGTATCTCTCGCTGTCTGTATCTCTCGCTGTCTGTATCTCTCGCTGTCTGTATCTCTCGCTGTCTGTATCTATCTATCTATCTATCTATCTATCTATCTATCTATCTATCTATCTATCTATCTATCTATCTATCTATCTATCTATCTATCTATCTATCTCTCTCTCTCTCTCTCTCTCTCTCTCTCTCTCTCTCTCTCTCTCTCTCTCTCTCTCTCTCTCTCTCTCTCTCTCTATCTCTCTCTATCTCTCTATCTCTCTATCTCTTCCACTCCCTTTCTCTCTTTGCTGGAGGTGATTGTAATGGGGGGGGGGGGGGGGGGGACTGATTTTTTTTAGATTGTGCACAGTATTTGTGACATTGGCCCCCTTTAATGGACATAAAACGTTATTCCATAAACCTTCTGAGTGCTACTTGACCTGGACAATTTATTTTAAAGTGATATGAAAAAGAAAGCGCTTGTTTTTTTTCACCATTCCTCAAAGATGCTGTGACAAACTCCAAATTGCAGTTAAGCGTGCATACATGAAGCTGATTCAATTAGATAAAGTACATTGTAAAGTGTAGAAGCCATTGCTGACATATGTGTTTCTTGGCTAAGTGCACACTGGCGAGTTCTGTGCAGGTGTGTTTGCACCAGGGCAGCAACCAATTCATTTAAATGGGCTGCTCTACCCATGGGAAATGCAGGGAAAAGGTCCCTGACTCTTTTCCCAAAATGCACCTGCAGAGAACTACATGGTGCCATGGCACCGTGTGGTTTTCCTCACTCGAATAATTAGCATTTCTGCCCATCTGCTGAAGAGCATCGCATTTTGCCTGCGGGTGCGGGAACACTTGCAATTTATGTGCACATCCGCAATAGTATTTTTTTTTTTTTTTTGTGCCCCAGGAAAATAGATGATTTTCTTCAGTACTGCTATGTTGAAAGACTAACCTGTTTTCGTTACCATCCTTTTTTTTGTTTGTTTATGGCCTTGCTGTCCTCAGCCTGGCTTTTGAAGTGCTACTCACAGACCACACTGGTTTAGACATTGTGAAGTGACCTTCGGGCACGGAGTATGGTAAGAGCCATTGATGTTGCTTTGGCCCGAGCATCTGCTGCTACAATGATTTCATAGCTTGTTGGGCGCCTTTTAAAATTCCATTTCCCTCTGGCATCTAGGGGTTAATGCTGTAAGACTGAGAACTGAGTTTGTCTGCTGGTTGGAGTCTTGCCTATATTCTCTCTCCATTCAATGAAAATGTCCTTTTCAATAATAAACAAGAGTGTCCATAAAGTGCAAAAAGGTGTATAAGTAAAATTGATGAAATCCACCACCAAGCACCAATACTACTCGATAAGTTGTAAACAGGCGCAAATGAGTAACAACCATCAGACTGTCCGCTCATGAGAAAGGAGCGGCGTGCGTAATGTCTTCAGTAACAGCCAATCCCGACGGTAATCGGGGCAGGCCAAGCGTCCGATACCTGTAGAAATTTGGCAATGCCAAAGCTGATTGCACTCCTGCGCATGCGCAGGAGTGATGTCATATCGGCCTGGCCACTAAAAGCGGCCGCCGCTCATTACCAGAAGCTAGATGCTGGAAGATGTCAGCAGCCAGCAGGGAGTTCCAGGACTCCGCATTGCTGGAACCAAGGTGGGTAAAGCTTTGCTTTATTGTCTTTCTGTGGTGGCTCATTGTGCTGCAGGCACTGTTGGCATTTGTTTGCTGCATTGCTCACCCCTTCGTTGGACAGCTTTTGAACTTCCCTTAGATTAAAGACTTCATGTGCCCTTCAATGCTTGAGATAGAAAATTGTATTTTTGTATGTTCCACAAAATCTTTTTTTTTTTTTTTTGAGTCAGTTGAGAATCTTAAGTTCAAAAATTCTATGTTAATGATCATGCTCTTAGTACTGATTAGCTAACAAAACGAAGGCATGCTGGTAGTGGGAAGGGGTTATCTTGAGCTGACTTGCAGTTTTTTTGCTTGCCAGTGTCCAACTCTGCTGTAAACAGCAGTATATCCCAAAGGTTAAAGGCATTCAGTGTCCCTCAACTGACTCCAAGATAAAGATTTTAATGTGAGTACAAAACACTGTTTTCTCTTGTCCTTTTGATCAATAATAGAAAAGCCTCTATTAATGATGTCAGTACCAGGATGGCTGCAAACCTTTTACAGGCCATTTATTTTTAATAACAAGTGTGCATTGCTGCAGAAAATACTCTATTATTTTGGCAGACTCTCAGCCACCACTAGCAAAGAACTGTAACTAATAACTGCCATGACAGATGAAAATTAGAGTGTTTTATCATGTAAAAGATCCCCTCCTCCAAACGAATGCCAAATTACAGAGCAGCACTAAATAATCACTGCTGTTGTACAAATGTCAGGGCGGACCACACAGATTGGTTGAGGACAACAAGAATTGCAGTTTTACATACAGATTATATAACGTTACGAAAGCCATGCCGTGTTCATGTATTGCTCATTTTAGTGCTGGACGTCTTGTAGAATAAACAGGTGTAACTATCCTGCCGTACTCATTTCTATGAATATGTAGTAGCTGTCGTACAAATTATAGTCTCTAAACACAAAAACAGTTTGCCAAGGTTAGAACCTTTATATCACAAATTCCAAAATAATACTTTAGAGTGGAAAATACAAGGCCCACTTCTTACTAAACTGAAAGGTAAAAAACCATCCAAAAGAGTAGAAGAAAAAAATGACTTTGGACCCCAGGTTGTAGTTACTTCCTGTAGGCGCTGGTGGGCACTGCCTCAGGGATAGCTCCTAAACCGCGAAAATGTGTCCTTGTGCTAAATACCCTTAAACCAGGGGTCTGCAACCTTTAAGACATAAAGAGCCACTTGGACCCGTTTCCGAAGGAAAAAAAAAACTGGGAGCCGCAAAACCTACAAAAACCTACCGGGGGGTCGAAAACAGGGACGTAATTAGAAATCACAGGGCCCCATAGCAAAATTTGCTATGCCCAATGATCATACCCCAATGCAGAGACCAGCGTACATGCCCCTTTCAATGCAGTGACCAGCATGCTTGCCCCTTTCAATGCAGAGACCAGCGTACATGCCCTTTCAATGCAGTGACCGGCATACATGCCCCTTTCAATGCAGTGACCGGCATACATGCCCCTTTCAATGCAGTGACCGGCATACATGCCCCTTTCAATGCAGTGACCGGCATACATGCCCCTTTCAATGCAGTGACCAGCATACATGCCCCTTTCAATGCAGTGACCAGCATACATGCCCCTTTCAATGCAGTGACCGGCATACATGCCCCTTTCAATGCAGTGACCGGCATACTTGCCCCTTTCAATGCAGTGACCGGCATACATGCCCCTTTCAATGCAGTGACCGGCATACATGCCCCTTTCAATGCAGTGACCGGCATACATGCCCCCTTTCAATGCAGTGACCGGCATACATGCCCCCTTACAATGTAGTGACCGGCATACATGCCCCCTTTCAATGCAGAGACCAGCGTGCGTGCCCCTTCAAAGCAGTGTGTGGGCCCCCCCGAGGCATCACTTCACTTACCTCACACTGGTGCCTGGCGTGCTGCTGCTGACGGGAGTCTGGACGGAAGTCTTCTTCGAACTGCATGCGCGCCGCTGCCCTCCTCTCTGACAGCAGGCGGGAAGGTGACGCCGGGATGGTGCGTGACTAACGCACGCACCGCCCCCACGCGACGTCACAGCCAGGACAGCGCCACAGTGGGGAGTGTCGGGGCGCACAGTGCACCTCCTCCCCTCGCTAGCATCCGCCCCGGAGCCACAGCAAAGGTTCAAAAGAGCCGCATGCGGCTCCGGAGCCGCGGGTTGCTGACCTATGCCTTAAACAAAGATCATTTATTTGAATGATCTAGGGTTACAGAGCTTTTAAAATAATTTGTTTCCACTTTTTTCAGTTAAACAACTCTGCTGGGACCTTGGAAAAAATAGTGGTAGCAGAAAAGTGTCAGAAGGGCCATATGTCTAGGCCAGTGTTTCTCAACCTTTTTTCAGTCAAGTCACCCTTTAAAATTATGCACAATCGCAAGGCACCCTGTTATAACATGTAAAAAACAAAACCGATAGTGTTACAGAATGCAGAAAAATCCACACACATACAGTATCTCAGAAAAGTGAGTACACCCCTCACATTTTTGTAATTATTTTATTATATCTTTCCTTGTGACAACACTGAAGAAATTACACTTTGCTACAATGTAAAGTAGTGAGTGTACAGCTTGTATAACAGTGTAAATTTGCTGTCCCCTCAAAACTACTCAACACACAGCCATTAATGTCTCTAAACCGCTGGCAACAAAGTGAGTACACTCCTAAGTGAAAATGTCCAAATTGGGCCCAATTGGTCATTTTCCCTCCCCGGTGTCATGTGATTCGTTAGTGATACAAGCTCTCAGGTGTGAATGGGGGAGCAGGTGTGTTAAATTTGGTGTTATCGCTCTCACTCTCTCATACTGGTCACTTGAAGTTCAACATGGCACCTCATGGCAAAGAACTCTGAGGATCTGAAAAAAAAAATTGTTACTCTACATAAAGATGGCCTAGGCCAGGGGTGTCAAACTGACGGCTGTTCCAGAACTACAAGTCCCATCATGCCTCGCCCTGTGGGAGTCATGGTTGTAACTGTCAGCCTTGTAATGCCTCATGGGACTTGTAGTTCCACAACAGCTGGAGGGCCGCCGGTTTGACACCTTTGACCTAGGCTATAAGATGGCCAAGACCCTGAAACGGAGATGCAGCATGGTGGCCAAGACCATACAACAGTTTAACAGGACAGGTTCCACTCAGAACAGGCCTTGCCATGGTCGACTAAGGAAGTTTGGTTCACATGCTCAGCATCTTATCCCGAGGTTGTCTTTGGGAAATAGGCGTATGGGTGCTGGCAGCATTGCTGTAGAGGTTGAAGGAGTGAGGGGTCAACCTGTCAGTGCTTAGACCATATGCCGCACACTGCATCAAATTGGTCTGCATGGCTGTTGCCCCAGAAGGAAGACTTTTTTAAAGATGATACACAAGAAAGCTCACAAACAGTTTGCTGAAGACAAGCAGACTAAGGACATGGATTACTGGAACCATGTGCTATGGTCTCATGAGACCTAGATAAACTTATTTGGTTCAGATGGTGTCAAGCGTGTGTGGCAGTAACCAGGTGAGGAGTCCAAAGACAAGTGTGTCTTGCCTGCAGTCAAGCACAGTGGTGGAAGCGTCATGGTTTGGGGCTGCATGAGTGCTGCCGGTACTGGGGAGCTACAGTTCATTGAGGGAGCCATGAATGCCAAAATGTGTTGTGACACACTGAAGCAGAGCATGAATCCCCTCCCTTCGGAGACTGGGCCACAGGGAAGCATTCCAACATAACAACCCCAAACACACCTCCAAGGCGACCACTGTTTTGCTAAAGAAGCTGGGGGTAATGGTGATGGACTGGCCGAGCATGTCTTCGGACCTAAACCCTATTGAGCATCTGTGGGGCATCCTCAAGCGGAAGGTGGAGGAGTGCAAGGTCTCTAACATCCACCAGCTCCGTGATGTCGTCATGGAGGAGTGGAAGAGGACTCCAGTGGAAACCTGTGAAGCTCTGGTGAACTCCATGCCCAAGAGGGTTAAGGCAGTGCTGGAAAATAATGGTGACCACACAAAATATTGACACTTTGGGCCCAATTTGGATATTTTTACTTAGGGTTGTACTCACTTTTGTTGCCAGCGGTTTAGACATCAATGGCTGTGTGTTGAGTTATTTTGAGGGGACAGCAAATTTACACTGTTATACGAAATGTACACTCACTACTTTACATTGTAGCAAAGTGTAATTTCTTCAGTGTTGTCACATAAAAAGATGATAAAATATTTACAAAAATGTGAGGGGTGTACTCACTTTTGTGAGATAGTGTAGGAAACTTTAACATTTAGAGGTGATTTTTTTCTTTCAGAGCAAACACACCTTTGCTCACAGGTACTGACTAGTATTACAATATTTCTCTCCCCGACTCAGCTAATGTGACCCCTCTGCTGACAAAGAGGGGCAGGGGAGGGGCAAATAAGGATTCTCTGCAGGCGCCCAACATTCTATTGATCTATGCAGTTTTTGGGAAACGTTTAGGCATTTTGCCAAAGCACCTCTGAAGAACCCTTAGCGCACTCTGGCTGAAAAAGGCTGGTCTAGGCTATGTGTGTATTTCTGCTGGTTGCTTTGTCTTTAGCTTAGTTTTTACTTTATTGTGTAACAGCCATTCTATAAACCTTAAATACAATGTGGATGGCCTGTGCAGACTTCATTCTGCATTTCTCATAAACCTCTACTCAGTTTGGATTCCTGATTACGTCATTGCATCTAATCAATCGTTTGTTGGCAGCAGTTAAGATGCAGTCATGCAAATTTCCTTTGTAAGTGATTACGTGAAGCATGAGCTTCAATGTTCCAAACCTTATAGTGGATCTGTGATAGGAAACTTAATATATGGTGACTCATACTTCATGAACATCAAGATGAGCTGTTTTAATTTTAAATAGATAGTGGGGACATGTTAACCCTTTTTAAAAGGGAGCAAAGCAAAGGTATCAAGAATTGTTGAAAGAAAATCAAATGGTACATAATTTAAATATTGGCTGGACGGTAGTCATAGAATACACGTTAGTGGTCATCACTTTATTAGCGGCTTATATATATCTTTTTTTTCAGGAATGCAGAGCAAAAATGACAGTTAAGGCCTGATGCTCAGCCCAGCTGGCCTACTTTCAGTTTTTATTTATGAGGCTGAATGGCTTACAGTATACAAATATAATGGAGATGTATTGTGGATAACAACTCTACACCTTGAATAATCACAGATCAATTGAATAGGGTAAATAGCAGTGGTAAATCCACTGCCACTCAAGGCAACCGTGAAATGTTTCTTTCATTTAGTTGATGCAAATATGAATCTGGTAAGGTGGCTATGCCTGGTTTCAAACACAGTCAGTAACACAAGGCCACTTTGAGGAATAAGGATTCTAATATAGTGTTCCAGAAATATATAGGGAAAAAAAAATCCAAATTCTAAAAATCTCTCATTTGCTGCACGTTTGCTCTGGGTCAATAACAAGCATATAGTTAAGTCGCTCTGCGATATAATCTTTTTTAGCACAGTAAGTTTCTGCTTGGTGTACTGTATCTGGTGCTCAGTTTGACTGGTCTGTAGTTGGGGAAAATCATTATATATGATAAAAGTTCATAACGGACCCAAAATTGTTTTATACAAGAAATGTGGGAAATCCTAGGTATTGTTAATTTAAAGCCCTTTTTCAAGGGAGGGACTAATTCTCATACTCACCCAAGCTATAAATGTGATGCCTCCAGATCCTTTATAGCCATGATTATTTTCTAAGGTAGTTTTCCAGCTGGACTTTTACAGTTAAAAATGTTTCTGGAAAATACAGGGCCTTTCAAATATAGATACATAGGATTGGAGGGTATGCTAAAGGAGACGTGTTTCCTATGTACAGCACGATATGTGTTTGGATTTGAAAAGGGTCGAACTGTTGTTTTGCTAAGATCCAGTGGTATTAGTGATCATCAGACTGACTTATGGCTATATGGCATGTCATATTCTTGGGATGCCAGTTTTGAGCAAATTGATCAACTGGCGTTCCAATAATGAAACATCTAGCCAAATGTACTTATTTTCCATAAGTTCAAACCCATTAATATCTGACTTGCCTAATGAAAATCAGCCAAGTTTAGGGGCACATGGACAAGTGGCGATAGACTTTTTTTCTGGGTTATTGGATAGAGTAAGTCATGCACATGCACCATGCATTGGTATGTGTTTTCTGTTGTTTACACCCCATTTACACCTTGTGATGTTGCCAGGCTACAAAGATCACCAACCTGTCCTTAGATTTCGGCAAGTAAACTGTAAAAAAGAGGATTACCTATGATGCTCTATTTATGACCGATGCACATAGCAGGAATTCAGACTTCGAATTAAGCCTTTCATTTAGTAGCTCATGTTTTCCCACAATGGCTTCCATATCACAACCGTTCCTAAATTTCATCATTAGCGCCATTGACCATTTAGAGTGTTTGGCAAGACATTATGTCTGTCTCTTTTGTATATCATATCTTCCATGTTTACACATCATTTTACCTGTTTGTAGTGCATTATGCTGCAAGGGGTTTACCAGTAAATTAAGTGATCACCTTGCCTTCAGTACATTTTCAGTCTGTTTGCTTCTTTGCTCTTCATTTCCTTCAGCAGCTCTGTTAGAGGTTTCTTTGTTATCTCTTGCTTTCAGAGGAAAACACTGTTTTCTCCAGTTCATGGGGTTTTGGGGAGGAGGAAACCAAGCTCTATTTTTTATTTTTGTTTTTCATTTTTCTCTTTTTTTACCTTGTGACATTGTAAACCAGTTCACACCATCAGTAGGACTAAACCATCTGTTTTTCTGTCTCAGCCACAGACCAACAACAAAAACAGCATAATAACCCCAGCAAAAGAAAACCCCCCATTGCAGACAACAATGGTATCTTCCCCATCTACTCTTCTGGGGTTTCAGTGTCTGGGATGTGAGCAGTATGAATGCTGCTTGTGGTGTGCTAATCAAAATTCATGTTTGCATTTTATTTTACTTCTGCACTTGTGTTCATGTTTAATTTGTTGTATACGGTTCCTTTTTTTGGTAATATGTTGGGAAGGGATCTGGCATTGACCTCCTGGAATTTCTATATAACTGGTGTTGGTTTATTCAAAATTAAAACCAGTTGACAATCTCTATCACTGCCCAATGTCATAATATTGTGACAGTATTTGAATGAACACATTTGGTAGTGATAGGGGAAGAGGATCCAGGTGGCCAGCTGCCCTAGATATAGGAGTGGTAAGGTCAGCACTAACATAAAATTTCCCAAGTGGTCATGGTTTACTAAGCTGGTACTGCATTCCCCCAGAAAGGCCTTTCTTAACTATATTAAACCCAAGAAAAACATATTTTTTTTAGACTGCATACTAAAAGACACAGCGGGAGAGTTTCTTCAGTACCAAAAGCCCTGTGGCTCCTCCAGATTTTATAACATCTGTAGATCTGCCCACAATCTTAATGGGGTAGAAACCAATGGCTTTATTGTCAAGATATGCATGCAGTCACCAGATTAGTACCATTGACGACAGTCATCACTCACCACTGTGTGTCATTGTCATCATTAGTTTTTGTGAATATGGTATACAACTAACTTCCAGTTACCCTGAATGTTTATATTGTTTTGCTGAAAAGCTTCTCACTTCTCAACAATAACTTTTTTTTTTTTGTGAAAATTAAATTTATTTCAGACGGCTGGGGCAGTGATGGGCTTTAGTGGGGCTTAATACGGCCACAATAGTAGGGTAATTTTTAATTCTTCCAGACAAAAAAATTGCATACGACTACTGCTTAATATGCAAAAATTGGTGCTTAGTATATAGAGGATTTTTTTTTTGTGCCTCAGGCCCATCACTTTCCTTTAGCTCACTGAAAATTAACCCTTAAAAGAGGGAATGACCATGTAATCTGGTTGGGACAGCATTTTAATTAAAAAGCTAGAAATAGCTTTCAGAGGTTTATCCCAAATTTGAAGACTACAAAAGAAAGTACAAACATTATCCAGTCATAAAATATTACTATGTCCCTTTAAACATTACCCACATCTAACATGGCCCTTCCCTCTCTTCAGATGTCCACTGTGGACCATTACACAACTGAATCACAGTTGAATTGCAGGTTTTAATATGTCGGTGTATTAGTGCTTGTTTGGGGTGTGAAGTCTTCACATGTCTTGCGTGGCTATTTTTTAATACTTTTTTTTTTTTAGTGCATCTGTTTTATGACGACTGTATAAAAACCTACATGGATTTTTCTGGACATTTTATATTAATCCCTATTCATAGCCAGGCCCAAAATGTTGGCCTTAGCCCTTATGCATGGATCACCTAGGAGTTCAGTGCCTTCACTCCTTCCCTAAAGTACCATTTATACAGGGTTCCTTTGCTGAAGGCACAACCTTCTTTTGAGATCCTTGCACAAGAGCTTGGTGAAAAATTGGTACTAGTAGTTTAAAAAAATTAAAGTCTCAGAGGGCCAACATTAGAGGGCTTGATGCAAAGTTGTTTGGATTTCTAGAGACAATCTGGGTCATTTGCAAATTGGGAAAATGTAGTTACATAAACCTAAGTCTATTGTCCTATTTCTGCCTTTTACATTTACACATTTTACTATAAACTAAACCTAGAAACATTCTTTTAAAAGTTTGAACACACATGCCAGTCCATTTTTGTGTCTAACCACATTTTGCTGAGGCCACTTTTATTCTTACTGATATCGCTCTTGGCTTTTTACAGCATAGTGAGCTCAGTTCAGAATGTATATGTTCTATGTAAGCTAGTCAGGTATTATTTATAAGTATTTTAGGGACTGATTGAGGCCAGGCAACTGGTGGCCTTATGGATACATTTTGCTACACCTCCTCTTTTGCCATATTAAAGAAAACAAACTAGTGCACTACCACTTATAAACTGTAAAAAAGAAAGTACTTTCTCATTCAGCTGCTGTTATCACCAAATGTGCTTCCAAACAGATTAAGTAGTATTCAGCCAAAATAGTGATGCGCTGCTGATGGTGCCCAAATAAACCAAAAATGTGAGCATCCAACCACTCAAATACAAAATAAAATTAACCACTTCCCACGGGTACGTCGTTGGGTTTTAGTGGTTATACCGCCATGATGCCTGCATCTACAGGCATCATCCTAGTAGAAAGCAGAAGTGATCTGAGTGGCTAATTAGCCACTCGATCACTTCTGCAGGGGCAGAAATAGGTCCCCAACCCGCCTCTCCCAGACTCTCCGGTCCCATCGTGGAGGCCTGGAGCAATGCAGTGATGGCTGCCTGGAACAGAGAGAGAGAGAGAGGGCAACTGACATCGTTCCCCTCTCTGTAACCCGGGAAATCAGGAGCGACGAGTATTCTTTACTTCCGGTTCCGCCCTTTGTTTACCTGGGCACCAGTGGCCAGGGAAGCAGCTGATCGGACCAATCCTGGTCTAATCGGCTGCATGGGGGGGGGCAAATCTCTCCATAAAGGGAACTGTCACGGCCCATGCTATCACAGGGGATGTTATTAATCCCTTGGGCTAGCAATAAAGTTTGTACAAAAAAATGTTAAAATAAAGGTGTAAAAAAAAAGTGCCACCGCCCCCCCCCCCCCCCCGTGCTTACGTGCAAATGTGAACGCATACGTTACTCCCACACGCATATGTAAACGGTGATTGCACCACACATGTGAGGTATTGTCGCGAACAACAGAGTGAGAGCAATAGTTCTAGCACCAGACCTCCTGTGCAACTCTAAACTGGTAACCTGTAAAGATGTTTCTAAGTATCGCCTATGGAGAATTTTAAGCACCGTAGTTTGCTGCTATTCCACGGGCAAACGCAATTTTAAAGCGTAACATTTTGGGTATCTATTTACTCGATGTAATATCATCTTTCACATTTTACAAAAAAATTGGGCTAACTTTACTGTTTTTTTTTTTTTTTTTTCATGATTGTTCTCCCCCCCCCCCCAAAAAAAAAGTTTTAAAAAAACCACTGCGCAAATACCATAAAAAATACCAAATACCTAAAATATTGCAACACACACCATTTTTCTATAGGGTCTCTGCTAATTTAATATATATATAATGTTTGGAGGGTCTAAGTAATTTTCCAGCAAAAAAAAAGTAGATTTTTACATGTAGGAGCGACGTAGCAGAAGAAGCTTTGGAAGGAAGTGGTTAATAATAATGCTAATAAATGATCTTATTTTTGTGTCCCTTATTGTGCTAATTTCAGTATAATGCACTCACAGTGGACATACATATTCAGTATTATATTTAAATTACAATTCACCATCAGTATACTAGAGCCACATACAGTATCTCACAAAAGTGAGTACCCCCCTCACATTTTTGTAAATATTTTATTATATCTTTTCATGTGACAACACTGAAGAAATTACACTTTGCTACAATGTAAAGTAGTGAGTGTACAGCTTGTATAACAGTGTCAATTTGTTGTCCTGTCAGAATAAGGCTGGCCATACACTATAACATTTTCTTATTCAATTTCCTTTAGATTTACCTTCAACTACGTAGTTCAAGGGCCTGCCTGATTGCATACAAATTGAAAGTTTTCAGGTTTGAACTTATATATTATATGGTTTTGGTAAATCTAAAGGAAAGTTGAACAAGAAAATTGTATAGTGTATGGCCAGCCTTACTCAACACACAGCCATTAATGTCTAAACCGTTGGCAGCAAAAGTGAGCACACCCCTAAGTGGAAATGTCCAAATGGGGCTCAATTAGTCATTTCCCTTCCCCGGTGTCATGTGACTGGTTAGTGTTAAAAGGTCTCAGGTGTGAATGGGGAGCAGGTGTGTTATACAAGCTGTACACTCACTACTTCACTACTTTACATTGTAGCAAAGTGTAATTTCAGAGTTGTCACATGAAAAGATATAATAAAATATTTACAAAAATGTGAGGACTGTACTCACTTTTGTGAGATACTGTATATCCTCAAGAAACAAATCTATATAGATGTGTATAAAAAAAATAATAATGTGTCCCACACATATATATTCAGAATAGAAATCGTCTTTTAATGTCTCCAAAAACAAAGATCGCAGATTCTTTCACCTCTCATTCAAAGATCCTGCGCAGCACTTCAATCCTAAAGAGTGACCACCACAGGTGTTTCAGATGTACCCCCACCTTTTAAAATAGAACCTATAGGTTAATATAGGTCACCAGCACCTTCCACACAGGGATAAATAGATCGGTGTATGGACCCCTCACTCTTCATCCAATCACTCTGGGTTAGTGACCCATCAAAAGGTCTGCTCGGTAACCCTCACTCCCACATTTAGGTCAGCTGAGACTTTGCTCCGGCTCCAGCCACATCACTGCAGTCAAGGAAGGCTTGTCCTACCTAGATTTTGGATTTGGCGGTCAGTGAAGCCTTGGTATACCTGGAGCCAGAGCAGAGCCTCAGCAAGCCTAAATGTATGAGTGTTGCCAAGTGAACCGTTTAAAGGGACACTAACCCAGAGTGACTGGATGAAGAGTGAACAGTCCATACACCTATTTATTTATCTCTTATGCTGTGGGGAAGGCAATGGTGCCCTTTTTTAGCATACAGGTCCTAATTTAAAGATGGGGACCCATCTGAAGCACCTGTGGTGTTCATTCTTTTAGATTGAAGTGCTGCACGTGATCTTTGAATGAGAGGTGGAAGAATGTGTGATCTTTGTTTTTGGAGACCCTACAAGACTGTTTCTATTATTAATATATGCATGTGACTTTAATTGACACAGAAAGAAGTTGATCATTTTTTAGCATTATAATTTATTTATTATTTGAGTGGTTAGATGTCCACATTTTGAGATTTTTGGGCACTATCAGCAGCACATCACTATTTTGGATAAATAGAGTTGCCATATTGCCAGTGTTGGCTTATCTCCTTGTAGTCTTTCCACCATTACAGATATGGTTATCCTTACAATTTAAGGGGGTGTGAAGGTTTGGGGACACAATTTTAATAGCTTGTATACATTTTCCCATCTGTAAATTACTCATGAAGTGTTAAACATGGTATATTTTAAGTTTTTTAAGTTTTTTTTTTCCACGACTGTAGTTTTTTCTATATAAGGTTTCTGTTACTATACTTTAAAGTTTTTACATGCAAAACAGTTTTACATGTGTTGCTAGCCTTTTTTGCGCAGTTTTGTAGTATTCGCAAGCTAACTGTTCTTCTATGGTGTTTGTGTTGTATACACTCTGTAATAATTTAGAAGTCTTTCTTTTGTAATGTGTGTGTGATACTTAATGATTTTCCTTATTCTGACTTTTGTTTTTCTCTCTCCACTTCTTTGTTGTTTTTTTTTTGTTTTGTTTTTTAGGAACCTCAGACAACTGTTGTTCATAATGCCACAGATGGAATAAAAGTAAGCCTGATCATTTATATTACCATCTCGAAATACACATTCTTCTATGCAGTTGATCTTTACCTATATGTTAGAGCCAGTTTTCATTTTAGAGGTAAAAATATGTTTATTAATACAGATTTCAATAAAAAGAAAGCACAGGACACAACACCAAAATTATAACAAGTCCGCAACAGTGGCTATCGCCTAAAGCATGATATGTACAAATCAATAAAAAGCATTCCAAAATAATGGTTGTGTTGCCCTGAGACAAACAGGTTGAGTAGAGGCATCAAACCCAAAAAGCAATGTAAATAACATAAGGATTTTATGATAAAGATGTGCATGGCTGAGAACAACGAAAGGACCATTGGCTAATCCACAATGGGGAATAGCCTAAGTAAAACCTGGCATAATATAAGGTAAACAAAGATGGTTAAAAAAAAAAAAAAAAAAAAGAAATCGAAAGGAGAAAGCAGGAAGGGAAGAGGGTAAGAGTGGAAATAAGAAAAGGGAGAAAACTGGGATGAGGAACTAGAAGTATAGGACCCAGAAGGCCCGTGTGGTCGAGAGAGGTATCGCGTAAGCAACTACATGGCACTGTAAAGAGGAAAACTTGGGATAGGGATATCAAACGTAAAACTTTGCAAGACTACACCAAGGTAGACCCCAGTTTTCATTTTAAACTGAATGCCTTTATGTAGTAGAGACTGGAGTGTAGGTATCCTTGATACTGTCTGAAATTGAGTAACAAATATATTGTGCAAATCGTGTGGACTTACATCTATTGACTTGGATGGCTGGCATACCACATTTTTGTTAATCATTGCCTGATTTACAGGTGCATCTCATAAAATTAGAATATCATCAAAAAGTTAATTTAATTCACTTCAAAAAGTGAAACTCATATATTTTATTTAGATTCGTTACACACTGAGTAATATATTTTCAAGCATTTCTTTCTTTTAATTTTGATGATTGTGGCTTACAGCTTATGTGAACCCAAAATTCAGTATCTCAGAAAATTTGAATATTACATAATACCATTAAAAAATGCAGAAATGTTGGCTTACTACAAGTATGTCCATGTACAATATAATATGCATTCAATATTTGGTTGGGGCTCCTTTTGCATGAATTACTGCATCAGTGCACTGTGCCATGGAGGCAATCAGCCTGTGGCACTGCTGAGGTCTTTTGGAAGCCCAAGTTTCTTTGATAGTGGCTCATCTGCATTTTTGGGTCTGGTGTCTCTCATCTTCCATTTGACAATACCCCACAGATTCTCTATGGGGTTTAGGTCAGGCGAGTTTGCTTGCCAATCAAGCACAGTGATACCATGATCCTTAAACCAGGTATTGGTACTTTTGGCAGTGTGGGCAGGTGCAAAGTCCTGCTGGAAAATGAAATCAGTATTTCCATAAAGCTGGTCAGCAGGGGGAAGGATGGAAGTGCTTTGTAATTTTCTGGTAGAGGGCTGTGCTGCTTTTGGATTTCATAAAACACAGTGGACCAACACCAGCAGATGACATGGCTCCCCAAATCACCACTGACTGTGGTAACTTCACACTGGACCTCATGCAACTTAGATTCTGTGCCTCTCCACTTTTCCCCCAGACTCTGGGACCTTGATTTCCAAACGAAATGCAAAAAATGCACAGATGATTTGGGGAGCCATGTCATCTGCTGGTGTTGGTCCACTGTGTTTTATCAGGTCCAAAGTCAGCGCAGCCCTTTACCAGGATATTCTTCCCTCTGCTGACCAGCTTTCTAGAGTTGCTTATTTCATTTTCCAGCAGGACCTGGAACCTGCCCACACTGCCAAAAAATACAAATACCTGGTTTAATGATCATGATATCACTGTGCTTGATTGGCCAGCAAAATCGCCTGACCTAAACCCCAAAGAGAATCTGTGGGGTATTGTCAAAAGGAAGATGAGAGACACCAGACCCAACAATGCAGATGAGCTGAAAGCCACTTTCAAAGAAACCTGGGCTTTCATAACACCTCAGCAGTGCCACAGGCTGATAATCTCCATACCATGCCGCAATGATGCAGTAATTCATGCAAAAGGAGCCCTGACCAAGTATAGAGTGCATACTATATTGTACATGGACATACTTTTCAGTAAGCCAACATTTCTATATTAAAAATCCCATTTTTTTTTTTATTGGTCTTATGTAATATTTAAATTTTCTGAGATACTGAATTTTGGGTTTTCACTAGCTGTAAGCCATAATCATTAAAATAAAAACATTTCTTGAAATATTTCACTCTGTGTGTAACCCATCTATATGAAATGTGAGTTTCACTTTTTGAATTGAATTACTGAAATAAACTTTTTGGTGATATTCTAATTTTATGATATGCACCTGTATATCCTGGCACAAGGGAAATAAGTCTTACTGCCTCCTAATTTGTTACAGTACAGCTTTCGTATCCCTAAAAATGTCCCAATGCCATCGCTGATGTGTTTGATTTCAGTTGCACAATTGCCATTTCCAGGACTGCAGTTGGTGTAGATTCTCACATCTCGCAAAATAAGATACCGCTTAATATTTGATTAAATAGTAAATTCTTTTTGATCATTGTATTGGTATATTCTCTGTACCATAAAAGGTGTTTGGGTTTAATATCCATTTAAATGAAACATTTCAGATTACATAAACAATTATGGTGTCTACTGCACTATGTATTTTCTTTGTATTCATATGTACTCACGTGTTTTTGTTTTGCAGGGATCAACTGAGAGCTGTAATACCACAACTGAAGATGAAGACTTGAAAGGTAGCTATTTCTGTCACATACCCTGAACACTTGCTGAACTAAAATCCATTTATCTAAGACTTATTTGTGGTTACACCAACAACTGGAGCTAGTTTAATAGTCTGTTATGTGTTTGTGTTCTTGGGCTTTGTAGTCTGCAGCTGATAAAATGGCTGGCTTTCATACAATTTGGAAACCTCTGTGTCTGGCCGAATTGGCTAAAGATTCACTTACTTAATGCTTGAGTCAAGTGGCCAGCTCACTACTGAGTTCCGTTAAAGCCTGATGTTGTCATTATTTGTAAACCTTAATATTCATTTTGGCTACATATACATTAGTGTTGTAGCCATTATGATAAACACCGTTGCATTGCTTGATGCTGTTGTTATATTTACGTGTAACAAATGATTACATTCATTAAGAACCAAAATTGCTAACTTATAGTCATTTTTTTTTTTCCATAGCTACTATACATGTAAACGTGATCAGCTTGATGGTAGAAATATTATAACTATGTTATTATTTTAAAAAAAAGCTTGTTTTTAAGGCTTGGTTCACATTGATGCAACATAGGATCCGACTTGTGAAATTCAATGTTTGAGAGTTGTCTTAACTGATGCAACACAAGTCTGTCCGACTTCAGACTAGGTTTTTGCACTACTTTGGTCCGATTTTGATACGACTTCCTTACCACAGAGTGTAAAAAATCACATCAAATTTGGCCTATAAAGTTGCACTGAAAGTTGCGCGTCTTTGGAGTCGGGCTTGTGTGACCAGAGCCTAAAGGATAAGCTCACCTTTGGGAGCCTTTTACTAATTACACTCCTATTTAGGGCTATGTAATTCAATTACAGAGTTTGTTCTGGGAATGAACGAACTACAACTACCGTCTTCCATTGTGGCAGACAGCTTGTATATCTCAGTAACGGTCTGCCTATATAGGAGGTATGGGGAGATAGCTATACTGAGAGTCTGCAGGAGCACCCACAATCTACTGATCACAAGTGCAATGGTTTCCAGGCTCCTGTAGGAAAAAATAATGCCCTTTTTTTCCCCTGCAGAAATATGTGCGTTTATTTTTTCCCAAAAGGTGAACTTAGCCTTTAAAGCGGAGCTTCAGGCTCCTTCAGAAATATTCTGTAGCTGCTGACTTTTAATATTAGGACTCTTACCTGTCCAAAAATGTTTTAATCGGCGGTTGGGTGCTGCTGCTACCATCTCCACTAAGGGAAACCGGCAGTGAAGCCTGCGCATACGCGAAGCGTGCTGCGCTTTGTGAATGGCCTGGCCACGGGAAAAGCAGGAGGGGGGGGCCGAACTTCCTGCTTACCTCGCCACTGCAACATCAGCTGGACGTGGGAGCGGGTACCTGTCAAAACCAGCTATCTGCTCCCCCTCCCTCCCAAAAGGCTCTGCTTCTTGTTTTTCAACACTGCACTATAGTTCTACTTTACTGCTGCTTTTCACAATGCAAGTCTGGGTTTGGGACAACTCATTGAAAACGGTGCAATTCGTGTGCAACCAATATCTTATCTCAATAGTTGATAAAGAGGTTGTAAAAGTCGTTTTTTATTTTTTTTTTTTTACATTAATACATTTCTACTCATTAAATTATATGTGAATCCTCACCTTGTAAAACAGCTCATTCCGTTTAAAATAGAAATTAAAGGCAAAGCCTTTGTGTTTACATATACAAAAAAGGTATAAATACCTTTTTTTCCCCTTATTTAGAAGTGATCGAATACCATAGAAACATAGAAAAGTGACGGCAGGAAAAAAAAAAAAAAAAGATGTCTATCGAGTTTAACTTTTTGAAACTTTTAGGGGTCACAAGCGTGTTTGAAGCCACTTTTTGTGCTCAGATGCATAAGGAGCTCAGAGCGCTAGGGGAGGAGAAGCAGTAGCAAACTAGTCTTCCCAGTGAATAGCTGTGGAGGGGTTGTGTGACAGCAAAAGTCTAATCATTGGAGGAGAGCAGGCTGAGTTCCCAGCACAGACAGAAAACTGACCTGATAATTTTTCATACAAGTACATGGGACAGTAGGCCCATATCAGGAATACAAAATATTGGGGGAGCATTATTTAGGGTAAACAAAAACTTTTGTGTGTGGTTCCTCCCCAGACCCCCCCCCCCCTTAAACTTACCTAAGCTTGATCTCGATCCAGCTCTACTTTAAGTAGAGAGGCATAGGTTGTACTGAGGCCCTGCGAGCTGCCTTTTAGTAGTAGCTAAACTACAAACCAATATACAGTGGTGAAAATAATTATTTGATCCCCTGCAGATTTTGTAAGTTTGCTGACTTGCAAAGAAATGAAGGGTCTATTTTGAATGATATGCTGGTAGACAAAATATCAACCAAAAATCCAGAAAAAAAGACATAATACAAATGTTATAAATTGAGTTTCAGTTCAGTGAGTAAAATAAGTATTTGATCCCCTACCAACCAACAATAATTCTGGCTCCCACTGACTGGCTACAGTATGTGCTCATGTTGTATACAAATTAGTCCTGTCAATTTAAGGAGGTCCTCCTAATGACAACTTGTTATGTATATAAAAGACACCTGTCCACAGTATCTCTTCCTTCTTTTCAAACCCACCATCATGGGCAAGACCAACGGGCTGTCAAAGGATGTCAGGGACAAGATTGTAGACCTGCACAAGGCTAGAGTGGGCTACAAGACCATCAGCAAAAAAGCTTGGTGAGAAGAAAACTGAGCGAATATTCGCAAATGGAAGAAATACAAAATGACCATCAATTGCCTTCTGTCTGGAGCCCAATGCAAGATTTACCCTCATGGGGTAAGGATGATCATGAGAAAAATGTGGGATCAGCCCAGAACTACACAGGAGGAGCTTGTGAATGCTCTCAAGGCAGTTGGGACCAAGGTTGCAAAACAAACCATTGGTAACACAATACGCCGGCATAGACCGAAATTCTGCAGCACCCACAAGGTTCCCCTCCCCAAGAAGGCACATGTACAGGCCCGTCTGAAGTTTGCAAACGAACATCTAAATGATCCAGAGAAGGATTGGGAGAAAGTGCTGTGATCAGATGAGACCAAAATTTAGCTCTTTGCCATTGACTCAACTCGCCATGTTTGGAGAACACCATCCCTACAGTCAAGCACAGAGGTGGAAACATTATGCTTTGGTGCTGTTTCTCTGCTAAAGGTACAGGCTGACTTTGCCGCATTGAGAGGCCAATGGACGGGCCATGTATTGTAAAATCTTTTAATGGGAACCGTCTTCCTTCAGCCAGAACACTGAAGATGGGTTGTAGATGGGTCTTCAAGTATTGCAATGACCCAAAACATACTGCCAAGGCAAGAAAGGAGTGGCTCAAGAAGAAGCACATTAAAGTCATGGAGTGGCCTAGCCAATCTCCAGACCCTAATCCCAAAGACAATTCATGTAGGGAGTTGAAACTTCGAGTTGCCAAGTGACAGCCAAGAAACCTTAAGGATTTAGAGAAGATCTGTAAAGAGTGGACCAAAATCCCTTCTGAGATGTGTGCAAACCTGGTAACCAACTACAAGAAGCTACGCACATCTTACGTCTGTGCTTACAAACAAGGGTTTGTCCACCAAGTGCAAAGTCATATTTTGTTTGGGGGTTCAAATACTTATTTTACCCACTGGACTTTAAATCCAATCTTTGCTTTGCCCACACAGATCAAAAAAGTCCACTTTAGTATAGTCCTCCCTAGCAGTACATGCTAAACTTCCTTTCACTCCTCTACTCTGTTTAGCTGCCCTGAGTAAAGAAGAGCTACAAGTCCCTGGAATCATAGGTTACATGAGTCTATGGACTGTTCGTGTGACAGTGCTAATAGGCCCAAACTGTCCCATGGGGTGAGTAACATGCTCCTCCATACTGTAAAGTTCCTGTTTTTTTATCCTTTGGAGACTGCACTGGGAGATTAAAGAAAATGCAAGTATGATGTAACCCAAGTATGAGCTGCTGAGGATGAGTGGGGAAATAAAACAAACAGGCTTATTCTATGGTAAACACTACAGTAATAACTTAGAATTGTTAACACTGATAATACAGTATACAATCCCCGTAAAAGACAAATTCAGATGAGCATCTGAAACCCTAAAGCAATTGTAAACCTTCATCTTGTAAAACAAACAATTCAGTTTAAAATAGAAATAAAAGACAAAACATTTTTGTATATATATGAAAAAAAGCATTATAAATGCCTTTTTTTTTGATTATAGTAAATATATACCCTTTTGCCTTACCTTGGGCAAAATAATGCAGTTGTTTGTTAACTGCAAGTAATTGCTCCAGCCTTCCAGTTAGCCTAAAATGCCAGCTAATCCAAGAACTTGGACATCCATTTCCCTAATTGTACTCATTGGTCTCCATCATATTATCTTGTGTAACAGTGACAGAGGAAGGAATGATCTGTATGGTAAAATGTATTTAGAACTCTGTCTAGGAGGCTGTGCCCCAGATCATAGTAATAGTATGTGTTTCATCTCATAAATGATGCAGTGATATGCTGAGACAACATGTACTTTACCAAGATCGAGCAGAGTAGAGGGAGAATAGACATCAATCTTTAAAAACTACAAGACGGTACTTATTTATTTATAACACTAAATGGGAAAATAACATTTGACAGCCGTGAAGTGCTGTCTTCAGAAAGATCCCTCACCATGAATTGGCACGTTAAGTATTACTCATTGATTTTGTCTCGTCACATTTGTAGAACAGTTAGCATTTGTTAACATGTTACATTCTTACAAATGCCATTATATGCCTACATATTAAAATGTGAAAGTCCTACATTTATGACAGCTATGTAGCCTTTAGGTTAAAAACAACAAACCCAATGCGGAGTTGGGAAAACTGATCCTTGGATTGATGAATAGCCTTACAAGAAGACCTCAGCTGTGCTGTCAAAGAGATGAGCTTAATCGCTGTAGCTGCTTTAATAGGTCTGACCTTTCAGCCATTCAGATGCCATGAAATTCTTATAGCATGTGCCCTACTTTACATTGGCAGTGAACTTAAATATTTTACTGATTTTTTTTGCAGTAAATAAGTTGTTAATCCTAAAAAGCAATGTATATTCTATTAAAATGTGCAGGTTGTATTTAATAAAAAATTCCAAAACTCACTGTTCAATGTTAGCAGTCTGTATTTTTAGCAATTTTGTGTTGACGGGATAGTGTTTGCACAGTCTCCCCCTGGTGGCTGCAAATTTACATTCTGTCTTCCTTCACCTGATCTTGTAACAAGAACGATCAGGTTACACCAGCAGCTTCTCATTATTCATGTGGACTGGTCAGGATCAGGAAAAATACATTGTATTTTAAAGCGATGAACCATGACTAAGAATCGCATTCTGTATGGAAAGCCTACGAAGCAAAAAAAGCAGCACTTCAAAAGCAAAGCTATCTGTATTTCTGTAGTGGGTACTTGGCATTGCTTGGCTTTACCTGCCACTAATTTTAAGTTCTCAGTTGCAATTATTATTACAACAGATTTATATAGCGCCAACAGTTTGCAATAGTCAGATGTGATCAGAGGAAAGAATAGTTAAAATAGTGTTTGAACTTTTTTTTTTTTAATTTATAGGTATGATAAAATGTCCTAACAATGTATAGAAAAGCATGAATGCAGTCCTGTGTCTCAAGGCTTGTATTTACTCTGACAGTGTTCACTACAGAGCCCTTCATACATAAAGAAAGGCTTTGATGAGTGCATGTCATGTAAAAGAGGACCTTGTATTAAAGTAATGTTGAAAATGATTTGTTTATATGCTGGTTCAATTTAGAAATACTTACCAGATTTGGTTGTAGCATTATCTGGTCCAGTAGTATTATCTGGTCCAAATAATTTAACAAATGGTTAACTTGTCCTTTAAAGCAACTGAACTAGTTTACGTTAAAGCTGCAACATAAGATCATCTTGCTGTGTAATAAATTGATTTAGATTAGCACCGTTGTTCTGGTTTTAACACTGAAAAGATAACGGGAATGATGATAAAAACATGGTCACCTCCCCTCTACATAGCTACTTACTGTACTAGTAGGTAGGGCTTGAATGCAGGTAACTTTACATCTACAAATAGGATTAAGATAACTACCCAATTCAGAAATGCTTTTATTTGGCTTTTTTTTTTTTACATATATTTTAGAATTTTACAGGGGAAATTGTCACTTTAAATTACTTTACTTATATGTTATGTTTATGATCAACAATGAAAACAATTCTTATTGTTTGTAAGTATATTAACTGCATTCCTGTCTCCTGTGCATTTAACTTGTTGCATGCGGATCAGCATCGCTTCTCTGTCCTGGGGATGGCCCTTTGCTTCTCCAAGGATGGAGCCAAAGTGAAAGCAAAATACAGACTCAGTCCTTGCAGTCACAGTTTGGTTTGTGTACTGCAGCCAGTAAGTTCTGAGTGGAGTGTTGTGTTCTTTCCCTCACATTCTTCCTTTACTGTTGTGCGTCTTCCATAGATACCCATTGATATGATGGACCCTTGTGAGAAACCAGTTCTTTGCCCCATGACCTGTTCAGTTCTCTTCAGCATGCATGTTCTTATCAGTGCATGATGTAGCATTTAGTGCCTTGCAGTTCATTTTGATCTGCAAGCTTAGAGACCCAGGGACCTATTTAATAACTAAGGCTGGCCATACACTATACAATTTTCTTGTTCAACTTTCCTTTAGATTTACCAAAACCATGTAATATAGGGTCAAACCTAAACACTTTCAATTTGTATGCAGTCAGGCAGGCCCTTGCACTACATAGTTTAAGGTAAATCTAAAGGAAATTGAATAAGAAAATTGTATAGTGTATGGCCAGCCTAAGGGAACCAAACAGTTTTCAGGGCTTGTAAGCTTCCCCCTAGTTTGCTGTCAGTGCATTTAAAAAAAAAAAAAAAAGTTGGTTCACTGCATACTTTATATCTTGAAGGTCAACTTAATCTAAATTTGATACTTCAGTTTTAACAATATTACTCATAAGTTGAATCAAATGCTAGCATCTTACTTATTTTGGTGATTCAGTGAGTTTACCTCCACTAGAATTCTTACTCGCCTTTCAAAACATTACAAGACCTATTGATTGTGCCATACTTTTTTTTTTTTTATATATATATATATATATATATATATATATATACGTTCTCAACCATGGTTCCTCCAGTGGTTGCTAGGGGCTCCTTGAGTAATGACCAATTTCTACCTCTGAGATAAGCTCCCACTGACACCATTGATCTTTAGCTATCTATAAGGGATAATTCTTCCCAATGTCCCCATACGTAAGGAGCATTCTTCCCACTGACCATCACACCAATGTATCACGAGTTATAGAGATAGAAATTTTTAGCTGGGGTTCCTTAAGACGGGAAAGTTATTTCGAAGGGTTCTATTGTGTTGAAGAGGTTGAGGAAAGCTGGCCAATGTCAAGGCAAAATAAAAAGAAAAAAAAAAAAGTTGTGTATCGCTGTAATATGTGCACATTTCCTCATGTTTTATCCCTTTAACCACTTGAGTACTCTCCTGTACATATTCTTATATTACCAGGCCATAGTGTTGCACCCAAATTAATTTTGTATATATATTTTTCAGGCAGGAAGAGCTTTCTTTTGCTTGTGTTTACTTACACCATTTTTTTTTTACTATATAAAGGAAAAAAAAGAAAAACTTAATTTGTTTACATTTACCATTCATTTCTTTAACTTTGAAAAAAAAAATCCCACAATCATGGATAGCCAGGGGCACTTTACTACCCTTTTGGGAGTGGGGGGTATCTAATCATTGGAAGCCCCCATCCCCCCTCGACCTTTAAAATAAATCCCACACTGATTGGGGGACAGTGGCACTTAAAAAAAAAAAGAAAAAACACCTCCAAAACGTCCCCACAAGCTCCCTCTCCTTCCTGCTTTGTTTGCAAACATTCAGCCTATTTACATTAGAGGATGGGGCGTTTCCCTGTTGTGAATGGGCTGAATGTTTGTAAACTTTAGTGTTTACACTTGTGATGGCTGTGATTGGATCACAAGGTACAGTGCCACTCTGGCTCCATACATTGTGACTGATCTGAGGTGTCCAATGAATGCTGGCTGCTTGAATGTGTTTTCTGAGCTGTGGTTTATAAAAGGCTTCTACAGAAATACATAAACCGCAAAAGATTCCTCCTAATCCAGCGCTAGGGGGTGATGACTACAAACCACTTGAGGCTTACCTCGGAAAAGAGGAATCTTTTGTTTGTTCTTGCACAACACCATCCCTAGTGTTTTGTGTCCCCTTTAGCTGCAGAGGGCTAACATTCATTACGCACACTGTCATATGTTGGTTCTCCAAACAGTGCCTGAACTTTTTAAGAGTACAGTAATTCCTGTCCACCTCCCTGCCATTTCTTTACAGTACAGTGTTATGGAAGTGGTTGACCACTCTGCAAGTATAGACACTGTTGATGTGGCAACAATTATAGTATACTCTTAAGCTGGCCATAGATGGTTTTAATCTTAGCTGGTTCAGTGGGAACCAAACAAGATTCAAACTATCTAAGGCAGGCTGAATGCACTCAAGTCAATCCATCAACCAGCACGTCGGATTGTTGGCATGCCAATATTGCCAGTGGCTATAGCCACTACCAATAATTGTATTCTACCGGCAAAGACCGCTCCCTGTGCCCCCCCCCCCAATCTATGGCCTGCCTTACCTTTTGACTTGACAGCACTGTATTTTTTTACTCAGAATTCTTCGAAAGCATGTGTTGTCAGCTCTTTGTTTAATTTCTGATGAATTACAAAGAACACTCCTCATTTCCTCCCCCTTCCTTATCTCCATTACCCATCCATGTGCACAGGCAGAGCTCACAGAAAGTTTTGTGCTCACAAGTTTTCTGGTTAAGTCATCAGGGATTTTTTTGCACTTATCGAATAGCTGTAACACAAATGTGCAATGGCATATTTAGCCGACCATATGGGAGCAAATAAGAA
Organism: Pelophylax lessonae; assembly: GCF_965119305.1. Classification (NCBI taxonomy): domain Eukaryota; kingdom Metazoa; phylum Chordata; class Amphibia; order Anura; family Ranidae; genus Pelophylax; species Pelophylax lessonae. The sequence continues at coordinate 153,389,389 of NC_138776.1, forward strand.
AAGTTCATTGTTCGTGTTTAAAATACACTAGCAATTCAGGTGACGCCTTTGGTAAAGCTTTATAGGAAGGAAACAAGATAAACTCAGATCCCAATAACTGCCCTTGCAAATACTCTTTATCAAGTGCTAAAGGGGTGTGACCACATTACCACTAAAAAAACTGGATGAATTCTCTGAATACTGCTATACCCTTTTATGCAAACTTTGAAATAAAAAATTGGGATATTTTGTTCACACATATTGCAATACATGTTCAAACTGGCCAACTGCGTCAAAGTAATCCCTCTTTACCCAGTCCTGCTCTGCTTTGCCACTGCAAATGCTACTGTGGACACCATGCCAACCTGGGGCAAAAAGACACAAAATGGGGGAGAACAAAATGGTTTAGGTCTTGCCACTGACCTGCAATACAAGATAAATATTGCAGGTCAGTGGCCAGCCCTAGACCGTGTAGCTCCATTTTGTGTCTGTTTGCCCCAGGTTGGCATTGTGTCCACATTAGCATTTGCAGTGGCAGAGCAGGACTGGCTAAAGAGGGATTACTTTGATGCAGTTGGCCAGCTTAAACATGTATTGCAATATGTGTCAACAAAATATCACAATTATTTTTTTTTTAAGTTTTCATCCAGTATTTTTGTAGGAAGAAAAGACACAAGTATCTGTTTATGAAAAGAATAATAAAAATCTTACCTCTAGTATATCAGCTAGTCATGAGAACCTAGCCTAGGAAGGAATTTTAACCTTTGGTGCCCACCCAGAGTATAAATTTGCATTTAAATAGCCCAGTATGCAAACATAAAATTGACAAACTGGCTATTTTGATTTGCTTCAATGGGAGACGCACGTATTTATAGGATATTCATTAATACTCTATTAAATGGTCACTGAGGGGAAATATATTTATATTTGAGTGGTAGCTTAGTGTTCTGTTGAAATAAAAAAAAATAGGTGTCATGCACTCAGATGCATCGAACGTAAATTAAGGGCATATTTCTGTGCCTGTGAGTTACGTCTGAAGTGTACATCTGCCCATAGTAATGTATCACTGTAAGCTAGCACTACTTGCATAAACTTGTGCCCAGGTGTAAATTCCTAAGCTCAGCTTTTATGCGTCCAGGAATTTATGCCCATGAGCGAGTGCCAATTTACGAAGCGCTGCATATACCTGTGCACAGCCAGTGATTACTATGGGTGGCTGTATGCTATTGCTGTGTATCTTGAGTACAGAAATACACCAGCAGATTACATCAGGTGCCTGAAAGCGTCCATGTGCATGAAGCCTAAGGGTATCTGAGCTGCATACAGATTCAGGGTTGGACAAAATTATGGCAACAAGTATGGTAAAATAACTAAATTGTTACCCAATATGGTTTTGGACTGCCTTTGGCATCCAAGACAGTGTGAATTCTCCTTGGAATTGACAAGTATAGGTTTTGGATGGTGGATATAAGAATCTAATAACACTCTTCATGCAAAAATCCAGGTCACAATCCTGTGCAAGGTCCTTTTGTCGCTTTCGGTCAGTTTACCATGCCGACTGCCCTTATGCTTATCAGACGACGTTTTTCCAGGAAACTGATACGATACCTTGCGACACTACATATAAATTGGCAACTTCATTCAGAGACACCAGCTAAGCGGGAACCAACAATATGCCCACTTTGAAACCCAGTAAGCTCTGACATAACTCTGTATTACTAACAGCGCACGCAGTGAATGACCAACGTGAGGCTTTCCACCTGCTAGCTAGGTTTCTGATGTTACATCACTTCCCTTTTCAATGCGAAACATGTCATCACTTTCACATCTGCAAATAATGTAGTGTTTCTGTATTTTTGTCCAACCCCTGTATGTTCTCTTGCAGTACCTAAAATACGCATTTTGTTTCCTATAAAAAGGAAGAAAGATTGATAATTAATATTTAGCTGCTATCTTAAATCTATGATCAGCTTTAGTTATAATGCGTTACGTGTGTATAATTTTTTTTAAACGGAAAAGCACAACTGTTGTCCTAAAGTCTTTTTATTATAATTTGATTTGCAGTAAATTTATTTGTTTTAGTGGTCATTATTTTGCTAACGTATATGCTTCTTTACAGCTTCCCAGTCTTGCGAGGAGAAAGTTCTAGCCTGGGAAAGCCCAGGTCAGACTTTGGAGATAGAGCATGCCCAGCCCGAGCCTATGCTCACTCCAGTTGTACCATTTACACTTAGCAATTCACTGTGTAAGTTAGCTGTTAGATTGCAGCCCAGTAGAGCGTCTTTGGTACTGACCCACCCTAGTTACCAATATATGTTAATCATCACTATTAATTTTCACACCTACCTACTTTTTCCTTTAGCAGTTCTATATAGTCCCTACCTATCAGAGGAGGGCTGGCAACCATCAGCCTGTGGAGAAGTGATAGGGTCACAAGCTATCACATTGTAAAAACCGCTGCTCTTTTTTACAAACTTATTTTTGTAAATGTAATTGTATAAATACAGACGTTGTAGTAACTGGACATACTGCCTTCTGCGTATGCTCAGGGCAGAACACAAAACCTCTTTCAAAGCCATGTGTTAAAATCTCTTGACAACATGGAGAGCCCCCACAGATTTGAACTTCTTTGTGTGGTCTTTGCCCTGTGCCAGCCCTCGCCTGTTAACTGTACTGACCTATTGTATCTCATTGTAGGAAGTGTCTACCTGTGCTCAAAAGATCAATATGGGCTTTTTGTGCTATTTTCTTGATCACATGGCTGTATGTCATAAACGGTGTACTTTCTTTCTCTTTGGTGGTTAAAAGCTTGATCTTTAAAAATGCTGATATATTACATTAAAATGGATGAGGCCTCTATTTTCTGCTTTCAGATACATACAATGTCTTTTTAGGTGTGAAATCTTGTGTTTTCACCTGCTTTTTGGCCTATTTAGCTTACAATTATGAGCCTATAAAACAATAAAAGTGTTGGGGGTCAAAATGTGGTGTAAAATTGCTGCAGTCTGTCTTAACCTTTCTTGTTGACTTGTGGTAGGATATGAAGAGGGAGAACATTTCTATTTTGTACTTATATTTTGTTACTAATCATCCGTCAGGTTAGCAGACCATAAACAGTATAAACGATAATCTTATAAAAAAAACTCATTCTACCCCCAGGGTAATTTTTTTTATCACATGGGTAACTTGACATGCAGAACATTACTGTCATTTGATATCTTCATTAAGCAGACACCGACAATACATACAGTATAGTATGTGTTGTGTGAACGTCAACAGCAGAGAAGTTAATTTCTTGTACTTAAGTGCTGTGGAACATTTCACAGACTGTGGCCCATTGGTTTGCAGTTTATATATGTATATTGGCTTGCATTGTTAAATCTGTGTTCTGTTAAAAAAAATAAAAAAAACGTAGATTTAGGAATGCTACACCTTGCAAAGTGAGGAACATGTAATGTGATAATGCCTTCTCCCTCTTTTTTTATGTGATTTTGATTTTGCCCATATCTCCCTCATATCACTAAAATTTACAGCAGCTACATTTATAAGATGTAACTATAGTTTATTAGGCTTTAAAAAAGATGTGCAGCGCCATTTATTTAATTTTATAGAATAGTTTATGGGTAAATTCAGTGACCTACTCATCTTGCTTACTACAAGAAGAGAAACTTGCACCTGAAAATGATTCTATTTAAATTATTTCCTATTGCTAATATACAGTATGTGTGAGGGCTCAAAGAGATTATGGTTTTACCATGATTTAGCAAGGAGGTTAGATATTGGAGTGGAGTTTGCTGCTGAACATCTTCATGTTCTACCTTTGTCTTCCTTCCAGTTGATTTACCTAATGAACCCAGTAAATCATACTTTTGTTTGTGTTATTAACCTTAAAAGGTCTTTAGAAATACTAGAACTGTGAAAAAATTATGCTATATATTCCATGTTACTAAGTCTCTATCTTCTTCTGCAGTGCGAAAACAGGAGATTATAAAGATCACAGAGCAATTGATTGAAGCTATTAACAATGGAGATTTTGATGCTTATACGTGAGTGATATTTTCTTCTTTTTTTTTTTTTTTTTTTTTTAGTAATTGAATATTTAATCATGCACAAATGTTACACTGTTTCTAGTAGAAACATTGGAAATTAACGTGTCTAAAGTCTGATTTTGGGGGGTTTTGAATCAAGTAGGGGATGATTTACAAGGAGCGCAAGTCCTTGATCTAATGTACATATCTGCAGCATCTCTTATTCACCGGTGCGTTTCTGTTCACCGGTTTAGGTTCGATTAATGGGCAAATTTTTGCCTGAATTCACACCTGAATGAGACCCAAAAACACACAGGATCCTTTTGGAAACCGCACCCCGGCTGCCTGGGACATATGTGAAACAGCTCTATTGGGAGCATTTGCATGTCATGCCAATTGGATGCGGATTAAAACACATCCGATTCACATATATGTGTGCCTGGCCTTAATGTCAGCTGTTCTAAGCAAGCAAAGCTCTGTTCAGATTTACTTGTTCAGATGGACTGACCTTTATCTGTAGCAGAGGTGAATGAGAGCAGATACAAATATGTGTGCAGACCTCTGGGTGTCTAAAGCCGAGTATAACCTAGTAGAATTTTAAATTCATAAGAAAAGTATTTTGAAAATTCTGAATATATTCGAATGTCATTTGAAAGTAGTTCAAGATTTGGTTTACATTTAACATTAAATTTTGGAATTAATAGACTTTACTGAACAAAACCACATGTAATGTTAAAAATTCGTACATTAATGAAAATTTTGCTATCCTGCTTCATTTGAGTTTTTCTTAGATTTTTGCCCCACTAATGATAGAAAAACGAACTTTCTTCCAAAAAAAAGTCAAATGAAATTCTACTAGTGTATATTTAGCTTCTTCCTTATCTGCTTTGCAGGATTGAGAGAGAGTGTTCCTTCTGTTCCAGGCTCTGGTCCGCTATCCTCGATCGTTGACCTTAACAGCTTGGCTGTTGAAGCCTAAACACTATGGGACAGGGGTCTATCATAGTTAGTCATGCCTGCCCTCCTGAAGGCTAAACAAATGTAATTCTTGTAAAGTTTAAAAAATAAAAAATAAAAAAATATTCTTGTAAAGTTTACCACCACACCTTAAAGGCCTACTTTGTATAGTGAGGGTTATAAGGTTTTCATTCATCCGAAGTTCTTGTTACTTCCAAAAGGTGATTGCCTCCTTCCAACTTAACCAGGATATTGTGCTTAGGTTCTTATGCCCTGCTCTCAAAGGGTGTTACTCTCAGTTGACAAGCTTGCTTCCTTTAGGCCTCATGCACACTGGACATTTGGCCAGCATTTTGGCAGAAAAAACCCTTGACGCTTGTAAATGCATAAAATACGTTTAGGCGTGTCAATCACTTGGGCATCTTTTTAATTGGCCAAAATACCCATTTATTCTGGCCATTAAAACAAGTTATTTCTCAAGTGCTAAACACTCCTTGTGCGAACATGCATTTTAGACACGTTTACAGGCATCAAGTGTTTTTTCTGCCAAAACACTTCTGCTCCTGGAAGCAGTGGCATTTTTTTCTGCTTGCCTGTGTTTGCATGGATACATAGACTAACATGCAGGGGCATTTAGTGGCAAAAAAAAAAACAAAAAATCGCCAGACACCCCTAACAGCGTTAAAAACTTCCAGTGCATGGGGCCTTGGACAATCAGATTCACTCATTGGGAGTTATTTACTAACCCTGGAGAGTGCAAAATATGGTGTAGCTCTGTATAGAAACCAATCAACTTCTGGGTTTTATTGTAAAAGCTTAAATGAACAAGCTAAAGTTAGAAGCTGATTGGCTACAATGCACAACTGCACCAGATTCTGAGTGCACCAGTTTTAGTAAATCTTCCCCTTTGTCATATTTGTGGGTCCCTTAATGGGACATCTTGGTTCTTATTCCACCATTGTCAGGTGGATTAAGCAGTCATCATCTGAGCCTGCAGCTTGAAGGATTAGATTCCTTACTTTCCTGTTAATCCACATTCTACAAGGTCTGTCAGGGCTTCATAGGGTTTTCAGCATGAAGCATCAGTTTCCCAGATTTTTAAGGCACCTGGTCTTCCTTTTTTACACGTTGGTAAGTTATACCAGATGGATAGTCAGGCATCTTCTAATGCTCTCTGATTCCAAGCCCTCTGTTGCCCATTTTGTTTTGGAGGCCTGTTGAAACTTGTTGCTGTGTTGCCCACCCCTCTGTTGCATTGCTTTTGGTCATCCCAGTCATCTAAGACTAAGATCCTGTGGGGTTATGCTGTGGCTGCCATTCTTCTTTTTTTGCCATTGTCCAGTCACTTGAAGATGGCTGCTTTACCCAGTCATTTAAGACAAAGATCCTGTTTCCTGAAATGTACTCCAAGAAAATTTTTTTATCCTAATTTTTTTATCCTAATTTTTGTTTTCTTGAAATGCCATGCAGCAGTAGAGACTATCATTATACATAAGTGAAGTTAAGGAATTTCTTATAAAAAGTATCATGGACAGAACTGATTGTTTCTGTTTAAGTTTAGAACGAAACCACCATGGGAGTTGTTCTATGAAGAACAATAACTAAACATTTCAGGAGTCTGGGGAAACGCAAACAAAGGAGTGTCAGTGACATTTTGCTAACCCAATTCCAAAAAAGTTTGGACGCTGTGTAAAATCTACATATAAAAAAAAAATGTAATGATTTGCAAATCTTGTAAACCCATATTTTATTCACAATCTAAATTAGAAGACATATCAAATGTATACAATTTTAAGGAGAAAAAAATAATAATTTTAAAATTGATGGCAGCAACACATCTCAAAAAAGTTGGGACAGGGCAACAAAAAGCTGGCAAAGTAAGTGGTACTAGCCAGGTAGCTGGAAGAACATTTTGCAACTAATTAGGTTAATAGACAATGAGTCAGTAACAAGATTGGGTAAAAAAAGAGCATCTTAGAGAGTATCTCAGTAGTAAAGATGAGCAGAGGTTCACCAATCTGAAAAGCTGCATCTAAAATGGCAGAGCAATTTCAGAATAATGTTACTAACGTAAAATTGCAGACTTTAAATATATCATGATCTCTACAGTACATAATATCAAAAAACTCCAAAGATCTGGAGGAATCTCTGTGCACAAGGGATAAGGACGAAATGCAAGTTTGGGGCCTCAGACAGCACTACTTTAAAAACGGTCATCATCCCGCAATGCAGAAAAGTAACTCTTCTGCGCTCAGGTGCTGTGCTCAAGGAGAAAATACATGTGTCTTAAGTTTTGACGACAGTGCCTAGGATCTTGCTGCCCTCTCAGGACTATGGGCATCCAAAAGTACTAAAAGACAACAAAAACGAGAAGGGCGCACCGTTCTAATGCACTTCCATTATAACATTTATTGAATCGATAAAATAGGTATCACACATAATACTCACAAACGCATGTAATAAATGTGCATGCCAAACCACAACATCGACAAAACGCCTCCAGGACTAGTGGACTGCTCCAATGCTGCAGGGAGACCTGATGGTATTCGTGATAGCTTCGGCTGATGCGTTTCAAGGAACAACCCTCTTCCTCAGACACAGAGGACTGAATGACCCACTATATATTTATATCTACAAGACGGACCTCACTCAGTAGGTCCCGCCCCCTCAGCCACCAATTAATGGTGTATAATATCAGAAAACACCATGCACATTACAGTACCATCCACATAAAGCATACCAATTAACCTTGCACAAAGATATATATATATATATATATGTATGTATGTATGTATGTATGTACATCTATATACCTCAAATGGCTCATGTCAGGTACTAAGCTCCCATCAGTTTACCCACGTTGCTTCCTTGCAGTGTAATCTTTTTATAAAAGGGGGTTACGTATTATGCTTTCGTTTAAACTGGCATTCCCCAACAGGATGCCACAGATCACACCACAAGCGATGCAGAGGCATCTATAGCGCCACTGCAGATCGCATCCAGCGCTAGTGGAACACACGCTATTTTCGTAACCCTGAAGTACAAGCGGGTATGTGTTCCACCGGCCTCTACATCACTTCCGGTGTCCAATGACATCACGTCCGTCCCTGTCCAGGGACTCACCAATCACCAGTGATGTGGGCGGTGAGTGGCAGAGTCGGGTTTGTTATTACTTAACCCCCGCTCCTCCCTATAAGGGTGCACTTAATGGGGCTAGACTTACTGCATTGTCGCACAAATATAAATCAATTGTTAATATAAAAAATCACATCACAGCATGGGCTCAGGAATACTTCAAAAAATTCAGTGTCTCTGAACACAGTTTGCTGTGCCATCCAAAAATGCAAGTTATAACTTTATCATGCAAAGAAGTAATATCTGAACATGATCCAGAAACGCTGCCATCTTTTCTGGGCCTAAGCTCATTCTGGTTGGGCGAATCAAAATTTGGTATTCTTTTGGCTAACCATGGGCGCCGCATCCTCTGGACTAGAGGAAAGGGGCATTCTGGCTTGTTAGCGCTTGGTTCAAAAACTTTCATCTGTGATGGTATAGGGGTGCATTACTCCATTTAGAATGGTCAGCTTGCACATCTGGAAAGCCACCATCAATGCTGAAAGATATATCCAGTTTTTAGAGCAGCATATGCTCCCATCCAGACAACTTTTTTTCAGGGAAGGCCTTGCATAGATCATCAGGACAATGCTAAACCACATACTGCATCTATACCAACAGAATGGGTTTGTGCAGAAGAATCCAGGTGCTTAACTGACCTGCCTGCAGTCCAGGGTCATGTCACACCTATGATATTGACACTGAGAACAAGTCACAGGAATGCTATACAGGGCAGAGAAATTTGCACCTACTGCCACTTGTGGCTCCTTCACTCACCAGATGAGAGAGGCATCGCTCAGTGGCTGATGACATTCTGAAGAGTTTTTGTCAGCAAGAGAGTGACACTTTTGCTTATCCAGCCAGCAAAGGAGCCATACCATGAAAGAAAGTGAATATTTTCTGTGCACTTTTTAGCAGTCCTATTGCGAAAAGCTTTTGCCAGCAACCGTATTGCATGTCTGCAATGACCTTAGTTGTGAACTGAAACAAAAATTGCAACTCAAGTCAATCTATGCACATGAACAAGACGTTTTACAAAACAAACAATAAATAGAAAATTATCCCAGCACACTTGCCAGCTAGCCAGCAAAAAAAAAAATACACTAACCTGCGTTAGGCCCTAATTGTATGAGAGCCTCCATCTTGGAGTATATGTCTCTTAGATTGTAAGCTCCAACGAGCAGGGCTGTCTGATTCCTAATTTATTCAATTGTAATTGTACTGTCTGCGCTCATGTTGTAAAGCGCTGCATAAACGGTCGGCACTGTATAAATCCTGTATTATTATTATAATCGTAATATGTAGCAAAGAATACATTTTTGATTAATTAAGGGTGGATATGCCTGGAGGACTCCATTGTAGCTCCACATTAAATCCAGCAAATTGAAACAAAAATGGCATGTGCTCCGGGCACATGAAAAGAGCTTTTCACAAAACAGACAATACAAAAGTATCCCAACACACCAGCTAGCTAGCCAGCCAAAAAAAAAGCACCGTCTAACAATCTGATTTCAAAACGTTTTTTTAACCTCTGCTTTTAGGGTTGGTTCACACCAGAATCGTACAGGAACGCAGTACATGTTCCTGTGCAATTCGGCAGCTTAACAAACTGCATTTTACCACGCAAAAAGTAATGCATGCACTGTGTTTGAAAAAAATGCACTGCTCCAGATCGCATGGCACTGTATTACCCTGCGATCTGCATTTACGATGCCATATTGATACCAATAGCAGATTGCGAAGGCAGTGTTTTGAATGCGATGCGGAAAACATGCACAGAACGCACCTTCTGATACGAACAAGTCCCCAATACAGATTATTAGTGGAGGGTTTTTTTTTTTGTTTACTTTTTTGCTGGCTAGCTTTTGTATCTTCTGATTTTCCTAAGTTGTGGAAAAGCCCTTACTACTTTAATAATAATATATTTTAATCCACACCATTTCAGTTTTATAAGCAAGTGTGCTGATTCATTACCGAAGAAACATGCCTAGAATCAAGAGGAACACTGAGAGATAGGTTTATATTTGTAGCATTGCAGCAATAAGGTTCTAACCGTTGTACATGATAATGAATCTGATTTCACTTTCTATTTATTTTTCATTACACAGGAAGATTTGTGACCCTGGTTTGACTTCATTTGAACCTGAAGCTCTTGGCAACCTTGTTGAAGGAATGGACTTCCATAAATTTTATTTTGACAATTGTGAGTTTTAAACATTGTTTTTCCCTTTTCTTTGTGATACAAAAACCACACCATGGAAATTTTCATGATAGTACCTCAGTGGAATACATCAGTGAAATCTTTTCCAGTATACAGGAAATGTTTTACTAGAAAATATGTTAATACTTTGGAAAGCTTCCCTATATAGAAAACAATCCTAGGTATACAAAAAATGTAAACTGATTTAATGTTGTCTCATCACACGTTTCGTCATAAGTGGATCTTAAATATTTTTTTTGAGAGAAAAATATTCCTCAAGAGAACTATAATCATGTTAAAGATATTACCCAATTTTGTTGGCCTCCTACATTTCCTTTCTCAAACTTAATGCTAAATCTAAGGATCTGCTGTAATTAAGAAAAATAAGCATCATCTGCTTTTCCTTAGCCTTATAGGTATATGCAGGGCATGACTGTAATCTGACTTCCAGCTTTGTGGAGACATCTGGAAAAATCTGTTTTTTTTACATCTTTGGCAATTACATCCACTAGTACAAATTTTACAGTGGAGGTTGTATTCCTTTCTAACTGTTTTTCTATAATAAAATGTACTGGAGAGATTAAGGGGCAAGGTTGTGACTATGTTGCAAAATCAGAATGTGAGCATAATATATGCTGTTGACAAAACAGAACAGAACCTTCTGCACTCCAGGTGTGATCAAAATTCAGGTTTATTGGCTGAACATCCCAATTGGACAAATGTGGCAAGGTAGACGCGTTTCACACACTAGTATGTGTGCTTAATCATTTCTAATGATTGGAATCACCTAGAGCAGTGAGTTCTCTTCTCTTTTGTATACCTTCACTTGTTGATTCTACTGTAAGAACCACAAATTTATCTCCTACTCAGAACATATTTTCTCAGTTGTGAATTAAATAACTTTTTTTTTTTTTTCTTTTCTTTAGTGTTGTCCAAGAATACTAAGCCTATCCATACTACCATCCTAAATCCCCATGTGCATGTAATTGGGGAAGATGCAGCCTGTATTGCTTATATCCGACTTACACAATACATTGATGCCCAGGGACGACCTCGTACTACACAGTCGGAAGAGACAAGGGTCTGGTATCGTAGAGATGGCAAGTGGTTGAATGTCCACTATCACTGCTCTGGGGCCCCGGCTGCCCCCCTTCAGTGAGGAACCAGTTCAGGTAAATGGGGAAAAAAAATGTAGACGGGCATTACTCATACTACGGCCCATGGGCAAGCCTGCTGCTTGCCTTTTAAAGCCCCCATAATGAGAAGGCCCTAAATACAAGGCCTTCTCTTTGCACACCAGTGCCCCTGTATCCAGACTAGCAGTGTCAAGCATGCCAGTGTACCTTAGTCAACACTTTTGGGCCAGGTGATCTTCTGCCAGATGGACCAATAACATTAGGGCTTTTTCCCCCCCCCCCCCCCTCATCCACTGATACAAAGTCTTGTATTTAGCTCACCAACAGTAATAGGACATTGAATTTAACTATTTAAAACATTTAAGGTATAGATCGATGAGAAGTAGAAAAAAAAATAGTGACGCTTGTCGGGAAGAAAAACAAATAGCAGTTTGGTAATATATGACTAGACAGAGGATGAATGCCTTTCAAAATGTAGAGTTATTTTTTGATGACCCATCCCTACATGAGTGTAGGTGTCTAATAATTTGACTGCAGCACCGGCTTTCTAACTTTAGGTGTGTCACAGATCAATAACAGGCGGGGAGGCAAAAGCTCTGTGAGCAATATCAAGCAACAGTGTAATGTCAAAAGTTTGTGTTATTGGCACTTAGGGTTGCCCTTAAATGTTTAATGCCTTGTGATCTCCTCAGGCTGTGAAAGGGAAGAAATCAGATGGTTTATGGTCATCCTTACTCCCCTTTTCCTTTTTTGAAAGTACCAGTCCTGCTACAGTCAATCAATCAGCCAGCTCACTAAATGCCTGTTTATCTTTTGCATTTTGATTTAAAGTTTGTCAGGACCGGAAAAAAAATCAATGCACAATTGTCCTTGTTTCATCTGTTTAAAAAGCTGCAAGGACAGAATAATATCTGCTAATCTGACAGAAATCTAGTAAGCTACTAACTTCCTCTTTGGATTGACCGCACAGTGGGGTTGATTTACTAAAAGTGGAGAGTGCAAAATCTGGTGCAGCTCTGCATGGTAGCCAATCAACTTCTAACTTCAACTTGTTTGATTAAGCTTTGACAAAAAACCCGAAAGCTGATTGATTTCTATGCAGAGCTGCACCATATTTTGCACTCTTCAGTTTTAGTAAATCAGCCACAATGTCTCTGCTACACTGAAATCCCTAGAAGTGTTGCCAGCCTTGCCTGATGGACTACAGAACTCTGGGATTTCTCTTTCCGTAAATAATGCTGCTGGCCTTGATATAGACTTTAGGATTGTTTGCTAAATGCTTTAATTAGGTCATGATTGAGACTACTGATGACACTACTTTTTCACTGAATCATAGATGAGAAACAAGCATCCGTTTCGGCATGCGGAGTACTATAGGTGCTATAGAAGCTGTTATGACAAAAGATGGCTTATAGGCCTTCACTTCTTTTACTGTGGTTTCCACAAGCTTCTAGATTCACTCCTAATTAGAATCTGCTTATAAGGATATGGCTTTTTACACTGTAATTGCCACAAAATCTTGTAGCTGCAGTCAGATTTTAGGTAGACAAGTGCCGGGTTCTGTAATAAAATAAAAAATAAGGTAAATGGTGTTGTAGTGTGCATTATAGTATATTGTTCCCGTAATTTCTCTTCGATCTTTGGTTTTCCTTTAATTTTTCCTATTTTTTACTTTCTTTATACAGCCTCTCCCGTGGAAGAACCTCTTTCTATTGAGCGAGTGTGGATCGCCCAAACGACGGCAACTGTCCCGTTCGTTCGGAAGTTTTAAAAAAGATAAAAAAGTACATAAAATTTCAAAAAAATAAAAATATTGATGCCGGCAGTAGCCAAAAATGCACGAAAACCCTGCATGCATTCTGAGGCTGAAGCAGCTGCTGGCTAATTTGTTGTATTTCATGGATCCATCGTGTCTGTTCCTGCTGTACGGAGGTGTTTTTAAAGTTTCAAAATGAGCAAAAACTAATATAAAATAGTATATATATATTGTTTGATAAAAATCAGGCTGAGGATTATGCAGCTGCTTTTAGAATGAGGAAGGTTGAGACGGCCACCTGAAGCATCATTTGGGAAAAATTAGTAAGATGTGTATGGACTAGATCTTTTCATTGAAAAAGCTGCTGGTTCATGTAATGCTGTTGTAGAGAAAAAGGAAGGGGTGTAGTTTTATGAGGACTGGCGTCTTCATCTGTTAAAAGTGTTGACTTACAAAAGTGATAAGACAGAGCCATGAAAGGAGGTGTTAATTTTGTTTCATCCTCTCTATTTTATTTTCAATGACTATTAAAACCTTCTAGGTATTGTCAGCTGAGCTGTTGGTTTACCTCCAATGTAGCACTGAGCTGGAGATATTGTTATCCATCCAACTGGCTCCCAAGAGCAGAACTTGGTCTATGTTAAGAAGGGAATGGGCAGGGGAGAATTATTACAGAGATACAAAGCTATATAAAAATGAATATAGAATGTACATCCTGCAGAAGGAACCATTCATTAGTGGCAATGTTAATATAATTAATTTTTGGTATGAACTCTACAGAGAAAATAGACAAAAAATAGAAACTGCCATGTCATGGGAAGTGTTAATGCATAGACACCTTCCCTTGCGGTATATATGTAAAGGGGGCTGATATATTTTCACAGCGATAAAGCTTTGTGTACTATTAAGCAGATTTGGAGACAGTCTGCTTGTAAGTCATGTGTGGTCTGTCATGAGTGAAATGATACACTGAACTCAAATGCGTAGAGATGTATGCATGTCTTTCTATACTTGCCTGCACCTTCTAAACTGTGTGCTCTGGCCCCATCATTTTTTTTTTTTCTGTGCAAGAGGGTGAATAGTGTCTGATTAACTTCATTTTTATTTTATTTTTTTGAAAACCAAGTCTTTAAGATGTCTACTTTTTTTTTTTTTGTAAAAACCCTCCACTTTTCCTCATAAACGGTATCTAAAATGACATTCACCTCATTTGCAAAATGCCATTTAGATTCAAAAGAACCCTTGTCGTTCTTGTTTGTGGGTTGTCCTTTATAGAGAGCCAGGCTCTCTTTGTATCCTATCTGAATAAGCAGATGTGTAATCTAGATTTTGCATATCAAGCGTTGTTAAGCTTACAAATGCACAAACTGTAATTTGCCTTTTTTGTCACAAGTCCAATAAACAGCAATCCACTTTAAGCGTTTATACATGCTGATGTAGAACTGCAACAGAAAGTCTGTTTTTATGGGTTTTGAATTGTTTTGGTCGCCTTAATTACACGCACATAATAGAAAAAAAATACAATAAGACTGAAATTTGTACCTATACGATTTCCTTGCGGATACGTTTTCTAGTGGAATCTATGGAAGCGCATCAAAACACACATCAAGGCTCATTGATGCCTGTTAATGTGCATAGTCTTGCATTTTCAACATGCATTTCAGTGCACTTTCTATTGAATGTCAGTGTGTGTGTCCTAACACACATTGTTGTGCATTTTGATGCATCTTGAAGCATGCATTTGGATGCGTTTATATTGCAATGGAAAATGCATCAAGAAAAAAATAGAAATAAACGCAAAGATGTGAGTCCAGCTAATAGGAAAAAGAAGGCTCTTTAAAGGTCTGCTGTTGGAAATTTGTTAAATTGCCATTGTCGCACAATTTGGACTTTAAAAAAAAAAAAAAATGTTTTGATAGGTGCATGTCATGGTATGTCAACCCCACTTGTGATAAAATTATTAGTATGTTGGGCTTACAGAAGACATTTGTATTTGTGAAAATTTGCACATGGCCTAAGCATGTTCTCCAGAATTCCTGAGATGACCAGTGCAAGATGTAATGGAAAGAAAATATTAGATGGCTAAGTATTAAATCAGATATCGATGTAGACGACTATGAGAATGGGGTTAATACAAATCAGTTTGGAATGCTTGTGTGAAATTTATAAGAGCACATGGGGTGGGGGGGAAGGGGGGGGGGCTTCTTCATGGTTTTCAGGGAGTTTTTTTTTTTTTTTCTTTTCGTTTTTATTTAAACAGCACTAAATCTTTAACAAGCTGGGATGAAAAGCTTTTGGCTTTTTAAGTTAAAAGGGAAAACCAAACAAAAAAATATATGCAGTTAAGAAAAGTTATGCATGTCTTCTTTAGGTCTGCTCCGTCACTGTCTGTTTACTTGATTAATAATATGAGAATCGCTCTGTATTTAGTGCATCTTTCTAAGAACAATAAAAAAAACTTTATATTTTTCTGTTATTTTTTTTTTCCTTTTCTTTTGCACTGTCTTTGGGGATTTTTTTTTTCTTTTTAAGTTAATTAAAAAAAAAAAAACTTAGCTTGGTATGGTCATTATCTGACAAACCACTTCTAGCATTGTTACTGTTATCTTATGGGGCTAATGTAAGCATATATATAATATATATTATAAATATCACGTTTTAAACAGGACTTGGAAAGGCATTTGATGCAGAATCTTTGCATGATAATAGAAAATAAAACAATTACCCTGTGTTTGTTTGTTCTGAATGTTGGTAGATCTTCATAGCTTTGTTATATTGAAACCTTGGAAGAAGGTATTTAATAAAATAACAATTAAACCATGCTTTCTGTTTTGTCTCAGTGTTTTACACACACAAATGCTTCTTTAAGTAACAAATTGTATAGAATATTCTTGCTACTTTTATAACAATATTTCTTTGCATTGTTCATGATGATTCACCTTTTTTCAATTTAAAACTTAACATCCTCTCTTTTTTGTTTTTGATAGTTGGGGGAAGGACTAGAATCTTTGCTATGTTTCAACTGCTTCCTATTTCCCCCACTGGGGCAAATTTCCCTCACTTTTTGTCTCAGAAACCGGGAGGTCAGAGACACAGGAAGTGAAACTTCTCCAATGGCATACAGACGGCAACAAAAAATTTGGAATTGGTTGGAACCTCTATGTGGCCTTTTATTGTCTAGATCATTCAATAGTTTTGACTTGAATTGGGTTTTGCTAATTCGCGGAAGGAAAATTCTCATTACAAAGTATAAAAGAAACTTCCTTATATCGTGCACATTTTACAAACATAGCTTTAATTTGGCTGCTCCTTCAGTGTGTGTGTGTATATATATATATATATATATATATATATATATATATATATATATATACTTTTTTTTTTTTTTTTTTTGATGGTGTCATGTTATAGAATCAAATTGATACATGCTTATAGCAGATCCAAAAAAGTGAGCCTCTGAACAAAGATCTCAGTTTGTATGCGGATGTCAGATGAGCATACATGCATTCACACCTTAACAGAGCATATTCCTGGTGATTTTTTAAGTTTTTTTTTTTTTTTTAAACAGATTACATTACAGGCGTTTCTACATGTTTATTAAACTTTAGGCGTCTATTTTCTGGTCTGGGCCAAGGGAGAAGAGCAGTTCTAAAGAAAAGGCGCTCCTCAGGGGGAAAAAAACGTGCATATCATGCTTTTACAGGCCTTCCCATTAATGTCTATGGGATCAAAAAGCCCAATGTGCTAAAAAAAAAAAAAAAACACCAAACTTTTTGTACTTTTTGAGTGTATAAGTGCGACCAGGCACAATTGGAATGAATGGGATTATGCATAGTCAGGCAAAAGGAAATGAGCAGAAAAATTCTCAAGTGTGAATACATTTGATGTGTGATGTGAGCGTTTTCAGGCATTCCCATTGCAGTCTGTGGGACTAGAAACACCCAAATCTGCCTCAAAAGGAGAAGAAGAGACGGTGCTGCGCTATTCGAGACTAATGTACTAATGGGCCACCTCTTCAGTTTTTTTTTTTTTCTTTTTTTTTTTAAAGCAGACCTGGAGGTAAGTGGGTGTAAATGAGCACAAGTCTGGGATATAAACGAGCACAAGTCTGTTTACACCTGCCTGTCCATAGGCCTGCGTGGACCTTCCAATCAAGTCTATCTGAAAAACTGACAGGGGGACCTGAACGGAGCGAAAGGAGCTTAGAGGAGCTCCAGTCTCCCTCCAAAAAAATTAAAAGTCCGCAGCTACAAATACTGTAGCTGCTGACCTAATATAAGGACACTTACCTGTCCAGGGATCCAACATGTCCTCACCTGAGCCAATTCTTCGAGTTCGGATACAGGCACCAGCATCTTAAGAAAGGGGAAGTGGCAGTGAAGCCTACCGGCTTCACAGCCTGTTTCCTACTGCACATGCGTTAACTGTGCTGTGCTTAGTAAATGGTCCTGCAGTCTTCTGGGACCTGTGATGTGTCCCAGAAAGCTGCAGGGGCAAGGGGGGGCAAACTTCCGCAGAGATCACTGCATCTGACCAGAAGTGGGAGCGGATACCTGTCAAAACCAGGTACCCGCTTCCCCCCAAAAAAGTTAGATGTGGCAGTGGATGGAGGGGGGGGGGGGGGGGATACAAACAAGTGCAACTTCCCCTTCACAGTGAAGTTCTTCTTTAAAGTGTAACTCCACTTTTGTTGAGAAAAAAAAATTCCCCTCTGGATGATCTCTGTACATTACAAGGATTTAACAAACTTTGTTGTAGATTTCTACCTTTTGTTGTTCTAAAGAAATAATTGTTTGTTCCTCTATGCCGAGTGGGTAAATGGGAGTGGTTTCATAATTATCAGGCAGCTGTAGGGCTCCGATGAGGAAATTTGCTAGGTCTGCTTCCCTTTAGACGTGTTCCTATTGTGAGTATCTCACCAAAAATGACATTTTTGTTGCAGGGGAATGCCAGAAATCTGACTTGTATCTTGGTGCAGACTTCTGGAAAAAACTGGTGAGCCAATCACACATGAAGGAAATTCTGTTTCTGGGGTGTGGTCAGTACACATTCTGTGTACAGAAAAGTTCCAGGTAGCCATATTGCATTTTCAGAAAATTGCAACAGCTGCAGATTGAAAAGAAAATGTAATTTTTAATAACATTCAATTGCAATATGATTTATGTCACAATTGTATACGCTATATTGTTTTTAATTTATTTGCTAATTTCTTTTCATCACAAAAGTGGAGTTACCCTTTCAGTGTACATTTATAGGTTAGTTGTTTTAAACAATTTTTATTCAAATCAATTTTGTTTACAGATATATAAAGAGACTAAAGTAAAGAGAGAGCTCAACAGAAACTTTTTGCTTTCAGACTGTTTCTCTCTGCATGACATTTGTACTCGAACGTTGACGTTCCACACTACGCAGGGCGCCTACCACATCCTGCTAATACAACAAAAAATAAAGAATGGTCAAACACAACTCTCACCCATAAAAACTATTAAAATGGAAACCCCATACAAAATATCCCTATGCATGGGTCTTCTCCAGGGACTCCAGTTTCCTCCCACGCTCCAAAGACCTGCTGGTAGGTTAATTGGTTCCTGTCTAAATTGGCCCCCATATATGTATGTATAAATGTGAGTTGGAGACCTTAGATTGTGCTCCTAGAGGGCAGGGACTGATGTGATTGTAAATAATATCAGTATAAGTGCTGTGTATTGTAGGCACTATAAAAAATAATGGTTCTATATGGTACAACCTATAAAAGTGCATATGCATTATTTGAGATATTGGGAGACCCAGGTCAATTAGTTACAACACATAAAACTATGTTTTCAATAAATTAATAAACGTTCAGAAATGTTACATCATACCCACATAGCTTGTACTCCCTTTATATAATGCAAAACACAAAATTGGCTAATAACTAATACACATAAATATGGGGGGTGGGTTGGTGGTGAAACTCAGGGAGCCCTAAAAAGATAAAGCAGCAAAAGAATCAAGAGACCGGAGCATATTTTCCATTTCCATTACGGGGTGGTTTATTTTGCAATAAATGTGTCATTACCTAAGATAGCAAGGTAATTTGTACATTGCCTTTTTGGGGTCAAACTAGGCTTGATCTTGGCAATACAGACTTCAAAAAATATTTATTCTCTATGAAATTTATAGACAAAAGATAGACAAAAAGATAACTAGTGTAAAAAAAAAAAAAAGTACATTTAGCCTGGGTTTACACTAGTAATCGACCGATTATCGGCAATATCGAGGGCCGATCTGCACTTTCCCCAATATATCACAGTTGTATGCCTGAACTCGCATTGGATTTGCACGAAAAGGGCGCAGGAACCTTTTTTCCCGCACTAGAATCAGATCGCATGGGTGTTCAGACCCATGCGATCAGATTCCTGTCCGAGTTCACAGTGCGATCTGCGAACCGATCTGGAAGTATCATTAACTATGTATAACCACAGCAGAGGTTCGCAGAGGGCAGTGTGAACTGCATATGTGTAAACCCTGGCTCACTATAAAAAGAATAATTTTTTCTTCTTTAAATTGTCTCTTAAAATTTATGTTTTCGGTACAACGCATGGCAAAGTTATTTCAAAATATTTTTTTATTTTTCGTATCTTCCTGTTATGCAATCATGGGAAATTGTAATGAGTAAAAATAAATAAATAGCAGTAAAAAAATTGGCAGAAAAATAATAGCTAATAGTTGGGAGATGTTAATTAGAACTGAACTACAAGTTAATAAGGTGGTAAATAGCATTGCATTTTTTTTGACAGATATTTAAACGTAACTTGTGAGGTTTAATTTAGGTTCCATTCACATTTGCGCGTCTCCAAAGTTGAACCTTTGGGTTTTTAATGGACTTCATTACAGGATTTACCCTGGAAGCAAGGGTAATCGTAAGTAAAATTTTGACGCCACTGTTTAGAAGATATTTACTATATATGCAGCCGATGATGTCATCGGTGCACGTGCTCTGAAGGAATGGCAACCATTACCTGTGCCGTATATACGGCAGCTCCCCCGCGCATGTCAGGGGTGACGTCATTGTGCCTCCAGCCAGTCACACTGTCGTAGTCCGCAAACCCAGAAGGAAGGCGGATGAAGATGTAAGCGCCTCCAGCGATGACAGTACATCACTGTAATGCTTTGTTTTCAGGTAAGTTTCACAAAATGTGCTATGGAAACCCCATACAATATGCAGGTCAGCAAAAAAAAAAAAAAAAAAACGGTTTACAACTGCTTTAAAGGATAAATTCACTTTTGGAAAATGTTAAATATTCCACCCATTTTTAGAGTGGAACATGTAATTCGTTTACAATTGGTGGCTTGTAGTTTTCAATGAGCTGTGAGCGTCCTCATCCATTGATCTTCCTGCTCTCAGGTAACTGCCTGCTTGTGCTTGCATGCATGAGCTGGACATTGCATCTGTGATCTGCTGATCATGGGTGCAATGCTCTGCAGGCACTTCAGAAAAAAAATATTAGACATTTTCTCTTTCGTTCATTGACAGACACAGCTCCTGATCTTTTTAACCATTGGGTTATACTTCCCCCTACAGGAGTGGGACGCTAGACAGAAATAGTCTGGCTACACCTATGGGCAGTTCCAGGGGGTATACTCCCTCTCCCTACTATAGGTACTCAGTTTTTTCTGCCTAGTCAGGGGTAAGGACCTAGTTCCTTGCTGGGATCTCTGGTCTTGGCAAATTTTTTCTTTTTAGAAAGATTTTTTTCTCCTGTTTTTTTTCTTTTTTTACTGTGAGATCTACAATCGACAGGACGACGGGCTGGATAATCTAGATCCAGTGGTCACCCCAGTCTGACCAGCGAGCGCGTGCAGACCTCAGCTCCACGCTAGGTCGGCCGCGACATAGCCCCACTGGATGGGGGCTGGCCTGCGAGTTAAACGCCTTGCGAGGTCGTAAACAACTGGGTCTGTGCCCGAGTCACAGCGTTCCTCCTGGCCGACAGCTTCCCATTCGATGGTGAGGGATTCTGTCTGGAGCGGTGCCCGCCTGGTTTCTGGTATGGTGAGTAGCTGTCCCCCCTCTCCCCTGGAGGGTTTTGGGGCAGACGTGGGCCCCTCCATGGAACAGTCGAACCCTCGGGTTCCCTCATCAGGCACCCCCCTCATCTGTCCCCCCATCCTACCCCCCTCCACTTTTGCTGGGGCTGTGTGGGTGGTCTAATCCACCTCCTGGGGTAAGGGCAGGGGGCTATGCTGGCAATGGGGGCGATGCACCCGTGTGACCTGACGATCGGCTGTGCGGAGGGGGGCTGTCCTGATGGGGGCTCCTGCCAGGGTTCCCATCCTGCCTGTCCTTGAGGCCTAGGGATCCCTCCTGGGGTTCCTGGGAGCCTCGTGGGGCCATGTCTTTGTAACCTTCTGGGCGGTGTTTTCGGAGGTTGGAACCCCGCCTTATCCACTGGTGAGGATTCCTGGATCCTTTCATTTCCTGATCACCACACGTGCAGTGCAGGTTCTCCTGGTGGCTGTGGTGCCTGGTTTCTGCAGGGTGGTGAGTGTGGTGGGGTCCTCTCCCTCTCTGCAGAGGATCAATTGGTGTTGTGTGTCTGACAACCGGGTGGAGCTCCCAGAACGGTTGGGGTTGTCCCTTAGCAGTGTTTTACACTTTTTTGTGGGGTTCCCCTGGTGACTCTTGGAGTCTTTGGAGCACATCTCCCCACCTGATCCTCTCTCTGAGGCTCAGGGGCCCTCCATGTCCCAAACATCCATTGATGCAATGACGGCGGTCCTGGAGTCCTTTGTTTCCCCGGGTGGAGGTGGCTTTTGGGCAACGGGCTAGCTAAAAGCGCCCCCCACCTTCCCCTGCATCATCAGATTCTGATTCAGCCGCCACAGACGTGGGTCACCATGCTGGGTCTGCAACCACGCGCCCTAAATCCTCAGATAGTGAGGATGCTTCCTCCACTTCTGCAACTGCGCATGAAAAGGCGCTGGTGGACACACTGATTGTATCTGTATGTGAGACCTCAAAGATAGAGACGCAGCTGTTACGGAGGCGCAGGTTCCCTTTGGCACTCACAAGCCATCTAGAGCCACAAATGTGTTCCCTTTTCCTCCTATTTTGACAAAATTGTCACTAAAAAATGGGGATGACCAACGCATTTTTGCCTTCCCTGTGTCCCAGGCCAAAACATCCTAAGGAAATTGCCTTGCATGTGGTTCGGGCAATTAGGGTGTACCTGACAGCTAAGGAGTCTATTAGGAAGTCCGATTCTCTAAGGGAAAGGGTTGTCCTCTGCAACCATTTTCCATTTCCAGATCGATCAGACAGACGGTGATTCAGGCCTATTACATCAGGGGTCAGGTTCCTTCTTTCCCTGTCAAGGGGCACTCTACTCGGGCACTCAGTGCCTCCTGGGCCTTCTGTCATCAGGCGTTGGTGATGCAGGTTTGCAAGAAGGCCACATGGTCCTCGGTGCACACTTAAACAAAGTTCTATAAAGTGGATGTGTTGGCATCTGCGGATTCTTCTTTTGGCCGCAAGGGTTTGCAGGCTGCTGTTTAGAGTACCTGGTCCTCTTTGAAGGTGTATTGTTTTTTCTCTGTCGCTCATTGACAGACGTAGTCCTCTTTGATTAATATCAAATTGGGTTATACTGCCCTCTACAGGAGTAGGACACTAGGCAGAAAGAAAACGTTCTGGCCACACCTTAGGGGCAGTCCCAGAGGGTATATCCTCTTCCTCTCTGCTACAGGAAATCAGTTTTTTTCTGTCTAGTCAGGAGTAAGGACCTAAGTTCCTTGCTGGGATCTTTGGTCCTGGCAAGATTTTTTTAGAATTTTTTTTTCATTTTTTAGGTAGTTTTCTCCAGTTTTCCTGTGAGATCTTCAAGCAAATCACGCCGGATCTGGGCGACGGGCTGGATGTTGAGATCCAGTGGTCACCCCAGCCGGCCTACGAGCGCGCGCAGGCCATAGCTCCACGCTGGGTCGGCCGCGACACATTCAAGTAAGTATGCTGGAGCCGGGCGACGGGCTGGATGTTGAGATCCAGTGGTCACCCCGGTTCAGCCTACGAGCGCGTGCAGGCCATAGCTCCGCGCTGGGTCGGCCGCGACATAGTCCCACTGGACGGGGACTGACCCTGCGAGTTAAACGTCTCGCTTGGACACCAAGGACCAGCAGAGTCACGGCGTCCGTATTGGTCGACAGCCCCCCACCTCGGTGGAGAGGGGTTCTGTTAAGAGAGGGTGCCCGTCAGTTCCGGTATGGTGAGTAGATGTTCCCCCTTCCCCCCTGTGGGGTTTTTTGGGATACGGGCCCCTCTGTGTATGGTCGGACCCTTTTTGACAATTAAGGTTCCCCCTCTAGCCTATGACATGTTCACATATCTCCCTGTGATAGTGTGATTTGGTTTGGGAGCTGACGCTCCAGCAGGCTTGGTTTGGGAGCTGACACTCCAGCAGACTTGGTTTGGGAGCTGACACTCCAGCAAACTTGGTTTGGGAGCTGACACTCCAGCAGGCTTGGTTTGGGAGCTGACACTCCAGCAGCCTTGGTTTCTCCCGCAGGCTTGGTCTCCAAGGAAGCCTGGTTCGATTGACTATATTGAAATATAAGATGCTGGCATTTAGGTAAGAGGCAAGCACCTACCTTCTACTAAGGGATACAGAGGCTATCGTCATCCTCCCGCAGGCCGCACTTACAGGCCGCCGCCAGCCTTTCATAGCCATTCGCAGGCCGCTGCAATCCTCCGGAGGAGCCACACTAGATCGGCAGTCTGCCGCCATTTTGCTGTAGACTGCACGTCAGACTGCATTGTCTACACAGGCCGCCCGCAGGTCACGCAGGCCGCCATTTTGCCGTAGCCTGGTGTCTCCTGCATGGGGCGGCCATGTTTGATGTGCCCAGCCTACCTCGAGGAGTAGCTGGGAGCGCAGGAAGGCGTGCAAAGGGGGCGGAGCCACTTCCTTTTACCCGGGAAAGCTAGTACAGGACTTCCCAGTCTGCATAGGACAACGCTGACAGCAGAACTTCTCTGCATCAGGTGGTGAGCCCTTGTGGTCTCTCTCTCTCTGTGGGGGTCCGAAGCAGGTACGCTGAGGGGCGCTATTGCGCTGGGGGATTACAGATAAAAAAAAAAAGATATTTTTCAAATTTTTCACTGGCAAAGTGTCCTGGATTAGCATGGACCCACACATGTATCTCCACCTGATCCCCTCGAGGTGGCTGCAGGACCCTCCAGTTCCCCACTTACTATTGATGCATTATCAGCGGTTTTGGAGTCTTTTGTATCCCGGGTGGAGGTGGCCTGTCAGGGACAGGGCGCAAGGAAGCAACCCCCGCCTACCCCTATTTCATCTGAAACTTCAGATTCAGAGTCTGAGCCTGTCACTGCAGGTGCAGGTCCCTCATCTGGGGCTTGTGTCTCGGGTACTGTCTCTTCAGACAGTGAGGAGGATGTTTCGGCATCTACCATAGCCCGAGAGGAAGCGTTGGTGAACGCACTAATTGTATCTGTCCGAGAAACCTTAGGACTGCAGGTTACACCGTCGGAAGTAGCTGAGACTGAGATCCCTTTTGGTACTAATAAACGGACCAAAATGGCGAAAGTATTTCCCTTGCCCAAATGTTTCGGTAATGTAATTAAGGAAGAATGGGGTCATCCAAAACGAACCCCTGCTATTTCCAAACGCATTATTAGGCGTTATCCGTTCGAGGAATCCCTCCTCAAGAAATGGACAGTACCACCTGGGGTGGATTCTCCAATTTCCAGATTGAACAAAGCTACGGTTATCCCATTGGAGGACGCTCCGTCCTTTAAGGATCCAGTGGATCGTAAGGTGGAAGCTGTGTCTCGCGCCATCTTTTCCCTGATTGGGTCAGCTTTCAGACCAGTAATTGCTATTGGTCTGGTTTCACAAACTGTGACAGAATGGACCAAGTGGTTACCCCGGGACTTAGAGGGGAGAGACATCCCCCAGGCGGTATCAGATCTGTTGGAACAGATGATACAAGGGCTACAATTTGTCTGCGACGCTGCTCTAGACGCCACTCCATTATTGGGGCGAGCTTCAATTTCAGCAGTGGTCCTCAGGCGTACACTGTGGCTAAAGTGTTGGTCAGCGGACCAAGGTTCCAAGAGAGCTTTGGCTAATCTCCCCTTTCAGGGGGAGCGCCTATTTGGGGCCAACTTAGATGAAATTATCAAGGATCTCACTGGAGGCAAGAGCACTTTTTTGCCACAAAGTACTAAGGGTAAAGGACCTCGTCAGAGACTGGGGCCTTCCTTTTCCGCTCATAAGAAATTTTTTCGCCCCACGCCCTTCAGGAGGTTTCAAGGGGCGCTGGTCGGGCAAACAAAAGTCCGGCTCTTCCAGACCTGAAGTTAAGACTACTAAAGCCTGAAGGTGCGCCCCCACCCATAGCTGGGGTGGGGGGACGTCTTCGCCGGTTTCCGGATCCATGGCTTTCCAGAATCCCGGACAAGTGGGTTTGCGAAGTCATACGGTCAGGTTACAAGATCGAGTTTCAATCTCTCCCACCGGTGTGATTCTTCCCTTCCAATATCCGACTATCCCCGGATCGCCTAGAGGCTTTGCGGGGGGCGGTCACGGATTTAATGCAACAAGGAGTGGTGGTCCACGTTCCTTGGACAGAGCGTTTTCAAGGGTTTTATTCAAACCTTTTCACAATACCCAGAAAAGAGAGGTGCGTCCAATTCTGGACTTAAGAGCACTCAATCTTTTTGTCAAGGTAAAAAAATTCAAGATGGAGTCTATTCGCACAGTAGTGGCCTCCCTGCATCAGGGGGATTTTCTAGCGTCCATAGACATCAAGGATGCCTATCTTCACATTCCCATTTACGCAGGACATCAGCGTTTCCTGCGTTTTTCTGTAGAGGTGAACCATTATCAGTTTGTGGCGTTACCCTTTGGTCTCGCCTCGGCTCCCCGGGTCTTCACAAAGGTGTTGGCCCCGCGCGCTGTTGCGACAGCGAGGCATATCGATTCTAGGTTACCTAGACGATCTTCTGCTCCGTGCGGAGTCTCCGCAGACTCTGTTACTAAACTTAGAGATCACCATGATCTCTTTGCAAGAGTTCGGGTGGCTGGTGAACCTGCAGAAGTCTTCTCTGGTTCCCACTAGGAGGCTCGAATATCTGGGTCTAATTTTAGACACATCCAGGGCAAAAGTATTTCTTCCGGCAGGGAAACTCCGGAAGATTCAATCGACAATTCAGTTGTTACTATCCGACAACTGGCCTTCTCTTCGGACTTGCATGAGGGTCCTGGGTTTGATGGTGGCTTCCTTCGAAGCAGTACCATTTGCCCAGTCCCATACCCGAATCCTTCAAGGAGAGATTCTTCTCAAATGGAATCGGAATCCAGATTCCCTGGACAATCGGATCCGATTGAGCGAGCGGACCAGGGAGTCTCTGGTCTGGTGGCTTCGGTCTCCGATGCTCAGCCAGGGGGAAGTCATTTCTTCCAATATACTGGACGATTGTCTCCACGGATGCCAGTCTATCCGGGTGGGGAGGAATTCTCGGTCAATTATCTGCCCAGGGGCTTTGGTCCCTGGAAGAGTCCAGGTTACCGATAAATGTATTGGAACTGAGAGCGATCAGACTTTGTCTGATTCACTGGACCGAGCAGCTCCAGGGCAGCCCGGTTCGGATCCAGTCGGACAATGCCACAGCTGTGGCTTATGTCAATCATCAAGGGGGCACCAAGAGTGTCCTGGTGGCCATAGAAGTGGCCAGCATTCTTCGTTGGACGGAACGGTTTGTTCCAGCTCTCTCTGCGGTGTTCATTCCGGGGGTGGAAAATTGGCAGGCAGATTATCTCAGCCGTCAGATTCTGGATCAAGGGGAATAGTCCCTTCATCCAGAAGTTTTCCACCAATTATGCCTTCATTGGGGCACCCCGGATGTGGATCTGTTGGCATCTCGGCTCAACAGGAAAGTGCGGAGGTCTTGTGACTCGCTCCCGCGATCCTCTAGCAGACGCCGCAGACGCGCTGATCGCCCGTGGGGGCAGTATCAGCTACTGTATGCCTTCCCTCCTCTCAAGTTGCTGCTGAAACTTCTTCACAGGATAGAGGTGGAGGGAATTCCAGTTATCCTGGTAGCTCCGGACTGGCCTTGTCGAGCCTGGTACGCCGACTTGGTCAGGCTGGTAGCGGACATCCCGTGGCGACTTCCTCTCAGGGAAGACCTGCTGTCTCAGGGACCAATCTTCCATCCTGCTTTACAATCGCTGGCTTTAACGGCCTGACTATTGAGACCCAGGTGCTAAAGGACAAGGGGTTGTCAACTTCAGTTATTCCTACTCTAATTAAAGCTAGGAAAGCGACTTCCAGAAAGATTTATCATCGCACATGGAAGTCTTATATTGCGTGGTGTGAATCTCTTGGGTTTCCTCCACGTTCTTATTCGGTGAACCGAATCTTGGCTTTTCTGCAACAGGGGGTTGAGCAGAAGCTGGCCTTGAGTGCTATCAAGGGTCAGGTTTCAGCATTAGCAATCTTCTTTCAGAAGCTTTTGGCTACTCATTCCTTGGTGCGGAATTTCATCCAGGGGGTGCGACACCTGGCTCCGCCAGTGCGCGCGCCTTTACCACCCTGGGATCTTAATTTGGTGTTGTCGGTTCTTCAGAAACCTCCCTTTGAAAATATCAGGGAGATTCCCTTGTTTACTTTACCCCAGAAGGTGGTCTTCTTGGGGACTATCACTTCTGCACGCAGGGTGTCAGAACTGGCTGCATTATCCTGTTGTTCCCCATATCTGGTGGTTCATAGGGATAAGGTTGTTCTTCGTCCGAATCCATCCTTCCTTCCTAAGGTGGTTTCAGAATGTCATTTGAATAAGGACATTGTATTGTCTTCCCTGTGTCCTAAGCCCAGTCATCCTCGAGAATTCACGTTGCATTCCTTGGATGTAGTTCGATCAGGGTATATTTGAATACTACGGATTCATTTCGTAAGACGGATTCACTGTTTGTGATCACGGATGGCCCTAAGAAGGGGTTGCCTGTTTCTGCCGCGACCATCTCTAGATGGATCAGACAGACGGTGGTATAGGCTTATTCTATCTAAGGGTCGGGATCCCCCTTTCCCTGTTAAGGCGCACTCTACTTGGGCGCTTAGTGCTTCCTGGGCCTTCCGCCATCAGGCATCAGTAGTTCAGGTTTTAAGGCGACTACCTGGTCGTCGGTTCATACCTTTACAAAGTTGTATAAGGTTGACGTGATGGCATTGTCAGATGCCTCTTTTGGCCGCAAGGTTCCTGCAGGCCGCTGTTTGAGGAGACTGTTGGTCTACCTCGAGGGTTTGTTGGGTAGGTCTCATCTTTTTGCTCGATGAGTCCTTTGATGCTTCTGGTTGGTTCCGGTTGGGCCTTCTGGATTTTGATTTCTGTTCCCACCCCTCATTTGTGGCACTGCTTTGGGACGTCCCAATTTGATATTAATCAAAGAGGACTACGTCTGTCAATGAGCGACAGAGAAAAATGGATTTTTGTAAAATCTTACCTAAAATCCTTTTCTCTTAGCTCATTGACAGACGTAGTACCCGCCCCTCTATCATTGAGTTGGGTTGGGTTAAATTCTCTGACACTGCTTTGTGACATAACTGATTTCCTGTAGCAGAGAGGAAGAGGATATACCCTCTGGGACTGCCCCTAAGGTGTGGCCAGAACGTTTTCTTTCTGCCTAGTGTCCTACTCCTGTAGAGGGCAGTATAACCCAATTTGATATTAATCAAAGAGGACTACGTCTGTCAATGAGCTAAGAGAAAAGGATTTTACGGTAAGATTTTACAAAAATCCATTTTTTTCAGGTGGGCTCAAGTTTTTTTGGTTGAGCCCCTGTTGCCTGGTTGGCTACTGTTTAGCCTTGGGATTTTTTTTTGCTGTTCCCACCCCTCATGTTTAACACTGCTTTGGGACTTCCCAATGATTATGAAGATCAGGAGCTGTGTCCGTCCATAAACGAAAGAGAAAATGGGATTTTTGACTTACTGTAAAATCCATTTCTCTGATGTTCATTGACGAACACAGCACCCACTCCTTTGCAGAGTTGTATTTTTTTCCCGACACTGCTTGTAACAAAACTAAGTACCTATAGCAGAGATAGGGAGTATACCTCCTGGGACTGCCCATAGGCGTAGCCAGATTCTTTTTCTGCCCAGTGTCCTGCTCCTGTAGGGGGCAGTATAACCCAATGGTTAAGAAAATCAGGGGCTTTGTTGTTTTTTACCAATTGTTCTGCATTGTCACACTCTGTCCCAATGGAGACAAGTGGCCATCCTGACGCACCTTCTACAGACCTGTTCCATAGCTGTCAATTTCAGGAAACCCACCCTGAGAAACCTAATGCAGCAGTTGGAGAGCATGCATATAGGCAGGAAGTGACTGTAAGGGATCAGCAATGTTAATAAAAAGGTGAAAACAGTATTTAAAAAAAAAAAATGCAGTTTCTGCTACACAGTGCTTTAGCAACTTAACCAATTCCGCACCAGCCACCGCTGTTGTACGGCGGTAGGCTGGCGCTACCAGGCAAAGCGTCGTACATGTACGGCGCTCGCCTGGGTGGAGCTAGGGGGTGATCACGCGCTCCCGCCCCTGCTCATCAGCTGGTGCGGATTGCCACTCGCAATCTCCAGCGGCAGAGGGAGAAAGACAGACGGCTGATGTAAACACAGCCGTCTGTCATTCTCACTGAAGTGATAACAGAGGCAGGGTTCATACGGTCATGAAAATCCTGGAAAAGTCATGGGATTTTGACATGACCCTTTCCAGGCCTGGAAAAGTTATGGAAAATAAGTAAACCCCACTAAGTTTTGGAAAAATGGAATTTTGTGCAACTATTTAATTTAGAAAATGTCTCTGGGCCCCCTGTATTCTGTGGGAGTGGGGGACAGTAAGTGGACTATTTTCTCTGTTTTGGGTTTAGGCGGTTTAATCAGCCGCAGCAAGCTGCACATCTGAAGCCTGGTCACTGGCCTCTTCAATATGAATAGACCGTGACAGGTTAGGAACTCTGCGGCGGATTGATCCGCCTAAACCTGAAACCAAGAAATAGTGCACTTACTGTCCCCACTCCCAGGGGCGTACCAGCGGGGAGGGAGGGGGCGCGCACTGGGGGGTGTCAGCCGGGCCGCCCGCATCGCCGCACTGGGGGTGTTAGGCCGCACTGGGGGGGTGTCAGGCCGGTGTCCGCCGGGCCGCCCGCATCGCCACACTGAGGGGTGTCAGCCCGGTGTCTGCCACGCCGCCCGCATCTCCGTGTGAAGAAGGCAGCTGCAGCGGCAGGAAGAAGGTCAGTGAGAGTGTCTGAGCAGCCTTGTTTTGTGTACTGGATAGGAGGGGGATGGGATGGGACAGCTGCATAGAGATGAATTGAACTTTTCATATTCCTCCTGCTGTCACTGAATGCTTGTTACTCCTCTCAGCGGCTGCAGGAGGAATATGGAAAGTTCAATTAATCTATATGCAACTGCCCCATCCCCCTCCTATACATCTTCCTTTGCTGGCCCCCCTCAGTGCTCTTTAGCCCCCCCGTGCTCTTTAACCCCTCAGTGCTAAAGTGTTATTAACCCTCCCCCCTCAGTGCTCTTTAGCCCCCACCATGCTCTTAGCCCCCCGGTGCTCTTCAGCTCCCCACAGTGCTTTTCATCCCCTCCCCCAGTGCTCTCCTCCCCCCTCAGTGATTTCCAGTTCCCCCCAGACAGTGTTCTCCAGTTCCATCCCCCCTGGTTTTCCCTGCTCCCCCCCCTGCGCCTTCCAACTCCCCTGCAATGCTTTCCAAACCCCCCCCTTAATTCTATCCAGCCCCCCCCCTCCGTGCCATTCAGCTCCTCCAGTGCTCTCTGCTTCCCCCCTGCTCTCCAGCCCCCCTAGTGCTCTTCTATCATATCCGCAGTTCTTGACCTTCTCTTGTATCATGTCCGCAGTCTCTGACCATCTCTTGTATCATATCCGCAGTCTCTGACCATCTCTTGTATCATGTCCGCAGTCTCTGACCATCTCTTGTATCATATCCGCAGTCTCTAACCATCTCTTGTATCATGTCCGCAGTCTCTGACCATCTCTTGTATCATGTCCGCAGTCTCTGACCATCTCTTGTGTCATGTCCGCAGTCTCTGACCATCTCTTGTATCATGTCCGCAGTCTCTGACCATCTCCTGTATCATGTCCGCAGTCTCTGACCATCTCCTGTATCATGTCCGCAGTCTCTGACCATCTCCTGTATCATGTCCGCAGTCTCTGACCATCTCTTGTATCATGTCCGCAGTCTCTGACCATCTCTTGTATCATGTCCGCAGTCTCTGACCATCTCTTGTATCATGTCCGCAGTCTCTGACCATCTCCTGTACCATGTCCACAGCCCCTGACCACCTCCTGTATCATGTCCAGAGCCCCACACTTTTTACCAGGACTTGACCCCTGAGTATAGACAAGAGTAAGCGCCGCATTTGTGCATCTGTGCCATCCATACCAGTCCACCTGCACCTCCATCATGACTGTGGCTTGGGCCTAAAGAGTAAGCGCCGC
Organism: Pelophylax lessonae; assembly: GCF_965119305.1. NCBI lineage: Eukaryota > Metazoa > Chordata > Amphibia > Anura > Ranidae > Pelophylax > Pelophylax lessonae. The sequence continues at coordinate 153,421,088 of NC_138776.1, forward strand.
ATTTTGTGCATTTGACTGTGTCATCCATACCAGTCTGGGTGCACCTCCATCATGACTGCCTGAACTGAAGCTTTATCCCCAAGCAGGAGCGGCCATTAATCTTCTTTCTCCAGTTACAGTATATTGGTCAAATTACAAGTTAACTTTTTGGGGGTAACACATTTTCAGCTAAAGTTAGTGTGTTCACAGGGTAGCAATGCCAGGGAAATACAGCTTTAAAATGTATGGCTTCACCCGTGTGCCTGAAGTGACACCGGCTCCCAGCTGCGGCAGCGGTGCTTCCATCTCATCCACTGTAAAACAAGGGACCATGTTGAGTCGCACTGTTTCTAGAAACGAAACCCTAACTGCAGAGGTACTATACACTACAAAGATTGTCATTTATTTTAGTAAAAATATGCTGGGTGTGACATGGATTTTCTTCTTATTTAACATGTATACATAGACATTTCATGAAACTTTAGGTCATTCATTTTTACGTGAAGTCATGGAAAAGTCATGGAATTGTATTGGTAAAAATGTGTATGAACACTGCAGAGGCTATGTGATCCTGCTATATAGGATCGCATGTCTCTGTGATTACTTCACACCCCCCCCCCCCACAGTTAGAATCACGCCCCTAGGGACACACTTAACCCACTGATCACCAGTAATGTTAAACCCCTTCCCTGCCAGTGTCATTTTTACAGTAACAGTGCATATTTATAGCACTGATTACTGTAGTAATGTCACTGGTACCCCCAAAAGTGTCAAATTTCAGTTAGTGGTCTGATCTGTCCGCCGCAATGTCGCAGTCCCGCAAAAAAAATCGCAGATCGCCCCCATTACTAGTTTAAAAAAAAAACAATAAAAATTACATAAATCTTTCCCATAGTTAGTAAACGCAATAACTTTTGCGCAAACCAACCAAAATACTCTTATTGCGATTTTTTTTTTTTTACCAAAAATATGTAGCAGAAAACAAATTGGCCCTAAAATCTTAAAAAATTTAGATTTTTAATTTTTTTTTTTTGAAAATTTCATATAGAAAAATGTGAAAAATATTGTTATTTTTTCAAAATTGTTGCTCTTTGTTTATAGCGCAAAAAATAAAAATTGCACAGGTGATCAAATACCACCAAAAGAAAGCTCTGTTTGTTGGAAAAAAAGACGTTAATTTTGTTTGGGTACAGCGTCGCACGACTGCGCAATTGTCCATTAAATTCACGCAGTGCTGAATCGCAAAATAGGGCCTGGTCTTTGAGCAGCCAAATTCTCCAGTCTGAAAGTGGTTAAAGCAGAACGAAACTTATCTGAGCACCTCAAACTGAAAATGCTGTTTAGCTCATTTTTATTATTAAAAGAGCAAACTCACCCATCCATCCATGTCTCCATGCTTCATTTTGTCGATAAATCCCCCCAGCATTTCTAGCAGCAGCCATCTTGGGTAAGAACAGAAGATTCATGTAGAATATTCTTCTTGGAATCCATCTGCCCTTTAGCTCAGGCATGCATGCCAGAGGGTGCACATACTAGAGAAAGTATTTTCCTGAGATGTTTGACATAATTTTGGCCTAGGCCTGAAACCAGGAAGCAGCTGAAGAAACGTTAAAAAAAAGAAAAAAAGGTTAAAAAAAAAAATGTATATACCTCTCTACCTATTTACTATTGCTAGCAGCATAAGGAAGAAACAAAAAAAAAAAAAAATCAGTGGGTTACCTGCTGTTTTAACAGTTTCAAAAAACAGTTCCTTTCTAGCCACATGCTGGGATTGTAACTGTCACATTGGTTGTGCTCTCAAATAAGTCATCAAATAGGTGGTCTCATAACTTGATCACTTGTGCCGCATCATGGCAGTTAAAGATAAAACACGGGCCAAAATGGCAGCTTCCTTGGCTGAAAACAATAGGAGGGTTTAGTTCCACTTTAAATGTCATTTGGAGTTTACCTATATACTAGAAGATGCTTTAGCTGGTTTCAGGCCACCTCAACAAATGTAAATCCGCGCTGTGTGATTCTGGTCATGTTGAAAAGCTGACAGCAATTTTTAATCGCTGCGATGCATTTCCAAAGTCTTATATGTCATACTTTTTGACAGCAGTACAGACTCTCTCTACTGTTTTGCTGCCAAGCATTAGCACAAATCCAGCCTCCCTGAAGTGGGTCTTCTTCTGTAGCACCGCATACGATATGTGCTCCTGGCACAGAGACTGAGCTGTCATCAACATCTCTGGGTCTCGATCACATGATTGCTGTGATAGCCTGTAAGTGGCTATTACAGAGAGCAGTAAGGGCTGGTTCACATTAGTGCGATCACAGAGATCGCATGTAATTCAGAGCGCACTGTTCCTAAAATTATATGTGATCTCTGTGCGGGGCAAATTTCAGCCATACAGTTTGTATGGCTGAATTTGCACTGTAATCGCACTAAACACGCACATGACCCTTTTTTTTTATCCGCAGCAGAATCGGATTGCATGCTGGTTCACACTAGTGCGATCCAATTCTGTGCGAACTTGAGATCGCACTGTGCTATACGATCTCAACTGGGGGTGTCAACTTTTGACACCTCCTGCGTATTGCATATGGCAGTGTGAACTCGCTGTATATTCGCAGAATTCCTGCATCGCAGAATCGGGACTAAAGCCCCGTACACACGTACCGATCGTCGGCCGAACGATCGGCCGTCTTTTGTCCGAGGGCTGTCTTGTCTGTTGAAAAGTGCAAAAGACTGCACACGAATTTTGTCGGCCAACAACAGCCGACTGCAGAAGTGATGTCATGTGATGGTTAACTTTCCTTGTCTTTTTTCTTTTCTGAGCATGCCCAGTCTTGCAAATCTGCTGTCTGTCGGCCGAAATCTGTACTGACTGGCGAACAATCGGCCGTTCTGGTGTTGGCCAACAAAAATTTTAATGCTTGCACTACAGATTCTGTTCGGCCGAAAAATGCGCTGTCGGCTGTCGGAAGCATCATACTAACAAGCCTACAATCGGCCGATCGGTCGTCGCCTGAATCTTTACGGCCGACAATCGGTACGTGTGTACGGGCCTTAACTGTACAGCCTGCCCCTGTACTCTTTCACCTCTTGAATGGAGAGAAAGATATAATGTATCTTTTTTTTTCTTGCTAGTGGAGAAAAATGTAAACAAAATTGCCTGTAAAAAAAGGTAGAAAAGGCAAATAATATACACATATGTGGTATTGCTGCAATTGTCAGGAGTAGAGTTTATTATGGGGTCTTTTTGCCATTACCAGGACCTGCTTACAAAGTATGTTGAATGCCCGAAACTTTTTTTGTTTTACTATTTTGGGTTAATTTACCTTAGATGATAATAAAAATCAGGAGATATCCATTACCATTTACCACCAAATGAAGGCCCTACTTGTCCTGAAAAAAAAAGTCATATTTCACCTGGATACACTATCAAGCAGTTGCAAAACTGGTTTAAAGCAATAAGAGTTAGAATAATTTGACTGGTTATATTTTGACCAGTAGATGGCAGTATAGGGTTATATAACCAACTGGTTGCAATATTAAAGTTCTTTATAGCAACATATCTTATTACAGCATGCTAATACTGTGGCTGAAATAATGCCAATAGCTAAAATTTTACATTCATGTTATAAAAAAAAAAATAGATTTCCAGATTGTTGAGGTACTCATACCTATAATATATTAACTTTTATTGCATAGAAACAATTATTGACTAAAGACTAAATGTATACAGTGGGGAAAATAATTATTTGTTCCCCTGCAGATTTTGTAAGTTTGCCCACTTACAAAGAAATGAAGGGTCTATATTTTTTCTCATAGGTGTATTTTAAATGATAGAGAGAATATCAACCAAAAATCAAAAAAACAAAAACAATACAAATGTTATAAATTGAGCTGCAGTTCAGTGAGTAAAATAAGTATTTGATCGTCAAACAAAAATAAGGCTTAGTACTTGGTAGAGAAATCCTTGTTGGCAAGCATAAAGTTAAGACGTTTCTTGTAGTTGGTTACCAGGTTTGTACACATCTCTGGAGGGATCTTGGTCCACTCTTCTTTACAGATCTTCTCTATATCCTTAAATTTTCTTGGCTGTCACTTGGCAACTCGAAGATTCAGTCCCTCCAAACATTTTCTATAGCATTAGGGTCTGGAGACTGGCTAGGCTACTCCATGACTTTTAATGTGCTGCTTCTTCAGCCACTCCTTTGTTGTCTTGGCAGTATATTTTGGGTCATTGTCATGCTGGAAGACCCATCTTCAGTGTTGTGGCTGAGGGAAGAAGTTTCTCATCCAAGATTTTACAATACATGGCCCCGTCCTTTGACCCTGAATGCTGCAAAGTCGGCCTGTGCCTTTAACAGAGAAACAGCCCCAAAGTATAAGGCTTCCACCTCTGTGCTTGACTGTATGGATGGTGTTCTTAGGGTCATAGTCAGCATTTTTATTTCTCCAAACACGATGGGCCGAGTTAATGCCAAAGAGCTCAATTTTAATTAAGAGAAGGATTGGGAGAAAGTACTGTGGTCAAATGAGACCAAAATTTAGCTCTTTGGGGGGCGTGGCCGGGATGTGAAACTGAGCGGACGTGTGGCGCCGGAGCTCCGATCCTGAACTTATCCTTCTGCCTCTTTGAGCTACCCGACTATCCTCGGCACCCCCTTTCACCACCCTGGGTCCCCCCAAGAAATCGAGCGGTACGCAGCGGGCACCTCCGCTATCCCCTGGGCGGCTTCGATCCTCGGCTGCGCCCGCTTCTTCTCCCTGTCCCCAGGGACGGCCGGCAGCCATCTTGGACACGAGGCCCTCTCTTTCCAGCATGTCTGCCAGTGCTCAGACGGAGGCAGGCCCCAGCCAGCAGCGGGATCCCTCTCCATCGGACATCCTGGAAGCGATAAAGGCATGTAAGGATACCCTAAAGGTGAAAATAGATTACTTGGCAACGGACATCAGCCTTATCAGACACGACCTGGACAAATTCCACTCGAGGGTATCTGAGGCGGAGGATCGCATCTCCCGCTTGGAAGACAATACCAGGGAGGATTCCAGGGACCTCCATGCTCTGCAGATACAAGTTAAGGCGCTCCAGGACAAGGCGATTGACACCGATTTTGCCGCAGCTACTGGATCTTCCCGCTCTGCCGCCTACCTTTGTGGTGGAGAGAGCCCACAGGGTCCCCCCGGTTCCTCCGATTCCCGGGGCACCCCCCAGGCCCTTCTTGCTGCGCCTTCTCAATTACCGGGATCGTGACCGTCTCCTGGCTGCGGCCCGCACCAAGAAGGAACTCCGCTATGAGGACGCCCGCATTATGTTATTCCCGGATTATTCACCAGAGGTGCAATAAAAACGCCGCCAGTTCACAGACATCCGCAAGCGTCTCCGCGATCTGGGTCATCATCAAGTATAGCCTCCTCTATCCCAGCAGACTCCGGGTGATCGACGGGGACCGCACCAGATTCTTTGATACCCCTGACCTGGCGGCCTCCTGGCTGGACATTCGATGATCCGGATTCCCCCTGCGACCGGGCCGTGCAAGTTTACCTTCTTTCCTGCTGCCCCCCTTCTGACTCCGGTTACCCTCTTTTGAACTCCTTCACTGCCCTCCTGCCATTTTTCTCCTGGATCCCCCCTCTCCCTGTGTGTGCCTCACGAACTGCCACTACTCATCTCTGACTGTTTCATGGTAGCTCACTGTTATGGAGCTGGACCGACTGCCGGGAAGCACAATATCACATAGGATCTCCCCTGGTTTTGGTTGATCCCCCCCCTTTCTTTTTAGACTCTTCACCTGTGCTGCCCACCCCGGCCCCCCTGCTCTATCTCGAGTACTCAGCCCCCCAGGCTGGGCACGCTGCTCTCTAGAGGAGCTGGTGTGGACCCCCCATCACTGCGGTCTATGTTTCGGACCTAGCAGTGGTTTCGGATTCTGTGTTTTTTTTCCTTTTTTTGGGTAAAAGCTATCCCTAGCTCCCCCCGGGGGGGATTTGTTTGTTCCGCCCCCGTTTGTTTGGGGGGGATGCTGGGGCTTGGCAGGATAGGCACTCTGTGCCTGGGTAATTTTGTTTTGTTTAACTGTATGGATGTGTTCACTGTTCTAAGGTTGTGTTTACGGTGCTCGGGTTCACCTGGTCTTGCTGCTCCCCAGATGCTGACGATGGTTCCCACGGGGTCCCCTCTCATTTTCTACCAGTATAGTTGTTATGGCCTCACGTAATCTGCAGTCCTTCTCCGTCATTTCTTGGAATGTTCGGGGCCTCAACTCTAAATTTAAATGGGCACTTATGTTTCAATACTTGAATTCCCACAAACCATCGCTGGTAATATTACAGGAAACGCATCTGGTGGGTAGCAAACTGTTGTCCCTCAAGAAACCGTGGGTGCACAAGTCATTCCATGCTTTCTACTCCAGCTACGCTAGGGGGGTCTCGATCTTAATCCGCAAGTCCCTTCCCTGTGAGGTGGAGGCGGTCCATACGGATCCCATGGGTCGTTATGTTGTGCTAGTCCTCACCTTGTGGCAACATAGATATGTGATCGTGGGCCTATACATACCCCCTCCCTTTAAGTCTGATGTGCTTTATTCCATATTGGACAGGGTCTCCCCGTACTGCCCTGCCAAGCTGCTTTTGCTGGGGGATTTCAACGCCATTCTCTCCCCGACTCTGGACAGGCCGTCCACTCCTAAATCCTTTTCGGAGGATCTGTTACACTGGTGGGAGGCCGCAGGGTTGATGGAGGTCTGGCGTTGGAAACACCCCGATCAGAGAGGTTACTCCTGTTTCTCCACTTCTTACAAGACCTCCTCCAGAATTGACCTGGCGTTTGCCAACCCAGCGGTGTTCTCTGAGGTGGTGTCGGTGCGGTATTTGCCGGCAAGTCTGTCTGATCACTGCCCCTTGGAGCTTACCTTGCGCTCTACTGCGGCCCGCTGTGGCTCCATGTGGCGCTTGGGCTCTCAATGGGTGGCCCACCCGGACGTCTCCTCTCAGATCCCACCACTTCTGCAGGAGTATTGGAAGAACAACGCAGAGACGTCCTCGCCCGGTGTGGTATGGGACGCCTTTAAGGCTTAAACTAGAGGCCACTATATGTCCACCATCAAGGCGGTTAAGCTCTAACAATCCGCTACGCTGACCCGACTGGAGGGGGAGGTGGAGGGAGCCACTGCCACTTATGGCCTGGACCCCTCTGTCTCCAACTTTGAGGCGTTGCAGGCAGCTAAACGGGATTTGCATTTGCACATGTCGGAGACTACGAGGCTGTCATTGTACCACTTCAGGCAGTCCTTTTTTGAACAAGGTGACAGGAACGGTAGGTTTCTGGCGCTGATATCTCAACACGATACACCCCAGACAGTGGTTCCGGAGCTCACTTCTCCCACAGGGGGGGCCCTCACCTCCCCCGAGGATATACTGGAAGCCTTCAGATCCTACTATAGTACACTCTACACTACCACTCTTCCCCTGGAATTTTGCCCGAGTGACTTGCATTCCCTCCTGGACCCAGTGGCCCTGGGCTGGCTCTCGGACCAGGATAGGGACTGGCTTGTCCGTCCAGTCACGACTGGCGAGGTTTTGGCCATAATTTCGGCCATACCAGGGGGCAAGGCCCCAGGCCCGGACGGTCTGCCCATAGAATTTTACAAGACACACTTGGGGCTTCTTGCCCCGCTGCTGGCCACGACATTTACTAGGTGTCTCGAAGAGGGGTCTCTGCCCCCTTCGATGGCAGAAGCTCATGTCATCCTTATTTACAAACCCCCCAAAGACCCCAAGCTATGCGCCTCTTACAGGCCTATGGCGTTGCTCAACAAAGAGCTTAAAATCCTGACCAAGTTTCTAGCTACTCGCCTCGAGCCCTTACTTCCCTCGGTGGTGGACCAGGACCAAACAGGCTTTATGGCTCATAGGGCCACGGACGTTAACCTTCGCAGACTGTACACCAACCTACAGGCGCATCATCTTAACATGGGAACTAGAGTGGTCGCATCACTTGACATAGAGAAGGCATTTGATTCGGTGGAGTGGCCCCTCCTGTGGGAGACTCTCCGGAGAATGGGGTTCCCCCTACTTTTCATCCGGTGGTTACAAACCATATATCGTGCACCTGTGGCTGCAATTCGTTTTGGTGGACAGTTATCGTCTTGGTTTAACCTAACCAGAGGCACGAGGCAGGGCTGCCCTCTCTCTCCGGCCTTATTTGCCATTGCCATGGAGCCGGTGGCGGAGGCCCTCCGCGTTTCCCCGAGTGTAAGGGGCCTGCGGATTGCCGGGCTGGAGGAGAGGGTGGCCCTGTATGCGGACGACCTCCTGCTGTTCCTGAACTATGCGGACTCCTCCCTCCGGGGTGCACTGCTCATTCTGGACACCTTTTCCAAGGTGACCAGGTTGAAGGTCAACTGGTCTAAGTTGCAGTTGCTGGCGATTGACCAGGGGGCCAGACACTCGGCACCGCCGGATGTCTCGTTACAATGGGTGGAGGACATGGTGTACCTGGGAGTGCGCGTCTCTAGGGACGTCACTGATTTTATTACGCTTAATTTGGACCCGGTGGTCGCTGCAGTTAGGGCACGATTGAAGGCATGGGAGAACCTACCCCTTTCCCTCTTGGGCCGCTTTAATTTAGTTAAGATGAAGGTTTTGCCTAAATTTACGTACCTCTTTCGCCACTCCCCGCAGTGGATACCGAAGTCATTTTTCACAGCCCTGAATACGTTATTTTCCTCCTTTCTATGGGGGTCGCACCCGCCTAGGTATAAATTTTCCACCCTTATGCGCCCCCTCTCCCAGGGGGGGCTGGCCTTTCCAGATTGCCACAAATACTTCCTGGCATCCCAACTGGTCTCTGCTGTTTGGTGGCTGAATCCTGATCTCTACAACTCAGCGGTCGCGGTGGAGGCAGCGGTGCTCGGGTCAGTGGAGGCACTCACTTGCTTTTTAGAGGCTGCAAGGCCCCGCATGGGCTCACTACCTCCATGCACACGGTACTGCGAGCTTGGAAACTCGGTTTGCAGCTCGAGGGATACCCGGGCACGGCTGTCTCCCCCAGTGCGCCTCTGTGGCATAATCCCACCTTGCCGCATCTCTATTCTCTTCCCGACCCGGTGGTGTGGACTAAATTTAACATCAAGAAACTCTCGGATGTGTCGTCTGATCTCGTCTGGATCTTTCCCTCCATTGTCCCACTTTGTTGCTACCTTTAATGTCCCGCCATCCCTAGTGTTTAGATACCTGCAGTTCTCTCATGCCTTCAGATCCCAGTTCCCGCCCACTAGCTCTCAGGGGGTGCAGCCTGACCTGGAACGGGTTTTGCGGCACGACTGCTCGGAACGGGCGGTGTCGGTTCTTTACGCGCACCTTCTCCGGGTCCGCTCTCCGGAGCTCTCTGGCCTTCATGCTCGTTGGGCCCGGGACGTTCCGGACTTGGACCCGGAGGATTGGATTAATGTGTGGGAGGTCCCTTTCAAGATGTTGGTCTCTCTTAGGGATAGACTCATTCAATTTAAAATAGTCCATAGAGCCTATCTCACCCCACACCGTCTACACAAGATGCATGTCTCCCATTCCCCGGAGTGCTGGCGGTGCGGCCAGGACTCGGGGGACTTCTTTCACATTTTCTGGACCTCCCCCCATTTATCTGACTTTTGGTCCGGGGTGCTCCAATTGATTGAAAAGGTCTCTCATGTTAAACTTGACCCCTGCCCGAGGATATGTTTATTGGGATTGCTTGATGACCTGGTGCCCCGGGTGGCAGATCGGATGTTGCTGGGCCTTCTGCTTTATTATGCCAGGAAAACTATTGTTCTACACTGGCGACGACGATCTCCACCTAAGGTACTACAGTGGAAGCTACTAGTGAACTTGGACCTCCCTCTCTACAAAGACACGTACGCACATAGAGGCTGCCCGAAGAAGTATGACAGGGTGTGGACCAAATGGCTCTCTGATCCCTCCACGGCCGCAAGTGGCTGATGCGGGTCTTGCCCCTCGCCTTAGGGCGTCGGGGGACGCTCGCGTCTGCCTGCTCTGAGGTATCCCCCCTATGTTTCTGGAATGTATGTAATCCCTTACTGACCCCCCGGGCAGATGACGTGTCCCATGGGGTGGAGGTATCTGCCCTTCATGTTGATTTTGCTGCTAATGTTTCCCATTTGGACCCCTGCGTGGGTACCGTGCCTTACAGTCTGTGATACTAAGTAGTTCGGGTCAGTGTGGACCTTAGCACCGTGGTTTGTTATTATTCTCTCTGTTGAAAACTCAATAAAAAAGATTTAGCTCTTCGGCGTTAACTCGACTCGCCGTATTTGGAGGAAGGAAAAAATGTGGATTATGACCCGAAGAACACCATCTCTACAGTCAAGCACGGAGGTGGAAACATTATGCTTTGGGGGCTGTTTCTCTGCTAAAGGTAAAGGCCGAGCTTGCTGTATTGAGACAAATGGACAGGGCCATGTATTGTAAAATCTTGGATGATAAACTTCTTTCCCTTAGGCATAACACTGAAGATGGGTCTTCCAGCATTACTATAACCCAAAAAAATACTGTTAAGGCAACAAAGGAGTAGCTGCATCAGAAGCACATTAGGGTGAGTGGCCTTAATCCTATAGAAAATTGTATAAAGGAAGCTTAAACTTCGAGTTGCCAAGTGACAGCCAAGAGACCTTAAGGATTTAGAGAAGATCTGTAAAGAAAGAAGAGTGGACCAAAATCCCTCCTGAGATGTATGCAAACCTGGTAACCAACTACAAAAAATATCTTACCTCTGTGCTTGCCAACAAGGATTTCTCCACCAAGTACTAAGTCATGTTTTGCTTGGGGATCTTATTTTACTCATTGAACTGAAACTCAATTTATAACATTTATAGTTGTGTTTTTTTCTGATTTTTGGTTGATATTCTGTCTCTATCATTTAAAATACACATATGATCAAAATAAATAGATTAACTTGGGTGTAAAGGAATTGCACTAGAACACACCCACATCCCAAAACGGAGATTACTAATAAAACACCGGTATGGACTGGCCCAAAGTCAACCAGACTAAGTTGTCCTCACCACACCTAGTAAAAAATAGGGGACTTTAGAGGGTGTGAGTGGTGCAATAGCGAGCATTAGTAACCAAGAGAAAACATATATAAAAAGTTAATTTTATTGATGTTAAAATATAACATAGCTTATAGATCCCCCTTAGAGCAGGCCAGGGTCACCCTCCAAATATAGATCCCCTTAGAGCAGGCCAGGGCCCCCATCCCATTATAGATCCCACTTAGAGCAGGCCAGGGACCCCCTCCCATTATAGATCCCCCCTTAGAGTAGGGCAGGGCAGGTCCCTCCCCCCATTGAATAGATCCGATCCCCTTAGTGAGCGACTTGACTTCAAGACAGTTCTTACTTCTCCTACCTTAGGCTGTCTCGAGTCCTCCAGCCTCTCTCTCCACAGTCCCCAGTCCCCCCTGCTGAAAGAAGAATATATTCCTACCTCCATCCAGTTCTCCCACGCTGGGTGGCCACGCTGCACAGTGCCCAGAGACAGTCTAGTAGTCTAGACTTTAGTAACTCACAGTCCCTCCCCCAGCCAGGGCCCAGAGAGATCACTCTGCAGGCAGGTGTCTCTCCTCTCTCGCCACCACCACTTCACTTGAGAGCCGGGCGGGACTCGGGCCGGGCCGAGGGAGGGCAGAGGTGGCGAGGCTCTGCCCCTGAGCCATTGCATCTGGTCGGGGATTGGTCGTGACTTGTGAGTCTCAGAGACAGTGAGACTCGAGTAAAAAAAGTCAGCGGCGGTGCGGGTTTGGAATGGAATGATTCGTAACATTTTTATAATTGTAACGAGTAATGATGCAGCACATAAAAAAAATATCGGAGTAAAAGCATCGAAAATATGTACTGAAGTAAAAGTTGAAGTAGGAGAAAAAAATTATACTCTAGTAAAGTACAGATACCGCCTTTTAGTACTTAAGTACAGTAGTGAAGTAGTTCTACTTCGTTACTATACAACTCTGTGGAGAACTAATCGGAGATCTGCGTATGTAGTCTGCCTCAAAACCTTCTGCTTCTTTATGTAATCCAAGAGAGACTCGACTTTGAGATCAGGGCTCTGTGGGGGCCAAACCATCACTTCCAGTTGTTCTTCTGTATGCTGAAGAATAAATTTGGGGCCAATCACACGCCTCCCTGATGGTATGGCATGAAGGATAAAAGTAAGTGCATGTATTTACCAGCATTGAGGACACCATTAATCAGGCAAAGTTGAGGACAGTAGATGCAGTGGTTGGCCAAGGAAACTAAAGGCAGCAGATGAAAGATACATCATGTTTACTTCCCTTTCACAATGGGTGTACCTGGGTCCCGCTTGTTTTGCCAGTTCTGCTGGATATTTCCCACCTACTGTCTGTAGAAGTTTGGCCAGAAGTGGTCTTCATGGAAAAATTGCAGCCTAACCTTCGCCATGGAAACAAGACTATGCACAAAAACAAAAAACATAGGCAATGGGGTGCAGAAAATTGCAGCAGGTGCTCTGTACTGATGAGTTAAAATTTGAAATATTTGGCTGTAGTATATGGCAGTTTGTTCAGCAAATGGCTGGAGAGGGGGTAGAATAATGAATGTCTGCAGGAAACAGTGAAGCATGGTGGAGGTTCCTTGCAAGTTTGGGGCTGCATTTCTGCAAATGGAGTTGGATTTGTTATCTATCATGACATACCCCACCAGGGAGGTACGTGATTGGCCCCAAACTTATTATGCACCTGGACAAAAGCCCCACACACAACCAATGTCATTAAAGTCTTTTTCAGAAAAAATAAAACATGCACTTTTTTCCCCCCTGAAAAAATGAGCATTTATTATTTTTTCCTGCAGGAGCCTGGAAAGCAGCATTGCACCTGTGATCAGTGGATCAGGATTGCAGTGCCCAGCTTCTACAGACAAGCCCTGCAACTTTCAGCCCGTACCTACATATGGGCTGTCGGTTTGAAAGCTGCAGGGCCTGCAAATGAACTACAAGAGTGCTCCTCTCCCCCCCCCCCCCCAGTTCATTCAGAACTGCAAGCTGTCAGCTGCCGTGGATGACAGTAGGTGTAGTTGATTAATTCATTCACAGGGAACTGTGATTGAATGATGCGATGGTGTGGGTGGACCCCTGCACAGTCACGCTGCTTTTGAATTGTGACAGTGGGTGCGGGGAGAAAATCCCCCCACCCGCTGTCACCCTGAGGGGATTGGGCAAACTGACTGCCAGAGCTGGAACATGTTACATGTTCCACCCTAAATATGGGTAAAACATGTAACATATTCCAAAAAGTGACCTTATCATTTAAGAACTATCTTCAGAGTAAAGAAGAACAAGGAGTCCTGGAAGTGATGGTTTGGCCCCAACGGAGCTTTGATCTCAATATCGTCCGCCTGGGATTACATGAAGAGACAGTAGGATTTGAGGTGGCTTACATCAACAGAAGTATTTGAGGTGGCTTACATCAACAGAAGTATTTGAGGTGGCCTACATCCACAGAAGATCGGTGGTTAGTTTTTCAACATGTGCGGAACAACCTACCTGCCAAGTTCTTTCAAAATCTGTATGCAAGTGTACGTAGAATTGATGCTGTTTTGAAGGCAAAGGGTGATCACACCAAATATTGTTTTGATTTGGATTTCTCTTCTGGTGATTTACTTTTCATTTTGCTAATTGATAATAGTTTATTTTTTTTAATTCTTCTATTTATGAAAGCATTACTAATTTACAACATTTTTTCACACTTGACTGAAACTTTTTGCACAGTACTGTAGCTAAGGAGGTTAGGTGCGGATCAGCCAAGTCTAGATGAAACACCTGTCAGCCTGCAGATCCGGAGATGCCTGGAGAGGTACATGATGATGTAGCACCCTCCTAGGTAGGTGCTAGAGAGAGAGTATAGTTTTTTAATCCTGTCTGCTTACCAGAGGGATTGCAGGTAAATCTATATTGTTCTCTGCCTACCAGAGCGCAGGATCTGTTAGTGAGGTCTGCTCATTGTGCTACTCAGTCTGCAACTCAGTCTGTCTGCAAAGTGTTCCTCGCTGGTCCAATAGGGAGGCATAATGGACAGTGGGAGGAAACCTGACAAATGAGTGCACAGCCATTTAGTACTGCCCTGGTTATTTGGCAGAGGAAAGTTCCTCGGTGCATGCTGGGATACTGTAAAATGCCAGGAGCACATGTGCTCAGGGTCTTTTCTCTGATAGCGGCATCCCGGAGGAAGGCGGTGGCTACCTCCTCCTCTGTAGAGGTGCTATGCGGCCTTAGGTGGTCGACCTGAGGGCCTATAAAGCTAGAGAGATACTACTGAAGTTGAGGTCCTGTGAAGCTGACTGAGAAGGGAGATACTGAAGAATCTGATTCTGCAGTACAGTGAGTACAGATCTGTGGCAAGGGTTCTGACCTAAGGGGGGCCACCACTGCTAGAAGAGTCAGTGGACTGGTGTCAGTAAAGGGGATGCTAGTGAGTATCCTGAAGTTAATGTAGATAACCAAGTCTATTGCTGGAGAGAGAGAGAGAGCAAGGAGACTTAACCCTTTACATACATGTGCCAGTATGGTTTAGGCAGTGTGACTGCTTCTACAAGTAACCTGGTAAGGCCAAGTGAGAGTTGTCCTTTTCCAATGTACATAGTTCTAGTTGGAGTATCCCACTGATCCCTTCTCCCATCCAAGTTCCACAATAAATTCTAAAAACCAACACCACTGGACTGTTTATTGAGCAACGAGCCATTGGGAGTAAGGATGGAAGTGTGAACTGTAAGTGACTGATGACTTGTTGAGCCTCCTCTGATTACCAGGACACAGCAAGCCCTACGGGGATAGTGCTACAATAGGAACAAGGAAAACACAAAGACCTGGAAACATGCACATGCGAATATTGTGACAATGGTGTAGTGTGTGAGAGTAGCCTGGGATCCCAGTCACAGCGGTCCAAAGAAGCTGCAATAGTGCTACCCCTCTATTCCTGTTCTGGTGACAACCCAAAATTTGGCATTTTCTTTCACTTTCAATAATAATGGTCACCAGGACAAATATAGACAGTGTTTTTTCCTAAAAAAATGCTTTTAGTTATACTAAAGAGTTTTTGACCTCCTAGTTAGATAGAAAATATGGAGAATCCCTCAGCCACTGATATGTATCAATAGCAGGTTCTGCTTTATCAAAACATCAACCATGAGCAAAACCTTAAAATGCAGTGGTCACCAAGAGGAAAACCTTAAAATTAAATGGTCACCAGGGAATCAACACATTTTTTCACTTGCCAGGTAGACAGTGACCCTCTTGCATACCCCCTGGTCTTTGCCTTTCTCTTAAACCTTTATTTTACCTTTCACAGCTTGGGCACAACAAAGATTGCATGTACCCCTGTTTGCTTTTGCCTAGGCCATTTCTCACTGATCCTAGGGTTTATAGCAGGGTTCTTCAAACTATGGCCCTCAAGTTGTTCAGGAACTACAATTCCCATCATGCCTAGTCATGTCTGTGAATGTCATAGTTTTACAACACCTCATAGGACATGTAGTTCCGTAACAGTTGGAAGGCATTCGTCTTGAAATCCCTGGTTTATAGGATGTATGTATAAATCTTTTTATTTAAACATTTGTGGTATAGTGTGCAGACAAGGTATAGCAGAGCTGTACCTTAAATCAGACCCACAGATAGACTAGGCACCCCTCCAGCAAAGAAGGAGGTGAAGACAAACCTTGTCCTCTTCCTATCCATGTTACGTTATGTGCAAAGAATGGAAAGGCTTAACCGCACTCTGAAATGAAAATCTAATTTGAGAGCAGGCCTTTTTTTTTTTATCTCTGCAAAGGAAATGGTGTAGAAGACCCACCGGGTATATCAATAAGTATTAGCCCCAAAGAACATTAATAGGTTGTCGCATTCCTTATAATCTGCAAAAAAAGAAAGCTTTATAGAAAACTGAGTCATTTAAATTTAGAATCAAAGCCCAGGACAAAAACAAAAATCTAGAGACAAACCATAACACATAAAGATTCCAACTGGAAATCAATTCTAGATAGCATCTAAGAAATTTCCAGTACAGTATAAAAATAGAATCAGACAGTAGTGGCAGCATATATTGTGTCCATGAGGTGGCGCTCAATGATTAATTTTTGAAAACTTTACCAAGTCTTGTTCTAGAGACACTATTCATACCCAAAATGTTATATATTAGAATCATGTTAATTAACACTTGTTTCATTATTGTTTTTTAAATTGCTTAAAGCATAGCTAAACCTAAGAATGAAAATGTAATATATTGCAGCTTGTGAGTCCTTAGATGCAGTGGCTGCATTTGATTTTATTTTCAAGCTACGTTTTTTCATTTTACCTGGCGATCCTGACAGACCGCATTCACACTGAAGCGGCACGACTTCGGTGGTGACCTGTGAAGTCCAGTGCACCGCGACTTCGGCGCGACTTGCACGGACTTCATATAATGAATGTCTATGCAAGTCGCTCCAAGGTCGCCCGAAGTAGTACAGGACCCTTTTTCTAAGTCGGAGCGACTTGTGTCGCTCCTTTTAGAACGGGTCCTGTAGCAGTCAATGGACCACGACTTGTCAGGCTGACAAGTCGCCTGACAAGTCGCGGTAGTGTGAATGGAGCCTTAGGGCCCTTTCACAATATGTTTTTCCTGCGTTTTTACCTTGCAAGAAAAATGTGGGACTCTTCACACCACTGTGTTACAGGCAAGGGAGGACTGGGCCAGGAGGCAGGGGGGCAATTGCCCCGTAGAAATGCTCTGCCACAGACATGCCTAAAGGATTCCTGGTGAAGAGAAGTAAAAAGTCCCCACTGCTGACCTACTGAGTGCGGGATGAAGACAAGGATAGAGCACAGCCCCCCCTCCCCCAGCATGAATGGTGTAAACTGTATCTGAGCAGAGGCTGGTTCCATGCTCTACTGGAGACTCTCTTCCCCCAGGCAGCCCTGACCAACTGCCACCTGCTGGCCAGGTTGGGAACCTGGATTCGGCTGGTGAGTAGAGAATACCTGGAGCAGAGCTTTAGTCTGGAATGTAGGGGTCAGTAGGAGAGTGGGAAGGGGGCCGAGTTTCTGCACCATGGGCCTCTGGTTTGTACTTGCCCCCTGGGCCGAAAGTTGCCAGTCAGCCCCTGGTTACAGGGTGTGGAGCATTTTGAAAAGTCCTGCATGCTGCATCTGTAGTGTGGTTTTGAAAACCGCACCAAAACGCAGCTTCCCATTAAAAAGGAATAGAAATTGATGTAAAATCGAGGTAAAAACAGACAGCAATTTGTGTTTTTAGTGCATTTTTGAGTCACATATCCATTTTTCACAGGTGCAGACAACCTAAAAATGCACAGGAAACAAATCTAAAACAGTAAAATTGCGTTTTTACAGCAATTTTACTACAGAGCAGTGTGAAAGGGCCCTAACTAAATTGGGCTCCTTTCCAATCGCGTCCACCTGTCAGCTTTTCAGGCAGACCTGATTGGAAGCCCCATGCAGATCTTTGGGCAAGCAGATGTAAATGAACATGTGCATTATCCCTGAATCCATGCGGGTCCAAAACAAAAAATTTACGTAAGCACGACAAAACGGAGGTAGCCTAATGTAAATGGACACATGTATATTTACAATTGGCTGCCCATAGAGTCTGCTGTCAAAATTTGGACACAACTGACATCCATCCCATTCAGCCCTGATTCAGCAGAGGATCATGGATCTCCTACTCCAAGTTTGGTGGAGAAGGGGGTTGGCAGTATGTTTGTAATGTTTGTGGTATCGCTAAAAGAAAAAAAAATGTCCCTGAAGATGTCCCATGCCGAAACGCGTATAGCGCCATTACGTCCCTTCCGGTTCAGGCATTTGGAATGCAAGCTGTGTTCCGGAAAGACCTACTATACAGCTCTCTTGATTTACATATGTTTGTGAGTACCATGCACTAATTCTATAATAAATATTGTTATAAACATTATCACACTATTGGGCCCTTCTTTATCCTCTGTGGGGATACCCCACAATTTAAGGATCGTGGTCACCTGGGCAGCATTACTATAGGACCATCCGCCCTCGAGTTCCTCATCCCTGATACAGCTGAGCTAATAGAGAGTTCTCTCTACCCATATACCCTGGCGCAATACGCCTGTGTGGGGTGATTATATCTGGTGAGTGCATTTGATATACAGTAAGAGGGATCACAAGCACTCCCACCTCACCTGGCTTTTTCATCACTTGGGAACATCATTATTACCTGTTTACACCTGGCTTTTGGATACTTGCATGGACTAATCATTTTTATATCTATACTGATTTTTTGATGATTCACTTATGTATTTAATTGTAATTTTTTCATTAATCATACTATTTATTTGTGGTTACACCCCACTATTATGTACACCAGTTCACCTATTATCACTATTATGATTTTGTAAACTTTTTTTTACTTATTAGATTCTTGGTGACACACCAATTTATTTATAGTCTGTAATTACACAATCACCTATTTTTTGGGGTCATACCCCTCCACCATTTTCACTAGTGCACTATTTATCACCGTTGCAATCTCTATCTTTCCTTTTTTAATTTTTTATATATTTTCTTGATTGGAATTATTAACACTTCCAGCACTTGGTCACTTTAGAAGGTGCACAAATTATTTGTCTCACTTATGTGAAATATAGGCAATTTATTGGTCTACCTTGTACACGCTAAATCATGTACTGATATATTACATGTTTATATATTATCTTACATTTAGTAGTCACTCTCCCTAGGCAGCGCCACTGACCCTTATACCTTTTCACAAAAGGAAAAAAATGTCCCTGTGATGGTGGTATCGCTAAAATGAAAAAATGTCCCTGCATCAGTGATGTCACTAGAAGAAACACTATTACAAAGCTTCTCCCACATCCATCCCAGCACAGAGCTCTTTCATCCACCCCCCAGATATTCTGAGTGCTCCATGCTCTGCAGCATAACATCCCAACCTCCTGACAGCCACTCCTCATGCGCAGAGGACACGCTATCACTTGAGGCATGTGCCCAGTTGTAAACACACAAGCCGGCACAGAATGCTGGCTTCTCTTTTAGAACAAGTGACAGCGGTTAGCCCAGGACTATTGCTGGAGGTGGTACCGAGTACCACTGCGCTTCCGATGAAAAAAGCCCTGCTGATAGGAGTGACACTGCAGTCACTTTTTTCAGTAAGAGACCTGTCCCTTCTGCCCCCCCACACCCACACCGTACTATGTCTATAAAAGATCCGCATTGTCACCCTACCACTAAGAACAATATAATGGATGACAGCTAGCAGAGACAGAGAGTGCAGGATGCAATCAGCTTACAAGGTTTTTTTTGCACTAAAAGAACAGATGTAACAAAACGCTTCCAATTAAATTTTTTTTTTTTTTTGTTTTTATGGACCGAAATGGAGCAAATCAAAGAATGTAATTTTAAAGTTTTGTATACACTTTAGAAATGAATCTACCTTAAAGCTGGGTTCACACTTGTGCTGCATCAGCGCACATGTGTCAACACATGCTAACACATGCTAAAGGGGGTTCCTTGAGCAATGGGCAACTTCTGCCTCTCCGATAAGTTCCCAATCACACCATTCTTTCTTTTAGCCATCTGTAAGGGGGTGATTCTTCCCAATGATGACAAGAGTAAGGAGCATTCTTCCCACTGACTGTCTCATAATGTGTTGTGAGTTGTAGATTTTTAATTTTTAGCAGGGGTTCCAGAGACCAGAAATTTATTTCAAGGGTTCCTCGGTGTTGAAAAGGTTGAGAAAGGCTGATTTAGATCAACATGATGGCAATGCAATTTGAATTTTCATACAGATAGCTCAGCAATGTTAGTCTCCATATTTCTCCCAGTGCAAATTTCCTTTAAAAGGAGTTGTAAAGTCTCAAGGTTTTTCACCTTAATGCAATTAGGTGAAAAACCTTCTTGGTTGCAGCTGTCCCCCAGACCCCCGTTATTCTTACCTGAACCCGAACGTACCAGCGGGAAGCACGAGCCCAGCAGCTCAATCCGCTGTCTCGGGTCCTCATTGGAGCCATTGGCTCCTGCTGCTGTCAATCAAATCCAGTGACATGGGAGCAGGGGGCGGGGCCGAGTCCTGCTGTCTGTGTACATGGACACACCAATGGGACTCGTGAGCATCCCCTGCACAGGTGCCCCCATGGAAAGCAGCTCTCCGTGGGGGCACCCAATGAAGAGGAGGAAGGGGCCAGGAGGGACATCAGGGCACCCCAGAAGAGGAGGATCGAGGCCGCTCTGTGCAAAAACAATGCACAGAGAAGGTAAGTATAACATGTTTGTTATTTAAAAAATAAAAATAAAAAACAAACCTTTACAATCACTTTAAGGCCTCATTCACACGGGCATACTGATCCATACACCCAATGTGAAAGATTGTCTTCATCTGTACGAGATGCACAAGTGTCCCGTGCAATTTGACAGCTGTGCAGGTGTGTGACCCCAAATGCACACTGTCCATGTGAATAAAGCCTAAGGCTACATTAACATGGGCATCTGTGTGAATGGCAGCAGCAGAAATCTTTTGATTCCTTCAGCTTTTTTTTGCCATCTGTGAGTGATGACAAGTCACCTGCGGCCACAGCTATCCATGGCTGTCTGCAAATGTGGCCTTACAGTCAAGATCACTACTTTAAAAAAAGGAAGAACCTTGAGGATAATGACTTGGTGGAGGGTAAGGATTAAACTGATTTAAATCCCTTGTCCTTCTAGTTTTAAAGCGGAGTTCCGGCCACAAAATCGACATAATCGATTCGCTTGCTTTTTGTCACCTGAAAAAGAAATGGATAGGTACAATTTTTTTTTTGGTTTACTTACCTTGTTATTGAAGAAAAATATACTCACCTTTCTTCCTCTTCCTCCCTCTGCGGCCGAGGCCCGTGCCGTCACTTCCTCTTTGCATTGATTCCTGGGAGCTGAACGTCATCGCTCCCAGGAATCAATGCGCCTGCACCGGCCCTGCTCGTCACTTCCGGTGCGGCGCCTCATGCCCAGAAGCTGTGGAGGAATGACGCGCCCGCACCGGAAGTGACAAGCGGGGCCAGTGCAGGCGCATTCTGGGAGAAGAGGACACGGTAGAGGACGCAGAAAAGGACGCGCTGGCTTCAGCTGCCCACATCCGAGATGGCAGTGCTGGAGAAGAAATTTTCAAGGTAAGTATTTCTTCTAAAAGGGAAGTGCAACCCAGGACAGTACAGAGGCTATCCATTGTGGAATGCACTAGCCCTGACTGTCCCGGGGGTATTTTTATTGAAAAATAGATTTTGTGGCCAGAACTACGCTTTAAGTACCTGTATAGGGTACAGCTACACCGCTCTGTAAAACTGCTAGCGATTTAATCCATAGTTATCGCAAATAGTCACTAAACCGACTTTAAAAAATGTCTTCCTATGGAGTAAACTATACAATTCGCATTTACTAGTGATCAATTTTGTGTTATCGTAAAATGCTCCATTCATCTGTGATTGATCGGTACAAGATGCTACTATATGAAAGAATGGGCCAAAATACATCTCTCTGCACATCACCAATTAGCAGCTGCAGAAAACATTGGCTGGAGTTTATAGTCAAAGATTTTACAGGTTACTACTTATTAGGGTTTAATTATTCTGAACTAATTGAATCATTTCTGTGGCACTTAACAAGCTGACCAAAACCATTAACTTCATAAAAAGGCCCAGTATGCCAAAACAATACAGAACATGGTAGTCAACGTCTTTAACAGTGAGGTTACTTCAGTGCAAATATGTGTGCTGGTACTGAACTTATTGTGAAAAATCTGTACTGCTGGCACCAAACAAGTTTTAACACTTTCACTTGTATATAACCAATACTATAAAAATAAAGTGATAATGCCGCGCAATATAATGATTTATCTAATACTGCTATCTGTAACCTAGTGCTTAAAATAAATAACAGTGCTATAATTAATGTCCAAAGCAAATCACCCCTACTTAAATTATATATACCACTTAGGGACTACTTATTATGCACATTATACAAATCACATATAAATCCTAAATAATTTGTGCCAGTGAAAAAAACCAAGCGTTATATGTACATATCTGTGTATGCACATCGGTATATGTCTTTGTATCACATAATGTTCACTATGTACATATTCCACTATAGTGCTGTATTCTTTCTAGCAATATGAGTAGTCCTTTTTATCAATGTGAATTCCCCTTTAAGTGCACCAGAATTCTACTGCATATTTTTTCTGTGTATGCACCACCACCAATGTGCCACCACTCTCACCTTATCTGATGTGACTCCAATCAATAACTCTTTTTCCCTTTTTTGTTTTTTTTAAAGGTAAGTTTATATTAGTGTTTGAAAAAGAGATAGGAAAAAAAAAAACAATACACAATATAGCATATCATCGTACATATATAAAGCATATCAGTACAGTAACATATTTAGAGTCAAGATTGATTATATGGAGAGGGAGAGGGGGAAAAAAAGGAATGCAACAATATGTACATCTAACAGAGCAAAGGGCAACCAATAACCGGCTGGTGATTTGAGTTTCACGTTATAACAGCACATACCTAATTAATTCTTGCAGGCAAAGAGAAACTCAAAAAGGAACAGACTATTTCAATATAATAAACAAAACCCATTAGAATGAGTACCCACTACAGTCCCTCAATCAGGCCCAAGGTGTTTGTACTAGTATTGCCACTCAAACATCAATATCACCAGACACAGTATTTACCCAGCCCGGCCATAATTTGTCAAACTTCTTAGGGCAACCTCTAGCAAGATATGTTAATTTGTACATTGGTAAGGATCTATTGATCAACTCATTCCAAGCACTCAAACTAGGAGGATCTGGCTTCTTCCACTGTAGTACAATAGCTTTTTTAGAATAGAAGAAAAGGAGTAACAGTAGGGACTTTTGGGACTCCCTAAGCTCCTCTTCCTCCAAAATACCCAATAAACATCTATCTGGAGTGTAAAGGTTAGGAAAAGCCAGTGTCTCTTCAATAAATGTGCATATTGCACTCCAAAAGCCACACATCTTAGGGCAGCCCCAGGCCATATGAAAGAAATCCCCAACTGCTGCTTGACATCTGACAATCTGGAGATTGGTCTTTTCCCATTTTATATCATCTATAAGGTGTGTAAAAGATTCTGTGTAAATATTTTAAATTAATTAGTTTGTCTCCTGCGCTATAACCCTGGAAAATTGCGACTCAACCACCTCCTCCTAGGCCCCATCATCTGAACTCTGCAGGTTGGACCTCCATTGTAGCCTAATTTTATCCATCTGTGGGGACTAGCCACCCACAAGGAGGGAATAATATCTAGAGATGAGTTGTGTATGGTCTCCATTTATTAGTTCCTTCTCTAGCTCTTTTTCTCTTTAAGCATGGGACATTGCTATTCTACTGTGTTTTCTTTGTCCTCAGTCTGGATGCTGGAAAGTCAATCTATATCCTTCCTGGGTCCCTTCGATGGGTATTCTCACGTATTGCCCAAAAGAGAGTAACACTAATAGTGCTCACTGTATATTAAGCCTTATTTTTTAAAAAATATATATGATGCCACTCACATTGTATAAAAGCCAAAATAGCCTATATGCCTGTATACAGCCTCCATGTACCAACAACAAAATGGCCTCACGTATCTTTCTGCTTCTTTTTATTTGCGTTCTGATTTAACTCTTAAAATAATGCAGCATGACAAAAATCCAAACCCAAGTAAATAATTAACAAATCTCACTAACAGGTTTAAAGATAAGAAACTTCCTACTTTAGAATTGCCAAAGTCACAACCTCAGTTCATTGAAATGCTGTGGTGTGAACATTTGACCAAAGTGCCCCCCAAACATTCAAATCTCTGTTAGGATTTTATTGTGTATGTACAGTATCTCACAAAAGTGAGCACGCCCCTCACATTTTTGTAAATATTTTATTATATCTTTTCATGTGACAACACTGTATAAATTACACTTTGCTATAATGTAAAGTAGTGAGTGTACAGCTTGTATAACACTGTAAATTTGCTGTCCCCTCAAAATAACTCAACACACAGCCATTAATGCCTAAACCACTGGCAACAAAAGTAAGTAGACCTCTAAGGGAAAATGTCCTCATTGGGCCCAATTAGCTATTTTCCCTCCCCGATGTCATGTGACTCATTAGTGTTACAAGGTTTCAGGTGTGGATTGGGAGCAGGTGTGTTAAATTTGGTTTTATTGTTCTCATTCTCTCATAATGGTCACTGGAAGTTCAACATGGCACCTCATGGCATAGAACTCTCTGAGGATCTGTAAAAAATAATTGTTGCTCTACATAAAGGTGGACTAGGCTATAAGAAGATTGCCAAGACCCTGAAACTGAGCTGCAGCATGGTGGCCAAGACCATACAGCAGTTTAACAAGACAGGTTCCAGTCAGAAGTTGAGCGCATGTGCTCAGCGTCGTATCCAGAGGTTGTCTTGGGGAAATATACATAAGTGCTGCCAGCATTGCTGCAGAGATTGAAGGAGTGGGGCGTCAGCCTATCAGTGCTCAGACCATACGCCGCACACTGCATCAAATTGGTCTGCATGGCTGTTGTCCCAGAAGGAAGCCTCTTCTAAAAAATAATGCACAAGAAAACCCACAATCAGTTTGCTGAAGACAAGCAGACTAAGGACATGGATTACTAGAATCATGTCCTGTGGTCTGATGAGACCAAGATAAACTTATTGGGTTTAGATGATGTCAAGCTTGTGTTGCGGCAACCAGGTGAGGAGTACAAAGACAAGTGTGTCTTGCCTACAGTCAAGCATGGTGGTGGGAGTGTCCTGGTCTGGGGCTACATGAGTGCTGCAGGAACTGGGAAACTACAGTTCATTGGGGGAACCATGAATGCCAACATGTACTGTGACATACCGAAGCAGAGCACGATCCCCTCCCTTCAGAGACTGGGCTGCAGGGCAGTATTCCAACATGATAGCGACCCCAATCACACCTCCAAGAAGACCACTGCCTTGCTAAAGAAGCTGAGGGTAAAGGTGATGGAGTAGCCAAGCATGTCTCCAGACATAAACCCTATTGAGCATCTCTGGGGCATCCTCAAATGGAAGGTGGAGGAGCGCAAGGTCTCTAACCTCCACCAACTCCATGATGTCGTCATGGAGGATTGAAGAGGACTCCAGTTGCAACCTGTGAAGCTCTGGTGAACTCCATGCCCAAGTGAGTTAAGGCAGTGCTGGTAAATAATGGTGGCCACACAAATATTGACAGTTAGGGCCTAATTTGGACATTTTAACTTAGGGGTGTACTCACTTTTATTGCGGTGTAGACATTAATGGCTGTGTGTTGAGTTATTTTGAGGAAACAGCAAATTTACACTGTTATACAAGCTGTACACTCACTACTTTACATTATAGCAAAGTGTCATTTCTTCAGTGTTGTCACATGAAAAGATATAATAAAATATTTACAAAAATGTGAGGGTGTACTCACTTTTGTGAGATACTGTAGTAGGGGAAATTCCCCCATTGTCATGTCAGAGCAGTAAGTGATGGGAAATCTCTCCAACTGATAGACAAATACTCAAGTAGCCAAATAACAGTTAGCAGGATCAAATGGTGAAGTCATTATTCCATTTTGTATCTTCCTCCTTACCTGCATGTACATTGGATTACGAAAGAACACCACTTATATGTCTTGTCCTGTTAGATACCTAAACACCTTCTTTTCCAGTTTTTAGTGCCTGAAAAATTGTCAGGCTAAAATCTGTGTACATTACAGTGGAAACAAGACAGGAAGCCAAGGAATGCGTTTTTTGTATGATGTATAAACATTTATCCAAACTAAACTGCAGAAATGATAACCATTCCATAAATGTCCCAATAAAAGTGGCCCATTATGTAATGTTTTTAGTCTATTTGTGACAGCTGCTTTCTTCTCCCCATTCTGTTTCCTGTGTTTGTACACGTGTACATAAAACAATTTATATTTTATATGGGGACATTTTAGTGAATATTATTGAATGTTTAGTACTGTTGCGGCTTATTTGAATAAATGTTTATAAACTGTGTTTTGGCTTGGTTTGTTTCCCTTTGTACAATTTGTATCCAGCAAATTACTGGCATGTATGTACGGCATACTACTTATATCCTCTTTAACTATAAATATTATGGATGTTTTTTTTTTTTTTTAAGGAATAAAGCTTTATTAACATTTTTCAAACGACAAAACAGAAGCAATCACTGGTTCAAAAGGGGACACAGCTCCTTGTCATAATATAAAGCATATACAGGCATACCCTCACTTTACGTACGTTCACGAGTACAGACACATTGGCGCCTATGGGAAATCTTGGTCAGCTTGACATGGCACTGCTCCAAAACCATAAGTGACAGGGAAACCAAAGTTGAGGAGCACTGGGAGTGAACCCAGGAATACAACATATCTGATTTTGGGGTCGGACAGCTTGCCTAGGTAATCTACAATGTCGGGTCCCCTTAACGTGCTCCCTAAGTTTAGCGTCCTTTTCACTTATGGTTCGGGAGCAGTACCATGAAAAAGGTACTGCTGGTAAGCTGACCATGATTTCCCAAAGAGCTAGTGTATTCACATACATTGAGAAGTGAAAAAAAAGGCATTGCTTCACTTTAAGTACATTTTCATTTTACATACCGTATATGCTCTGGTCCCATTGCGTACTTAAAAGTGGGGTATGCCTGTAGACGAGGCATTATAATGGCACAGTTTACATATAGAGTTATGAGGCCACAGCAATAAGTAAACTATAAATGAAAAATTGTCACCACCATATCTGAAGTAGGATCTGGGGACAAGGTAAAAAACAGCTATGGGGGGGAATGCTGCAGCCTGCTGATCAACAAAGATGTTCCAGCAGCCCCAATCAGCAGAAGTTAATCATTGTATCAACATCTGAAGCGTAGGAATGGCCATAGGTGGTTTTTTACGGTACTATAAATATATATGTTTGTTTGTGTGTGCGTGTGTGTATGTAGACCCTGCCTTAAAGTGGAAGTAAACTCTTTTTTGCACTTGTACTTACAGGTAAGCATATAATAAGGCTTACCTGTAGGTACCGTGAATATCTCCTAAACTTACACTGTTTAGAAAATATTCACACTGCATGCAGTCAGGGATGTCCCCGGCGCATGTGCTGTCCCTTCAGGACCCCATACCGCGGTCTGTGACTCCCGCGCATATGCGTGGGAGTGACTTTGACGTGGCATGACCAATTAAACGGCTGTAGCACACAAACCTGGAAGGAAGACTGGATGAAGATCCAAGTCCGGTCAGCTGTGACAGCGGCCGCTGGAGGGCTTCGTTCTAAGGCAAGTATTTCATAATGTGCTAGTAAGCAGTGCATACTAGCACATTATGCCTTTACCTTCAGGATTTAAAAATGTTAGTGCTGTTGCTAGATTGTAGTTAGCCTGAGCTCTGAATTGTTATAGTCCTGTCTTTGTTGTGTTTTTCCTTAAACCTAGCTTATTTTTTTGCTTCTGCCTGCCTGAATAATTATGTCTCCCTGGAAAATCATTAGGTTTATTGCCAGTGTTGCATGCTGGGGAAAGATATACATATATACTATATCTGTATATATATATATATATATAAACACAAACACACACACATACACTACCGTTCAAAGGTTTGGGGGTCACCCAGACAATTTCATGTTTTCCATGAAAACTCACACTTTTATTTATCAAATAAGTTGCAAAATGAATAGAAAATACAGTCTAGACATTGACGAGGTTAGAAATAATGCATGTGATTTGAAATAACAATTTTGTCCTTCAAACTTTGCTTTCATCAAATAATTCTCCATTTGCAGCAATTACAGCCTTGCAGATCTTTGGCATTCTAGCTGTCAATTTGTTGAGGTAATCTGAAGAAATGTCACCCCACGCTTCCTGAAGCACCTCCCATAAGTTGGATTGGCTTGATGGGCACTTCTTATGTACCATATGGTCAAGCTGCTCCCACAACAGCTCAATAGGGTTGAGATCTGGTGACTGCGCTGGCCACCCCATTACAGACAGAATACCAGCTCACTGCTTCTTCCCTAAATAGTTCTTTCATAGTTTGGTGTGCTTTGGGTCATTGTCCTGTTGTAGGAGGAAATTGGCTCCAATCAAGCGCTGGTCACAGGGTATGGCATGGCATTGCAAAATGGAGTGATAGCCTTCTATAGTCAAAATCTCCCACTTTACCAGCACCAAAGCAGCTCCAGACCATCACATTACTACATGCTTGACAGATGACATCAGGCACTCCTCCAGCATCTGTTCACATGTTCTGTATCTCACAAATGTTCTTCTCAAACTTGTACCTCAAACTTAGATTCGTCTGTCCATAACACTTTTTTCCAATCTTCTTCTGTCCAATGTCTGTGTTCTTTTGCCCATCTCAATCTTTTCTTTTTTTTTTTTGGTCAGTCTCAGATATCGCTTTTTCTTTGCCACTCTGCTTAGAAGGCAGGGGCGGACGTACAGGGGTCGCAGGTGTCGCCATGGCGACCGGGCCCCATGCTGCAGGGGGCCTGGGAGGGCCCCCTGTAAGTATAGAGAGGAGGAGACCGAGCGACCAAGCGCGGCGGAGACTGGAGCTCCCCAATCCTCAGCGAGTTAAACACACACGGCAGCTGGTCTCTCTCCCCAGCTGCCTGTGTGTGAGTGCAGAAAGCAGAGCGAGCACTGACTGAACCCGCCCCTCCCCCTCCCCGTGTGTTTCCTGTACAGTACACGGAGGAGAGGAGGTGGGACCAGCTCTCTCCACTCTGCCACAGCGCGGCTCTGATCTGAGGTCTGTGATGTTTAACTACTACAAACTTGCAAGGGGGGATGTATGGAGATGGAGGGGTGTGTAAAGCTGGGGGGAGGGAGGCTGTATGGAGATGGAGGGGTGTGTAAAGCTGGGGGGGGTGTATGGATATGGAGGGGTGTTTAAAGCTGGGGGGGATGTATGGAGATGGAGGGGTGTGTAAAGCTCGGGGGGGGATGTATGGAGATGGAGGGGTGTGTAAAGCTGGGGGGGGAGGATGTATGGAGATGGAGGGGTGTGTAAAGCTGGGGGGGGTGTATGGATATGGAGGGGTGTGTAAAGCTGGGGGGGGATGTATGGAGATGGAGGGGTGTGTAAATCTGGGGGGGGGGTGTATGGATATGGAGGGGTGTGTAAAGCTGGGGGGGGATGTATGGATATGGAGGGGTGTGTAAAGCTGGGGGGGATGTATGGAGATGGAGGGGTGTGTAAAGCTCGGGGGGGATGTATGGAGATGGAGGGGTGTGTAAAGCTGGGGGGGGGGGGATGTATGGAGATGGAGGGGTGTGTAAAGCTCGGGGGGGGGATGTATGGAGATGGAGGGGTGTATGGAGATGGAGAGGTGTGTAAAGCTGGGGGGGAGGATGTATGGAGATGGAGGGGTTTGTAAAGCTGGGGGGGATGTATGGAGATGGAGGGGTGTGTAAAGCTGGGGGGGGGGTGTATGGAGATGGAGGGGTGTGTAAAGCTGGGGGGGGATGTATGGAGGGGGGGGTGTATGGAGATGGAGGGGTGTGTAAAGCTGGGGGGTGTATGGAGGGGGGGTGTATGGAGATGGAGGGGTGTGTAAACCTAGGGGGGGTGTATGGAGGTGGAGGGGTGTGTAAACCTAGGGGGGGGGGGTGTATGGAGATGGAGGGGTGTGTAAACCTGGGGGGGGGTGTATGGAGATGGAGGGGTGGGTAAAGCTGGGGGGGGGGTGTATGGAGATGGAGGGGTGTGTAAAGCTGGGGGGGGGGCCCGAGCCCACCCATTTGTGTGACCGCTATTGTCACACGGATCCTCCTCCTAGCCAATCAGGAAGCGGGTACGAGACCCGCTTCCTGATTGGCCGAAGGACTCAAGGCATTGAAAGGGGGCACGCTGTGGTCTCTCTGCATTGAAAGGGGGCACGCTGTGGTCTCTCTGCATTGAAAGGGGGCACGCTGTGGTCTCTCTGCATTGAAAGGGGGCACGCAGTGGTCAGTCTGCATTGAAAGGGGGCACGCTGTGGTCAGTCTGCATTGAAAGGGGGCACGCTGTGGTCTCTCTGCATTGAAAGCTATTCCTATCCATTTCCTATCCATTTATTCTGTGCAGCTTCAGAGAAGGAGATGGAAAGCTATGTCTCAAAGGTGGAATATCAGGGGCCTGTTTAGACTCCTGATATTTCTCCTAAAAAATTGTAAAAAAATATTTTAAAAAAATATTGTAAAAAAAAAAAAAAAAAAATGAATAAAGCAAATGGTAGAAAAATGTAATTAAAATAAAAAACTACTGACACCAATGGCAGAACTACCACACAAACATTGCACTTGCGACCGGCCCTGGCTTTCCGCCACCAGGCTGGGAGGGAAGGGCCCCGTCCGGGGGGGCCCTTTATGGTTTCTTGCATCGGGCCCTGAAGGTTCTAGTTACGCCACTGTTAGAAGGCCAGCATTCCGAAGTCGCCTCTTTACTGTGGAGGTTGAGACTGGCGTTTTGTGGGTACCATTTAATGAAGCTGCCAGTTGAGGACCTGTGAGGCATCTATTTCTCAAACTAGAGATTCTAATGTACTTGTCCTCTTGCTTAGTTTTGCATCGGGGCCTCCCACTTCTCTTTCTATTCTGGTTAGAGCCCGTTTGTGCTGTTCTCTGAAGGGAGTAGTATACGCCATTGTTGGAAATCTTCAGTGTCTTGGCAATTTCTCGCATGGAATAGCCTTCATTTCTCAGAACAAGAATAGACTGTCAAGTTTCAGAAGAAAGTTCTCTTTTTTTGGCCATTTTGAGAGTATAATCGAACCCACAAATGCTGATGCTCCAGAACACTCAACTAGCTCAAAGGAAGACCAGTTTTATAGCTTCTCTAATCAGCAAAAACATTTTCAGCTGTGCTAACATAATTGCACAAGGGTTTTGTAATAATCAATTAGCCTTTTAACACGATTATCTAACACAATGTACCACTAAAACATAGGAGTGATGGTTGCTGGAAATTAGCCTCTGTACACCTATGTAGATATTCCATTAAAAATCAGCCGTCTTCAGCTAGAATAGTCATTTACCACATTAACAATGTCTAGACAGTATTTCTGGTTAATTTAATGTTATCTTTATTAAAAAAGCAGTGCTTTTCTTTAAAAAAAAATGACATAGGTGACCCCAAACTATTAAATGGTAGTATTTATATATATATATATATATATATATATATATATATATATATATATATATATATATATATATATTGTGGCAGTGCAACTAGTGGTGAGCAGGTATTTCTCCCAGGGTTATCAACCAGGCAGGTTGAGAGGCTCCAGGAGGACTGTTTTACTGGGAAAAGACTGGGTTTGCAGTTTCCCCTATGGTGGATAAAGTCCAGTTGGGGACCTGGAGTCTGGAGATTTCCAAGCGATCTGGGTGGGAGGAAATCTCCAATCCTGGGACCAGGTCTTATAAACAGCCAGCACACTGATTGTGCAGGTGGATCTGGGCCTTTTAAGACAGACAGGACCAGTGTTCTGGGCTCCACCCTCCCGAGGAGTCCTGGCGTGCAAGGGAGAAGGGTGCATGTTTGCATGGTACAAGTACATGGAGAGCCTTTGTGCTGGAACAGCAAAGGAAGCTGGTGAAAGTGTGCTAACGGAGGTACAGTGTTTTACAGGAACTCTGTTAGATGGCCAAGAGGGTCAAAGCTTAAAGCCTGAGCAGCGGTGCTGCTAGAGAGCCAGGTGGCTTTGGATTTTTTGTTTACTCTATTGCTGTGGAAAAGCTGAAACCCCTGCAACTGTTATGTTATTGGACTTGTGTTTCTTATATTTTCCTTTAATAAAAGTGGGCCAACAAGCCCTTAAATAGCACAACTGCGTGGACTAAGCTCACTGGTAGGCTCTGCATTCAAGCTAAACACCCCCGAATATCGCAATATATATAATTTTTTTTTTTTTTAGGGGACCTTCCAGAAGGGACTTTTGTCTTTGCCTCCTGGGTTGTTGGAAGCCTCTGCTTCCCAGGATTGCTGCCAAAGGAGGGTAAAACCAAGATTGGGCCCGAGTCTGGAGACTGAAGGACTTACACTGCCTTGCTGGCAGGTACATCCAGGAAAAGTAAAGCTAGAGCTTTGCTGGAACACAAGGGGGGGAAACTTTTCTGTATTCTGAAGAGCTGGGGACCTTGCTGGACATCTGGGCAGTCAATCTTAGTTGTTTTTTAATGTGCATTATTCCCTAAACCTCTCTCCTTGAGTTTGTTGTGCTTTAGAATATTCTAACATGACTGGCACCAAATTCCTTTCATCCCACAAAGAGTCAAGGATTGAGGTTTGAAATATTAGCCCACCTAGATGCCTAGGGGTTCCCATCACTCACCCAAGGAACAGTAACATAGCACAGTAAACCCCCGTTATATCGCTGTTCAGTTTTTGCGGTCCCAGTATTTTGCATTTTTTTCTGTAAGACCTATTAATTTTTGATATTGCGTATATTTTCGCCATTTCGTGGCATTCCGCAGCATTGTTTACGAGTTTAAATCTCGTGTTTTTGTGTTTTCCATTGCTCTTGCTCTCTCTCAATATCTTTTATGTGTTTAAATGTGTTTCTATTGTTTTCAAAGTGTGTTTAAAGACCTTAAATCCTTTAAAAAGTATGGTAAAAGGTATAAAAACTTACCTAGGGTGTATTTAAATAGGGTATTTCTATTTCGTAGATTTTCACTTATTGCGGGTGGGTCTGCAATGTAACCCCTGCGATTAAGGGGAGTTTAGTGTATACATTTTGAGATTTATCATAAAATGGAGTGTTTTTTAAGGGCTCAGTCCTCCCAGCAGAATGCATGTTAGGGCTTTATTGGCCACTTTTATTAATTGATTATTTTGTTTTCCACACAGAATTTTTTTTAGCATAACAACAAACACAAAAGTCTTTCAACTTCCTGGATCTTTGTTACACTCTTTTTTTCCTCCTTAGGACAGAGCTGCCTCAGTTTCAGTCTCCCTGCTTTACTAGTTTCTTCAGTCTCCAGACTTACCTGGATCTGCACACATACAGACTGCAACTTACTTAGCCCAGACACACCAGTCTGTCCATTCACAATCTCCAACTTTCAGACATTGGTCTGGTTCAGAAGCCTGTCTGTGTAGCCCATGTGCCAGTCTTTACACTGCTCTCACAAAACATAGGAGCAAAGATTCACTAGAGCAAGGGCCCACAGTTGAAATTATGGGTCCTCTACAGCCTACCTTCCCAACTTAAGAACCTTACATAAAAGGGACATCTCATGGAGATTAGGACCTGTAGCAGGCTATGTGCATGTGCTTAATAGAGTCTGATTCTACTTGTGTAAACACATGTATGCCCAATTCCTTGTATCACAAAATACTTCTTAAATACAGACACACATAAACCTCCGCACAAGAGACTTTTTTTTTTTTTTTTAAATCAAAACTCTCATTATTCCCTCTTGTGACTCGATGGATGGCCTTGGTACCCTGCATACTGGCAGTGATGTTTTTTGCACACAGAGAACATTCGGAGCCCATCTGGAACTCCTCCACTAACCCCAATGGGGCCACTCTCTCAGGAGAAATCATGTCTGGATTTCCAACTATATGCTGCACCACAGCACAAAGATGCCCTAAAGCTCTATGATTCTGTTTTATGTTATGTTCTATCAAAATGTGATTGTTATCAGGAAGAACAGGTTCTGACTTTCAAAGACATTGCTAAAGTACCACAATGATATTGCCATAATTTGAAATGTGTTCTTCTGAAATGAGTAAACCAGACTGAAGCTTTGTGTTGATAACTTCAGTTCAGCTCTTGTTTAAAGTGGATGTAAACCCTTATATACCCAGTAAAGTGACTAGCCTAATGTAATACACAGTGATGAAACAAATCCTCCTACAAAGTAAATTGTACCTGTTTATGTATAGCCATCTCTTCTCTACAGCTGTTTAAAATGTAGGTTTTACTCCAGAGGCAGGGCGTGGAATCTGATGTTAAATACTGCACAGCTCAGAGAAGAGAGCTGAGTGTAATCTGAGACCTGAGTGGAGGGAAGGGACACCCCCCCCATACAATCTCATAGGGAAAAATGCACAGCTAAGGATGTCAATCACAGGCTGTGTGCCAGAAAGAACAAGACACACAGTCTTCTGCGCTTAATGGTGGGCCCAGACACAATTCTAGACTCTTATCCCGGCTTGTCCCTATATGTCACCCCTTGCCGCCCTTCAAGGACTGGGGAAGTCTGATCACACTGAAAACATAAAACAGAACAGAGGGCGCACATTGCTAGTACATTATCCTTAATACATTTCTTTAATAAATAAACATAGGTTAGCATTAAACTCACAAACAAATGCTTCTATCACAGCTTTCCATAAAAAAAAAAAACATCAACTCTAGTCCTTGATGAAACATCCACATCAAAACAAAACTATCCAGTGGTGTCATAGGCTAATGCATTTCAAGGCTTGCGTCTTCATCAGAGGCCCCCCTCCCCCTCAATTTCTCAGAGTTGGCACAACCTGTTCGAAATGACTCCTGCAGATAGAGGAATGAGACAGCAGACAGAAATCACACTAGGTGCTTTGGATTGAGGTTTGTACATGATATAGAAGGATATGCTTTATTCATTTTTCATGTCAGAGTTTTGGGTCTTTATACTGTGAACACTTACAAATTTGTGCAAAAGCTATACTAAATAACTGGGTCACTTTTTAGGCAATATCAATGGCATATGGCCTTATATTGTTGTTGTACAGTAATGTAAAAGCACAGTGAGGTCTATGAGGCAATTGTGGAAAATGGGTGTAGAATTCTACCTGACAAATACTCTACTTATTTCCATACCAAAAACACACACCACATACATTTTCCATGCTATGTCATTTGGCATGCTATGTATTTATCCACATGGGCATAGTGACTTTTAGGCTGACAAAATTATTAATTGGCAGGTAAATAACAGTCTGGCAATACAGTTTAATGAAAGTGTATGATTATATGGCACTGTGTTTTGAGTCAGAATGCATATACTGGAAAATAGCCGCCATTACTACACAATATGTTCTAACTCAGTTTAAAATAAAAGAATATTTAAGAGAGGAGAAAGCACTGGGTGCTGGGGGGCAAGGAATAATAAGGAATTCACCATTATTCATTGTACCCTAGACACAAGTGTTTAAACTTTGCAATGTGGGTGGGGGAAGGTGGGGATATTTTATTAATATATACAATGGGTAAAATCTATGGAAAGGTCTAAAGATTAGAGTTTATAGAAGAGGCCCACGGAACCATCAAGATTTGAAGAATGGGCCAAAATCACACCTGAGCAATGCATGCGACTAGTTTCTCCGTACAGGAGACGTCTTGAAGCTGTCATTACCAACAAAGGACTTTGTACCAATAATAAATAATAATAAATACATTTCAGTTAGCGTGTTCAACACTTTTTCCATTTTTTTCCATTCCATTTCCATTTTTTTTACACATAATGTTTCTTTGTATGGTTTCTTTGTATGTATGGATTGCATGGGTTGTTACTGACATGTGGTGAAAATTTCTTGTCAATAGCCCCTGTAAAAATATATTTACCTAGAAAAATGGTGCTGTGTTCAATACTTATTTTACCCGCTGTATTTTGTATACACATTTCCATGAATTTAGCAAATTTCTCTGTTCTGAAAAAAAAAAAAAAAAAATTGCTGTTTGTTTTACCATGTCTTTTTCAGACTGATTCCTGAACAGCTCAGCCTTCAATATAACCACCTGGGAAACTCAATAAACCTTTTATAAAACTTTTCTGGTGATCGGTCCCTGTAAACCTACTTCTGTTAGTAAAAGTATCGACACGACGACCAATACAGGCAGTTCCTATGGCTGCCATTTAGGATTTAGATAACTGGCAATATTTAGCACCAACTTTGAGCTGGTGTAGAGAGGACCCAATGCTCAGAGTGGGACACGTTTGTGCTGGGAAACTATCATCAAAGTCTTTGGCTGGCATTAATTCACCAGTGACAAGGTTACTAAAAAATGCAGCTGCTTCCATTTGTTTTTCCTGAGCTGGCCAGATGAGTGAGGAAATGACATCTCATTTATCCGGCCAGTAAGGAAGTGACAAATGAAAGCAGGTAAGTATAGTATATAGCAGTGATGGCGAACCTTTGCACCCCAGATGTTTTGGAACTACATTTCCCATGATGCTCATGCACTCTACAGTGTAGTTGAGCATCATGGGAAATGTAGTTCCAAAACATCTGGGGTGCCAAGGTTCCCCATCACTGATATATAGTTTAGTAATAGTATTACTATTGAGTTGTTAGGAGTGGCAAGATTGCTAGAGTAACATGGTTATATCTCACCAAATATGAAATGTCTATTGCTGGAGATGCCTAAACTACGATCCCTAGTTAGTATCTGAGAAAAGCAGTGAACCAAACACAAGCAGAAAATGAGATTTCAGTGGTGAACGTATCTCCTCCAGGTTGCCATATTGTAAAAAAGTGACCCTTGAATGTTTTGACGGTATTAGAAAATTACAGCTACCACATATTAAAAAGGAAAACAAAACTTTTAATTTTAACAATTAATGACATAATTGTATTTGTAGCTACTTTACATATGCATGTACTTTATATGTGTAGCATCCTCCTAGTTAGGTGCCAGGCTGATAGGTAAATTTAGTTTTTTGGTTCTTCAGTAATTAGTGGAGCAGTTACTGATTCTTTTGGACTGATCAAGGTCTCACAATCTGCAGGCTTAATTGCGTCTTCCTGCCTTTTGGAAGGCTGCAGAACATAGGAGTGGAGGAGGTCAAATGAGTAGCCTGAATATTTATGGGGTCTCAGCAAATCCCAGGTGAGGTGTGTCCAGTAGGTGGCTGTAGAGCACATAAGTAGTCTGGGATCTGGAGCAGTCTTGTTATTGTCCAGGAGAAGATGTTTTCAGCCTAGAGGGCTGCTGTCTTCTCAGACAGTCCAGCTGAAATTCCAGCTCATTGAGGTCCTAGCTAGGCTACAGCTGTGGATTGGGGTGGTCTTTCTTGCTAAGAAACCATGAAGCCAAACAACAGGATTTCACCTAGGATCCAGTCTGGAGAATTCACTAAGGAAGTGTCTGTCTGATACTTGCAGGAGGCATTCAAGTATTTAGGAACCTTGTGAGAATAGATCTGAGTGCAGAATCTGGGTGACTGTTGCTGCTGTTAGCCCTTGTGCACCAATACTTAGGCTTGCCTGGTCTGGGACATTGCCTATGGTGTCCCAGTGCCATCCATTTCCTAGGATAATATTAAAGGGATGGTTGTAAGAAGCAGCTGGAGGTTGAAGAGGGTCCTCTAATTACTGGTCAGCTAATAACTGGTCTCACAGCTACTAGTGTCCTATTCAAGTTTGCTTAGCAAAAATATCAAAAAAGGTAACCCCTAGGTTGTTTATTGAGCAAGAAGAGTAAATGCTGTTGTGTGCATGGCTGCCGCTGCACTAGTGGGGAAAGGAACCTATGGCAAATCAGCGGGCCCTTTTAGGTGCTACATATGCAAAATCTATTTTCTGCTTTTCAGTTCTACACATGGCTACAGAATGGCTGTGGTTTACTGCTTCTTCTTATCAGCCAGCTCATTCCAACGTATTCCCTGGCTAGGTGATGTCCTATCTCAGCAGTTGTTAAGAGTGGATGTTGAGTGATTGCAAACTAAGAAAGCATTTTTGTTCACTCTAGTGGCTAATAGCTAGCATGAGAATGTTGAAGACACACACGAGTGGATGCAAAGTGATTGCAAACTAAGATGGCATCCATAACTTGGCGCCCAGCTGCATCACTAACCTGGTCTCAAAATACCAACCAACTCGCTCTCTTTGTTCCTCCCAGGACCTCCTGCTATCTAGCTCCCTTGTAACCTCTTCCCATGCCTGCCTCCAGGACTACTCCCGAGCCTCTGGAATGCTCTAGCCCTATCTGTGCGACTATCGCCTACTTTGTCCACTTATAGACAATCCCTGAAAACCCATCTCTTCAGAGAAACCTATCTGGCAACCACCTAACAACTGTACTTTTATTTTCTCCATCTGCCCATCCCCCACAGTTATTGGCTCTTGTATCTCTTGACCCTCCCTCTTAGATTGCAAGCTCTAATGAGCAGGGCCTCTGATTCCTACTGTATTAAAGTGTATTGTATTTGTACTGTCTACCCTCAAGTTGTAAAGTCCTAGTAAACTGTCGGCGCTATATAAATCCTATATAATAATAATAATTATTGTTCACTCCAGTGGCTAATAGCTAACATGAGAATGTGAAAGACACACAAGCATTATTTATGGAAAGCATACATTTGCTTTGTTTGCTATGATCAGGACTAAAAAAGATAAATTTTAAAACATAGTATTTCTTCTTTTAAGTGAAGTAGATATGAAATGAGAAATATTCATATTCTGTAGTCTGCTATTTAACCAGCAGGCAGAGCTTTCGTTTTCTTTTTACTTTACTAGCATGATTACCTTTTACCTGTGCTGAAAGAAGCCCAATACAGAACTTCAACGAGTGATCGTACAGTGATCCATCCCTTGTCTGAATCAGAGGTTTCTATCAGACAAAAGGAGCTGCAAAGTCAGTTGCTGTCATAGGTGTTTTACTAACCCATGTTGCTCTGGGGACCACTTTTTCCACATATTTCACTGTTTGTTTGAATACGAAGAATGCATATAGATATTAAGAAAAAAATTGATATAAACAAAAACGGATATAAACAACAGTTCAAAACGCAAACTAAAAAATGCATTATCAAAATCCATTATAGGTTTCTTTTTAGTAAGCACTGTAGTTTTTTCTCTATATAAATTATGTGCACACTGAAAATATACTACTTTACCTCAAGTGGTAATACGTTCATCTTTTATATCAGTGATACAAACACTTATGATAGCACCCTTTAAAAGCAACTTAGTATGATTACTGTATACTGCTGTCAATCTGTCTACATAGTTACAATAAAAACAGGCTCAGTCCACTGTGTTTCTTTAGCTGCAGGGTATCAGAAATGATTACAGAGTCTGTGTCCCTGCAAAGAAAGAAACCATTAAATTCTACTGTAAAAATCCCTCTGTACCGCTAGCCTGGCTTCCTTAATTGGTCTCATTTAAAGCTTGAAAGAAGATTTCTTCTCCCTATCAGAAGTATCCTCACTGCAGGCCATCCAACTAGCAAAGAATGTGATGCCATTTTCTGTGCTATGTCAGCTCAGGCCAGCATAGGGAGGTTGATTCCAACTGGCTCTTAATCCAGATTATGCAGTCATTAATTACACTACAATTAGCAGTTCACAGTATGAACAAATACATGGTTTGTTGCAGAATATGATATTGGAGAATGAATACATCAATGCATATATGGTATATACAGTGCTGTGAAAAATGTTTAGGCGTGTGTGCAAATACTCTGTAAAGTGAGGGTGCTTTATAAAAAAAAAAATGCAATAACTAGCTTTAATTATTTATGAATTAGCAGCCTACATGGTGCAAAAACAGAAAAAAAATCGAAATCAAATCAACATTTGGTGTGTCCACCCCTTTTGCAAAAACAACCAAAGGGAAGGCAATTTACAACCATATTCTTCATTAAGTGTATCACATCATAAACATTAACATGTGAAACTCCCCAACCATACAAAAAAGCTAAAGGACTTTAAAGGCACCAGGTCACAAATTATTTGTGTTAAAAAATTACAATTTTTATTTTTCCATAAAAATCAAAATAAAATGTGTCTTTCATGCTGTTAATTATAGATCAAGATACAAAAATTCCCCCCCCCCCCCGGCTATCCCAATACATTAAATGTACCGGTTAAATTCTAATCCATATTACCATAACAGGTACCTATCAGGAGATCAACAATTTCAGCATGTTTCTCGGGTCAATGCTCACTTCTTCAGGAAAAAATTGCTGAATAGTTGTCTGTAATAAAGATAACAATGTGTTATATCAAACATTCTTAAACATGTGATGTACTTTACAGAGGGGGCTTGCCAAAACCTGAACAGCAATATCTCCATAAACATAATAGTACAAAATTAAAAGAACAAGACAGTGTTCCTAGTAGTAGCTGCATCTAATTGTCCAGTGTGTTAACCACAGAGGAGGGGCTTCATACTCCAGTCAAGGGGCAGAGCCGATCAACAGTGCTCTTATTAAACACTAAAGTAAAAATAGATATTAAAAAAAAACACAGTGCAGCGCTAAATAAATAAAATTAAATGAAACTCTCTAAAAAGACAATCTTAAAACAATTTCTCAAAGATGTAAACATCAAATAGAGTCCCAAAGTGATAAGGGGTGTTCATGCAGACAAAAATTACCAGAGGTGGCACTATAACCAGATAATACAGCGTGGTACAGGGATAAACTTCCGAGTTGTATGGCTACGGGTGACGTCACAATCTCCTCCTACCTCCATACGCGTTACGTCCCCAAAGACGGGACTTCGTTGCACTGGTTATAGTGCCGACTCTGGTAATTTTATTACATTTATTTGCAATAAAAACTGTTTTATTATCGTACACACTATGTGCTGCTCCTTTATCCTTTTATACATCAATTGCTGCTTTTCCCAGTGAAATACTGAGGAGCTCCGTGTTTGGGAGTATTTCTGTCAGAAGCACACCCTTATCCCCTTTCAGGAAATGCTTGATTTGAGCCGACTGCTAACCCAGGGGTCTTAGCTAGAGGTGAGGAGTTAGTGTGGCTGGTGGAGGATTTGCACACTGGAGCACATCTTGAATGTTTTGATGTCTGCATGAACACACCTCATCATTTTGGGACTCTATTTGACGTTCACATCTTTGAGAAATTGTTTTAAGATTGTCTTTTTAGGGAATGTCATTTTATTTTATCTTATTTATTTAGCGCTGCACTGTGTTTTTTCAAGTTATTTCTCTGGGATTTGATATTTTGGCCCTGAGTGTTCAGCTGCTTTTATTACATGTATGTATTGTGGTGCGTTTCTTTTATTTCTTTACTATAAATAGATATTATAACAGCTTGGTATGATGTGCTGGCCATAGTGCAAGTGAATCTCTGATGCTCACCTGAATGCGTGGCCCTGCAGCTGCTTGTACTACTGTTTGCAGGCATGCACATATGCGCACACATATGCGATTGCACACACAGGGGCACATATTGGCTAATTCTAGCACCAAGTGACCTACATAGGGGCAGCAGGTGCACTAGTGAAATACTGTCTGATCTGTAGTTTTTATTGAGTATCGTTTTCTGTGTTGGTATCCTGTAACTGACTTTGCTTGCCCTGACCTTACTTGATCGCTTCTTGCACTGACCTACACTTTCATGAATTAAAAAAAAACATAACAGTAAAGTTAGCCCAATTTTTTGTATAATGTAAAAGAAGATGTTACGCCGGGAGAATGGATACCTAACATGTCATGCTTTAAAATTGCGCACTCCTTTTCATAGGAGAGCCCTTTTTTTATTTGAGTTAGTATGATACTGCTCCAGCTTTTCCACTGAACCTGTATATTTTAGTTACATGACTACACCCATTGAGTTACGCCTCCATTTATTAGGTGTTTAACTGTTTGAAGACATAAGCATTCCTCTGTTGGGGTTGGGGATGTGGGGTGGGAAGTGGGTTAATTTTCTGCTACTGTTTTTTGTGGGGGGAGGGGAAAGAGTCATGATGTTCTTGTTTTTTAGTTTCAAAAGGTGCTTTCTTCTGGTTCTCTATAGTGATAGACGAACATTGGACGGGGCGGTTTGTGAATGCCATCCGCAAACTTTCTCAAATGTTTGCGAACCGCGAGTTCGCGGCGGACCCCATTCACTAATGGCAGGCGAACATTAAAAACCTCCAGGTCATATTTGCAGCCACAAAATACTTACTAGCTGTGCACACATAGTCCCACAACATGGACACTGACATACCAGAAGTATTGCTATTGAAAAAGTTGCCAGAAAAAATATAATATATTTTTTTCTAAATCAGCCAGAACTGACAGCAGCCGGTAAATACATGTCAAATACATATAGGGTCCATTCACATGTCTGTAAAATGGGTCCGCATCTGTTCCACAATTTAGCGGAACGTTTACAGACCCATTGATTTTCAATGTCAGTCTGAAAAATTAGGCATTCACAGGATAAAGTAGTAAGTGTCGGCCAGTTCAGGTCCCAAAAATTAGCCAACAGGCGTCACCTGACAGCAAAGAACTTTGTATTCTGTGGCTGGAGGTACATTAGGCATACACAGCATCCAGAAGTAAGTGTCGGCCAGTACAGGTCCCAAAAATTAGCCAACAGGCGTCACCTGACAGCAAAGAACTTTGTATTCTGTGGCTTAAGGTACATTAGGCATACACAGGATACAGAAGTAAGTGTCGGCTAGTACAGGCCCCAAAAAGTAGCCCACAGGCGTTCACCTGACAGCAAAGAACTTGATTTTCTGTGGCTGGCGGTACAGTAGGCATACACAGGATACAGAAGTAAGTGTCGGCCAGTACAGGCCCCAAAAGTTAACCAACAGGAGTTCACCTGACAGCAAAGAACTTTGTATTCTGTGGCTGGAGGTTGCTGTGTGGAGCAGGGACAGACTGTATAGTGACACAAGTCGCTAGCTAATAGGTCCACAAAAGTCTTTTGTCAGTGTAGGGAGAGGTTGCTGTGTGGAGCTGGGATAGACTGTAGCAATTAGGCATTCAACGGACATAAAAGGCCTTTTATGCCACTGTATTTACCTAAGACAGGGACCATGAATTGTTATGGGTGGTGGCGGATATTTGTGGCCTGTCATGAGGAATTTGAATCAAACATGGTCTACTGGTCACATGTGTTGAATTCCTCAGAGATCCATGCCTCATTCATTTTTAGAAATGTGAGGTAGTCAACACTGTCGTGAGCTAGGCGAGTGAGCTTATCGGTCATGATCCCCCCTGCTGCGCTGAACATCCTTTCGGACAGGACACTGAACGATGGGCAAGCCAACAGTTCCATTGCAAATTGTGCAAGCTCTGGCCAGAGGTCAAGCCTTCCCACCCAGTAGTCCAGGGGTTCATCACTTCTCAGAGCGCCCACATCGGCTGTTAACCTGATGTAGTTGGACACCTGTCAGTCTATGCGTTCCCTGATGCTGGAATCTTTGCAGTCAACGCATAAGTCGCGGTAAGCCCAGCACTCACCTAGGGATGATCCGCTGGACGGATGGAAAATAGGGTTTCCATCCATCCAGATTTGACAGATCGGATGTCAGCGGACATGTCTCCGCTGACATCCGATGCCCCATAGACATGCATGGGGGGACCAATGAGATCTGCCAAAAAAACAGACAGGCGGATCTGAATGGTCTGCCTGTGTGAAAGGGGCCTAAGAAGGCACCTGGTCTCCCATCACCGAGCCCAGTGGGAGCAACGCCGTCAGAACCCCCAAAGCCACACTCCAGGCTCTAACCGTCCAGCCTCTTCTCCTTCTCCTCACAATTGTCCTCCACTTCACCTTCCATCATGTCGTCCTCATGTTTTTCTAGAAAAAGGCAGGCTTCCGTGGCCCAAATGTTTGAGCGTAAAAAAATGATGATGCCGGATAACCCTCTTGCCCAACGGTAGACCGCTGGCTTGTCGGAACTGATAGCCCGCCAACTACTGCCATATAAACTGGTGGACTCGGAGGCCTTTCGAAAATTTGTGGCCATTGGAACACCACTATGGAAGGTCCCAGGAAGGAAATATTTCTTGCAGGAGCATCCCAGAGCTATATGGCCATGTTCAGCGGCAAGTGAATGTATCTCTGGCACACAGTGTCGGTGCCAAGATACATCTGA
Source organism: Pelophylax lessonae (assembly GCF_965119305.1). Classification (NCBI taxonomy): domain Eukaryota; kingdom Metazoa; phylum Chordata; class Amphibia; order Anura; family Ranidae; genus Pelophylax; species Pelophylax lessonae. The sequence goes on from NC_138776.1 coordinate 153,464,904, forward strand.
CCACAGACACGTGGTCTAGCAAACACGGGCAAGGAAGGTATATAACTTTTACTGCCCACTGGGTGAACCTTCTGACGGCTGTCAAGCATGTAACCTGTGGCACCCTTGTAGATTTGGTTTTACAGCCACAGATTGCATGCAGGCCTGTCTCTTCTTCTCTTCCTCCTACTCCATCCTCCCTCTCCTCCTCAGCTGACTTCTCCTTTTCCGCTGCTACCGTCTCTTCCGCTGTGCCACCCAAGATCCCCAGAACCTATTCGACATGCCAGGTGAGACGTTGCCCTGCTGCGCTGCGTCAGTTGTGCCTGGAAGCCAAGAGCCACACTGGTCCTGCACTCCTTTCAGCTTTGTGTTAACAGGCAGATCAGTGGCTAATACCACTCAATTTGACAGTTGGTAAAGTGGTGTGCAACAATGGTGCCAATCTGCTGAACGCGCTGAAACAGGGAAAAATTTCACGCGTGCCATGCATGGCACACGTCCTGAACTTGGTCGTGCAGCGATTCTTTGTCAAATACCCTGGGGTCCAGGACGTCTTGTGGCAGGCCAGGAAAATCTCGTGCCATTTCAGAAGATCTTACACAGCCATGGCTCGCCTTGCTCACATTCAGCGGCGACACAACCTGCCCATCAGATGTCTTATTTGTGACTGCCCGACACGATGGAACTCAACCTTGTATATGCTTGATAGGCTGCTCCAGCAGAAACGTGCAGTTAACGACTACCTGTACGAACTCTACTGCAGGACAGGTTCTGGGAGCTTGGGTTTTTTTCACCGCGCCAGTGGCTTCTCATGCGTGACGCATGCAGACTTCTGCGGCCATTTGATGAGATCACCAAACTGGTCAGTGACATCAAACGTTACGCCTTCTTTCTGGAGCGTGCATTGCGTCGTGTCATTGATCAAGCCGTCGTGGAGCAGGAGCAGGAAGATGAGAAGTTGCAATGCTGGATGAATATAGAAAGCATATTATAGTGGATTTGTATTGTGCAGCATTGTGACTGGTGAGCGGTTCTGCAGCGATACTACAACTACAAAGAGTGACAAATGCAATTAGAAAAAAGTATTATAACTGGAGTGATAGACCAGTGGCCCCCCAAAACGACAGATTGTAGCGGGGGTGTTATATAACAATATACTTTCATAATAGTGTATTTGGGTACTGCAGAAATTTTGCCTCTGCATCATCTACGTCACCTTCCCCACCACTAACATTAGAGATCTCGGAGTAGGCAGCAACAGCGGGGACTGGGTTGATCTGGGTACTGTCGTCAGACTGCTGAGTGGAGGCTGTTGCTAGTTGCTACCTCCTCCTCCTGATCCGATGCCAAGAATGGCTGCGCATGGTAAATGTCTTGTGATGGTTCGGAAAATAATTCCTGTGACTCAAGCGGAGGGTATATGGTGGTGGTGGTGTCTTTGGGGGTGCACACAGCAAAGAGTGAAGAGGGTGTAGATAGAGAGGATGAGGAAGGTGCAGAAGAGGAAGGCTGAGTGAGCCACTCAACCAAGTCTGGTGCATCCTTTGACGTAATGGAACGCACCTTCTGCAACTTCCCACTTTGGCTCCGGCCTGGTGCTCCTGTCCTACCCCTACCACCCCTGCGGAAGGGCCTGCCTCTTCCTCTGCCTTTCATGTTTTTAAATGACCCTGTGACAAAAGTCTCTAGAGAAGCGCAGTATATGTGGAAGAAGGTATATAACACCCCGCTTCAATCTGTCGTTTTTGGGGGCCACTGGTATATCACACCAGTTATAATACTTTTTTTCCCAGTAACTTTTGTCACTGTGTGTAGCAGAGTTAACGCAGCAAAAGAGGCAACATTTCTGCAGTACCCAAATACACTATTATGAAAGTATAACAACACCCCACTTCAATCTGTCATTTTGGGGGGCCACTGGTTTATCACACCAGTTATGAAAATAATTTTCTAGTAACGTTTGTCACTGTGTGTAGCAGAGTTAACGCAGTGAAAGAGGCAACATTTCTGCAGTGTTCCCGCATCGCATCCACAGCACAGGCAGTTCACACTTAGTGCCGGTTCACACTGATGCGATCACAGAGATCGTATGTAATTCGGAGCGCACTGCTCCTAAAATTACATGCGATGTCTGTGCGGTGCAAATTCAGCCATAGTTTGTATGGCTAAATTCGCACAGCAATCACAGTGAACACGCACAGGACCCTTTTTTTGGTCCGCAGCAGAATCAGATCGCATGGTTGTTCACACCAGTGCGATCCAATTCTGTGCGAACTGTCAGATCGCACTGCGATATGCGATCTGAGCTGGGGGTGTCATTAACTTTGAATTGACACCCCCAGCGTATTGCATATGGCAGTGTGAACTGCCTTGTGCTGTGGATGAGATGCTGGAACACGCAGATATATTCACAGTGTTCCCGCATCGCATCAGTGTGAACCAGCACTGACAGTCTGTCCCTGCTCCACACAGCAACCTCTCCCCAGTGGCGGAGCTAGACTTTTAAAACAGGGGTGGCAAAGGGGTGGCAAGGTATTATTTTGGGGGGGGGTCAATATACAAAGTGTTCAATTACACCGCGATGTCGCAGTCCCTCTAATAATCGCTGATCGCTGCTATTACTAGTAAAAACAATTAAAAAAATAAAAGTTCCATAGTTTGTAGACGTAATAACTTTTTTGCAAACCAATCAAAATACACTTAGGATTTTTTACAAAAAATATGTGGCAGAATACATATTAGCCTAAATTTATGAAAAAATGTGATTTTTTTCATTGGGAATGTTTTATAGCAGAAAGTAAAAAGGATTTGTTGCTAATTTTATGTTTATAGCGCAAAATATAAAAACTGCAGAGGGGATCAAATATCACCAAAAGAAATCTCTATTTGTGGGAAAAAAATACATCAGTTGTATTTGGGTACAGCGTCGCACGACCGCGTAATTGTCAGTTAAAGCAATGCAGTGCCGTATCGCAGAAAATGGTCTGGTCATTAAGGGGGAGCTGAAGTAGTTAAAGGGTCAGTTTTTTTCAGATAATTTTGCCCATTTAAGACTTTTTTCTGAGCAGTCAGGGGATGGTAAAAACAGACAACTCGAAGTCTAGATCACAACTGGAACCCCTCAACATGTGCCACAGCTTTGATGGTTTATGTTAAGCCTATGTGAAATTTGGCTATCCAGGTCAATGGGGCCATGCCACAACCATAAGCCAAACACTTGGCTTGGTGTTGTGGATTATTAGCCCCATAAAAAATCTGCCACTCTGCTAAAAATAAAAAAAGCAGGATTTAGGAGAATTATTATAAATAAGTTTGCCCCCTTTACTAAATCATTGTAATGCCACCCATATTCCTGTGCTTTTAAACAGGGTGACTGGCAGTAAGCTGACACTAATGCTGCACAGGTGTTAGGTTACTTTCACCCTGGTAAAAGGGCAAGAATATGGGTGGCATTACAACGACTTATTAAAGGGGGAAACATTTTTGGTAAGGAGCACAGACTGTACAGGAACAGGCGCTTCTACTACTTGGGCAAAACTGTCCCTCACCTCAGTCACTGCAGGCTGCCCAGGAACTCCTTTCAGAGCTCATCCATCCCACAAGACCCACACCAAGACAGGAAGACCGCGGGAATCGGGATGAAGATTTAAGGCATGTGATTAACAGACAGCGCTTCCGATGCACCCATTGGCTGTGTAAGTAACAGGAGGCGGTGCAGCCTGCAAGATTTAGGCTGCACTGACTCCTGCTGCCTCCCCAGCCAATGGGTATTTGAGGTTCTCCTTAGTCCCTCCCTGGCTCCCTCATGACATCACCAGAGGTAGGACACAAAGTAAAAGTAAGATACTGGATGCTTGTCTGGTCCTGTCTTGGTGTGGGATGGATCGGCGGCGCTCACCTGTGATTATTCTGCTCCTCCTCCCTCCCTCTGCCTACCAGCTCTCCATCCGCCTCCCTCCGTAGCTCCCGTACAGCGATCCCCTGTGATTCCTCCGCTGCCATGCACCCGCCCAGGATCGGGGTGGCAACAGGGGTGGCAAGGACTTTGTCTGGGGTGGCTCCGCCACTGCCTCTCCCTACACTGACAAAAGACAGAATATAGATGGTACACCTTTACCAAATACCAGTCCTTAAAAGGACTTTTGTGGACCTATTACCGAGCGATTTGTGTCACTGAAAATCTGTCCCTGCTCCACACAGCAAACCGCTCGCTACACTGACAAAAAGCAGAATGTAAAATGGCAGCCAGATCAGGTCTATTTATAAGGTAGGGGGTATGTCCATTTGCTGAAATGTCATAATTGGCTGTCCTGTACCACCTGATGGATGTGTCATGGGTCAAAGTTCTTCACAATGTAAAAGAATATGGCGGCCGCGAACATTGCCATATGTTCGCATGATCGGCGGGCAGCGAATGAGCAAAGTTCGCCGCAAACCGACCGCCGGGCGAACCGCAAGGCCATCTCTACTTCTCTATACCTGACATGAGAAAAGGATGCTATCAATGCTTGATGTATATGACTAACCAAGAGATACCCTGGTCTCTTGACTCTGACTTTACTATTTTAGTTTCTGGGCATCTGTCCCCACGAGCCTATTCGTTGTTCCAGCTTATTTTTCTAACTCCCCAATGTTCCAGGTTACATAATCTCCTGGAATGTCAGGGATCTAAATTCGGCTGTCAAGCGTTCCTTGGCGATCTATTTCCTTTAGAGACATAATCCTCAGAAAAGTATTCTGCAGGAGACACATCTCCAAGGATCCAGAACGATCAGTCTCAAAAAATCATGGGTGGGCCTGCATTATCATGCTACATACTCAACATATGCTCGTGGCGTCAGTATCCTGGTTAGAAAATCTCTTCCATTCCAGGCCCTTGAGGTCAAAACCGATCCTACATGCTCGTATCTATGATAAAAATATGGGGATTGTTGGGGTGTGTATTCCACCTCCGGCTTCCACCCAGATCCTTCATATTATTATGAAAATATTGATACAATTTGACACTGATATGGTTCTATTTTTGGGAGACTTTAACATGGTTTCCTGCCCAACTGTGGATAGGTTACATACTTCGGCTCGTGCCTCTCTTGACCATTCGGTAATGGGCTACTACCTTTGCTCTAACTGATGTTTTGAGACACATGCATCCCACCCAAAAAGAGTTTACTTGTCATTCAGCCTTGTATAAGACTCTGTCCAGAAGTGACCTGATCTTTTCCTCCTCTTATTTATTACGTTCTATCCAAAACGTGCCCATACTTCCAAGGGGAGTGTCAGACCATGCCCCTTTATGCTTCTTCCTTGCCCTATCCACTCCCCCTGAATCCAGATTGTGGAGCCTCTCTAGGTTTTGGGCAATGGATGAATGGCTGTAGGAACCACTGACTGCGTCTATCTGTAACTACTGGGTATCTAACAGTGATTCTGCCTCTATGGTATGGGACTCCTTTAAGTCATGGGCTAGGAGGGAATATATCTCTCGTATTGCGCATATTCAGAGGGAGCCATCCTGCTCTTTGGATGAGCTGGAAGAAAAGGCAGCTAGGCTTGAGGGGGCATATGTTTCCAATCTGGACTGAGACCATTATCAGGCATGGCAACAATCATTATTACATCCCCTGATCATATCAACTACCGGTTCCTTGAGTTTTTTTCGGGACATATACTCATCTCGGGTTAATTTTTTGCAGTCTGCACTCTCTGATTTTTTGGATGCTATATCTTTTCCTCAACTAGCTGATATGGATAGGGAGAGACTTGAGGGGGATATCACCCTGGAGGAGGTTCAAGTGGCACTCGGGCGGTTGCAAGGTGGGAAAACCCTAGGGGCAGCTGGTTTACCATTGGAGTTCTATTCTAATTTCATGGAATTGTTAGCAGCCTAAACTCAATTCTCTTCTTTCTGACTTCTCATCCTTGGAGTAGCTACCTGATTCTTTGGATGAGGCCATTATAGTCTTAGTTCCCAAGTCCGGAAAGGATACTCAGGATTGTGCCTCATATCCTTTTTAAATGTGGATGGCCCGTTTTTTGCTAATGTTCCGGCCGGTCGTCTTTCACAGGTGTTAGAAAACCTAATCGATGTGTATCAGGGTGGTTTAATGCCGGGCAAGGGAACGGATATAAATATTAGACGCCTTAACTTGAACTTATCTATCTCCCACAACAATCCGGGCACTAAAGTCATCGCTTCACTTGACGCCGAAAAGGCATTTGATTCGGTAGAGTGGCTGTATCTGTGGGAGGGTCTTTGCTATTTTGGGTTTGGCCCAAAAATTCTCCACGGGCTTCAGTTGCTCTACAGGGCTCCTAGGGCGAGGGTCCATACTAATACCTAGCTTTCTGATTCTTTCCGTCTGAATCGTGGTACGTGGCAGAGCTGCCCACTTTCCCCTAGCCTGTTTGCCCTGGCTCTGGAGCCCCTGGCTATTTTGATCAGGGGTGCCCTGGATGTCCTGGGCCTGTGGGTGGGGAAATTAGAGGAAAAATTGTCCCTTTATGCGGACAACGCTCTATCACATCTCAGTGATGGTAGACCTTTGCTCCCGGGTGCTCTACAGATCTTTGATACCTTTGGTGCTTTCTCAGGGATCAAAATAAACTGGTCCAAATTAGGGCTGCTGAATTTAATCTGCGAATCGATGCATTGCGATGTGACCATTCCAGATTCTGCATCGATGCGTAGAACGGCCACTTCGATTAGCGAATGACGTCACCCTGCCGCGCCACGCCATCCCTCTCCTGGGAGAAAAACACAGAGATGGTGGATTGGCGCGGGAGCTGATTAGTGGATTAGCGCGGGGCTGAATAAAAAGCCTCTGCCCTGCCGCGTGTGTATGTCGGCGTCGCCACCCGCCGCCGCCTTGCAGTCAGCAAGCAAGCCACTGGAGCCCGGAATGTCCCCACCATCTTGCAGCTAGCCAGGACCTTGAACCCTGAGCATCCCCGCCACAGCCAGCCAGGACCTGGAACCCCAAGTGATCCCGCCGCATCCAGCCAGCCAGCCAGGACCTGGAGCCCCAAGCATCCCCACAGCAGCCAGCCATCCAGTCAGGACCTGGAGCCCTGAATGCCCCCTCCCCCCCACAGTTAACCAGCTACTGGAGCCCCAAGCACCCTGTCCAGCTCCTCAGTGTGATATGGGCACTGCACAGCACACAGCAGCAGGCCAGGTACTGCCACCAACTAACTATAACCTAAATGAGTTGAGCACATGTAGTGGTCTCTCAATAGGGGATGAGGTCTCTGATTGGGCGGGGTGATGTTTTGGTTGGGGGGGGTAATGTCTCTGATTGGGGGGGGAGATGTCGCTAATTGGGGGGTATATGTCTGAGGGGGGACTCTCTGGTGGGATGGGGCTATTATGGGGGTCTCTGTATCTCTGGGGGGGTATTATATGTCTGTGATGGGGGACTCTGTCTCTGGTGGGATGGGACTTTGATTGGGGTCACTCTGGGGGGGTATGTCTGATGGGGGGGGCTCTGTCTCTGCTGGTGAGATAGGGCTTTCGATGGGGGATCTCTGTATCTCGGGGGGGGGGTATGTCTGTGATGGGGGACTCTGTTGGGATGTGGCTATAAGGGGGTCTCTGTCTCAGTCTGCGGTCTCTGTATTTCTGGGGGGGATCATGGCTGTGATGAGGAGTCTGTTTTTTTTTTTATTTAAATTTTTTTGGGGGATGCAGGGCATTCTGTAAAGGGGGTCTCTGTATATCTCAATGGCATGGCTGTGATATAGGTCTCTGACTCTGTGTTTTTGCAGGTTGGAGAGATTGCTGTGATGGGGGTCTGGGAAAAGGGAGTGACTCTTCGGGTTCTCTGTATCTCTGGGTGGGAAGTGAAAGGATGGCTGACTGGCTGTAACGGGGTCTCTGTTTTTTGTTATATTTTGTGCATTAAGGAATGCATTTCATGTCTTTTTAAAAAAAAAAATAAATAAAAAACAAAATCACTGAGCAGATAGCAGATAAGGTATTGTTTTACATAAACACTTACAGTAACACACAGCGTAGAATGCATTCATAAAAGGGGCTGACACTGCTGGCAGTAATATTTTTTTGATGACTTGACATCATCCGTCACATACGTGGTATTCTAAAATGGCAGAAGGAGACCAAAAAGAGCGAGAGATAAAAAATGCACCTAGCATTTTAAAAGCAAACATCTGGCCACATTTTGGATTTTACAAACAAACAGGGAAGCACAAATTGGACAAGACACACTGTGTGTAAAGCCTGTCACACAAAAATTGAATACCTAGGGAGTACTACTAAGTAACTTGAGAAACCATGTTAGCTGTTTTCACCCTGAGATACTATCACCTGCCACTACCAGTTCCACTGCCAGTGCCAAGGAACTAGACCCAGGTCAGCCAAGAATTGATGCCATGCTGTCAACTTTGCTACCAAACTCTGAAAAAGGGAAGAAACTAACCAAAGCTGTTGCAGCTTTCATCGCCAAGGCCCTTTGGCCTTACTCTGTTGTGGACAACACCTGGTTTCTCTACCTGTTAAAGACGCTAGAGCCACGTTATAGGATCCCGTCATGCAGTCAATTTACAGAAAACGTTATACCTGCACTCTACCACAAAACCAAAGCTCAGGTAATTGCTTCAATGAACCAAGCCAGTCGAGTCACAATAACGTAATTCATGGACTTCAGTCACGACAGAGTCCTAGGCTACAATAACAGCACATTACGCTAGTAAGGACTGGTAGGTCTTGTCACATGTGCTGCAAACGAGAGCCATTTATGAGTCTCACACAGATGCTCATATGGCAGAGCTACTGTCTCATGTCATGGAAGAATGGCAGCTGTCCAATAATTCTGTAGAGCTGTGACCGACAACACGGCAAACAGGACAGTTGCGGCTCAAGTTGGGAAATTCCCTCATATAAAATGTTTCGCCCATACACTCAATCATGCCTCTCAGTGGGCGCTGAAAGTGGCCACCCTCTCCAGGCTTCTCTGCAGAGTGCGATGAATATCCACATTCTTTCACCGCAGCACTAGAGCAAGCCACTGTCTAAAAGAGAAACAGAAATGTCTTGACCTGAAGAATCATAAGCTAATGTGCCAACAAGATGGAACAGCGCATATGACGTGGTCGAGAGGTTCTTAGAAGAACGACCTGCAGTCTGTGCCACCTTGCTGTCTCCAGAAGTCAGAAAAAGAGAGTCCGATCTCTGCACTCTCAACGAAACAGAGGTGTTGAATGCAGAGGACACTGTGAGTGCATTAAAGCCAATGAAGGATGGAACCATGCTGATATCAGAAGACAATCTAACAGTACTCTCATTGCCCCTCTAAATGCATTACTGCTCCAGAGCATAACAGACACCATGAGAGACACACCCATGATCCATGAGATCAGGAATGCCATCAAAACAGATCTCCTGAAGAGGTACAACAGTGAGGCAGAGAAGAAGATCCTTCATACAGCATCTGCACTGGATCCTCGCTTTAAAGGACTGCCTTTTATTCTCACAAAGGATGACAGATTGGAGATATACAGAGGAGTGACTGAGAAGGCGGCATCTTTGGAGGTAATTTGAATTTCATCTTGTTTCCTGACAGCTAAAAGCTCTATTACATTGTTGTGTAAGCCTGGCTTCACACTGATGTGGTGCGGGAACAGCAGCAATTCAGAATCGCAGGCAGTTCAGTGTGTGGTCTTATACTTTTTTATATTCTTTCTTTTGTTCAAACACAGATTACATCTAATAGGAGGACAAATGTGGATGAAGTACCTAGGGGAAAAGTAACTCTGGACGAAGAAACAACACCCATTGGACAGGACAGCCATTCTCATCCCAAAATAAAGGCCACATCGCTGCTCATGACTTTGCTGGGACAGTCTTTCACTGACAATGAAGGTACAATAGAACCCAAGACCCCCTATGCCAAGGCTGAAGAAGAAATGGAAAAAAATTGTAAAGCCCCATCTTTGCCTCTCACTGAGAACCCTTTGAGCTGGTGGCGTGAGCATGAGGTCATATTTCCCCTCCTTTCTCAGCTGTAAAAGCAATACTTGTGTATCCCAGGTGCAAGCGTGTCTGCATAGCTGGTTTTCTCTACTGCAGGAGATGTGGTAACTGCAAAAAGAAGCACCATTAAACCAGATCGTGTGGATAAACTAGTGTTCTTACAGAAAAACCTACATATTCCCAAATGCTGAGCACTGCAGTAATTCATGTTTTTTGTTGTTTTTTTTTTTAGGATTTTTGGCACTTCCGGGAAGTGCTGTCTGCCCACTGCCAGTCTGCCAGCCACACCACATCAGTGTTGTTGTTTTATATAGCTTTATAGCACTGGAGATGGTTTGTTTTTGAAGACTGTCCATATTCAGTTGTTTCACACTAAAAAGTGTCTAGGGGTTCATTTATCCCTCAACCAAATAAATATTAAAAGTGTATTTCCTTCCAGACAACTGACACCAAGCCACCACTAGAGGAAGGAAAATCATTGACAGAATAAATCGTAAATTGAAGCTTAAAACCTTGAGTAAATCTTATCTTAAATATTGGATCACAAATTCACATTTTTTTGGTATTGTATGTTACTTGTTTGTGTAATATCACTATATTTGTGATCCCATAAGGATTTACTAATATAACTCAGTTGACAACTTATTCTGTCAAGGATTTTCCTTCCTCTAATGGTGGCTTAGTTACATATGTAATCATGGTAGAGTGCAGGTAACATTTTCTGTGACTGATTGACGAGGGCTTAAAACGCCGCTCTAGCATCAACTCAACACACTGTGTTTAGTTGACTGAAAGTAGCAGGGGCAAGCAATCATCACAGTGAACCTGGCACATTTTATATTTTTTAAAGCTTTTCTTGCACTGGAGATGGAGAATGGCTTGTTTTCGAAGATTGTCCATTTTGAATTTTCACACTAATGTGTCTAGGGGTTAACCCTCAACCAAATAAATACTAAAAGTATATCTAGACAACTGAAGGCAAGCCACGGTAGAGGAAGGAGCATCCTTGAATGAATAAATAAATCATAAATGGAAGCTTAAAACCTTGAGTTTATTGGATCACTAATACACACACACAAAAAAAAAACACACACACACCTGACCTGACCTCATGTGCCTTGAGTTGTGCCAGTGCCATCCTTTCTATGATTCTGATTCAATGACGTGTGTGGGTGTTTTTTTTTTTTTTTTTTTTGTATTGTGTTTGTATATATTTGTGAGCCCATAAAGATTTACTCAAGGTTTTAACCTTCAGTTGACGATTTACTCTGTCAAGGATTTTCCTTCCTCTAATGGTGGCTCGGCTTGGCTTCAGTTACAGGTGTAATTGTGGTAGAGTGCAGGTAAAGTTTTCTGTAAAGTGACTGAGTGATGAGAGCTTAAAACACCACTCTAGCATCAACTCACTTGAGTTGACTGGCAGTGGCAGGGGCAAACAATCATCACAGTAAACCTGGAAGTTCTGCAGCACTGTGTTCCAGGTTCACTGTGATGTCTGCCAGTCAGGAAGTGCTCTGTTTTGTAGATGTTGTTTACAGGTTATAACACCTGGAATTTATTGCACCACGTAAAGGATTTATGTCTTATTTTGTGGGGTTTACCATTTTAACAATAATATTATAGGTGGTAAGCTTGGCCTCTATCTTGGCTTTAAAGTAGAACTATAAGCAAAACTTTTTTTTTTTTTCATTTTGGATAGAGTAAGGGAAGGTTATTATTACATCTGTAAGGTTTATTTTTGCCACCTTTGCCCTATTGTGGAGATTTACCTTCACTTCCTGTCCCAAACAGAAAGTGAAAGGAAAATCCCAACAACACAAGATTTTTATTTTTTTTTTTTTACTTTCAATGATAATGGTAACACAGGACAAATAGATACAAAGAGATGCTGCAAAAAAGGCAAGCTCCTCTTCCCTTTAAAGACACAGTGTTCCTCGTGGGTTGACCTCCCTCTGAACCTATTGGAACGTATCAATCCCATCAAAATGATGATTTTGCCCAATGTTAATTATGTCTTTAGAAAATGTCAAGTATGGGTCCCCAACTCCTTCATTAAAGAGGTTGACAAATATGTGGTTTACTTCATTTGTAGTGGAACAGCCCCTAGATTGGCGAGAGCTACCCTTTGGCTTCCTGCCCATCTTCAGGGCCTAGCCCTTCCCAATTTTAGCAGTTTACTTTTGGGCAGCAATATTGGTTTAAGTACAGTTGTGGTTCATGGGTTCTAAATCTAACAGCAAAATGCCTAGAGGCGGCCTGCCTAGGCTCCTTGGCAGATCTGCAGCGTTTCTTGCATCCCAACCAGTGGTTATCGGCTCAGCCCTTGTGGGGGAATCCTAGCCTATCATATTTCCATACTTTTCTGGACCCGCAGGTCTGGGCATGGTACGGAATTAAGTCCCTAATAAAGATTATGCCTTTGGGCGTTTTGCTCTCATTCACTGAGCTTTCACTCAAATTTAATCTACCCACCTGGATGCCTTTGCGGTACCTGCATTTATAGCATGCCACCAGATCTCATTTTCCTCAGTTGCCTTTCCTCCAAGCCGATCCTATCGAAAAGCTATTATCTCTAAGAGACCTAGGAAAACCCCTATCAATTTTATACAGAGCATTCCATGGAACAGACTCCCCCTAAGTTGGATATGCTATGGGAAGTATGGGATACTCACATTCCATCACTAGACAAAGAGGATTGGGAGGAATGTCTCGAACAGGGCCCCAGGCTAGTTAACTCTTCCCATGATAAACAAATTCAGGTAAAATTCCTGCACAGAGTCTACTGCAGTCCCCCAAAGACTTCATCATATTTTTCCGGATAAAGACCCCACATATCCGAGATCTAAAACACACATTGGGTCATTTAGCCATATGTTCTGGGATTGCCCGGTCATTTTAAATTACTGATCGGACGCATTTTTAGAGATTGACCTTAGATTGCAATTGTCCTTACTGGTTTCACCAGAGTTGGCCTTATTAGGGGTTCATGACGATGCCAATACTAAGTTGCTGATCTCCTATCTTCTGTTCTACGCTAAGAAGGAAGTCCTCATTAAAATGTATATCCTCATCCCCTCTGCCCATATATAAGATCACCTATATGAATAGTGGGTGTGCATGGAAATATGACAAGGTGTGGTCGCCTTGGACCTCCACCTGAGACTACTAATTGGATCTATAAAATGATACACCGGGTATGATGCTGAGAGTGCTAAAATACATATCCTGGCCCCTACCCCCCCCCACCCCATTTCCCCATATACCTCTCTCTGCCCCCACCCCTTTTTTTCCCTTCACATTCAGAATTGTTCTATTGTCTGAAACGCCCTCCAGGTTAAAAGTACCTTGAGCATGAATATAAGTTTCTTTTGTGTATATTCAGTTTCTTTGTTGTTCTTAATGCTGTAGAATACATCAAGCATGTACCATGTCAGTATGTATAATTGATGTTATCCTATTATGATACCAATTAAGCACTTCTGTTTTGTGAAAAAAGAAAAATTGCTCACACTCGTGGAATGGTGACAAACTACGATACTTAAAAATCACCATAGGTGAGGCTTTAAACATTTTAACGATTACAAGTTTAGAGTTACAGAGGAGGTCTAGTGCTAGAATTATTGCTCTCTCTCTAATGATCGTGGCGATACCTCACATGTGAGGTATGAACACTGTTTATATTTGCGGGCATTACTTAGGTATGCATTCGCTTCTGAAAAAAATGTTTTTATTATTAATGTATATATATTTACACTGTCCATTTATTTTTACATTTTTTTTAGCACTTTTATTGCTGTTGCAAGGTATTTTCTTGAAGTCCCGGTTCACATATGTGTGATTGCGGAGATCGCATGTAATTCGGAGCGCACTGCTCCTAAATTACATGTGATCTCATGTGCAGTGCGAATTTCAGCCATACACTTTGTATGGCTGAATTTGCAACGCATTCACAATAAACGCGCACATGAGGCTTTTTTTTATCCGCAGCAGAATCGGATCGAATAGTGGTTCACACTAGTGCGATCCGATTCTGTGCGAACTTGCAGATCGGACTGCAATATGCGATCGCAACTGGGGGTGTCATTAACTTTTAATTGACACCCCCTGCGTATCGCATATGGCAGTGTGAACTGCCAGAGGTGCGGATGCGATGCGGGATCACGCTGCATATTCGCAGCATTCCCGCATCACACAAATGTGAACCGGGACTAAGACCCCAAATCCCTCCTTTGCACTGTAAGTGATTGTAAAGTTTTGTGGGGTTTTTTTGTTTGTTTTTTTTTAATAACAAACATGTTATACTTACCTCCTCTGTGCAGTTGGTTTTGCACAGAGCAGTCCAGATCCCCCTCTTCTCGGGTCCCTTATGGCTACTCCTGGCCCCTCCTTCCTGTTGAGTGCCCCCACAGCAAGCACCATGGTATGGGGGCACTCAAGCCGAGCTGAAGCTCCGTGTGTTAATTCAGACATGGACTTGCTGTTCGGCCCCGCGCCCTCTCGCTCCTGATTGGTAAAATTACTTTGATTGACAACCTTGGGAGCCAATGGCTGTGTCTCAGCCAATCAGGAGAGAGAGTCCCGGACAGCCATTTTGAACTGAGATCCATTGCATCCAAAGACATGATGCTGGTCCTGTGACATGTCTTCACATGTTGCTGAACCCACTGCACATGCTCAGAAATGGCAGAGACCACATGGCATGTCTTCACATTAGCAAGATCTTGCAAACTGCCTCCTGGGATGTGAGACAGGCCACCGAGGAGGCAGTTTGTGAGATCTTGCTCATGCACAGACCTGCTGCTGAGTATGTGTCATCTTACTCACTGAGCCTCAAGTGATTTCTGCACATGTATGCAGTCTGATTAGGTCATCCTTGCCTAAGTGGGGGTGGAGAATACAAACCAGAATTTTTTTTTTTTTTTTGCGATTGTGTAAAGGTGGGGGGCAGGGGAGATGGCCACTTTAACTATGCAAGTATACCTGGGAGAAATTATGCTGTTTTAAAAGTACGATGGCACACATCAATTATTGATTTGATGTTGTTTTCTGGTTTATGCAATTAGTAGATTGTTATTTGATAAATAATAATTTCATTTTTTTTTAGCATCTCCACAGTACAGCATTTTTACACAAATGCCTATGACTTTTGTACATGTACTGTGTATGATACATATTTTGAATAAACTACCAAGAACCATGTTAACCACTTCCCGACCATCCACCGCCTTTTTACTGCGGCAGGGTGGCTCTCCTGCGCAAACCGACGTAGACCTACATCGGTCGCGAGCGGGAAGCTAGGGGGCGAGCGCGTGGGAAGCTAGGGGGCGAGCGCGCATCACCGGCGCCGCACTTTCGTCCCCAGTCGGTAGTGGAGAAGCGGATGCACAGGTCAGACGGCACTGATTGCCGCCCGACACCCGCGATCGTTCCCCCTGAGAGAGGATGATCAGCTGTTGTAAAAGGCCGACCGTTCTTCTCCCTGAAATGTTCACAGAGCTCATGTGATCCTTCTATATAGGATCACATGTCTCTATGGTCATTTCACAAGCCACGCCCCCCCACAGTTAGAGTCACTCCCCTAGGCTCACATATAACCCATTGATCACCCATAGGGTTTACCCCTTCCCTGCCAGTGTCATGATTACAGTAACAGTGCATATTTTTAGCACTGATTACTGTAGTAATGTCGCTGGTACCCCAAAAAGTGTAAAATATGTCAGTTAGGGGTCCGATCTGTCCACCACAATGTCGCAGTCCTGCAAAAAATTGCAGATCATCGCCATTACTAGTAAAAAACAATAAAAATGACAAATCTTTCCCGTAGTTAGTAGACGAGATAACTTTTGCGCAAACCAATCAAAATACACTTATTGCGATTTTTTTTTACCAAAAATATGTAGCAGAAAATAAATTGGCCTAAATTGTTAAAAAAATTCTGATTTTTAAATTTTTTTTGAGAATGTCATATAGCAGTATGTGAAAAATATATATTTTTTTTCAAAATTGTCGCTCTTTTTTTGTTTATAGCGCAAAAAATAAAAATCACACAGGTAATCAAATGCCACCAAAAGAAAGCTCTATTTGTGGGAAAAAAAGGACATAAATTTTATTTGGGTACAGCATCGCAAGACCACGCAATTGTCCTTTAATGTAACGCAGTGCCGAATCGCAAAATAGGGCCTGGTCATTAAGGGGGCAAATCCTTCCGGTCTTAAAGTGGTTAAGAAAATACATTTTACCTAATGGTTTAAAGATGGAGGAATTATGTCCAAAATGCAAACATACATTTACCGTGAGCATACGGTAAGAGCCTTTTTGAATGGGCTTTTGTTTGCATCATGCAGGTTTTGCATCCTCATAAAAATCTATAGAAATGTAAAACCTACTTGGAGCAGGTCAAAAGGAAGTGACCCTAAAATCAAATTTATCTGTCAGTGAATTCTGAATGATCTAAGAAGTATCTCAAAACAGATGTAAAGGGGATACCATTGGCACAGGCCGCTTGACACGGGCTCTATGTCTGATAATGCAAACTTCAGAAGACAAAATTAAAGCATTCATGTGGAGCTGCTGAATTTTTTTGTGATTACTCCGTATGTATTCCTGAAGAGGGCACACATAGCTCACCCAACACTTACTGACACACCTTGAGGTATTTCAAAAGATTTATTAGGCCAAGCATAGCCTAAGAGATGAGAGGATTAGCAAGTGTACTTATACAAACAATCCATAAGACAATAACGTTACTCAGAGATATGGTTAAACACTTGCAGTATTCTTATGAACAATAATCAACAGAACTGAATTGCATTTACCTAGAAACAGTATATAAAGACAGTCCTAACTTTCTCTAACAGTTCCAGTAGCTCCTCCCAGCATGTTTTGTGTGCATGCAGGTCTTTAGGGGATACTAGAGTGCTGACCTGTCCTTTCCTATCCTTTAAATAGCCTGCTAAACAAGCCACTTGTGTTTAATTCCAGTGCCATTTTCCTGGAGTCCAAATAGAAGAAAAACTATGGCAGACATATTTCGTTAGTCCCAATGCCTTATTTCACTATACTCAACAGGAAATGCAGTGGTGCCATTTTCCTGAAGTCCATATAGAAGACAAAATATAGCAGTCATGTTTCCTTCATATACAACTATAGCTTAAAAAATTGTCAGCAGGGGTTATGGGCACCATCCTTTAGAAGTCCTTTACTTTACTGCTGAGCCATTACCATAGCATTGCCCCTAGACAGGACACTCCTAAGTATGGGGTTTAGGGGCCATTCTCTGGCCCGTTTGCTTGTTACCAATTAATCCAATTATATCCAACTATATTTTCATATATCTGTTTGAGGGGTTATTGCCATTTCCATTTCTCTGGTTACTGTGGTATTATACACATATATAGTTGCAAACACGATCCCCTTTTCAGCTCGGGTGTGTTGGAGATCTAAACTAAAGGGCTCTGGGAACAAGGGACCAAAGAAAACAGCAGATCCTTTGGGGGTAAGCGCTACACTTGTGTTAAAAGGGATGATGGCACACACAAGCACATACAATAGTGCGCAACAGTCAGCAGATATGATGGTGATAATCTGCGCCTACACAGTAGAAAGTTAAATCCATGTGTGGATCATTGCCGCTATATTGGCTAACATTACAAACATTACTGTGCATGTGCAATCAGGAAATACGGCATCAATACTCACTGCCACTGCACTGATAAGCAATGCCCTACTCACTGACACAGCACCAACCTGCAATACCCCACTCACTCACAGAGTAGATACATTTATATAGTTTTAGAGACACAACCAGCCCTTTGAGATCAACCATGATGCAGCCTGTAATAAAATGTAGTTTGACAATCCTGAGCTAAAGCATCCATTCTCAACCAGGGTTCCATTAAACCCTAAAGTTCCTCAGGAGGTGGATAGGGGTTCCTTGAGTTGTGGTTGATGGTCCTCCCATGTGATGGTGCCTGCTAAAGTAAAGAAACAATACCACTTGCAAACATGACACTAATGGCCATTTTTAGCTGCCCGTAAGGGTCCTGGCATTCTGACCCCCATTGTATAGGTTGCATTCCTCCTTTTGATCTGGCTTGGCTACTGCTTTTATTTTACACAAGACTCCATTTATACTAAGATACAGCCAGTTCAGCGTCCTTTCACTTTAATGTTCTCACAATCCCCTAAAGGGTCCTTCATTCAATCTGTATTTTTCATACAATTCGTCTGTGCTCATTGATGGCACTGCCATACTATGGGCAGGTTCCTTGATCCAGGTCACTATTAGGTTACATTCTGTCCTTTGATCCCTCTGTGATGAGCAGTAAGGAGATGATTGTCAGAACCAGTTGGACCCGGCAACATGAGAGTGCTTTGATTCACATGTTTTCAGCAGTGCCCGTAATGCACATTCGCCCTTGGCAGATATAACCCCCCTAATGAAATGCAGGGTGCTATGTGGGAAGTCTTATCCAGGAGATAAAATCTTTTATACATTACCCCTGCCATAAACATTCTGCTTCACTGGAATCAAGGCTTTACTCAGTAGCGAAAACAGATGGACCAACGATAACCAAAATAGCCTTACTGCCATATCAGAGAGCTATCCAGCTACTTCGCAAATATCTGAAAATGTGACACACGCCAATACACACCTACATATGCAAAAATATACAGTAGTGCAACAAAAAGCATACTGATACAGTGCTGACTAAAAAAATAAGGGCTGGAACAGTAAGTGGGGTCAAACTAAAAATTATTCTAAAGACAAAGTTTTTTTATCGTAAAATAAAAAAGTTATATTTACCTGCTCTGTGCAACGATATTGCACAGAGCAGCCTCTTACTGCCTTTTCTGGAGTCCCCCACTGGTGCTGTCCACTCCTCCTCACTGCCCAGTGCCCCCTC
Source organism: Pelophylax lessonae (assembly GCF_965119305.1). Classification (NCBI taxonomy): domain Eukaryota; kingdom Metazoa; phylum Chordata; class Amphibia; order Anura; family Ranidae; genus Pelophylax; species Pelophylax lessonae. Next base: position 153,483,780 of record NC_138776.1, read on the forward strand.
AGCAAGTCTGTTGTTAAAGAGACATCTGTGCGTGTGCATGCTCCCAAACCTGTTTTGTGTGCATCCAAAAGCACACACAGTATGGCTCGGCTGTGCGTCCCCATCCCTTCTCATGGGATTTGACTGACAGCAGGAGGAGCATATGGCTCCTATACTCCCTGCAGTGCTTCAGACCGGCATAGCACTGGATCGGGAAGAGGAGGCAGGGGAAGAGGGGGGGGGTGTTTCGAACCGGTTGTGGGACGTTTTTACCTTAAAGCAGGGAATGTATTTAAGTATAAACATTTTAACCCTAGAACCACAAACAAACAGATACATATATTGTAATGATAGTAACTTAAAGACCTCCATTGTAATCTGGCTCCACCATTTAGATATAGGAATAGTTATATACTATTATACATGAATGACTTTAAAGAGAAGTATGGCAATTTTTTTTAAATTTTCGAATCACACTTACCTAGGTGGATGCAGCATCAGTCTGATGCTGCATCTGTCTCCTACCGGCTCTAAGAATGAGAACCAAGCGATCAAACACCTCCGATTGCTAGGTTCTCAGAGCTGCCTGAGCAGCGAGCTGGTGACAGTCAGTCACCGCTGTCTGCTCTGACCCCCCCCCCCATGCTTACTGGAGCGCTGGACTGTGGAGGGGCAGGAGCGACTTGCTCAGGCTCTCAGTGGCTCGCTGAGAGGCTGAGCTGGGTGTCGGTCCAGGCATGTGAGTGGATCTTGACCATATGGCCACAACCTTTCCCGAGCCTGGACTGGCTCTGTGATGTCAGCCAATAGCAATTTTCAGCCTGCTGTTGGCTGAAAATGGTTTTACAGGGAGTACAGAACGAAGTGCACTCCTGTGATTCACAGGAGTGCAGGAGTTCAACCAAATAAGATTCTCCTTTAACCACTTGCTGACTGCCACACGACTATTTACATCGGCAGTCAGCCCCTCACAGGCAGAGCGACGTAGGGATACGTCGCTAGCCTGTAAGGGTGTGGGGAGCGAGTGCGCACCGCCGGAGGCACGCTCCCGCTCGGTCACGGAACCCCCCCGCGCGTGTGCCCAGCAGACCCGATGTCCGCCAGGCACTCGCGATCGTCCGTGACAGTGGGAGAAAGGCAGGCGGCTAGTGTAAACAAAGCCGCCTGTCAGTTCTCCCTGTGTAAGAATGATGATCAAACGGTTCTACTATGTAGGACCGTTGATCATTGTTCTTACGCACACAGCCACAGCCAATCACAGTTAGAAGCACGCCCCTAGGACACACTTAACCCCTCCCTCTCCAATACAGTTAACTCCTTCACTGCCAGTGTCATTTTTACAGTAACAGTGCATATATATAGCACTGATTACTGTAGTAATGTCACTGGTAACCCCAAGAGTGTCAAAAATGTCAGTCAAGGGTCCGATCTGTCCGCCCCAATGTCGCAGTCCCGCAAAAAAAATCGCAGATCGCCGCCATTACGCGTTAAAAAAAAAAAAACAACAAAAATGACAAAAATCTTTCCCTTTGTTAGTAAACGCAATAACTTTTGCGCAAAGCAATCAAAATACGCTTTTTGCAATTTTTTTTTACCAAACATATGGTAAAAAAAAAAAAAATTGGCCTAAAATGTTAGAAAATTTTGATTTTTACATTTTTTTGGGGGAATTTCATATAAAAAATGTGAAAAATATTGTTATTTTTGCAAAATTTACGCTCTTTTTTGTTTATAGCGCATGATCAAAAAATCCCACAGGTGATCAAATACCACCAAAAGAAAGCTCTGTTTGTGGGAAAAGAAGGACGCCAAATTCGTTTAGGTACAGCATCGCAGGACCGCGCAATTGTCCGTTAAAGTCACGCAGTGCCGAATCCGAATCGCAAAATAGGCCCTGGTCAGGAAGGGGGTAAAATTTTCCGGGGCTTAAGTGGTTAAAGCAAAACAATGTCAAGGTGTATATGTATGACCAAAGATCTCTTTACGTTGTAATAGTCTGTTCTTTATACAAGAACAAAACTTGATGTACTTTAACACATGGCTTCTGCAGTTGGAACACTATTTAATTCCAAGTCCTGACATTTGTCTTTTCAGCTTACATCAAAAGCCATAAATTAACCTTCTTCTTTCTAGGCACATATAAACTGCTGCATTATAACCTGTTGTTCCTAATTCCCATAGTATGATTGCAAGCATTCATTTCTGTATGGAAAGAAATACATGATTGGATAGAATAATGATCAGTTCTTAAGCTTGCTAGCTGAAGGACACAGTATCTTTAAAGTGAATGATGTGATTGCTGCATTTTAACAAGAGGCGGATGAGAGGATGGGAACTCAGCAATAGATTGTAAAAACTACATTATTTCTGCTTGCTAGACATTTATGGCAATTCAGCTCTTGCATTACAAAGACATAACTTACTGCAGTGTGTGAAATCCACACCCCGATACAACAAAAATAGGAACATTGGAGACAGGAGCTGTTGGCTTTGGAAATGACAATGGTAAAGGCAGTCCTTAAACTCCTTTGTGTTGGACCGCATTGTACTGTGATTGTCAAAATAGCCAAAAAAGTTAGGAATACAGTATATACAAATAGTATTACATTGATGTTGCATTGTGTAATACAAACACTTGTGAGAGGCCAGGTATGTATGTCTAGAATTCAGGAGCTATTCTTAAAGCTGAACTGAAGATGAGAAGAAGCAAGGTGCTGACAAGAAGCGTACTGATATTTAGATATACTGTAGAAGGAAGATGAGCTTGTCACTGTGCTGCTTTTTCTTTTACTGTTCAGTTACATGCTGGCAGTATTAATTTTGACAGCAAATTTCAATTTAGTTTTAGTCTTAGTCTTAGGACTAAAATGGCATTTTAGTTTTAGTCCCATTTTAGTCTTCTGCAAGTGTTTTAGTTTTAGTCGTATTTAGTCGACTAAAACTCCAGTACATTTTAGTCGACTAAAACGTCCTACATTTTAGTCGACTAAAACTCATTTTAGTCATCTATAATGGAATGGGTGTAGTTCAATTGTAATTTGTAATGCATTATTTAAGCATTTCTCTACAATTTCCAAACTCATTATATATTACTGCTGGTCCTGGAGTGAAAAATCGAATATGTTATTATTTATGGTATTAGGCTTTGAGCATGCACCAATTTTGGCAGCAAATTTCGATTTAGTTTTAGTTATAGTCTTTTGACTAAAATGCCATTTTAGTTTTAGTCGTATTTTAGTCATCTGAATTGTTTTAGTTTTAGTCGTATTTTAGTCGACTAAAATTGTGTTTATTTAGTCGACGAAAACGTTTTAGTCGGTTTTAGTCGACGAAATTAACACTGCATGCTGGGGGGTCTAGGCTGACCTGAGCTCAGAGGAAGTGGGTTGAATGATACTGACCATCAGACTGAGGACATCTACTGGCAGAATAGAAAGGTAAATATTGGTTTTGTTTCTTTATCTTTTATTGGGCTGTTTATTTTTCATTGTTATTTTTGGATGAAGATCTGCTTTAACCACTTACATACAATAAAAAAGTTTTAGCGATATCACACTATTGGCCTTTCTTCCATCTACCCACATCTGTCCCGCTATACCTGGCTGCTACCGGAGTGTACACCTCATAAGAGAGCGGACCCCCTGACTCCTGAGCCTACATATAGGAGCCACACCAGAGCCTTTCTGGACACTCCAGATATACCCCTACCCCAGGACCCCCAGAGAGGAACAGGATTCAATTGAGGGATTACCTGCCATATAAATATACCCGCTCTATACCCCTGAGTGGGGTGCATATTTCTGGTGAGTGTGCTACCTTCCATAGGGGTCACTGAGCACCTCACCCACCACCCACCACGGGGTTGTATTCAACATTTTTGTCATAGAAAGATTTTCTGTGTCATATATATGGACTAATTACGTCACCTTATCTCCACTCATTGTTGGACCACCAGTTATTTGTCACCTTGTTCGATGCACCTGTTGCATACAGCACTTTTTATATGCTGGCACTGAGTCACTTTTTTAGCACCCATCAATTATTTGCACCGGTCACCTTTTATATATTTATTCATTCTTTGCCATTTAGTTTATATTTTGCACATATGTGATCTGTCACTTATATTTATACATTTGTATGCACTTAGTCACTTTATATACACTTTATTCCGCTATTCAGTTAGTTTGGCACCTTTCACTGATTGTTACACTGTATTTATTTGAGACTATTAATTGCTTCATTTTATGCTCATTTATTTATTTATTTATATACTTTTGCACATACCTGTTTATTTATTCAATCATTTATTTATTTACACATTATTGTGCATACAGTCCTGTCTAATTATTACATACCATATTGTAGGCAGCGCCATTCCCTTACCTTCATACCCCTTTTTTATATAGTCATTGACTATATTTTTGGGAGGCTGCAGCCCACTGATTTACCCAATACATATCCCTGAGCGCGGAGTTTTCCACTTACAAATTGCTAATCAGCTAAGCACATGGCAGAAACTCAATGCATTTAGGCATCTAGATGTGGTGAAGGCAACTTGCTGAAGTACAAACCGAGCATCAGAATGGGCAAGAAAAGGGATTAAGGTGACTTTGAATGTGGCCTGGTTGTTGGTGCCTGACCGGCTGGTCTGAGTATTTCAAAAACTGCTGATCTACTGGGATTTTCACCCACAACCATCTCTAGAAGTTACAGAGAATGATCCGAAAAAGAGAAAATATCCAGTGAGCAGAAGTTGTGTGGACGAAAATGCCTTGTTGATGTCAGAGGTCAGAGGAGAATTGGTTCAATATGATAGAAAGGGAACAGTAACTCAAATAATCACTTTTTACAACCAAGGTATGCAAAATACCATCTCTGAGCGCACAACACATCAAACCTTGAAGCAAATGGGCTACAGCATGAGAAAACCACACCAGGTGCCACTCCTGTCTGCTAAGAACAGAAACCTGAGGCTACAATTCGCACAGGCTCACCAAAACTGGACAATAGAAGATTGGAAAAACATTGCTTAATCTGATGAGTCTTGATTTCAGCTGCAACTTTCAGATGGTAAGATCAGAATTTGGCGTAAACAGCCTAAAAGTATGGATATAGCCTGCCTTGTATCAACAGTTCAGGCTGGTGGTGGTGTAATGGTGTGGGGGATATTTTCTTGGCACACTTTGGGCCCCTTAGTACCAATTGAGCATCATTTAAATGCCACAGCCTACCTGAGTATTGTTGCTGACCATGTCCATCCCTTTATGAATACAGTGTACCCATCTTCTGATGGCTCCTTCCAGCAGGATAATGACTGTGTCACAAAGCTCAAATTATCTCAAACTGGTTTCTTGAACATGACAATGAGTTCACTGTACTCCAATGGCCTCCACAGTCACTAGATCCCAATCTAATAGAGCACCTTTGGGATGTGTTGGAAAGGGAGATTTGCATCATGGATGTGCAGCCGACAAATCTACAACAACTGTGTGATGCTATCATGTCAATATGGACCAAAATCTCTGAGGAATGTTTCCAACACTTTGTTGAATCTATGCCATGAAGAACTAAGGCAGGTTTGAAGGCAAAAGGGGTCAAATCGGATACAAGCAAGGTGTACCTAATAAACTGGCCGGTGAGTGTATGTCCTAGCACTTGATCAGTATATGTTAACCTAATAAACCTTTTAGAGAAAAAGTATAATGGTTTATTTTTTATGTTTTATTTATTTTTCTTTAACCAGTTATGGACCGGAAGATTTTCCCCCTTAATGACCAGGCCCTATTTTGCGATTCGGCACTGTGTTAATTTAACAGACAATTGCGCGGTCCTGCGACGCTGTACCCAAATAAAATTGACGTCCTTTTTTTTCCCACAAATAAAGCTTTCTTTTGGTGGTATTTGATCACCTGTGCAATTTTTGTTTTTTGCTCTGTAGCGACAATTTTGAAAACAAAAACAATATTTTTCACATTCTGCTATATAACATTCTCAAAAAAAAAAATTAAAATCAAAATTTTTAACATTTTAGGCCAATTTGTTTTCTGCTACATATTTTTGGCAAAAAAATAGCAATAAGTGTATTTTGATTGGTTTGCGCAAAAGTTATTGCTTCTACTAACTACAGGAAGGATTTATGTCATTTTTATTGTTTTTTTTTACTAGTAATGGCGGCGATCTGCGATTTTTAGCGGGACTGCGACATTGCGGTGGACAGATCACACCCCTAACTGACATTTTTGGGGGTACCAGTGACATTACTACAGTAATCAGTGCTAAAAATATGCACTATTACTGTAATAATGACATTGGCAGGGAATAGGTTAATACTGTTGGTGATCAAGGGGTTAAATGTGACCCTAGGGGAGTGATTCTACCTGTGGGGGGGTTGGGCTTGTGAGATGAGCACAGAGACATGCGATCCTATATAGCAGGATCACATGGTTTCTGTGATCATTGCAGGGAGAAGGACGGACGGCTGTGTTTACATCAGCCGACCGTCCTTCTCCCTCACGGGGAGAGATCGCCAGTGTCAGGTGGCAATCGGAGCCGCCTGACACACGCGCTGGCTTCCCTGCTGACGATCGAGGGCTGGAGCGCGACGCCGGCGGTGCGCGCTCGCCCCCTAACTCCTCCCAGGCAAATTAAGTATATATACGTGATTCTGTCTGTAGGTGCCACTCTGCCGCCGTTTATCTACAGTAAGCGGTCGGCAAGTGGTTAAAGCTTACAGAATCCAGGAAAAAAGCACCCCTTGCTTACTATTTCTCAGCCTGTGTACAACAAACTTATTCAGATGGTTTCTGTCTGGTCAGCTTACCGCATGCACTATTCACAGCACAGCAGTTAACCATCCTCCGGGATGACAGGAGTCCTGTTTGCAGTTTGCCCCCTGGTAGCTGAAATGTGATATGTATAAATTGTGGCAGTCTGGTGCCCTACACCGGTGTTTAAAGGGATTTGTGTCACCAAGGATTCTCAACTAGGCAGGCTGTGGGGCTCCAGGGGGCTTATTTTTTGGGGGAGGAAACAGTTTTTCAGTTTCCTCAGTAGTAGATTAAACCCGGTTTGGACCTGGAGCCTTCAAATTTCATAGAAGTTTGAGAGGAAGGAAATCCCCAATCCCGGGACCAGGTTTTGCAGGCAACCGGCACACTGATGATACAGGTGTTCTCACCTGTTATAGTCTGAGATGACAATAGATCAGGGATTCACCCTCCCAAGAAGTCCATGTGGTTGCAAGGGAGCACCCAGAGGTGTGCATGCCTGCAAGGTGCAAATGGCGACATAGTGTCAAAGAGTGATAGAGATTAGGGATGATCGAACTTTTGAAAAGTTCGGTTCGACCAGAACACCCGAACTTCACGAAAGTTCGGCCCGGATTTCAGAACCCCATTGAAATCAATGGGACCCGAACTTCTGTAATCAAAAAACACCATTTTTAAGCCCTAAAACCCAATAAATGCCCCTAAAAAGTGCCTAGGGTTCTGGGTCATGCCCCATTAACTATTAATCACACAAAAAAAAGTTCTTAAAAATTGTCATTTTTGATAAAAAAGCCAATTATTGAAAAATTAAAAAAAAAAAAAAAAAAGAGATTTTTTGATTTTTACTTTGGATTTAGTATCTGGGGGGTCTAAAAGGTGTGCATGTGAAGTTTCAGGTCTGTAGCATGTCCAGAACCAGAAAAAAAAAGATTGTTTGTATTAGAAAACTTTAAGCACAGGAATATGGCTTCTCTGCTGTAACACCTTGCCGGTTTAATAGCAGGCATTTTTTTGGGTTCTTTGCAGTCAGGAAAAACATCTGAACTTGTGTATAGTAGTACTGTGCACAAGTTCTGATGTTTTGCCTGCCTCCAAAATTCCCCAAAAAATGCCAGCAAAAACACACCTGGGCATTTTTTTTTTTGACGCTAGCGTTTTTTTTTGGCATTTTTTGGGGTTCTTTTGAGGCAGGCAAAACATCTGAACATGTGTATAGGGGGGATATATAGACATATATGTCTGAATATATACCCCTAGACATATATAGGTGTGATAGTAGCAGAAATAAATGCTTGCGCTAATGAAATCATTTACAGTAATATATTTCTGCTACTATCACACCTATATATGTCTAGGGGTATATATTCAGACATATATGCCTATATATACACCCTATACACATGTTCAGATGTTTTGCCTGCCTCAAAAGAACCCCAAAAAATGCCAAAAAAAACGCTAGCGTCAAAAAAAAAAAATGCCCAGGTGTGTTTTTGCTGGCATTTTTTGGGGATTTTGGAGGCAGGCAAAACATCAGAACTTGTGCACAGTACCACTATACACAAGTTCAGATGTTTTTCCTGACTGCAAAGAACCCAAAAAAATGCCTGCTATTAAACCGGCAAGGTGTTACAGCAGAGAAGCCATATTCCTGTGCTTAAAGTTTTCTAATACAAACGATCTTTTTTTTTTATGGTTCTGGACATGCTACAGAGCTGAAACTTCACATGTACACTTTTTAGACCCCCCAGATACTAAATCCAAAGTAAAAATCAAAAAATCTCTTTTTTTTTTTTTTAATTTTTCAATAATTGGCTTTTTTATCAAAAATGACAATTTTTAAGAACTTTTTTTGTGTGATTTTGTGTCTGGGGGGTCTAAAAGGTGTACCTGTGAAGTTTCAGCTCTGTAGCATGTCCAGAACCCCAAAAAAAGATCATATAAGTGTAAAAGAGGGGTCCCACCATCCCTGCTCTACTGAAAAATTATCTTTTTTTCTGGTTCTGGACATGCTACAGAGCTGAAACTTCACAGGTACACTTTTTAGACCCCCCAGACACTAAATCCAAAAAAAGTCATGCCTGCCTCCAAAAATGCCCGATAAATGCAAGAAAAAGCGCCGTAGAGAAGCCGTATTCCTGTTCTAATAAAAATTATAAGAAAATGCTAATTTTTGGGGGGTTCTGGACATGCTACAGAGCTGAAACTTCACATGTACACTTTTTAGACCCCCCAGATACTAAATCCAAAGTAAAAATCAAAAAATCTCTTTTTTTTTTTTTTTTTTAATTTTTCAATAATTGGCTTTTTTATCAAAAATGACAATTTTTAAGAACTTTTTTTTGTGTGATTTTGTGTCTGGGGGGTCTAAAAGGTGTACCTGTGAAGTTTCAGCTCTGTAGCATGTCCAGAACCATAAAAAAAAAGATCGTTTGTATTAGAAGACTTTAAGCACAGGAATATGGCTTCTCTGCTGTAACACCTTGCCGGTTTAATAGCAGGCATTTTTTTGGGTTCTTTGCAGTCAGGAAAAACATCTGAACTTGTGTATAGTGGTACTGTGCACAAGTTCTGATGTTTTGCCTGCCTCCAAAACCCCCCAAAAAATGCCAGCAAAAACACACCTGGGCATTTTTTTTTTGACGCTAGCGTTTTTTTTGGCATTTTTTGGGGTTCTTTTGAGGCAGGCAAAACATCTGAACTTGTGTATAGTGGTACTGTGCACAAGTTCTGATGTTTTGCCTGCCTCCAAAACCCCCCAAAAAATGCCAGCAAAAACACACCTGGGCATTTTTTTTTTTTTGACACTAGCGTTTTTTTGGCATTTTTTGGGGTTCTTTTGAGGCAGGCAAAACATCTGAACATGTGTATAGGGGGTATATATAGGCATATATGTCTGAATATATACCCCTAGACATATATAGGTGTGATAGTAGCAGAAATATATTACTGTAAATGATTTCATTAGCGCAAGCATTTATTTCTGCTACTATCACACCTATATATGTCTAGGGGTATATATTCAGACATATATGTCTATATATACCCCCTATACACATATTCAGATGTCATGTCTGACATCAAACATGTCCTCAAAAAAGCACTGGCAGTGGCAGCCCCTGCAGCATTAAAAAATGCTTGCTGGTGAGAAGCCACATACCTGTCCCGAAGCAGAGAAATGATCATTTCTCTATAGCGGTCACCCTGCTATGGAAGGGTTTTGTCACCCTGCCATAGCAGTCACTGTCAGTTAACCCTACACTACACTACGGTCCCCTGACACTTAACACTTTCCCTACAGAAACTAAATTTTTGAAGCTAACTTAAGTGTAAAGGAGCACTCTAACTACACTAGATATCCCTTTCCTCACACTAAAAATAGCTAAATGACACTTTTAAAGTAAAATTAACAGAACTGCTTCCACTCTCTTCCATGTCCAGTATAACAATGCTGGGAATATGGCGGGGGCGATCTTATATACTGGGGGGCGTATTCACTAATGATTGGTCTAGGGACCCCCTAGTCACTCCAATCACATTCCTAGCATTCTCCTGCCCCCTCAATTGGCTTTTGCTAATGGTTCTGGTCCAATCACGGGCTTTTAAAGCCCATTTCCTGAAGCATTGCATTTTGGGCGGTTCTGGTTGCCGAATTCCGAACTTTTTGGGCAAAAAGTTCTAAATTCGGCCGAACCTCGAACACCCAATGTTCGGGCCGAACCGATGGTGGACCCGAACCGTTCGATCATCCCTAATAGAGATTAAGCTGTGAGAGCTGGTCTGTGGATACAGACCTAAGGCATAGACTTGAGCCCCGAAGCAGCCGTGTGGCAAGAGTGAGCCAGGAGGTTGAAGTCATTTGTTTAGAAATTTTCAATGATGATGGAAACCCCTGTGAGGGCTCCTGATTTTGTGTAAATTTTTTAAATTTAATTTTAATAAAACTGGGCCAACCAGCCCTAAAAACTGCATTTCTGGCTTGGACTGAACTCGCTGGGATGCACTACCACTGAGCTAAACAACCCCCCAAACATCACAAAATATATCATTATCTGACTGCAAACTAAATAAATCTTTTTAGAATAGAATCGTCTGTGTCCTGAACATATTAAATACATAGAAAACACTATGTATTCCATTTTCAGTTCACTTTTCAGTTTAGGTGGATATCTCTTATCTTCTGAGCCCTATGTGTACAAACATAAAGGATTCATCTATCCACAGCCTCCAAGCGTACATTACAACTAAAGTCTATCCCTGTCTAGTATAGTAAATTCATAGACACTATCTCAGGTTTACAAGTAGGTGGTCATGCTGTGAAATCTGGAATAACAGCTACTATCTCTAAAGAAACTGGACAGGCTGAGGGTTCTCTTTATTGCTATATGATGGTCTCGGGCATTTAGGCGTTCCATTACAGTTTTACTAACAATAAAAATATGCTTTTTATTCTCATCTTCAATTTTACTCTTTGGGGTGTATGTGTAAAAAATTTGCTTTGCAAATGTCTCAGCATTCACCCAAAAGTTACAAATAATACCAATAATGTTTGTAATATGTGTAAAATGCCTTTACCCACACTAGCAGATGACATGGCTCCCCAAATCATCACTGACCGTGGAAACTTCACACTGGACCTCATGCAACTTGGATTCTGTGCCTCCCCATTCTTCCTCCAGAGTCTGGGGCCTTGATTTCCAAATGAAATGCAACATATTCCACAGTCTGTGATGATTTGGGGAGCCCTGTCATCTGCTAGTGTTGGTCCACTGTGTTTTATCAAGTCCAAAGTCAGGGCAGCCCTGTAACAGAAAATTCTAGAACACTTCATGCTTCCCTCTGCTGACCAGCTTTATGGGGATGCTGATTTCATTTTCCAGCAGGATTTGGCACCTGCCCACACATTTCCCAAAAATTACCAATACCTGGTTTAATGATGATGGTTTCACTGTGCTTGATTGGCCAGCAAACTTGCCTGACCTAAACCCCATAGAGAATCTGTGGGGTATTGTCAAGAGCAAGATGAGAGACAGCAGACCAAACAATGCAGACGAGCTGAAAACCACTAAACTTATGGAAGCTAAACCTAGCTTTCATAACACCTCAGCAGTGCCACAGGCTGATAGCCTCCATACCACGCCACATTGATGCAGTAATTCATGCAAAAGGAGCCCTGGCCATGTACTGAGCGTATAGTATACTGTACATGGGCATACTTTTCAGCAAGCCAACATTTCTGTATTAAAAATCCTTTTTTTTATTGGTCTCATGAAATACTCTAATTTTTTGAGATACTGAATGTGACAAACTCACTCAGGACAGGGTTTTTTGGAGAGGACTGCAGGCTAGCCTCTTGCCTATCGACTATGGGCCCTGGCTTTTGAGGGAACTCTGCTCTTTGTGGGGTGTATGCTGGGGGGACCCTTGGAGTAATATTAGTTTGAAATCAAGTCCACAATTTCATCTGCGTATGATAATGTAATCAGGCACCTGACCCGGTGTGGTATATATTCAGTGTGCGTTTGTTCAATAAATGTTCCAGATCTTATACAAGATATTCTCGGCTAGTTTTGTATAGGGGTGGCTAGAATATCTGATATCTATGTGCAAGGCTAACGGAAGAGGTATTCTGACGGAAGCTCACAAGCACATTGTGGGGTCGAGGTTCCGTTACACTGAATTTTTGATTTTCATTAGCTGTAAGCCATAATTATCAAAAAATTTAAGAAATATGCTTGAAATATATCACTCTGTGTGTAATGCATCTATATAAAATATATGAATTTCACTTTTTGAACTGAATTACTGAAATATATTAACGTTTTGATGATATTCTATTTTTATGAGATGCACCTGTATATGCTTTTGCAATCACGTTGATGTCTACACAGCCAATAAAGTAATCCTTTTCTAAAAAAATACAAGTTGTTCCAGGTCAGTGAGTCAGAAAAGATTAAAGCCTTTCAAAACAGTCAGTAAACTAACATTTCAAAGAAGAATTAAGCAAAGGTAGTCGTCATAGCATCTAAAAGCCCATTCATACTTCAGCATGTATTTTCAGGTGAGTGTCAACAAATGTTAGGTTGAGCATGGCCATTCATTTTCAGCTGCCTCTTTAACATGCATGCACAAGCCAAAAAACATTCCTGCCTAATTTTTCTCCAGTTCACCACAAGGCAATGCATGCAAAAAAGAAATATATGTATTACCTTGTGGCAAACTAGAAATATATGAAGCAGTTACTTTTTTTGGTTCATGGATGTGCATTGGGGCGGGAGCGTTTGTTTACTCCATGTATGTACATTGTATGTCCATGTTTGTGCCACTGGAATCCGGACACCCTGCCTGGGTATCTCCACCAAGAACCTGCTTCCTAAGCTCTGGAACACGGGATCCATGAATCTGGCTATAGTTACCCCAAGAACTAGACAGTACAAGTTTTGGAGTGAAACCAGAATCAAACTGTTTATTCAAAACACCTGAACACAGAGATATACAATCTGACAACCCCTCCCCCTTAGCCACACAAACATACACATCCCATAATAAGCTTACTCAAGGCAGACAGGAACAATAGAACAATGGAATGCAGGTATTCAACAACAACAAACCCCCACCCCACTAGCAAGAGTCTGATTAGTGCAGAGCAGACCTGACTGGGGTTCTTGGTCACCCTGTGCCCCTAATAGACACAGGGTGACTTACACATAGGAAGGACTGGGGAAACTGGAAGAGGAGTCTCCCAACCTCCCTAAAGCAATCTGGGCTCCACAAGCCCCCCAAACAAAAGTGACTCACGTCACATATCTCCCCTTTCGGCAGGAGACTAACACAGAAGGAGACCCCAAACGGGTTGACTTCAAAGTTAGTACATAGGAACAGTCCGCCCAGACAGTACCCCAAACAAATTGTTCAGAACAGATCACTACTCACCCAGCCAACCTCTGCCTCTCTCATAGAACATAACCCCTGCTGGGGAGAAGTGTGGACTGGTCCTTCTCCCTGGAGTCCATTTAGCCACTGGAGAGAAGACAGGGTGACTGGGCTCACTGCATCATGCTGTTGGGGATCTGGGCTGACTACCCAGCATCCCTGGGGTACCCAGGTGGAGACAGTAGTCTCATATACTTTTTCTCAATGAAAATCTGCCAGTGCTTGTACAACAAGGCAGACATCCTCCTGTCCCAACCAATGCCAGACCTTTTTATGGGGTTGTGTAAGTGGAAACTGAAGTCTCATCCACTACCACAGGAAATCCATCTTCTATTAGTTGGGGCAGAGGCCAGCAGCACTTTGTCCTGTTGACAGCTCTTCTGCTGGATTGTTGTCAGTGAATACCGCAGTCCCATCCACTGATATCAGCTCTAGCTGCAGTTGTGAGGTGCTGATTGCATTCTCACCCTGGAGCTCCTACAGAGTTGATTGTTGGGGACAGAGGCCAGTAGCGTTCTGCCCAGCTGCCAGCTGTTCCACTGGGCAGTAAAGTGAAACATCGGTGGCCTTGCACAAATCCTTCAGGGCCATCTATTGTTGTATGCAGGGGTCCACAGCACCATGCTCTGAAGTCAGCTCTTCTGCAGGAGTCTCACCGGGTTGTTCCTCCTCAATAGAAAAGTCTATTAAATCCCCAGTCTCTGGTGGTGCCTGGGGATCAAGATTCCCCATCTCCTGTCTGTGGAATCCAGAAGACGTTACTGGTGCTGGGCAGAGGCTAGCAGAGCTCTGCCCTGTTGTCAGAACTTTAGCTTTGGGAACAGCAATCTCCGGAGTTTCCACTGCCGACTCATAGGCATGCTGCTGAACGTGTTCTAGCAGTTTCCTGTATGCCCTTTCCAGATGCTGTTCTTTCCTTAGCAAGTGTTCTAGATAAGGTTTAAGCTCTGAGACCCCTGTAAGACCGAGCATAGCCTCTCTGTATTCTCGCAGGTCCTCAAGGGTAGGTTCCCCCTCATCACCAAACAAACGCATCTGTGATGCTCTCCCACATCAATCCAGGGCCACCAAAGTCATATCCCTCCGGAGAGCATTCTGAAGTCTCGCCTAAATATTTCTGCTCTGCATGCCATTGCAGAGCCCGATACTGATTGTCCAGCTCTATCTCCTGCTGGACCAGCCTGTCCAACTCGGATACCCATTGCTCCTGGGGCCGCCCTCCCAGGAATGCCATCCGCAACTTCCGTTGATCACTGGCCCATTCCCCAGGGGTTGGAAAGCACTTGCCCTGGTATATACCAGCAAGCTGGAGGGCTCCAAGCCAGACCTCCACCCGAATATGTTGCCTGGGCTCCAGGTATTGATCCGCAGACACCGTCCTGGGGTATACTGAAAGGGCAATCCGCAGCACCCCCTCAAACTCTGATGCCAGGTCCATATCTCCATTGTAGCGACCAAAGTCTGCTATCCCGATCTTGGATCCCAGTGGAGGTTTGGATGTCCCAGACTGCAGGAAGCATCCCACCTCTGCCACCAATGTGACGGAATCTGGACACCCTGCCTGGGTATCTCCGCCAAGAACCTGCTTCCTAAGCTCTGGAACACGGAATCCCTGAATCTGGCTATAGTTATCCCAAGAACTAGACAGTACAAGTTTTGGAGTGAAACCAGAATCAAACTGTTTATTCAAAACACATGCACACAGAGATATACAATCTCACAACCCCTCCCCCTTAGCCACACAAAAATACACATCCCATAATAAGTTTACTCAAGGCAGACAGGAACAATAGAACAATGGAATGCAGGTATTCAACAACAACAAACCCCCACCCCACGAGCAAGAGTCTGATTAGTGCAGAGCAGACCTGACTGGGGTTCTTGGTCACCCTGTGCCCCTAATAGACACCGGGTGACTTACACATAGGAAGGACTAGGGAAACTGGTGGAGGAGTCTCCCAACCTCCCTAAAGCAATCTGGGCTCCACAAGCCCCCCAACCAAAGTGACTCACGTCACAGAAAGGAAAAACCATTGACCTGCATATTCAGAACATTAATGCATTATTACAATTATGCATGCAAAAAGTGTGAATGTGGCCTAAGAAAAGATTTGCAGTAAGAACTTGCAGGATAGAATCCTACAATGCCACAAATCAAGGTAAAATTGTGGACAGTTTATCCCAGCTTTTAATCCAGTGCAATCAGTTCAGTTCAGGTCAAGCTTATTATCTTTTAAAAGTTGTTTTCCCTTTATTCTTTTTTAGGAATTGTATGCTCTTACTTTTTCATAAACAGTAACCATCACAAAGAAAAGACACTGGTACCATCCACACATTGATTAAAGAATTTGCTATGTTGTATAAAGTTTGTACCTGAGAGGCTGGAAGAAATTGGAAAGTCTGTTATGCAAGGCAAAATTGTGGCAAGGTTTTGATGTCTGAGTTAAAAAAAAAGTAAATTAAAGGTGGATCTTTCAGACTGTTTAATGATTAGTGATTAAAAATGTAGTGGTAGGTGCCCTCTTTTTTAACATTCTTTTTGATCTGTCCCCAAAAAAAATGTGTTGTTATATCCATTGGCATGTTTTGTGTGATACTTTGTATTCTCAAATCTGTGCCTGTCTGTACTTTTCTTTGATCCTCCTCATTGCAATGTGATACCTCATGTTGCGTTAGACTTCTGACAGCTGTCTGACTTATAATAATGTTTTCTTGTAAATGGCTTCAACTTTGTAATTTCAGATGTGGTCAGATTTTGAGTACAGGAAACATCAAACAAGCAAGTGCAGGATTTTAAAAAAAATTATTTCAATTCTGTCTTTAGGGGGACCAAAACTTTGTTATAACCTTAAGGCTACATTCCCACAGCATTTTAGCCATGGATAGTTTGTTGCATTCAGAGGCAGCTAAACAACGCCTTTGGGTATAGCAACACTGGCATGGGTATGGCCATTAGCCATGGCAGATTAACTGTTGCTAAAACTCCACAGAAACACATTACCCTGAACACACACTATCTGCATCCAGTGTTGGTATTTGCATGCAACTGTTTGGATGGTTGGTTACATGTGAACACATCTGACAGCCACTGATTCTTGCCAGCAGCTGCCCCTGGCAGCAGGTGAACTGCCCTTGGAATGTAGCCTAAATAGTTTTAACACTCTGCCTGACCCTGCTACTACCATCTAATAGAGCTATCCCTTATTGTAACAATTACATGTACTGCCAACTTTTTGTTGTCCAACAGAAATTTAGGTTTATAGAGGTTTAATTTATTATTGGTTCAAATAATTTTGGGGAGGGGGATTATGGTGTGAGGTTGTTTTCAGGGGTTGGGCTTGGCCCCTTAGTTCCAGTGAAGGGAACTCCTAGGGCGTCAGCATACCAAGACATTTTGGACAATTTCATACTCTCAACTTTGTGGGAACAGTTTGGGGTTGGCCCTTCCTGTTCCAACAGGACTATGCACTAGTGCAAAAAGTAATGTCCATAAAGAAATGG
The DNA here is from genome assembly GCF_965119305.1 of Pelophylax lessonae. Classification (NCBI taxonomy): domain Eukaryota; kingdom Metazoa; phylum Chordata; class Amphibia; order Anura; family Ranidae; genus Pelophylax; species Pelophylax lessonae. Next base: position 153,500,957 of record NC_138776.1, read on the forward strand.
ATTAGTGAGTTTGGGGTGGAGGAACTTGACTGGTCTGCATAGAGTCCATAACTCAACCCAAAAGAGAGAAAGCCAGGCTTTCTTGTCCAACATCAGTGCCTGACCTCACAAAAGCGCTTCTGGAAGAATGGTCAAACATTCCCATAGACACACTCCTAAACCTTGTGGACAGCAATCCCAGAAGAGTTGAAACTGGTGTAGCTGTAAAGGGAGGGCCAACTCAATTTTGAACCCTACGGACTAAGACTGGGATGCCAATAAAGTTCATAGGCGTTTAAAGCCAGGTGTCCCAATACATTTGACAACATACTGTATGTGTATGTTAGTTGTTGTTTGTACCCATAGTCCAGCCCAGAAACAATAGTGCACATTTTCCTTTGTTTTTTAATCCTACCTAAAACACACTGACACTGACTGAAACTGATACTATATAAAAAAAATCCTATCCAAAAAAATATTAACCCTGACCCAAACACTAACCCTGGCACTGGCCTAGATCAAACCTTAATCTAGGTATTTTTTTATTTTTATTATTTTTTTTTTTTTACACACACTCTGCAAGGAAAGAGAGAAATACAATGTATCTCTCTCCTCCATACACAGAGAGAGAAAACATGGGGATGGGCTTCACAGTGACTGATCACTGTGGTAGCCAATTAGACGCTATCACAGCAGTAAGGTGACCCGAAGTTGGGTATTCTGGGTCCCGATCATTCGTATGGGGTCCGGGGCTCTTGGAAATAAGTGCTGGGAGCGTGCCATGCAGTGCGCTACCAGCACAAAGGGGAATATCGCGGAAATCCGCACATCCCAGATCGGGTGAACAGATTATTGGGTGGGGCTGGGGAAGACCCAGCTGTCATGGTACACGTGGGTACCAATGACATAGGCAGAGGAAGACGGAGAGTCCTAAACGATTTCAGGGACTTAGGCGCTAAGTTGAGGACTAGGACCTCCAAGGTAGTATTTTCCGAAATACTACCTGTACCTCGAGCCACACCAGAGAGGCAGCGGGAGATTAGGGAAGTTAAGGAGTGGCTGAGGAGCTGGTGTAGTAAGGAGGGTTTCGGGTTCCTGGAGAACTGGGCCGACTTCTCAGTCGGTCACCGGCTCTTTGGTAGGGACGGATTGCACCTAAATGGGGTGGGTGCAGCCGTACTGGGTGAGAGGATGGCCAAAAAGTTAGAGGGGCTTTTAAACTAGGGAATGGGGGGGAGGGTACAGATGTAGAATTAGCCAGTGGAAAGCAAGTTTCAGAGGGCAGAAATGGGGGCATTAGCGGTAGGGTGTTCGGAGCTCCTATACCCAGGGTGGGTACGGGGAAAAATCAAGAGAGCAGCCTAAAAACATCAAAATTACGAGGCTTGTATACCAATGCCAGAATCCTGGCCAACAAGATGGGAGAGCTGGAGCTGCCGATGTTTGAGGAGGACTTAGATTTTGTGGGGATAACTGAGACTTGGTTTGACAGCTCTCATGACTGGATGGCGACCATTCAGGGGTATTACCTTTATCGCAGAGATAGAGAGGGTAAAAAAGGGGGAGGGGTATGTTTGTATATTAAGAACAGTATACAGGTAAATATGAGGGATGATATTAATAATGGAGCTATGGACGAGGCAGAATCCCTATGGGTAGAGCTTCAAAGGAAAGGCACGGTGGGGAAGGTAATATTGGGCGTATGCTATAGGCCGCCCAACCAGAGGGAGGAGGGTGAGGCGGACCTCATGTTACAGATAGGATTGGCAGCAAGGATGGGAAATGTCATTATAATGGGGGACTTTAATTATCCTGATATAGACTGGGCAGAAGGAACCGCGCATTCAGCCAAGGCTCGGCAGTTCCTAAATGTTTTGCAGGACAATTTCATGGGTCAGATGGTGAATGCACCGACAAGAAACAATGCGGTACTTGACCTACTGATTACCAACAATACAGACCTGCTCACGGATATAGAAATACGGGACAACTTAGGGAACAGTGACCATAGGTCAATTGGTTTCAGTATTAATTACAGTAATAGGAAACACAAGGGTTATATAAGGACACTGAATTTCAAAAGAGCCAATTTCCCTAAACTGCGCTTGCTGCTAGAAAATATCAAATGGGATAGAACCCTGGGAACAAAGAACACGGAGGAAAAATGGGAGTGCTTCAAGAGCATACTTAACAAGGGGGTGGGCCAGTGCATTCCACAGGGAAATAAATTTAAAAGAGCAAAACTAAACCCTGGGTGGCTAAACTCCAACATAAAAATGTATATTAGAGCTAAAGAAAAGGCCTTCAAAAAATACAAGACTGAGGGGTCATTGGCAGCATTTAAGCACTACAAAGAGTGTAATAAGAAATGTAAAGACGAAATCAGGGCGGCTAAAATAGAACACGAGAGACATATAGCGGAGGAGAGTAAAAAGAACCCCAAGAAGTTCTTTAAGTATATAAACAGTAGGAAAGCGAGGCCAGAGCACATTGGCCCCATAAAAGATGATAAAGGAAAAATAGCCACAGAGGACAGAGAAAAGGCGGAAGTGTTAAATAGTTTATTTTCTTCAGTCTTCACAAAGGAATCGGGGGGCTACACGAACCCCGCTTGTAAGGCCGAACTAAATAATACACCTCAGGAAGTGCCGCCATGGCTAACAGAGGATAGACTTAGAGCTAAACTAGAGAAACTTAACATAAATAAATCCCCGGGACCGGATGGCTTGCACCCAAGGGTTCTTAATGAGCTCAGCCAGGTGATTGCCAGACCATTATTCTTGATCTTTAAGGATAGTTTACAGACGGGTATGGTGCCAGCTGATTGGAAAAAAGCCAACGTGGTACCAATATTTAAAAAGGGGCCGAGATATATCCCGGGTAACTATAGGCCGGTCAGCCTAACATCGGTAGTCTGCAAAATTTTGGAGGGGATGATAAGGGACCACATACAAGACTTTAGTAATGAAAACGGTATTATAAGTAGTAATCAGCATGGATTCATGAAAAATCGTTTGTGCCAAACCAATCAATTAACCTTCTACGATTAAGTGAGCTGCCACTTAGATAAAGGTAAGCCTGTGGATGTGGTGTATCTGGACTTTGCAAAGGCCTTTGACACCGTTCCCCACAAACGCTTACTGTACAAACTAAGGAAGGTAGGTATGGACCATAAGGTGAGTACCTGGATAGAGAACTGGCTCCAGGGGAGAGTACAGAGGGTGGTGATTAATGGGGAGTACTCGGATTGGGCGGGTGTGGAAAGTGGGGTCCCCCAGGGTTCGGTCCTGGGACCAATCCTGTTTAATTTATTCATAAATGATCTAGAGGAGGGGATATCTAGTGCAATCTCAGTATTTGCAGATGATACTAAATTAGGCATGCCAATATCTTCTATGCAGGATGTGGAAATCTTGCAAGCAGACCTGAACAAAATAACGGGGTGGGCAACTACATGGCAGATGAGATTTAATGTAGAAAAATGTAAAGTAATGCACTTGGGGGCCAGAAACCAGAAAGCAAGCTACTCACTAGGGGGGGAACCTCTGGGTGAGTCTAGGATGGAAAGGGACCTGGGGGTACTGGTAGACAACAGGCTTGGCAGTGGCATGCAATGCCAAGCCGCCGCAAGCAAAGCCAACAGAATACTGGGTTGTATAAAAAAGGGGATTCACTCCAGAAATAAAGAGATTATTCTTCCACTCTACAAGACTCTGGTCCGGCCACATCTGGAGTATGCTGTCCAGTTCTGGGTACCGGTCCTCAGGAAGGATGTGCTGGAACTGGAGAAAGTCCAGAGAAGGGCAACAAAAATAATTAGGGGAATGGAGGACATCAACTATGAGGAAAGACTACAAGCACTGAACCTATTCTCTCTGGAGAAGAGACGATTGAGGGGGGATATGATATCAATGTACAAATACTGTACTGGCGACCCTAGCATAAGGAACAAACTATTCAGAGAAAGGAGATACAATAAGACACGTGGCCACTCACTAAAACTTGAGGAAAGGCGGTTTAACCTTAAAGTGCGTAAGGGGTTCTTCACTGTAAGAGCGGTAAGGATGTGGAATTCTCTTCCACAAGCAGTCGTATCAGCGGGGAGCATTGATAGTTTCAAAAAACTATTGGATGGACACCTTAAAGACCACAACATACAGGGGTATACAATGTACGGTTAAAAGCAAACACACACACACACATCATAGGTTGAACTGGATGGACTTATGTCTTTTTTCAACCTCACTAACTATGTAACTATGTAACTATGAATATGCAAATATGTGGCCCCATGGAAAAAAGCCAAGTCTAGTGGGGACCCATATTTGTATGAGGTCGGCATCAGGGGGCTAACAGACTCACACACAGACACGCTAAAGTTTATTTACAGTTTAGCCAAACCTTTTTTTTAAATTTTGGATGGAATGGATTAGAACTTGGTCAGGTTTTACTGCCATTGGAGGCTTTGTAGAGTTTCTTTCACTACCTGTCTGGTAAAAAGATGGTTCCCAGGATAGGAAGAGTGAAATCGCTTCAACCGCAACACAGACAGAAGTACAAATACATTTTTTACTTAAATAGAGGAACACTAGAACCCCTGTTAGCATTTTATTGATAAGGCTACGTTCACATCTTGGCGTTGCTATTACAGGCATTTTTATGGGCGTTTTTTTGTCAGGCGTTTTTATGGGTGTTTTTGCAGGTGTTTTTTGTGCAGGCGTTTTTAGATTGACTAGAGACCAATGGAAAACGCCTGTAATCTGCCCAAAAAGAAGCTCATGTACTTTTTTGAGCGCTGGGCGTTTTGCTCACAGCGTCAAAATGCTCAGATGTGAACAGGGGCCATTGAAATGAATAGGATTTGTCTTGTTGGACATTTTGAGAGCTGATCCTAGAGCAGGAAAATGCCTCCTAAACGCCTACATGTGAACGTAGCCTAAGTTTGAAGTCATTAAAGATATTCCTTTATTTGCTTGCTTATTCTCCAATCATTTAGGAGAAAAAATAAACAAGACAAAGACTGGATAAGTTAGCTTCTTACTTTTCTGCTAGCAACTTTAGATTGCATAAACAATCCTCGCTTCCCTTGGTGCAGTGATGAATAAACACCCTTGCTCATGTGTGGAAGTTATATCAACTTGGGCCGGCATTCAAAATGGCTGGAGACACAGAAAACGGAAAACCAGGTGAAGATGTCAGCACTGACAAGAGATTCTGTGGTCACTGCATTGCTGAGGAGGAGGCAAGTCCTGCGGACTTTAGATTCTTTTTTAGGTTTTCTAACTAGAAACTTATTGTGGTCATCTTGTCTGGTTCCTATAGATGGCAAGATAAGCCCAATTTAATAAAAAAAATAAAAATTCAGTGCATTGTGGTAAAAAAAAAAAAAAACTCTTAGCTAATGTGATTTCAAGATACACAATATAAATTTAGAAGAAGTTTGTTGCATTCACCTTCCTGTGGTTCATTTCACAGCTGTGGTGATTATATTGTGTTCTTTTGATTGCCTACAAGCAATATCCAATGACAATTTGAATATACCCTTAGGCTGATTTAATACGGGAATGAAGTTTATACTTCCTATGAACTTGATTGCATCTAAAGCAAGCAGGGGCCTAAAATTGCTAATTTAATAAATCAAAATCAGCCTTTGTGCTAAAAAATTGGTCTTGATCAAGTCCTTAAAGTGAAACTTCAGTTTTGTTCAAATGAAAATCCTATCTGTGTCACCAATAGCTAATGCAGGGACTTAAACATGTAGGGCCTGCAGGCCTATCAAGTGGGAGGGTACACCTTCACTATGATCACACAATGGCGCTTTTCCACTGCATGGAACCGAACGGTTCAGCTCGCTTTTGTGCTTTTCCACTGCTGGTACCGCATGGTATGGTGTAGGAACGGTTCGGTACGGTACGGTACAGCGGCGCTTTTCCACTGCATGGAACCGAACGGTTCGGCTCGCTTTTGTGCTTTTCCACTGCTGGCACCGCATGGTATGGTGTAGGAACGGTTCGGTACGGTACGTCAGTGCTTTTCCACTGCATGGATCCAAACGATGTGGCTCTCAAAAACAGTACCACCTCGATTGTGGTTCCAAGAGGTACCATACCCGTTACCATATCCCACAATCCTTTGCATGCAGTCACTACTAGCCACTGATTGGTCAGAGAATCCCACCCACCCCGTTGTTATCCCACCCACTTAACTTTAGTACTACTTTAGTGGAAAAGCAAACCATACTGACCCGTACCGTACCGAACCGTTCCAACACCGTACCATGCGGTACCAGCAGTGGAAAAGCAAACCAGGCCGAGTAGGGCCGAGCCGGTACTTGCAGTGGATGTTAATCAATGTTGTGAAGGACCCATAAAAAAAGATACTCCAGTATTCTCTTTATCATGTACCTTCAAAGCTTTCTTGCTTATGATAGAACCTCTATACATACTTTTGGAAATTGTATGGACACATCTTAAAACAGGAGACAAGAACACAGTACTGTTACCATGGACTATTTTGACAATTTTGGAAAACCATAACTGACTGCAGACATGAAGTACAATATTGTTTATCAGTTATAAATATAGATCACTTTTTTAATGAACATGAAAGCAGAAAGTAATAAATGAACCTTCCCTTATTCATCTTGCAGAGACCATTGGGAGCTACAAAAACCCAAGGTGCTCAATTTGTAGTAACCACTTTCCACCTAAAAACTCTTACATCCCCCCTCTGCATCCTTCAGTGCAATGTATTAACCCAAGTACAGTGTGAGTGGTGGCGGAAGTTGCTTTTTCTGTTGCCTTTTGTTTCTTTCACAGCAACATACTTAATATAGAGTCAGTTTTCACAACACCCTATTGCTTACATATTTTAATTAGCAAATTAGATTAGTGGTGACAGCTGAGAAGCTGCTAATGCAAACCGCTGTGCTTCAGTATATTTCATTAGTGTACAGGGAGCTTAAAAGTATGTTACTTAATTTTCCAACTACCTCATCTGGCCCTATACAGTTTCTCGATGAATTAAACCTCTGTCCTAAACTACATTGGTTTCAAAGACGGGAAGTGTCGCTGGAAGGTGAGGTGGTTCTGCTAGGAAGTATACAATATCAAAGCAAAAGCATGATTTCAGCCAAAAATTATATGCTATCATTATTAGCAGCTTACTATTGTGTTATGAATTGGCAATCTTTGCACTTTTGGGAAAGCTTTTGGAAAGTTGTCTGTAGGAAAAAAAATAAGGATGTCAACAATTCCCTCCAGCACTTGGCAATGACAGCTGTAACTAGAGAGACTATAATTTTACAAATGAAAGAACATAAAATGCTGTTGGTATCCTGCCTAATAGGGATGAGCTTAAGGTTTGGGGTGACTATGAGTTTGACCTGAACCCAAGTAATTCGCATCTCAAGAAATTGGTGAGCTAATGCAGATATTTAGAATAGAAACAACAGGTCACTCATGCGCTACCCAATGCAGTGTTTAAATAGTCTAATAAAGGTAATAGCTGCCAACACCTAGCTGTATCTTCACATACACAATAGGATATATAAGAAAAGATGATGTGGCCCTGAATCTAATAAATAATTAAGCAATACTACTATAGTATTCATAATTAATACATGGAAAATGATAAATAAAGGTGTAATTCTCAATGTCCAATTGAACAAACAGTAATATCCAGAAAGCTTCAATCATCAATGTGCAAGATAAATCATCAATAAAAATAATACCATAAATATAACAAACACCTAATCAGTGCAAAAACGTATATACGGTATACATATACAGTAGATATTTATCAAAATTGTCCAAGATGCCCTATAAATGGGCAGTGCACCCAATCACCAGTGCTCTCATTTCACAAATTTCATAAAAAAGTCCCATCAAAAGTGGTGTAGATATCATACAGTGAAGTAAACCAGTCCTTATATTTCAGTGTCTTCAAAACGAATCCTGTGCTCCATCTATGTGCAGGGTGGAAGCTCACCTGACAAATGGACCTATACAGGTCATACAATGCTTTTGTTGATACACAGGGTTTTATCTCCCAGATAGACAATGAAAATCTCCCTGTTAAACCTACATGAAAAATTACACTCAACAGTGAGTGTAGCTGGCAGTGGGGTCATACACAAAGGAATCCTGAAGATTCCAAACTTCTGCTCTTGGACAAGAGACTGGAAGTTCTGAATTGTCAGCGTTCCTTTATAGATATTTGCTTCTATAGCAACCAATTACATTGCATCTGAACTGAGATAAGGTGGCTTAGAAGGGACAGCTATAAGGTTTTCTTTTGTTCCAACCTTGTCTCTATAAAACTCTTGGTTCCCAGGAGCCTTTTGTCTGTGAGTGTGGTGGAGGAGACGTGGGGTTTATTAACTAAAGGCAAACCCACTGTGCACTACAAGTGCACTGCAGGTGCATTTGGAAGTGCAGTCACTGTAGATCCGAGGGGAACTTGCCAGGAAAATAAAAAAAATGCATTTTTGCTTGCACATGATTGGATGTTAGAAATCAGCAGAGCTTCCCTTCATTTCAGATATTCCCCTCAGATCTACAGCGACTGCACTTCCAAGTGAGGTTTAATGTTGAAAAATGTAAGGTAATGCACTTGGGCGTCAGAAACACAAACGCAAGGTACTCACTAGGTGGGGAACCTCTGGGTGAATCTAAGAAGGAAAAGGACCTGGGGGTCCTAGTGGACAACAGCCTTGGCAGTGGCATGCAATGCCAGGCCGCTGCAAGCAAAGCCAACAGAATACTGGCATGTATAAAAAAGGGCATTCACTCCAGAAATAAGGAAATCTGTCCACCGCAATGTCGCAGTCCCGCCAAAAAAAAAAAAAAAAATCGCAGATCGCCACCATTACTAGTTAAAAAAAAAACAATAAAATGACATAAATCTTTCCCGTAGTTAGTAGACGCGATAACTTTTGAGCAAACCAATCAAAATACGCTTAATGCAGATTTCCTTTACCAAAAATATGTAGCAGAAAACAAATTGGCCTAAAATGTTAAAAAATTTTGATTTTTTAATTTTTTTTTTTGGGGGGAATGTTATATATCAGAATGTGAAAATTTTTTTTTTTTTTCAGAATTGTCGCTGTTTTTTTGTTTATAGCGCAAAAAATTAAAATTGCACAGGTGATCAAATACCACCATAAGAAAGCTCTATTTGTGGGGAAAAAAGGACATCAATTTTATTTAGGTACAGCGTCGCATGTCCGCGCAATTGTCCGTTAAAATAACGCAGTACCGAATCGCAAAATATGGCCTGGTCATTAGGGGGGAAAATCCTTCCGGTCCAGAGGTGGTTAAACGAGAGAGCTAAAATACCCTTAAATTAAATAGCATTCAACAATAACATGACCTCCACAGCTGCACTCTAACACAAAAATACCAAAAGAGCTAATTAGATGCACCCCAAATTAGTTGCACTGTGTGTATGAAGAATAAACATAACAATCATAGTGTACCCAAGTTATAGGAGGTCTGAAACAGCATTATATAGCAGTGATGGATCGGCAATGGATGGCTAGGGGGTTATCTGATCAAAGGATGCTGTCCCAGCACTTCACTGAACCCCACTAAGTGTTCTGCTCTTGCTTCTCTAGAGGCAGTTCAGGAAAAAAAAAAAGAAACCTCTGATAGTGTGATACCGTTAAAAGTTTTTTGTCAACAGGCTAAAAAAGCTACTTACAAAAATAGGCTTGCAATTGCACAGTACATAGGAAACGCTGCTAGTGCCGGCTCCACCTGCCGGCATGGGCGATGTCAGCGCAAGCTCCATCCCCCCCCCCCCCTCGGCGCTCCGTGCCCTTTGATCAGATGTCTCAAAGCCATCCATTGCTGACCTATCAATACATGTACAGTATTATTATGTTGTTTTAGACCTCCTATAACTTGGGGTCTGTCTTTTTGGTAAGAGACTTGGTATGCTGAGGCGGTGGGCTCACTGATCACAGTATGATCAGTGAGAATGATGGAAAATAGTTTATGAGCACTGAGCATCAGATTCGTATTACTTCATGGATTAATTCATTGTGGATTACTCTTTATTACTTTATTCATCACTGGACTTCACTATTTCATTAACCAGTTGTTGATCACCCGCCGCAGTTTTACTGCGGCAAGGTGGCTCGGCTGCGCGAACTGACATAATTGTACATTGGTCTCAGGCAGGGCTAGGGGGCGCACACACCGTTCCCGTGATGTTCTGATTCAGTTCAGAACCGATCAGTCATCAGGTCCAGGCCAATGATTTTTGGCCTGGACCTGGTGATTGGTTCTGACCAATTGCAGGGCGTCCTGTGCCTGTGTAATGTAAAAACAGGCACAGGAAATGATGCAATCTACTCTCCTGGAGCCCTTTTTGGTTTCAGCATGAGAGAAGAGAACATCAACTGTGAGTACACAAGCACTACACTGACACCAGTACACATAGGCACACATTTAACCCCCTGATCACCCCCCAGGTAACCCTTTCACTCTGTCATAGTGTACACTATATACAGTATACAGATAATTTACTGATCACTGTATTAGTGCCACTTGTGACTTTAGTTATTGTGAGAGGCAGTTAGTGGTAATCCCAGATAGGTTTAGGCTACCCATCATACATCCCTTAATAAAGAATAAACCCCCTAATCATCCCCAAGTTAACCCTTTCACTTCCTGTCATATTGCACACTATATAGAGTATACAGATAATTTACTGATCACTATATTGGTATCACTTGTGACTTCAGTTAGTGTGAGAGACAGTTAGTGATAGTATCTGTCCCAGATACTTTTAGGGTACCAGCCATACATCCCCTAATAAAAATATAACCCCCTCATCACCCCCAGTTAAACCCCTTCATTGCCCTGTCACAGTGTCATTATTATAGTGAACAAATCTTTTTTCTGATCACTGTATTAGTGTCACAGGTGACATCAGTTAGCGTTAATGTTAATTAGCGTTGCAAAAACAAAATACAGAAAAGTAGGGGTTTTGTGGCCAGTTGGGAGAAGGAAGACCAGGAAGAGAACACTTAAAATGTAATAAATTTATTGGTATATATAAAAGTTTGTGTATAGATGAGGGATACACAAAAAAGGAAACAATCCCTCATATATTCACCAGTATATTAAAAACAGCAGCACAAAAATATATCCCTAATAGGGAACAATACATGCTTCAAGCTGATGTTGATGCGAGAAGTCTTTGATGATATTCAGTTTGAGGGTCCCAATGAGCCAACGCGTTTCGCATCAGGCTTCGTCAGGGCCAGAGAGACTGAGCAATACCGATATTTCTCGCTGCGTGTAGAACTATTAGTGGCAGGCGGGAAAACCAAGTCCCTATGACAAAGTGTATGATTGTGGTAACAGCTACAGGTGTGGAACAATATCCATAATATTTCCTCCGATGGATGATATGAACCCACCGTCTCGTAATGGCAGTTGCTAGAGTGTGTACCTCTGTAGAGGTTTCGGGCTAATTCACTTTATAGTCCGTTTTGTTGCCCTAAAACGCAATCATCCAAGCCCATATTCAGAGTCCACTTTATTAGGGATAGAAAATATGCCATACGGTGCAGGAATATACTTCAATATAGTCCAAAAAGGTATAGAGACAGAGTATCAAATGGTTCAGGTTACAGACCATTTCAAGCCATGATGTCCATTCATGACCCTAGGAGTAGCCTTAGTACTGAGTGTCCTCCATATGTCCTGCCTGTTACTTAGCGTTAATACAGGATAGAGTCAAATTGCCCGCTGCATATTTAGTAATACTTTTTAACCGTTTGATTGCCAGTGACACAAATACTAAACACCTCCATTACTAGTATAGTGTCTGAACAGATCAATATATTTGATCTGATCAGAACTATACTAGCATCCCCAATAGTTTAGTGTTCCCAAAACGCAGCGTTAGCAGGATCAACACCGACACCTGCCAGCACCTGCATTTAGCCTCTCCGCCCATCCCCCAAGAAGTTCAGTATAAGCAGATTACTGTCACTTCTGATACACAGCACACTAAACCGCAATGTTAGCAGAGTCAGGCCTGATCTCTGCTAGCACTAGCAGTTACATTTTTTGGGAGTGGTTCAAACAGTACTTGACAACCAGGTGTTTTTTTTACCTGTGAGTCACACTAGGTACCTATACATTTATTGGCCAAAATGTCCAAACAGAGGTACATTAGTGAAGAGGCCTACACGATGCTGAGCTTGACAAATGAAAGCGATGGGGAAGCCTCATTGTCAGAATCAAGCTCAGTATTCAAACCTGTAGAGAGCAGCGTCACCCTGACAGATGGCTCTGACAATGGAGTAGTGGTCCCTGCTAAGGTCAGGCATACCCGATCCCATTCTTCTATTGCTGAGGTGCAACAATCGCAGGGTTCTTGTATGCAGCAGAGTATTGGTACTAGTGCCGCTCAACCTTCTGGTAAACTGGCAAGCACCAGCGGCCTAGTACATCCTGGTCATAGTCAAACCAGCACTGCAGTTACACTTGGTGATGTGGCGAGTCCTACAAGTGCAGTTCAAGCTGGTGCGGTGGCTAGCACAAGTAGTGTCCTGCAGCCACCAATAATTCGAAGACAGGGCCGTAGAGCCCATAGTGTCTTTCCTGATGCCTTTGCAAATCCTGATTGGGAGCCCATCACTTCTGCAGCGCCCGTACTTCCCCCGTTCAATGGCCAACCTGGAATTCGGGTGGAAACAGCCAATTTTACTCCCCTTGGTTTTCATGAGCTGTTTTTCACAGAAGATCTGTACAGATCTATTGGGGACCAAAGCAATGTATATGCCAATCAATTAATCACCGCAAATCCAAATTTGACCCTTGCCAGAGAATTTGCATGGAAACGTATCACGGTTTCCGAACTTAAAACAGTTCTGGGCCTATCCCTCCTCATGGGCATTACTAAAAAGAGTGAGTTGCGGTCATATTGGTCCACTGACCCAATTATCATATGCCCGTGTTCTCTGCTGCCTTGGCCAGGGCTAGATATGAGCAAATCTTGTGGTTCATGCACTTGAGTGACAATGAACTCTGTTGTCCTCGGCCAAAGAGCACCCCAAAGAAGATGTCGTGTCTGTAGAAAATGCAGGTATAGGCGTGACACCCACTTTTTTTGTCCCTCCTGTCCTAGCCAACCTGGTCTCTGCATCAGGGACTGTTTCCATCACTACCACACACTAGTAGAGCATTAGTATAGGGTACAGCACGGGACACAGGGTACACTTTCACACAGTGTCTCGAAAGATGTTAGATGGCTATTGAAACCCTAGCCTGGAAAATTTAAAGTTTTTTTTACAGTTACAAAAAAAGTGTAAAAAAAACGTTACAAATTAAAAAAAATAAATAAAAAATAAAAAAGCTAAAAATAGTTGTTTTATTGAGTTAATTTTCTGTTCTTACTCTACTTTTCTACTTTTACTGTACTTTATAATTGACTGTTATACTGTAATGTTTTAATGTTTCTTTTTTTTTCATTGTTAACCATAGTTTGCTTTGCAGATACCACCATTCTACTGTACACTATTATAATGTAATGTTTTATTTTCGCTGTATTTTTCATTGCTAACCATAGTTTTCTTTGCAGATACCACCTTTCTACTTTTTTACTGCACTGTATACTATTATATTGTAATGTTTTATGGTTACTGTGTTTTATTGTTAACCGTTGTTTGCTTTGCAGGTACACCCATCAGCTGCAGCACTGATTTGTTTATCCTGACAGCAACAGCGTTTGCTCCCATAAATCAATGATTGCAGCGCTGTAGGAGGTGATTTCACCACCGCAGTTAAAAAAAGAGCATATGTGGTGAAGACTAGGGGATGGGGTGGACACAGAGATCAGATCTCCCCTATGCTTTGCCTTATATTTTTTAACACTTTTTTTGGCAGAGATTTATTCATTCACATCGATCTATGAAATTGGAGGAATCTACTATGTTCTTTTTTTTTCTTTCAGCCCATGATCTGAACAAAAGCAGCACTAGTACCGGAAAAAAGAATTTTGCATGTATGCCCATCATTAGAAGTGGGTGGATGTTGGGAGGTCTAATGGTGGGCATACCACACACTTTCCGGCAGAGATTTCTTCATCCACATCTATTGATCTGAATGGAGGAATCGGTTAAGTTCTCTTTTTTTGATCAGCCCACAGGCTGCATGGAAAAAAAAAAAGAACCTTACAATATATGCTCAACAAGGACCAGCAACGTACTGGTAAGTTGCCGGATTTTGAGTGGTCATACCAGGATGATGCCTGCAGATTTAGGCATCATCTTGGTAACCTTTTTTACAGCCAGTGTTTGGCTTTCATTTAAAAGAAATCCTAGTGGATAATTAGCCGCTAGACTGCTTTTACAAGCAGTGGGAGGGGACTCCCCCCTCCCGCCACCTTCCATGGTTTTCTCAGGCTCTCCTGTCCCATCGGGTAACCCGAGACTGCAGCCGGTGGCTCCTGTCAGCTGACCATAGAGCTGATTGAAGACCAGAATGGCTCCAATCTTCTCTATGGCCTAAGATATCGGAAACTACAAGCATTTCATGACTTCGGTTTCGCCAGATATAAACAGCGCCATTGGGAAATTGGGAAAGCATATTTTCACACCAAGCTTGGTGTGGTCAGATGCTTTAAGGGCAGAGGAAAGATCCAGTCTAATAGACCCCAATTTTTTTTTTTTTTAAAAGAGTACATGTCACTACGTATTGCTTTTATATTAGATATTTAAATTCCCTGTGATAACAATAAAAATAAAAAAAATAAAAAAAATGAAAGGGAAGGTGTCAAAATGAAATAAGAAAGCAAAATAAATAATAATAATAATAAAAAAAATGTCATGGCCTCCGAAACTGTCATAGGTAGTGAGGAGTATATAAATGTAAAATCAGCGCACCTGGATACAAAAATACAAAAAAGCAGCTATGCACACCAAAAATCCCAATAACATATATAAATCAAAATAGTGCAGCGCTATCACTAATAGAGAAGAATATGAGAGAAAGTCTAAAGGTGCAGATATGGGGATACATGCACATAAATGAATAACTGTGCTCCACTTTGTGCTTGTTTTCCGTCACCCAGTCTGATAAAACAGTACGATGAAACAGTACAGGAATCGCGGCTGACCGCGATGGATGGCAGGTGACGTCATTGGCCCCTCCCCCTTCATACGTGTTGCGTCCCTCTGGGCGGGACTTCATCAGCGATTGACAAGGGAGAGGGACACGGCCGCATATGAAAGACTCCGGCTCAAATAGACCCACCCACTGGGCGGAACTCAACGTCACAACCCTGGAAGGCAGATGACGTTGTGAAGTCGGATATACAACAGGGGAACATCGCTAACAGTACTCTGTCTTGCTTTAAGATGGACCAGTTCTTCTTGACTATTTTTTCCAATTTCTTATGTTGCTGTCAGTTACCTTGGGGGAGGCCGAAGTGCTGAGAGGGCTTCCTTTGCAGCTCGGTGTGGATCACCCCTGGAGGTGGAACAGGAGATGACATGTCCCAAGGAGCACTGGATGCGGGTGGATTCCGTATGATGAATGGTATGGTGTGGACTCACAAGTCCGTTTCCAGAGGATCTAAAGATGCTTGAAACAAGAGACAAAAGGTAAATGCCAGGCCGAGGGTCATACACAGTGAATCAGTCCGAGGAAATGGAGGTACAGAGGGCTAAGACAAGGAGAGAGTCTGTGGAATCCAGGCCGAGGTCAGTACACAGAATATCCAGCAGAGGTATGGTTCAGGCAAAGAGTGGTCAGGCAAGCCGAGGTCAAACAAGGAGAAGTGCAGATGGGTCAAGGAGCAAGCCGGGTCAAAAGCAGGAACGCAGATAAATAAACAGGTCATGGGTACTAGAGCTGATGATAAACCAGCACTGAAGCACAAGCCAGAGAGCGCCTTATATAGGGCCAGGGCTGGGGAGAAGGGCGTGGTGACACACCTGCCTCCAGCGTTCTATTGTTGCTGAATGGTAATTCCTTTCCTGACAGTTGCATATTAAAGTAAAAAACTAACCTATATTGATTATCTCCAGCAGATTGGTTGGTAGTAAGTTTAGAGGCCACTAGTACATTTCTATCCAGCTCTTTAACTTTGGCTACCTCATTAACCAGTGAATCCCTATTGTAGCCTTTTTGGGCAAAATGGTCTACCAATACCTCCGCTTGTGAGAAATAATCGCACTCAGTGGTACAATTGCGCCATAGCCTAACAAACTGACCTTCCGGAATATCTCTTTTTTACTGGTTATTATGAATCAGCAGGTCTGATCATCACTATGTTTGGTGCATTTTATATATTTTTGAATTATATGGTCATTAAAAGCCATAAGTATTTGTAACCAATGTATGCATTGCAGTTACTGTTATTAGTTATTACTGAGACAGTGCTGTTGCTGCTCTGTGGTTCTATTTTAAGGAATTTCTGTGTGTGTAAGCATAACTGATTGTTTATCCCGGTATCTCCGGGGCAACGGGGTTACTTCCTGTTAGCGATGTTCCCCTGTTGTATATCCGGCTTCACAACGTCATCTGCCTTCCCGGGGTTGTGACATTGTGTTCCACCCAGTGGGTGGGTCTATGTGAGCCGGAGTCTTTCATATGCGGCCGTGTCTCTCTTCCTTGTCAATCGCTGATGAAGTCCCGCCCAGAGGGATGCAACGCGTACGAAGGGGGAGGGGCCGGTGACGTCACCTGCCATCCATCGCAGTCAGCCATGATTCCTGTACTGTTTCATCGTACTCTTTTATCATACTGTATCGCTCTGCACCAGGCACTTGGTATAGTGCCTGACCAGGTAATTTTACATGTATTGTGTAAAGCAAAATAAAGGTCGTTTTAGCGGTATAAGCATTATGTTTGGACCTTTGCTTTTCATATGAACCATTGACTTGCTGTCTGTGAACTGAAGCCTGTCTGTTTGGGGAAGAGGACTGATGGCTGTATCCTGATCTTGGGTTATCTCATCTGTGATTGTGTGAGAGTACAAGTCTTATTAGCCCGTCTGGTGACACAGGGGTTAATTTTGAGGTGAGCAGCTAGAGAGACTGGGTGACGGAAAACAAGCACGAAGTGGAGCACAGTTATTCATTTATGTGCATTTATCACCATATCTACACCTTTGGACTTTCTCTCATACTCTTCTCTATTAGTGATAGCGCTGCACTATTTTGATTTAGATTTCTATAGGTAGTGAGGAGAGAAATCAACAATTTACGCCCTTAGAAAGGGCGGTGATTGGTTTTTGAGGTCCTGCTAGACTGTCAAAAAGTCTCACACATGTGGGTATCCCTGTACTCAGGAGAAGCAGCAGAATGTATTTTGGAGTGTAATCCCACATATACCCATGGCATGCGTGAGCAATATATAATTACAATTACAACTTTGTGGTTTTTTTTTGTCATTTTTCAAACACCTTTGACAAAACAAATAAATATTCAATGGGCTCAACATGCCTCTCAGGAAATTTCCTGCGATCTCCACTTTCCAAAAAGGGGTAATTTGGGGGGGGGGGGGTTTGCATTTTAGCACTTCAAGAAATGAGATAGGCAGTCAAAGTAAAAGCTGCATAAATTCCAGTATATACACCATAGTTTGTAGACGCTATAACATTTGCGCAAACCAATACGCTTATTGAGATTTTTTTTATCAAAGACATAGCTAAATACATTTTGGCCTAAATGTATGACAAAAATTGAGTTTATTGGATATTTTTTATAAGAAAAAGTAGAAAATTTAATTTTTTCTTAAAATTTTTGGTCTTTTTTCATTTATATCGCAAAAAAAAAAAACCTGCAGAGGTGATCAAATACCACCAAAAGAAAGCTCCATTTATGGTAAAAAAAAAAAAGGACATACATTTTGTTTGGGTACAGCAATTTATAACAGCATTGCATAACTGCGCAATTACCAGTTAAAATCACGCAGCGCCAAATTGCAAAAAATAGCCTGGTCATTAGGGGGTAAAACCTTCCGGTCCAGAAGTGGTTAATTTATGCAATTATACAGTTTATGTTTATTTTCCTAATTATAGATGTAGACGCTGTGATTACTAGGATTATGCTTTATACACACACAGCTTAACAAATTTGGGGTGTATACAATGTTTAATTGCCATTATCCTATATATATTATTCTATATATGTATAAAGATCATGGCACAGGATTACATTTAAAGCGGTAGTAAAGTCCGCTTTGTGATTTTTACCTACAGGTAGGCCTATAATAAGACTTACCTGTAAGTAAAATTGATATGTCCTAAACGTGTACTGTTTAGGAGATATTCACCCTGGATGCAGCCAGTGGCCTCACCGGCACATGCACTTTGAAGGTCCAGCATACCGTGCTGGCCCTTCAGAGCACCATGCCGTAAGGCTCCATTCACACCTGAGCGTATTGTTTTCAGGCGTTTTTCAGGCGTTTTTTGCAGGTGTTTGGAGGCAGGCATTGACATCTAACAGAAACGCTTGTAATCTGACAAAAAAGAAGCTCATGTACTTTTTTGAGCTTCAGGTGACAAAACACTTATATGTGAACAGGGGCCTTTGAAATGAATGGGAGTTTGCTTGTTGGAAGTTTTGAGACTTCAGAGATGAGCGTTTTATGGGCTAAAAATTGTTCAGGTGTGAACAGTGCCTTACTGAGGGCTCTGGCCACTTACACAACCTGGAACAAAGTGCAGGGGAAGATGGAAGCCCTCTCAGAAGTGATAGCGTGCCACTGGAGGGCTTTATTTTAAGGTAAGTATTTCATAATATGCTAGTATATGTGATGCATACTAGCACATTATGCTATTATTTTGCAGGGGAAAGTTTATTTTTTTGCAGTGGTTTACTACCGCTATAATATAAAAAAAATGCAGCGATCCCAGAAGACGGGCGACTGAACATGTAAGGTAAGCGGGCGGCACAGCGAGGGCTCGTTCTAAGGTAACTATTTCATAATGAGCTAGTATGCGATGCATACTAGCTCATTATGTGTGTCTCTTTCAGGTTGGAAAAAAAAAATGTTTAATGAGTTTACAACCTCTTTAAAGCGGAGTTCCGGCCTCAAATACCTTTTTTAACTAAAAATACCCCTATAATATGAATTCATCGTCCTTTACAGAACCGCTATTCTCATACTTACAAGGTGTATAGTATTGGATTTTAGTCAAAATCTTACTTTTAAAAACGCTGTCTGAGCGCGGCCATCTTGGATGTGGGCATCTGAAGCCGCAGTGTAATCTGCTGTGTCCTTCTTCCTGATTCCAGGGAGTGTTCTGGGAGTTCTTCCCGATTCCAGCCTCCTGGGAGTGATGACAAACAGCTCCCAGGATGCAATGCAAAGGCGGAAGTGATGTCGGTGTCCGTGGCCACAGAGGGGGGAGAAGGAGGAAGTACAATCAAAAATGCCCTAAAAATAAGATAAGGGACCCCCGAAAAAAAATTGAAAATGCCCAATTGTTGATCAGCATAGCGAGCACTCCAGGAATCACTAAAGTTGCAAAATAGGCCGGAACTCCGCTTTAAGACTGTCCATAATTTTAAAGGGTGCCTTGAGAATGTCTACAATTTTAAAGGGTGCCTCGACTGAAAAAAGTTTGACAAACGCTGTTCTATGTAACAGATTTGCAGTTCCTTGCTGATAATTTGCTGCTTTGCAACATATTGAGCCAGCCAAACCGTTCCATGACTCCGCTCCTCTTCTAAAAAAAAAAAAAAAGTGCATCTTCCACAATGACAGCTTTGTAAATTGTTCAGACAAGTTCAGCGGCATCTGTAGTGTAGGTAAGCACACAATATTTCTCCTGTCTGCCATGTCCAATCTCTCCACTCATGTGCTAGTTATTTCTATAGATATCCCAGCAGGATTCTCCAAGCCTAGTGGGAAGTGTTCATTTAGAATTATCGTATGGTATATATATTCTGCTGTAAGCGAAACAGCTGGAGATAGTCATTTTAATGTAATTACTTTCATTAGTGAAACCATGGTAATTTAGGCTCTCATTTTCACAAAAGGAAAAACAAAAAAAAAAAGAAAATGTTTGTCATAAAAATGAAATATTATTTTATTTCTTGAACATTGGCATTGCTACAGTTCTCGTTACATAAAAACCATGAAATCCATAGTAAACAGCGCGAATAGTAACTACAAAATACATATGCACAAGGCCAGAGGAGTTCTGGGGGCAATAACTGAGATAGAGTGATTCCAACTATTATGTGCACAGGTCAGAGGGCACTATGTCCCCATTTTGTGCAGATTTACCACTTGCACATATACTGCGGCAGGTTGGCTCTGTCCTGCGAAACGACGTACATGTACGTAGCTTCGGGGGACCCCTAGATGGGGGTACACATGCACCCATTCTCCACAGGGGGAGCCATTTCATGGGTCCAGCAGACGCGATTGCTGCCGGGCACCCACGATCGCTCGCCGTGGAGACAGAACAGCGGTCTGCAGTTGTAAATGCAGCAGACCGCTGTTCTGTCAGTTACGAACACAGGAATCCAGTGTTCCTCCTATTTAGGGACACAGGTCTCTGTGTTCATGCAGCAAGTCCACCCCCCACAGTTAGAAAGCACCCCTAAGGACACATTTACCCTTTGATCGCCCCTGGTATTAACCCCTTTCCTGCCAGTGTTATTATTACAGTAACGGTGCATATTGTTAGCACTGATTACTGTAGAAATATCACTGGTCCCCCCAAAAGTGTCAGGTGTCCGATCTGTCTGCAATGTCGCAGTCCAATCGCTGATTGCCACCATTACTAGTAAAAAAAAAAAAAAAAGACATAAATTCTTCCCCTAGTTTGTACACGTGATAACTTTTGTGAAAACCAATCAATAAACACTTATTGGGATAATTATTTTACCAAAAATATGTAGCAGAAGACAAATTGGCCTAAAATGTTGAAAAAAATTAGATTTTAATTTTTTTTTATTGGGAATGTTATATAGCAGAAAGTGAGAAATATTGTTTTTTTTTTTTTTTTTTTCAGAATTGCCGCTTTATTTTTTGTTTATAACGCAAAAAATCAAAATCCCACAGGTGATCAAATACCACCAAAAGAAAGCTTTATTTGCGGGAAAAAAAGCCATCAATTTTTTTTAGGGTACAGCGTAGCACGACCACACAATTGTCAGTTAAAGTAACGCAGTGCCATATCGCAAAA
The DNA here is from genome assembly GCF_965119305.1 of Pelophylax lessonae. Classification (NCBI taxonomy): domain Eukaryota; kingdom Metazoa; phylum Chordata; class Amphibia; order Anura; family Ranidae; genus Pelophylax; species Pelophylax lessonae. Next base: position 153,522,107 of record NC_138776.1, read on the forward strand.
AATGGCCTGGTCATTAAGGGGGTCAATCCTTCCAGTCCAGAAGTGGTTAAATAGAGACTGTCAGCTGTCAACCTTGTGCCAAGTTTTCCTTTGTACAACAGATAAAGGAGATTCACTATTCACTGAGCAGTGTGGTTCACAAGTGAGTCTAGCCAGAAGTTACTGAAGCGAAACATTCTTCTAGCTTGCAACGTTCAGCATGAGAGAACAATTTTATGTTAGCTGGTTGTGGAATAGTCAGCCCTCCAGCCTCTATCAATAAGGAGCACAGCCTGGCCTAATTGAGACTGTCAACTAGATGCATAGGGAAAAAAAAAAATGTGAAATTCTGATTTTTCTTTTTATCATGTTTCCATGGTAACCCAACTCTTTACAGACTTTTTTATATCCTCAGAAATTGAACAGATTCATTTTCCAATGTATAATGTGGTCACATGCGTTAATTTATTCTACTACTGTAACAGAACCAGAGCAGATTTTAAAGAGTCACTTCACTCAAAAGTGTTATGTCAAAAATGAAGGGAAGCCAACAGCATTCAGTTTCCTCGTCCTTTTAAAAGTATGAAAGAAAGCTGTGCACTTTACCGACCCTGCAGAGGTTAGAACATAACTTAATCTGACCACTGCTCCATCAGCAGGTGACTAGAAACATCAGCGTCCTATAAAGGGTAATGCTTGTAGGTCTACTCTATTTAAATTTAAATTCTTAGACATTTTAACCTGTTTATAACTAAATGTTTTAGAACATTTTATTATGTTGAAGGGTATGTAAACCCTAACAAATTCATTTTTGTCTATTAACTACTATTAAAAATATTTTCTTATATCTTTTCCATAGGTGCATAAAGAATCCCTTCCAAAAATCATGCTGATGACTTCCTGTGTTCTCTACCTGTGTTTCATGCTTATACACTATATTACTAATAGCAGTGCTTTAAGTGGGCCGGTATGCACTGGTACTCAGTACCGCCACTTCCGAATATGGCTCTTGAGCATACCGCCACCTCTCTGTGCACATTAGCGTACCAGTACACTCATTTTGGACATCTGCGCCCTCAATTGCCCCCCCAAGAATATTTCCCACTCCAGAGCCAGACCAGTCACCACCATTGAGTCCCCCTGCTCCGGAGTCCCAGCCTAGGCCAGGGGGGGTGCTCTGTGGGAACCCTAATGTGGGGTGGGGGGCGACAAAATTTATAGACTATAATAGAGTACCGGCACCTCTTTTGGGCCACTTAAAGGACTGACTAAAAGTATTGGGACACCTGCGTTTACACGAACATGAACTTTAGTGGCATCCCAGTCTAAAGCCCTGTACACACAAACAGATTATCGAACGATCTGTCGTCCGTTTTTTGTGGCATGCTAGTCTGATGTGGAAAGTGAAGAGGTTATTTTCATACGAATTTTCCCGTACGACAGAATTCTACTTCAGAAGTGATGTCATGTATTGGATTGCTTTGTATGTGTTCTTTCGTCTCTGAGCATGCCTAGTCTTGCTCTTAAGATTTTTTTCCGTAGAAATCTGTACTGATGAGACAAAAATCGGACATTGTTTTGACGGACGACAAAAATTATATAGCCTGCACATCAGGATTTTGTCAGCCGAAAAGTCGGAGTTGGCTGTTGAAAGCACCATACTAACAATCCGAAAATCGGCAGATCAGTCGTCGGACAAATTTTCCCTACAGATTTTCTTATCGTGTGTATGGGCCTTTAGTCTGTAGGGTTCACTGTTTGCAGCTATACCAGCTTCCACTCTTCTGGGAAGGCTGTTCACAAGGTTTAGGAGTGTGTCTATGGGAATGTTTGACCATTCTTCTAGAAGCTCATTTGTGAGGTTAGGAACTGATGTTGAAGAGAAGACCTGGCTCGCAGTCTGAGCTCTAATTCACCCCAAAATTGCTCTTTTGGGTTGAGGTCAGGACTCTGTGCAGGCCAGTCAAGTTCCTCAACCCCAAACTCGCTCATCCATGTCTTTATGGACCCTGCTTTGTGCACTGGTCCAAATCATTTGGTGAAGGGGGGATTATGATATGGGGTTGATTTTCAGCGGTTGGGCACTCTTAAGGTGTCAGCATACCAAGACATTTTGGACAATTGTATGCTCCAACTTTGTGGGAACAGTTTGGGGCTGGCTCCTTCCTGTTCCAACATGACTGCACACCAGTGCACAAAGCAAGGTTCATAAGACATGGCCGAGCGAGTTTGGGGTGGAGGAACTTGACTGGCCTGCACAGAGTCCTGACCTCAACCTGATAGAACACCTTTGGGATGAGTTTGAATGCAGACTGCGTGCCAGGCCTTTTTTCCAGCATCAGTGCCTAGCCTCACAAATGTGATTCTGGAAGAATGGTCAAACATCCCCATAGATACACTCCTAAATATTGTGGACAGCCTTCCCATAAGAGTTGAAGCTGTTATAGCTGCAAAGGGTGGGCAACTCAAAATTTAACTCTACGGACTAAGACTGGGATGCCATTAAAATTCATGTGGGTGTAAAGGCAGGCGTCCCAAAACTTTTGGTTATATAGTGTATGTTACATTGTTCGAGGACTACAGGGCACCTCCCCTCCAAGTTATGGGAATAATGAGGTTGGGAGGATACTGTAGTTCTGCCCTAGGGTGACAAAGCTTTTTCTCCAACTTTTCCATTGAAACAGTACGATGTGTGAGCATTGTTACCTAAGTGTGTTAACGGTAGGATCACCTGGAGAAAATAAAGGAAAAGCAATTGAAAAAAGCATAGCAACCACATCTAAGGACAGGTTAAAGTGGTTCTAAAACCTTAAAGTTTTTTTTTTTTTAGCTTAATTCATTATATGCATTAAAGTGGTTGTAAATCTCAGACATGAAATATGAGCAAAGCATATCCCTTTATATTGTTTACTTGTCTCAATTAACCTCCCTGGCGGTATGATTCTTTTGGATTTTAGGTGCTGAAAGCGGTACCATTATTTTGCATGTAATTCTTGTGAATGAGCAGTCCAAACCAACTGTATACATTTATTATATATATATATACATATACATATATTAGATATATATATATATATATATGTTATATATATATATATATATATACACGTATATATATATATATATATAATGTATACAGTTGGTTTGGGCTGCTCATTCACAAGAATTACATCATGTGTATATATATATATATATATATATATATATATATATATATATATATATGTATGTATATATATATATATATACGTATATATATATATATATATATATATAATGTATATGTGTATATATATATATATATATACGTATATATATATATATATATATATATATATATATATATATATATATATATATATACTGTATATATATATATATATATATATATATATATATATATATATATATACTGTATATATATACTGTATATATATATATATATATATATATATACTGTATATATATATATATATATATATATATACATATATTTACATAAAAAGTACAGTAAAACTGCAGGAAAGGGCACTGGGGGGCAATGTAATGTGATTTTATTTTATTTTGAACTGTATCAGTGTGTTTGGTGCATTTTACATTTGAATTTGCCGCCGGTTCCACCCCCCGGCGGACGTCACGTCGCCGGAGACGGAAGCCGGGGCTCACAGACGATCGAGAGGAAGCTCCGCCGCTGCACACCGCCCGCAGACATCGCTGGATCCCGGAGAAAAGGTAAGTAAAACCTCCTCCAGCATCCAGCGATCTTCTTAGCGCTACCCCGAGTGTGACTCGGGGTTACCGCTTTTGACACTAAAATCTTACCCCGAGTCACACTCGGGAATACCGCTAGGAAGGTTAAGAGTGTAATTTCTGTCTACTGCTTTGTTACCCTGCTATCATTATGAATCACTTCTGACAAGTTTTCCTGACACCAAGAGAAAAAAGGTGACAGGGGAGGGGCCTCCAGCTGATTGACAGCCTCAGCTCTGTTCCTGAGTGCTGTGTGAAGGGGGTGTGTCCCTTCCCTCCAATCAGCTCTCAGATCTCTTTAGAGTGTAACTTCAGCTCTCCGCCCCCTTTTTTCCACAGTTCAGACAAGCTTTATCAACTCTGGACACTAGGGATGCACCGAAATGAAATTCTTGGCCGAAGCCGAATAATAATGAAATGCTTGGCCGAAGGCCGAATACCGAACGTGGTGTTTCACATTTTTTCCATTTATTTTGCCAATTTTTTCACCATTACAATAATTAAATGGTAAAAATTTGCTTTTTACTATTTTGTGTTGCTTTTCAGATAAATAAATCAAATAACAAAAATACAATTTCAAAATATTCTGTAAATGGTAGCGGTGGCCAGCGAACCTCTCCATGTGGTCACTATGCAGCTGCTCAGGCACTGGACCCAGAAGACTGCGGTGATCAGTGGAGGAGGGGCATTTCCAGCTTCCCCAGGGATCCGTCAGGTAAGTACACTGTGCCAGTCTGAACCAATACAAATCATACCCACATGTCGGCTTCAATGTTATTTATTCCTAACCGGAGTGTACTAGTATTACACACAGCGATCACTGTACACATGGAGCACACAGGGGCTCATACACAGTATCTGTGCTCCCTCTTACCAGGCTCCCCCTCGTCCTCCCACAACACATGCGCACACTGCATGCTCCGCTCTTCTCCAGCAGCTCTCTCTGCTCCTGGGGACTCAGCTCAGCTGGGAGATGCCGAACCAGCAGCGTCCTTCCAACCTCCTTCCCCCCGCATCCATCTCTCTATCACTCTCAGGCTACAAACACAACTTCCGCCCAAACAGAAAGGATTTCTTCAGGAAACATCGCGAGACTTGAGCCGTCCTCTGTTGTGTATAGAAGAGAGCAACCGGAAGTGACGAGGATATGTGGAGAAGTTTAACCACTTTACCACCGGAGGATTTTGCTGTCTTCCGTCCAGGCCACTTTTTGCGATTCGGCGCTGTGCGACTTTAACTGACAATTGCGCGGTCGTGCGATGCCATACCCAAACTAAATTTACGTTCTTTTTTTCCCACAAACAGAGCTTTCTTTTGGTGGTATTTGATCACCTGTGCGATTTTTACTTTTTGCGCTATAAACAAAAAAAGAGCGTTTATTTTGAAAAAATAACAATATTTTTCACATTTTTTTATATGAAATTCCCCCCCAAAAAAATGTAAAAATCGAATTTTTTTTAAATTTTTGGCCAATTTGTTTTATGCTACCTATGTTTAGTAAAAAAAAATCGCAATAAGCGTATTTTGATTGGTTTGCACAAAAGTTATTGCGTTTACTAACTAAGGGAAAGATTTCTGTCATTTTTGGTGGTTTTTTTTAACGCGTAATGGCGGTGATCTGCGATTTTTTTTTGCGGGACTGCGACATTGCGGCGGACAGATCGGACCCTTAACTGACATTTTTGACACTTTTGGGGGTACCAGTGACATTTCTACAGTAATCAGTGCTATATATATGCACTGTTACTGTAAAAATGACACTGGCAGGGAAGGGGTTAATTTTATTGGAGAGGGAGGGGTTAATGTATGCCTGGTGCTTACTGACGTGTGGGGGGGGGAGGTGACTGTGTGACAGAAGGACAGATCGGATGTCCAGCTATGCTGAACACTCCGATCTGTCAGTCCCTGTCACTATGGAGATCCGCCCGCTGTGTTTACACACAGCGGGCGGATCTCCAGACTCGATCCCCGACGATCGGGGCAGAGCAGCGGCAATCGCCGCTGCTCCTCCCCTGGCCCGACTCCCGCTGTGAATGAACACAGCGGGAGCGAGCCTCCGGCGGCGCGCAAGCGCCGCCCACAAGGGGCGGAGTCCAGCGACGTAGGTCTACGTCGCTGAACGGGATCACGGCACTTTGCCGCAGTAGCCTCCATGTGAGCAGGGCTAAAGTGGTTAACTGCCTGGTTAAGCCTGAGGTGTGCACTGTCCTCCTAGTGGTAAAAATAAATCATTTACTACAGAACTTCATTGTTCGACAAAATTTATTCGGCCTATTTACTTATTCATTACACATTATTAATTTCGGTTGCCGAACATTCGGTGCATCGCTACTGGACACATGTAGAGATGAGAAGACCTCAGATAAACAGGTACAACGTATAAAGGATGATTTGTTTAATCTCTGTCTAATAACCACTTCACTGGGTATATGTAAGGATTTACAACCACTTTAAGGTAAAAAACATTCTGTTTCAGAGAATCCCCTCTGACCCCACCTAAGTCTGGTACACACTATGTGTTTTTTTCAGTTAACCAGGCGGGTTGAATTAAAAAATAAAAAAACTGTTAGCTCCAATCGGAGCTGCTGCACTAACTATGCAAAGTTAGTATAGTGATCTCCCCCGCTGAGCTGTCCCCCCGCCAGAACACTTAGATCAGCACTCTCCACCATTACCTCAAAAGGGAGAGAAAAAAGTGTCAGCACAGGATGACACTGTGGACACTTAAATAAGCATGTGCCACGTCCTAAACAAAATATGCATGGGAAGAATATAGAAAAATGGACTTTATTGGCACTGACACTCGGACACTAATGTCATAAAAAAGAATATTTTATTTTGAAGTAATAAAAAACATGTATATATAGTGTATGTGTCACCACAAGTGTAAAACAAAGAGACATGAACAAAAAATCAAATATAAAACATACAATTCAAAAGGCACATATATTCCAAAATGCCGAAACCTCTAACACCGCCTTGTGGGCAAGGATTACCATACTTAAGCTTGTATAGATTAAAGATGCTAGAATGGCCCTCTGGCTATTTCTAATGTAAAGAATTAAAGCTCTTTAAGCGAATCCATCGGCGGTGAGGATGAAGGGGCTCGGTATTGAATACTGTGTTCCAGTCACGGACAAACTCTACATGTTTCGCGCTATTGGCGCTTCTTCGGGAGTTTAAATAGGGGCTGAAACAGTTCTACAAAAATATATAAAAAAGAAACATTTAGGATTTATACATATCAAGATATATATAACTGTACATGTGTGTGTACCTTCCTGAGACCCATGGAAGGAGAACAGAACATAAAAAATATATCAATATCACATCAATATTATCAATAGCATAACCCATCTGATTGAGTTTAGCCATGTTTTTATTGTTATCTTACCAGAGTAGCAATGTTAATAGCACAGTGTATAGAGACACTGTTCTCTATTGCAAGGATGCCGATGCCTATGGTCATGGAGTAGACACGAGGGCGAAGATCCAAAATTACGTGCCAGAAGACCCACCCCAAAGAAGAGAAGGGGGTGTGTCAAGATAGGAGGTGGGGGGATATTTAGGATAACAATCCTTAATCTAATAAAAGAAAATATATATACATATAATGAACAAAAATAGAAAGAGTATCATACAATAAATATATGTTACTGAAAATTTCAATATTAGATCTCTTACCCATTAATACTTAGAAAATAATGATATTAATAGAGGTGAGGTCACGGAAAGTATAGCTGACTGTCGTAGTACAAATAGACATTAGAAAACTGAATGCCAGGAGGGTAATTCCATATTCCCTGTAAACAGAGACAGGGGATATTAGAATTGATAGGAAACAGATAGAAAAAGCACCCAGATAAAAATGTGAACGGGAACCAACCTTGATGTATATAGTAATGGCTCAAACCATCCGGAAAGAACCAAAAAGCCTGTGAAAAAAGGCTTGCTAGGGGGCAGACGGCTTCTACTAGATGATGATACCGAACATCCTATAGACCCAAATAAACATAATATGGGGTATAAGGATGTAGTTTGAAAGAAAGTTTCGCCATTACAGAACGCTTAATAATAATACTAAGCCTCTATTAGCATCATGCAGGTAAATATGCATAGTATATACCTTAGTATGGTGGGTCAAACCATCCGGGGGATGTCCAAAAAATAGTCTGTAGCAAAAAACTTTTGCTGTCGGGCAGGCAGCCTCTACTAATTGGTTAGACACAGTCTCCTGTGAATCCAATAGACAATATAGAGAGGGTATAAGGACATTATTTTAGAGAAGCAGATATTGGCGCCATGCCATTCAGGGTGCAGAGTACTAACCTGAAGATATCAAAAGGTAAGAAATATGATGCCGGCTGGACGGCCGTGACCTCCCACGAAAGCTCCAGACCGAAGGCTCCCTTCGGTCTGGACTAAATAGCCCCCGACTGTGAGAGTCAGCACGCCGGATTGGCGTGTGACGTCAGCACAGCCCGGCATAGAATCCGCCCCCTGCTCCGGATAGGGCGGATATTGATGGAATAATCCAATCCCATGGTGCGGTGCAGTGAGGGCGGGTCCGAGAAGCAAGAACGGTGTCAGCCTCTCGGAAAGCGCCGCCCACTACCAGAAAGACTACGGTGATAGGGAGGGGCGGAAAACCGCCCACTCACAGTCCCGGGCTGAACCCGACCTCGGGGCCGTGCTAGATGAAAACAGCCATGGAGGGAGATCCTGACAACGGCAGCGGGAGGGGGAAGCAAAGCTCCTGTGAGGTGACGGCGCTACCAGCCGCACCTCCAGGCACTGTAAAAGGGGACAACGCCGATCATGGCTCTCTCCACAGACAAAGGCATCGGCATCATAGGCAGATGTAACAAAAAACCTAAAATAGAGAAAAAAGAAACTATTAAAAACATATTGCCAACATGACAATTATATGTGTTGCACAGAAATAGAGACATGGATGTACTAACAACACAAATAGCAAAAGGAAAAGAAAGAAAGAGCCTAGTCTGATAGGAATGAAGTGTATAGTGATCAGGGGGGGGGGGGGGGGGGGGGGAAAGTTTTTAGGGGAAAGAAAAAAGAGGGGGGGGGGGGGGGTTTTGAAAAAAAGGGGGGTTTTTTGGTAATGGGGGGAGGGGGGGGGGGGGGGGAGGTTTTGTAAAATCCTGGAACATGATCTAGGTTTGCATTGAAAAGGACAATCCCTGATTTACAGGAAGGGTCTATATGATAAAACTTCATTTAGGCCCGGTGGTGATGTTGCGTTTAAACGCTCTATCCAAAGAACTTCTCTTTGTAGTATTCTTTTATCCCAGTTACCCCCTCTGGGGTCTGGGGGTATGGTTTCTAACACGATAAAGGATATACAGGATGTGTCATATTTATGGTAAAGATCAATATGCCGACTAATTGGGGTGATCATTTTACCCTTTCCTGAATAATATATGTGATCGTTAATTCTTTGTTTGAGCATTCTGATGGTCTTGCCGATGTAGAACACTCCACATCGGCAAGACGCCAGATAGACCACCCCCTGTGTTGAGCAATTTGCAAAAAACTTTGGAACAAACGTGTCACCATTGGGTAAGAGAAAATGCTGGCCCTGCCTAATCCAGGGACAAAAGTCACATTTGTTACATTTATAGATTCCACAAGGATTTTGCCGACACGTTTTTTCTGGATTGTAGTGCGAGGACACTAATTTGTCACGGATGGAAGAGGCTTTTCTGAAGACAACCTCGGGGTAAGTATTGGTATATCTCGCCAGTATGCTGTCCTGTCTAAGAATGTGCCAGTTCTTAGACAGGATTTCACGTAGCTGTTGAGACTGCGAAGAAAATTTAGTGATAAGTTTAACTGTTTGAGGGTTTGTATTGCGATTCTTAGGACAGAAGAGTAGAGTTCTTCTATCTTTCTGTAATGCTTGATTATAGGCTTTACGTAATAAAGATCTGCTGTATCCCCTTTCCAGTAATCTATATTGAAGTTGTTGAGCTTGTTTTTTGTAATCTTCAATGTATGTACAATTTCTTCGCAGTCTAACATATTGTGCATATGGGATGCTTTTTACGAGAGCAGATGGATGGGAGCTATTTGCATGGAGCAGTGTATTGCCAGCGGACTCCTTACGGTATAGATCGGTGGCAATACACCGGTCCATGTCTATAAAAATCTGTAGGTCCAGGAAAGCCACAGATCTTGTGTCAAATCCAAGAGTAAACTTTAAATTATAGTTATTAATGTTCAGTTGTTCAACAAAGTTCCTAAGTTTTTCTTCCGTGTCTGTCCAGATGACAAACACATCATCGATATAACGGTGCCAGCAAAGCACCGAATCGATGTACTCTGCAAAGCAATCGTCTGTCCAGAGTTTGCGCTCCCACCCCCCCAGGTACAGATTGGCGTACGATGGGGCACAGCATGTCCCCATCGCAACACCCTGCACCTGGAGGTAGTGGGAGCCAGCAAACGTAAACCAGTTATGGGTGAGGATGTATTGTAAAAGCTCAATGATAAAATCATTGAATTCCCATTTCTCTCTGTCTTCCTCCCTAAGGAACATTTTAATTGTCTCCAAACCCTTGTTGTGGGGAATGCTAGAATAGAGGGACTCCACGTCCAGGGTGACCAGGAGGGCTCCCTGTGGGACGTGGAGGCCCTCTATCTGTTTCAAAAGATCCAAAGTATCCTTCACGAAGGACGGTAGTCCCGTTACATGCGAAGTCAAAAAGAAATCTACGAATTTACTCGCATTTTCAGTCACAGCACCAATTCCAGATATAATTGGCCTTCCCGGTGGTCTAGTGGCATTTTTGTGTATCTTTGGGAGGGCGTAGAAGGTGGCTTCTCTTGGATATTGAATGTTCAGGAATTCATAAGTACTCTGATCGATGAGGCCTTGGTGATAGGCCCCACCGATCATTTCCTTGAATTCCTGAATGTAACGGGTGGTTCTGCTAGGGGGAATCTTAGTATACCATTCTTTATTATTTAAGATATCCATACACATGGTTTCATAATAGTCCTGCGTCAGAACCACCACGTTTCCTCCCTTATCTGCTTGTTTAATGACAATCCCTGGATGTTTTCTTAATGTGGATAATGCTTGTGATTGTGATTTAGTGAGGTTTGAAATTCCTCTATTAAAGCGGGTAGCTTTAATATCACTAACACTAGCCACTAGGAAGGCCCAGATGTTGGGATTTGTGGTGAGATCGGGGAATTTTGAAGACTTATTTTTGAATTTTTTCATAGTTTCTTGTTCTGTCATTTGTGTCGTAGGGAGCAAAGAAGGGGCGGGCAAGGGGGAGGGGGGAGGGGAAAGTAAGGGATCTTCAGTCGATCTTTTACGTTTGGTTTCATTTTCTTCCAAAAGAAATATGAGATCTTTGAGGGCCTTGAACTCTTTCATTTTAAAGTGTTTTATACGTTCTGAGATCTCTCTATCCTTAGCCAGTCGAGACCGCTCCTCGTCGAACATGTATTTATAGGTTAGATTTCTAGCGAAGATATAAAGATCCTTAATGGTTTCATATTTATCGATGTCCGAAGAGGGACAGAAACTAAGTCCCAGCCTAAGTACTGATATTTCGTCAGGTGTCAAGGGTATCGACGTGAGATTGATAACGTCAATGCCCTTCTTGTTTACAGGTATAGTACCATTTCCAGTTAACCCTCCTAAGGCCCCATGCGGGTGACAAAAGGGTACATCGTACCCTGTTTTGTCCCCCCCATGGGGAGATTCGGAAAAGGGCCTCCCTGAGTGGATATACCGCATGCTCCCAGGCTTTCATCTGGGTGGGGAGGGTTTATCTCCAGATTGGGATCTGGTAGTAATCCCATCGCTTGTCTGTTAGGATTTAATGTCAATAAATCAATTGCCTGGGAGGCTATGATGCCTAAATGGGTAGTGGGTATCTGCTGAGTATCAATTTCAATAGATGGAAGAGAGTTACTGGACTGATTATTGGTAACATTACTGGTGACTAACGTTTCTGAGTTCGACTGGGATTTAAAGAGTCTAGAGTTATCAGGACGTTTTTTGTGAGTTTGTGACATATCAGTCCCACCACCAAGATTCCTCTTACGTGCCATAGAATGGAAACCACCACGTGCATTAGACAGTCCTCGAGGAGTATGCTGTAAAAGAGAAGAGGCAGATGAGTCAGACTCTGTGCTATCATCGGGTGATCGCCCATTTCGAAAAGTATTAGGCTTGCCTTCTCTCTGGGTCCGGTTACCAGGCCTAGGATTAGACCAGTGGTAAGCGAAGCCTTCGAGGAAAGCAAGTCTATCCTTAGCCATTTTGTTCTGTTTTTTTGCAATAATATCCTTATTGACTTTCGTTATATACTCTTTTAACTCTTTAATCTTTTTATTATACACCACTTGATTTTTGATCTCAAAAGCATTGTTTAGTGTAGTGATGTCAAGATCAAGTTGTATCATGTCTTTTTTGTACTGATCCACCAAAAGGCTCATAAGCCCTAGGCTGCACTGGGTCAATTTACGTTCCCAGGCATTTTTTAGTTCTTGTGAAGCATTGTTAATTGTTGGAAAAAGTTGTATTCGTAGGCCAATGGGGCTCACCTCCTCCCGAATATATTGGATGAAAAATTCGGTGTGCCAGTACAAATTTGATTTCTTTTTCAATAGACGTTTCAATTTTGAAAAATACAAGTCTATATTGTCAGATTCTCTATTACTGCCATTGCATTCGGTGTGTATCTCCTTCATGTAGCCTGTCCAGGCCGTGCCAACAAAGTCCATTATCGATCAATTGAATCAATAGAGACTATAAAACCTACAGAAAAAAGAAGGGGAGGGGGGAGGGGGAAAAGAGAGAAAAAAGAAAAAAAGGGGGAGGGGGAGGGGAGAAAAAAGTCTCTATATAAGCAAGCAAAAAGAATATAAATAAAAATTATTACAAACTACCAGTATCTGTCATCGATTTAAAGGTGTCTTCCACCTGTTTTGGATATTGTCAAAAGGGAGAGAAAAAAGTGTCAGCACAGGATGACACTGTGGACACTTAAATAAGCATGTGCCACGTCCTAAACAAAATATGCATGGGAAGAATATAGAAAAATGGACTTTATTGGCACTGACACTCGGACACTAATGTCATAAAAAAGAATATTTTATTTTGAAGTAATAAAAAACATGTATATATAGTGTATGTGTCACCACAAGTGTAAAACAAAGAGACATGAACAAAAAATCAAATATAAAACATACAATTCAAAAGGCACATATATTCCAAAATGCCGAAACCTCTAACACCGCCTTGTGGGCAAGGATTACCATACTTAAGCTTGTATAGATTAAAGATGCTAGAATGGCCCTCTGGCTATTTCTAATGTAAAGAATTAAAGCTCTTTAAGCGAATCCATCGGCGGTGAGGATGAAGGGGCTCGGTATTGAATACTGTGTTCCAGTCACGGACAAACTCTACATGTTTCGCGCTATTGGCGCTTCTTCGGGAGTTTAAATAGGGGCTGAAACAGTTCTACAAAAATATATAAAAAAGAAACATTTAGGATTTATACATATCAAGATATATATAACTGTACATGTGTGTGTACCTTCCTGAGACCCATGGAAGGAGAACAGAACATAAAAAATATATCAATATCACATCAATATTATCAATAGCATAACCCATCTGATTGAGTTTAGCCATGTTTTTATTGTTATCTTACCAGAGTAGCAATGTTAATAGCACAGTGTATAGAGACACTGTTCTCTATTGCAAGGATGCCGATGCCTATGGTCATGGAGTAGACACGAGGGCGAAGATCCAAAATTACGTGCCAGAAGACCCACCCCAAAGAAGAGAAGGGGGTGTGTCAAGATAGGAGGTGGGGGGATATTTAGGATAACAATCCTTAATCTAATAAAAGAAAATATATATACATATAATGAACAAAAATAGAAAGAGTATCATACAATAAATATATGTTACTGAAAATTTCAATATTAGATCTCTTACCCATTAATACTTAGAAAATAATGATATTAATAGAGGTGAGGTCACGGAAAGTATAGCTGACTGTCGTAGTACAAATAGACATTAGAAAACTGAATGCCAGGAGGGTAATTCCATATTCCCTGTAAACAGAGACAGGGGATATTAGAATTGATAGGAAACAGATAGAAAAAGCACCCAGATAAAAATGTGAACGGGAACCAACCTTGATGTATATAGTAATGGCTCAAACCATCCGGAAAGAACCAAAAAGCCTGTGAAAAAAGGCTTGCTAGGGGGCAGACGGCTTCTACTAGATGATGATACCGAACATCCTATAGACCCAAATAAACATAATATGGGGTATAAGGATGTAGTTTGAAAGAAAGTTTCGCCATTACAGAACGCTTAATAATAATACTAAGCCTCTATTAGCATCATGCAGGTAAATATGCATAGTATATACCTTAGTATGGTGGGTCAAACCATCCGGGGGATGTCCAAAAAATAGTCTGTAGCAAAAAACTTTTGCTGTCGGGCAGGCAGCCTCTACTAATTGGTTAGACACAGTCTCCTGTGAATCCAATAGACAATATAGAGAGGGTATAAGGACATTATTTTAGAGAAGCAGATATTGGCGCCATGCCATTCAGGGTGCAGAGTACTAACCTGAAGATATCAAAAGGTAAGAAATATGATGCCGGCTGGACGGCCGTGACCTCCCACGAAAGCTCCAGACCGAAGGCTCCCTTCGGTCTGGACTAAATAGCCCCCGACTGTGAGAGTCAGCACGCCGGATTGGCGTGTGACGTCAGCACAGCCCGGCATAGAATCCGCCCCCTGCTCCGGATAGGGCGGATATTGATGGAATAATCCAATCCCATGGTGCGGTGCAGTGAGGGCGGGTCCGAGAAGCAAGAACGGTGTCAGCCTCTCGGAAAGCGCCGCCCACTACCAGAAAGACTACGGTGATAGGGAGGGGCGGAAAACCGCCCACTCACAGTCCCGGGCTGAACCCGACCTCGGGGCCGTGCTAGATGAAAACAGCCATGGAGGGAGATCCTGACAACGGCAGCGGGAGGGGGAAGCAAAGCTCCTGTGAGGTGACGGCGCTACCAGCCGCACCTCCAGGCACTGTAAAAGGGGACAACGCCGATCATGGCTCTCTCCACAGACAAAGGCATCGGCATCATAGGCAGATGTAACAAAAAACCTAAAATAGAGAAAAAAGAAACTATTAAAAACATATTGCCAACATGACAATTATATGTGTTGCACAGAAATAGAGACATGGATGTACTAACAACACAAATAGCAAAAGGAAAAGAAAGAAAGAGCCTAGTCTGATAGGAATGAAGTGTATAGTGATCAGGGGGGGGGGGGGGGGGGGGGGAAAGTTTTTAGGGGAAAGAAAAAAGAGGGGGGGGGGGGGTTTTGAAAAAAAGGGGGGTTTTTTGGTAATGGGGGGAGGGGGGGGGGGGGGGGGAGGTTTTGTAAAATCCTGGAACATGATCTAGGTTTGCATTGAAAAGGACAATCCCTGATTTACAGGAAGGGTCTATATGATAAAACTTCATTTAGGCCCGGTGGTGATGTTGCGTTTAAACGCTCTATCCAAAGAACTTCTCTTTGTAGTATTCTTTTATCCCAGTTACCCCCTCTGGGGTCTGGGGGTATGGTTTCTAACACGATAAAGGATATACAGGATGTGTCATATTTATGGTAAAGATCAATATGCCGACTAATTGGGGTGATCATTTTACCCTTTCCTGAATAATATATGTGATCGTTAATTCTTTGTTTGAGCATTCTGATGGTCTTGCCGATGTAGAACACTCCACATCGGCAAGACGCCAGATAGACCACCCCCTGTGTTGAGCAATTTGCAAAAAACTTTGGAACAAACGTGTCACCATTGGGTAAGAGAAAATGCTGGCCCTGCCTAATCCAGGGACAAAAGTCACATTTGTTACATTTATAGATTCCACAAGGATTTTGCCGACACGTTTTTTCTGGATTGTAGTGCGAGGACACTAATTTGTCACGGATGGAAGAGGCTTTTCTGAAGACAACCTCGGGGTAAGTATTGGTATATCTCGCCAGTATGCTGTCCTGTCTAAGAATGTGCCAGTTCTTAGACAGGATTTCACGTAGCTGTTGAGACTGCGAAGAAAATTTAGTGATAAGTTTAACTGTTTGAGGGTTTGTATTGCGATTCTTAGGACAGAAGAGTAGAGTTCTTCTATCTTTCTGTAATGCTTGATTATAGGCTTTACGTAATAAAGATCTGCTGTATCCCCTTTCCAGTAATCTATATTGAAGTTGTTGAGCTTGTTTTTTGTAATCTTCAATGTATGTACAATTTCTTCGCAGTCTAACATATTGTGCATATGGGATGCTTTTTACGAGAGCAGATGGATGGGAGCTATTTGCATGGAGCAGTGTATTGCCAGCGGACTCCTTACGGTATAGATCGGTGGCAATACACCGGTCCATGTCTATAAAAATCTGTAGGTCCAGGAAAGCCACAGATCTTGTGTCAAATCCAAGAGTAAACTTTAAATTATAGTTATTAATGTTCAGTTGTTCAACAAAGTTCCTAAGTTTTTCTTCCGTGTCTGTCCAGATGACAAACACATCATCGATATAACGGTGCCAGCAAAGCACCGAATCGATGTACTCTGCAAAGCAATCGTCTGTCCAGAGTTTGCGCTCCCACCCCCCCAGGTACAGATTGGCGTACGATGGGGCACAGCATGTCCCCATCGCAACACCCTGCACCTGGAGGTAGTGGGAGCCAGCAAACGTAAACCAGTTATGGGTGAGGATGTATTGTAAAAGCTCAATGATAAAATCATTGAATTCCCATTTCTCTCTGTCTTCCTCCCTAAGGAACATTTTAATTGTCTCCAAACCTGGCTAAACTCAATCAGATGGGTTATGCTATTGATAATATTGATGTGATATTGATATATTTTTTATGTTCTGTTCTCCTTCCATGGGTCTCAGGAAGGTACACACACATGTACAGTTATATATATCTTGATATGTATAAATCCTAAATGTTTCTTTTTTATATATTTTTGTAGAACTGTTTCAGCCCCTATTTAAACTCCCGAAGAAGCGCCAATAGCGCGAAACATGTAGAGTTTGTCCGTGACTGGAACACAGTATTCAATACCGAGCCCCTTCATCCTCACCGCCGATGGATTCGCTTAAAGAGCTTTAATTCTTTACATTAGAAATAGCCAGAGGGCCATTCTAGCATCTTTAATCTATACAAGCTTAAGTATGGTAATCCTTGCCCACAAGGCGGTGTTAGAGGTTTCGGCATTTTGGAATATATGTGCCTTTTGAATTGTATGTTTTATATTTGATTTTTTGTTCATGTCTCTTTGTTTTACACTTGTGGTGACACATACACTATATATACATGTTTTTTATTACTTCAAAATAAAATATTCTTTTTTATGACATTAGTGTCCGAGTGTCAGTGCCAATAAAGTCCATTTTTCTATATTCTTCCCCTCCACCATTACCTGTCAGCAGAAGCGCCTTTCTATAGGGAGGTACTTGGTGGAGGGAGGAGCCAAGAGCGCCAGTATGAGACCCAAGCAGAGGAGGATCGAGACTGCTCTGTGCAAAACCATTGCACTTAGCAGGTATTACATGTTTGTTATTTTTATTTTTTTTAAATGGACGCTTTAATATCACTTTAACTGTAAAATAATATTTTTTTTTTCGAAAAAATCTTTAATATTGCTTGCACCCATAACACAATAACACAGGTTTTGCAGAGGATTATATGTGACTTTATTCTTCAAAGCAAGATCATAGCGGTTGCTGTTTGAACACAGCTGGGGCTGGAAAATTCAGAAAAAGCCAGAGCTGCCATCTAACAATGCATATGTTATATTTTATGTTTACCTGACCAGAATGGGAAAACATATTTTTAAAGAATGTAACTTCTAGACCTGAGCATAAAAAAAATATATACAAAACAGAATCATTTCCTTTTAAAGTGACCCTTTCCCCCTTTTTTTTTTTAAATCTGAGGAAAAAAGCTCCCTGTTACCCAACAATTCATAAACGTCTGTCGTGCTAATCAGGTCACTAAACTATTCTATGGTAAGAGGGAATATTCCTGAAATATTTTCACATCCAGCACACTTCTTTGTGTCAGATTCCTGGTCTCCTGTTGCACACTATGGTTTCCAAGGGCCAAGGATAGTAAGGTTGAGGAGGAATATATATATATATATATATATATTTTAAGTCCCATGGTTTAGTGAAACACACTCACAAAAAGGTAACACCCGGTGTAAAAAAAAAAAAGTATGCACATTAAAGTGAGAACACAAAAAAGTGCACAGGGTGTACACATGGTCCTCCTCTGAAGAGAAATGACCCTTGCCCTGATCTCCAAGGCTCCTGACAGGGACTGGAGTACTCACTGGTCCACTTGGTTCGAAACCAGGCGGACCCCTTTTTTCGGGAGGCCTGCCGAAACAGACCAACCCCAAATACCAGGTGGGGCCCCCCAAAGGGAAACCCTATGGGAGAGGGAGAACCTGACCAGAAGGCCATGTGCCCTCCCCCCATTACTTTCAGGGCAAGCCCGAGGACCTACACTCTACTAATTGGGGGGGGGGGGGGAGAGAAAGTACATACAGTGCTGTGTAAAAAGTGCAGTGACAAAACACACATATAAAAAAGGGGAAAGGGAAAGTGCTTGTGCCATAGTGAAGTACCATGGCAGGCCCTTTGGCCAGGATAAAAAATACTCTGGTCCTAGCCAAAAGGCCAAGCTCCAGAGGCAGGTGTGAAAAAAGTGTGTGCATGGTTCAGTGGCCATAGTGATAAAAAAAACGGGGGTGAATGTATAAAAAATTAGTAGCGCTAGTTATATAACACAGGGAGAAAGTCCATATCAAATACAGTGCTTCAAGATGCAGGTTATAGGGTCGGCGTATTCTCCACCTAGGTGTTTATCAACGAGTAAATGTGACAGACCCAGCCACCACACACTGACTCTTACCAGATGGTTGCGGGAATACAGCAGTAAGCAGTTAAGAGACCGCTACGACCCCTTCACAGGAATCAGGCACCATAAAGATATCCTCTTATTCACAGCCTCCAATCTCCAACCATGAAATCAGGAAACCATTTAGCATATAAGAGCCTGGTCCTCCCACGATATCTCGATGGATCAGCAACCTGATGCAACCTCATGCAAGTGGGGAGACATCAAAAAGGAATGGGCCCATAGTGCATTATTTTCAATCCAAACTTTTTATTTAAAACAACTAGGGTATGCACTCACCCAGTTAAAAATGATAAAAGCATGTAACTGCATATAACAGGAGCTTCAGACAGCGTTCCTTCGGTGATAACCAAGAAAATGGCCGACCTCCAACTTCCGGGTGTGACGTAGGTGACGCTTGGCTAGCTCCTTCCGGGAGGAAATCTGTAGAGGTGCGGTTAAAAGCGGTAAACACTCCCTATCTCGCCCTCTCCTCTGATGCTCCCCCATTGGACTGGACTGCCACTCCATGGGCACATACTGTACTCCACGGGCTTCTTTTGTAGTCTGGCCCTCGGCCAGACCAGTAAAGCCCCATCCCTACCAGGAAGGCATCAGAACTTAGACAGCTTAGGGAGAGCCCTGCCATCAATCTGGGACAAGCCTGTGGGACTATATTCAATACGGGGGGAAAAAGGCCCTCCCACTGCCCTCGCCATTCCTTACCCAACTATATCAAATAGGATATTTGCCAGCGCCCCCACTGAACAAGAGGCACCAACATTCTCCCTCCCAATTACTAATAAGAGCAGGTACTACACTTGATCTTAGCCAAAAGGCAGAGAAGGCTGGGGAGGATTTTTTTTTTAAAGTGCAAAATGGAAAAAAAACGGTAAGTAAACAAAAAACAGGCATGAGAAACACACACTAAAAAGTGCACTTAAGGGTGTGCTTTGAGTCCACCCCCCGAAGGGGTTGGACATCTACTCTGATCCCCTGGGGTGCAAGGCTTTTGACAATCACACAAAGGGTTTACAATGGTCTGCCTAGCCAGAAGGCAGACCCCGTTGTTCTAGTTCAGCTGAAGCTGACCATCAAATACTTGGTCGAGGGACTCTCCCGAAGAGAGACCCCCCCAGGGGCAGGGGAAGAAGGCCACACATCCTCCCCCTAGACATCAGGACAAGCCTGAGAACTCACACCCTTCATCCAGTGAAAAACACACACAAAAGTAAAAGGAGTGACAAACAGTGGGAGAAAAATAAATAGAAAAATAAATAAAAAAGTGGCTGTGCAATTGCACTGGCCGGGCCCTGAGGCCTGGTAGACAAAAACTGCCCCCGGACTTAAAAAAAAATGCCCAGCCCTAAGAGGCGCACTGCAAAAGTAAAGCAATTTGGTGACTGTGACCTTGTGTCCATTCACATCGTGGGGGACCACTCCCAGTGAACATAGACACTGCAGACCTTCTGCCTTCCCAGCCCGTGTCCAGACAAGGTAGAATGTTAAAACCTGGAGGTAACAGACTTCCAGCTTTTCCAGGGGAATTTTTCCTGTGCCCCAACTGCCTGTGGGCACCCCGGTTTCTGTTCCAGCCAGTATTAACCTTCCAAGCCCTCATCACTCCAGCAGGGTTGCACATCCACCACTCCAGCCCTTGTCAGGCCAGAATGACAGCACAGCGCCCCTACTGGATCACTGATAAGAACGGATACTACACTTGATCTTAGCCAAAAGGACAAGAAGGTTGAGAAGGAATGTCTTAGATGATGCTGTGCATCCCTTCAGTCAGAAAATGAAGCAAGCTCTATCTGACTTGCTGCAGATTCTAATGCACACTGTGAGACGCCCACAGTGTGCAGTGAAATCAAAGTAAGCTTATTCAGTGCAAGAGAGAAGTCTGTATAACTGTGCAAGACTGAAGACTAAAGTTCAGGTTTAAAGTACACAACTACGTATATACTATGTATACTTATATAAGATTTTGCTCCACAGTAGTACAGTGAAAATGTAACAAAAGTTATGTTAATTTCATACATTTTTTTGGTATGCCCTTACAGAAAAAAATACAATGTGTGAGACAAACTAATCATTACATGCATTAGAGCCTTAACATAATCATGCATGCAATTCATTTTCCCCAGGAGCCATTATCACTTTTTTGTGTTTCCCACAACAGAGATAATTTTCAAGAAGAAATGAGGTTGGAGAGCATTGATTTGACTTGCGTTGGTATGTTCAGTAATATTATGCTGTGATGGAAATAATTCTACAACTAATTGGTGTGAGACTATAATGCTGTTTAGAAATCATTTGTCATTATATTGCTGAATGGGAGAAAGTGACCTTCCCATTCACCGTCCGTTATTAATTGCGGCACATTATTCTTCATATAATATATTCAAGCACTTAATGCAGAGTAAGTGTTTCTTAGTCTTTTTACTCAGGTTATAGGTCTGCAAGCTCTAAATATATTATATTAAAACTGATGGCATCTATTTGCTGCAGTAAAGCACACAGTATGGAGTACAATTAACTATCTGTAAGTCATACTACTGGCATCTGCTATGTCTAATATCATACAACCTGTATTATTGCATGTAGTACAATTGTAATGCAAAGAAAAAATAAACTATATTCAGCAGGAAAGCATGTCTTTTCATTGTCATTACTCTCCATTCTCAAGTGCCTATGTAGCCAATGAGAACCTGTCTTTAGACTTTAGAGAAAACTCTTACTATAAGAAATGTGAAGGCTGCCATTGCTGATCTCTTTATGAAAAGGCTAGTTTCCTGGCTACCTCTGGTCAATATTTACAGTGTCACCAACCTGAAATGAGCAGGTCAGGAAAGTCAGAACTTTCTGGACTGCAGACAGATGAGATTAAGGCTGGCCATACACTATACAATTTTCTTGTTCAACTCTCCTTTAGATTTACCAAAACCATATAATATGAGGTCAAACCTAAACACTTTCAATTTGTATGCAATCAGGCAGGCCCTTGCACTACATAGTTGAAGGTAAATCTAAAGGAAATTGAATAGAAAAATTGTATAGTGTATGGCCAGCCTTAGGCAAATTATGCCTGTTTGAGTTTTGTGGGGAACTAATGCAGGAAATGGGCTTCCCAAATTCTTTGTAAGCATATTGCACTCCAAGGGCCCCTGAACATAGGTCAGTTGGCTTAGAAGGGCCAATAATGTTGGCTTAGTGTGCCAAACCCTTCGCTATAAAAAGGCACAGAATAGCCACAGGGGGAGATTTACTTAAACTGGAGAGTGCAAAATCTGGCGCAGCTGTGCATAGAAATCAATTAGCTTTCAGGTTATATTGTCAAAGCTTAAAGGGGTTGTAAAGTCAGAAGGTTTATTATCCTAATGCAATCAATGCATTAAGATAAAAAACCTTCTGTGTTAAATACTTACCTGAGGTCCCTCTCTGTCCAGCAATGTCCACAAGTGTCTCAGCTGTCTGAGATCTGCCTCCTTAATGGCTGGGACACAGCAGCGGCACCATTGGTTCCCGCTGCTGTCAAAGTCAGCTAGCCAATCAGGGGAGAGAGGGAGTGGCCAGGTCGGGGCTCTGTGTCTGAATGGACACAGGGATCTGTGACTCGGCTCTGGTGCCCCCCTAGCAAGCTGCTCGTTGTGGGGGGCACTCAACAGGAGAGAGAGGCCAGAAGCACAGAAGAGGGACCAGGGAAGAAGAGGATCTGGGCTGCTCTCTGCAAATCCACTGCAACAGAGCAGGTAAGTATAACATGTTTGTTGTTTTTATTGGAAAAAAAACAAGACTTAAGGCCCCTTTCACACTGATGCAACGCGATTTTACGGCGCGATTTTGCCGCGACTTTGCCGCGATTTTGACGCAATTTTGAAAGCAATGGCTATGGCTCAAATCGCAATCAAATTGTTGCAAAGTAGTGCAGGAACTACTTTGAAGTCGGTGCGACTTCAAAACGAACTGATATGAATGGGGCTCATTGAAAATAATGGAAAACGACTTGTCATGCGATTTTGCGGTCCAAATTCGTGGGACAAGTCGCACTAGTGTGAAAGGGGCCTTACAATCACTTTAATTAAACAAGTTGAAGTTAGAAGCTGATTGGCTGCCATACACAGCTGTACCATATTGGGAGTACTCCAGTTTTAGTAGGGGAGGGAAGCAAGGATAGGGGAAGATGATTTACTGCATAGGGAAAGAATGTGGGTCAGTTACGAAACCATACTTTAATTCTGATTGATAGCTCTTTGATCAATCATTAGAATATTTGTCTTTAATTCTGTCTTGTGGTTGATATAAGGTCATGTTTAGCTTGTAAGTGTGCTGGGAAATTTTCGGTTGTTTGTGTTATTTCATTATTACACAGAAGTTGTAATGTCATAGTTGTTAACTTTCGAAATAATTGGAGACATCTATTGAAGTGTATGTCTTGTGTTTATCTATCCACTTTTGCTTTGTTAGATTTTTTTTAAGTCTGCACAGAGAGTCACAAACAATATGGTATGTAAACACCATTAATATAGTTTGCAGATTTGATGATGAATATGATATGTTGGTGTTCAAAGTAAGAATTAGACCTTCTACATGTATTAACTGTTATATCAGTGGCGGCTGGTGCTCAAAATTTTTGGGGGGGCGCAAAAAGAAAAATGTAATAGGTATTGCTTCGCGCCAAAAAACGCAGTAAAAAAATTGCGTGACTTTGAAGCTGTGCCCCCTTCAATGCAATGAACACTGTGCTGTGCCCCCTTCAATGCAATGAACACTGTGCTGTGCCCCCTTCAATGCAATGGACACTGTGCTGTGCCCCCTTCAATGCAATAAACACTGTGCTGTGCCCCCTTCAATGCAATAAACACTGTGCTGTGCCCCCACAATGCAGAGTTCAGCGTGCATGCCCCTTTCAATTCAGAGCGCCACAGCATTGTCCCCAATCACTGCAGAGCGCCACAGCATTGTCCCCAATGATTGCAGAGTGCCCACAGCATTGTACCCCAATGATTGCAGAGTGCCACAGAATTGTACCCCAATGATTGCAGAGTGCCCACAGCATTGTACCCCAATAAATGCAGAGTGCCCACAGCATTGTACCCCAATGATTGCAGAGTGCCACAGAATTGTACCCCAATGATTGCAGAGTGCCCACAGCATTGTACCCCAATAAATGCAGAGTGCCCACAGCATTGTACCCCAATGATTGCAGAGTGCCCTCAGCATTGTACCCCAATGATTGCAGAGTGCCACAGAATTGTACCCCAATGATTACAGAGTGCCACAGAATTGTACCCCAATGATTGCAGAGTGCCACAGCATTGTACCCCAATGATTGCAGAGTGCCACAGAATTGTACCCCAATGATTGCAGAGTGCCACAGCATTGTACCCCAATGATTGCAGAGCGCCACAGCATTGTACCCCAATAAATGCAGAGTGCCCACAGCATTGTACCCCAATGATTGCAGAGTGCCACAGCATTGTATCCCAATAAATGCAGAGCGCCACAGCATTGTACCCCAATAAATGCAGAGTGCCCACAGCATTGTACCCCAATAAATGCAGAGTGCCCACAGCATTGTCCCCCAATAAATGCAGAGTGCCCACAGCATTGTCCCCCAATCAATGCAGAGTGCCCACAGCATTGTCCCCCAATCAATGCAGAGTGCCACAGCAATGTACCCCAATAAATGCAGAGTGCCACAGCAATGTATCCCAATAAATGCAGAGTGCCCACAGCAATGTACCCCAATCAATGCAGAGTGCCACAGCAATGTACCCCAATCAATGCAGAGTGCCACAGCAATGTACCCCAATAAATGCAGAGTGCCCACAGCAATGTACCCCAATCAATGCAGAGTGCCACAGCAATGTACCCCAATAAATGCAGAGTGCCACAGCAATGTACCCCAATAAATGCAGAGTGCCCACAGCAATGTACCCCAATCAATGCAGAGTGCAGCGTGCGTGCTCCCTTCAATTTAATGCACTTACCTGGCGGCGGCGGCGGGTTCTTCCCTCCTCGATCCTCTCTGCGGCGGCGGGAAGGAGAGCGGCTTCTCCCTCGTCCTCCGAGCGGCGGTGACGGTGAGTGACTGACTCACGCACCGGCACCGCCCCCATTGTGACGTCAGGGATCGGATGTCCTGGATGATGATTGGTCCAGGCTCGAGACTGGACCAATCACAGCCAGGATATCCGAAAGTGGGGGTGTCCAATCGCAAGGACTTGCGATCGGGTTACGCCCCCAGAAGGCTGCCGATCGGCGCCTCTTCTGGGACGTAACCCCACCCCCCCCCCCCTAGCCACCACTTCCCCTACAAAGGCCGGCGAACCCAATTTTTTTTTTTTTTTTTAAATTTTATTTGTTCGCTGTCATTTTTTTTCCTTTTTTTTTTTCTTTTTTTTTAGGGGTAGGGGGGCGGCGCCCTGGCGCCCGCTATGCACGGGCCGCCACTGTGTTATATACTGTATTTTTGACATTACTTACATTCTTTTTTGATGAAGCAAATTCTGTCTGCGAAATGTGTTCAGTTTTAACTTGCCAACTACCCGTTTCTGCGAAATTATGGACATATATAAGAAGTTTGAGAAAAGGCAATATGGAACTGTACTGACTATCAAAAAGATACAACTCCTAATCTGTTTTATGAAAAAAAAAAATATATTTATATTTGTAAATTAATTGATTGCGATAAAAGGCAACAACCTCAAAAGTTCATTTTTCCTAGGTGTTCTCATCTCAGGATAAAGCCCCCATTTTTTTGCATAGATATCTAGGATGTGGTGTCAAAATTATGGGATATAATTCTTGTATATATTGCTATATTTTAGACACAACAGGCCCTGGTAGTGCACAGAAGAGAAACTCTGATTAAAACCGGTATTATTGCCATAGGTGTTTGTGCAGCAATAGTAATACAACATAAATATTTGGGACTTTAATTATGCCTCAAATAGTGGAAATCAGAATCAATAAACATAATCCAATAAAATGTACATGGTATTTTATTACAAAATGGTATAATAAAAGTTGCCTACAAGGGCCTATGAAACCATAAAATGCAATACAGAGGAAGAGACACAATCAAGGGTACGGTGAGATCAATAGTCGGGTCTATGTGTTTTGCGGGACCTCCTGCTTCATTGGGACCCTTAGTGTCCATTCACACTGGTACGACTTGTCAGGCGACTTGGTCAGCCTGACAAGTCTTGCACCGTCGCTCCCATAGTGTAGTACAGGACCGGTTCTAATAGGAGCGACACAAGTTGCTCCGACTTAGAAAAAGCGTCCTGTACTACTTCAGGGCGACCTGGAGGCGACTTCCATTGACTTCCATTATGTGAAGTCCGTGCAAGTCGCGCCAAAGTCGCGCTGCATGCGACTTCACAGGTCGCCCCCTAAGTCGGAGCGACCTAATGTGAACGGAGACTAAATCCTCAAAGGTGCCTGCAATTATCTTTTGATGATAAACAATGTACTGTAAAAACAACAAATAGAGGCAACATTTTCAATTCACATATCATATGAATATAATAATATACACTGCACATAACATATTCAAATTCACAAATAACTCCATAACAGCAAAAAAAATAAAATTGTTGATATAAAAAAAAATTAAAAATATATCCTTTCACTCTTTACCAAACCCCACAACACGGACGTCATCCAGTGATGAAGGGCAATCAAAAAACCCCCACCGGCCAGTGGGGAGACCCTCAAAGGTTTTACAAAAACTACAAAATGGTCAAAAATCAAATCCTTCAATCAAAAAGATTTATACAAAATAAAAAAAAGTAACAAAATAAAGTAACTATGTTTTGTATATATCTTTTAAGTTGCAGGCACTTGCCTGAGCACTTGATTAGAATACTTCCTTACAATTAATATTTGACCATTTTGTAGTTTATTTGGATGCTTTTGAGGTAATATCCACAGTCTTATTGATCCCTGGATGATGTCTGGGCTGCAGGGTTTGCTATGGAGACCTCTTTAATATTATTTCGTTTTATTTCAATTATTTCAATATTTTTTTTTTTTTGCTGTTAAGGACAGTTATTTGTCCATTTAAGTATGTTATGTGCAATGTGTATTGTTATATTTGTACGATGTATGATTTGAAAATGTTGATTCTATTTGTTGTTTTTACACTACACTGTTTATCATCAAAAGATAATTGCAGACGTCTTTGAGGCTTTAGGTCCGATTCACACTGATGCGATGCGGGAAGGCTGCGAACTCGCAGCCTGTTCCCGCATCGCACACGCACCCCCGGCAGTTCACACTGCCATATGCGATCCGCTGGGGGTGTCAATGTAATCTTAACGACACCCCCAGTTTGTTCGCATATCGCAGTGCGATCGTGCAGTTCGCACAGGATCGGATCGCACAAGTGTGAACCGCTGTGCGATCCGATCCTGATGCGGCTGCAAAAATGCCTCCTGTGCGTGTTTGCTGCGGGTGCGATGCGAATTTAGCCATACAGTTTGTATGGCTAAACTCGCACCGCACAGCCGATCGCATGTAATGTCGGAGCAGTGCGCTCCGACATTACATGCGAACCCCGCACACGCAGAAGTGTGAACCGGGGCTTAAGGGTCCTCATGAAGCAGGGTATGTGTAGACTGACTATTAACCTCAGTGTACCCTATTGCTTAGCTATCTAATGTCCAGCTTCTGTCTCTACAATCATTTCAGATTTCTAAAGTGCAACATGATGGATGAACCTCAGAAAAAATAAGCAAAATGATGTGACTTATTTAGCAGTATAGAGGGGCAGACCCCTTTTATCAACCCATATATAAAGCTGGTCATCAACATTTTAAAGTGAAATTCCAGTGAAAACTTTTGTTTTTGATGGATTGAGGTGTTGGAACTTTAAATGCTTGTATGCCCTAGAGTAGACCAACCTTTTTCAACCAGGGTGCCTTGAAGTTTCGTCAGGGGTGCCTTAGAAAAATGCCTAAATATTACCCAAAAATGTATGCAAACCAGCAGGCGGATTAAACTTGCCTTTTAGTTACACAAAGCTATGGGTTTTTATTGTGCACCATTTCAACCTTCCAGCCACCAATGTCTTAACAACCAGCGGTGTCATCAGTGTTGATAAAATAGGGTGTTGATCGCCTAAACAGCACCCTGGTTTGACCCTCCCCTGCCCCTCTCCGTCAACACTGGGGTCACATTGGCTGAGTGATGGAGAGAAACTGAGGGAGAGGAGAAACACTGGAATACTAGTCGGTACTAGTGTGCAAAAGTGTATTTGCTTTGTAAGGATAAATCATCTCTATAGTTGGGTGTCCTACGTGTGTCAATGCTGCTGCATTACGTAAATCTATTAGAACAGTTTTTTACATTTTAAAATGGGGGTGCCTTGAGATTGTCCAAAATTTTAAAGGGTGCCTTGACTTAAAAAAGGTTGAGAAACACTGCCCTAGATGATACTGCATAGAAAATGCTCTGCAGATTTAACTGGACATTTATGTAAGTATGATTGTAGCTGATGCTATTAAATGGAACAACTAATGGTCTACAGAGAATGGACAAGGAATTTAATGGCTTCTTAAAATCAGTACATTGATTTAAAAGACAGCAAAATGGGGAAAAACTCTTTAGATTGTCCCTTCAATTATTGATTCCAAATTAATTGGATTTACATGTACTAAAAGTGTTCCAAAGATTAAGAGCAGAATATTACCTATCCAGAATGACTGAACCATATAAATATCCCTTCACAGAAAAACTGACAAACATAAATACTCTCCTGAGAATGGCCTATTGCTTTCAGAATCAACCCTTCTGTACCTGAATTACCTGTCAGTCAATATGGATTATTTTTTTAAGTGTCTGTTGATTGACCAGAACAAGATAGTGGATATGCAAAAAGATTCTACTTCATGACAAACAACTAAAACAGTGTTGAGTTGTTTGAAATGGGCTCTGCAATGTGCAACTTAATGTAGGTGGACTAATTATATTTGATATACAGTAATTACAAAAAATGGTGGCACCCCTGCCTAGCTGTATTTTTTTCACCACTTGCTTACTGGACACTTATACCTCCTTCCTGAACAGGCCAATGACAATTGCGCAGACCATGCAACCCTGTACTCATATGACATTTTTAAAAAAAATTTTTGAGACAGATAGAGCTTTATTTTGGTGGTATTTAATCGCCATTGGTTTTTTTTGATTTTTTACTAAACAAACAAAAAAGATGAAAAATGTTGAAAAAATAACTTTTTTCTTTAGTTTCTGTTATAAGATTTTGTAACTAAGTCATTTTTCTTCTTCACTGATGTGCACTGATGAGGCTGCACTGATTGGCAGCGATAGGCTGCACTGATGGGCACTAATGAGGTGGCACTGATTAGGTGGCACTGATAAGCAATTATATGCAGCACTGATATGTAGCACTGATAGGCAGTACTGATGGGCACTAAATGGCACTGATGGGGCTACACTGATAATCCAGGCATTGAGGATCAGTGCCCTGATTATCTGTGTACATGTTCCCTGTCAGAATTGCCGGTTACCGTCTCTCCTTTCCTCATACTTTGACAGCGCGTGAGGAAAGGAGAGCTGATAACCAGCAACTCTGTTTGCATTGTGATCAGCTGTGATTGGACACAGCTGATCACATGGTAAAGGGCCGCTGAGATTGGCCTTCTACCACTATCTGTGATTAGCTGTGTTCTAAAGGACACAGCAATTACAGAACGCCCCGGATACGAACCCCAGGGGGGTGTGCAAAAGGCTGGGTTCGGGGAGGACGTCCATGGATGTTTTCCGGAATGAGCTCTGCACTATAGCTGTCTTTGGATATGGCGAGGCTAGGAAGTGGTTAAACTATTGAATCTCTCTCCACAGTATAGAGGCTGACTGTTCTACAGTGTTCTACTGTTCTACAGCATAACCCACCTTGTGTGTTATGCTTATTATGATAACACACAAGGTGGGCACTGGACAAAGGACAGCTCTGCATTTCTAACACAATCAAGTATTTTAGGGTATTTTGTAACATTTTTTAAATATGGATAACAAAATAACTTCAATAGTATGTGACAGTCACCACTTCAGCCACCACGCTGACTTGAGCAGTCAAGGGAAAAGAGTGAGCAGAGCTATACTAGTCACTGAATCATAACACAATTATCCTCTACAGTTGAAAAAGTAATATACTGCGCCAAACTCAATAAATCACAATGCGATAATATAACACAAGAAGCTAGCACAAATCTTGAATAGCAGATGAAACCGAAATAACAGTAGGTGCAGCGCTCCAATCAGGTGAACAGTCCTTATATAGTCCACACAATAGGGTGAAAATAGGGTATCAGTGTCCACTCCCAGTAGGAATATCAATCCAGGGGTTACCACCACCAATCACCCAGATATCCAAGCCTCTTACCAGAACTGACCGACCCCATTACAAAGGTCAGTCAAACGCACATCAGAGAGGTCTCCTTTAAATCTGCACACAGCCCCCACAGCGATCATAGGATCCTAGCACGATGTTAAATAGCAACAGACCTCAGATCAGGGAGAAAGGAAAGACTCCTCATAGTGTAGTGAGTACAAAACAACCATTTATTGCAAGAAAGTTGGCAACTTACACACTCCTCAGCATAAAAACCCTCATCTGGTATCAGGCAGTGCCTTAATAACCAAAAAGATGGCCGCCGTGTCCTCCGATGTGTCAAGCGTCACGCCAGCCTGGCTCCGCCTACATGTTTCATCATAACCAGACGTCATCAGGGGGTGTGGCTAGACGGCGCTGCTCTCACATTATATATACCGGAGGAGGGAGGAGCATACCTATCAACAGGAAGTGGGGCTGGATATCCTCTACAGTTACTGCCTTGACTCTTTCACTGACTCCCCTCACTCTCCATCCTGAATCTCCCTGCAGTAGTCCTGGGCTCACTAGATCCTGGCAATTAGCAGCAGCACTATCAGCCTATGACAAATGCTACTTTAGTTGGTCATTGAGTTACTTATCAGGTCTATCAGATTGGTAGCGCAAAGGCCAAATGAAGGAGCTTGCACTGCAGACTGACAGCAGCTCTACCAAAATTCAAATGTACATAAACCTTACTATTGATATTCTAATAATGCTTTCTCTTTGAAGTAATACATGTTTTCATATTAACTAGAAAATACACAGTGATTCTGCCAGTCACCTCTACTTCCTTTTGCCTTGTGACCACACTAAGTACAGAAGCAGAGCCTTGCTGGGGTGGTCCGTTTGTGTCTTCAATAGTCTGATCAAAGCTACAGGACACTGCGCCCACGTACGGTGTGTCTGTAGTCCTGCTGCCACGTACCTGATGGAAGAGCCAGATATGATGAGGAAGGCCTCTCTTACACCTCTGACTCGGGCCCCTGATAGAGTAAACAGGAGGCGCAGGAGTACAGAGTGGCACGAGTGCTTGTAGTTCTTGCTAGCAGCAGAACTGGACAGGTATCCAAGTCAGGCAGAGGAAGTTGTCAGTGGTCCTCAGCGAAGCAGGTGAGCCGAGTAGCAGCCAGTGAGCAGTAAGTGGAAGCAGGCTAGCACTGGTGACAGCAGAGAGGTGAGGCAGAAGCTGATAGCTGGCAGGAGGTAAGCAGGCCCTGATAGGTGGCAGGCAGGTGCTTGTGGTTAGCAGTGCAGAAGCTATTGGAATGTAGCAGAGTCAGGCGAACTGGATCATACACTGATCAGGTACAGATGCATAGACAGAAGCATAGCCAGTATGCAGGCAAGAATCAGCAGCAATAGGAGCAGACAGAAGGCCAGGAGACAAGCTGGAGTCGGCTCAGGCAGAGTTCATGAAGTAGTCAGGATAAGTCGAGTTGCTGAAGTCGGTTCAGGCAGAGTTCATGAAGTAGTCAGGACAAGCCGAGTTGGTCAAAACCACCCACAAGAAAAAACTGTCAGGTGTACTGATCAACAGTTTAGTCACAGGGTGCTGCTGCTCTCTATGGATCCTCTGGGTGGCAGGAACACATCTAGACAAAAAAAACACAAAAGAAGAGAGCGCACACTAGGGCGACTTTACGTTGTCTTCTTTTGTGTTTTTGCTCAAGTCGAGTTGGTAACTGGAATCAGATGCAGAATGACAAGGTATCAGGGAACACAGGAACACTGTGAATAAGACAGCACTGAACCAGAGTAGTTCACCAGTTTAAATGGCCCCCTTGGCGCCATCATCTGCCACAGATGCACGCGCGCACATAGATGCGCAAGTGAGCACACATGCGCATGAGTACGTGTACATTCCCTAAATGCACATGAAGGACTGTAAATAAGTCTGCAATGGTGCTCAGGAAGCCTCAC
Source organism: Pelophylax lessonae (assembly GCF_965119305.1). Taxonomy (NCBI): domain Eukaryota; kingdom Metazoa; phylum Chordata; class Amphibia; order Anura; family Ranidae; genus Pelophylax; species Pelophylax lessonae. The sequence continues at coordinate 153,554,144 of NC_138776.1, forward strand.
AGAGTAGTCATCCTGTCTGCTGACATGCCCTTCCTAACACCTGTAGTCTGGCCAACTTGCCCACTACTCAGTCTGACTCTGCTTGAGCTCCTCCAAGCAGAAGCCTCACGGTCAAAATGGCAGCATTGTGAATCACAAAATGGAATGATGGGGAAACATACTTTCCAGCCACTCTTTATGTCATTATTCTTCCCACCCTCAGGCAATGCAGAAACCCCCCCGCACTAGGAAAGAGGGACAGGCATAGAGGTTGTGCAGTCCCATGACAGCTCCATAAAAGTAAAATAAAATGGTTTGTGCATCCTTTTTTTTTTTTTTTTTCTCGATAAAATGAACATTATTTGGCAATTCAAAGGGGTTTTGGAATGTCAGACAGTTCTTTGAATTAGAGGAGTTCACATATACTTTAAACTCAAGTATCTGCTCTTTCCTATTAGCTGGCACCATCTTGTCAATTTACTGTTCTACAGACAAAATACTAACTGTTCTCATCCTTCAGATTCAAGAATTACATGCTCACAAATAACACATTTAAACCATTTCCCAAATAGTTAAATCCTGTCATACAAAGCAACAATTTAAACATCTTTATTCACACTTGTCTTAGATTATTGTGTGGGCCACAGAGCAGCCTTCTAAATGAACATTGTTTTTTTTTTTCCACTGAATCAAACATTTATATCACGTCAGCAATTTCAGTCTTGTTTAAAGGCTTCACTATTCCAACACTGTCTGCACAGACCTAGCATTTTCAGTCCTCAAGTTAGCCTGCTGGTTGATTACTACAGAATAGGCCAAAGATTTATTTTCTTATCATACTGAAGGCGGTTGTAAAGTCTGAAGGTTTTTTGCCTTCATGCATGAAGGTAAAAAACCTTGAGTGTGCAGCTTCCCCCTTATCTCCCACTAATACTTACTGTACCTGAACCCGATCCTGATCCGGCAATGTGCACAGGAGCAGAAGCTCTCCCGGGTCTCTCCCTTCTTATTGGCTGAAACATAGCAGAGGGAACCCTTGGCTTCCGCTGCTGTCAATCACAGGCAGTGAAGAGGGAGCAGCGGCGGGGCTGAGCCACGCTCTGTGTTTCTCCTAGACATACAGAGGTGTCTTGGGAGGGAGCACGCATGAGTGGCCACAGAGCAAACTGGGGGGAGGAGCCAGGAGTGCCGGCAGGGGACGCAAGAAAAGAAGGATCAGAGCTGCTCTGTGCAAAACAAACTTCACAGAGCAGGTAATTATGATGTTTGTTATTTCAAAAAAAAAATTGCCTTTACAAATACTTATAAGATGAACTCCAGGCAAACCACTACATACACAGATGGCTGTGAAATAAAGCCCAGGCTCTGGTGCTCCCAGGCATTTAGGGACAGTTATGACTCCAAGGCTCGCTATATCTATTTTTCCCTATGTTCTTCCCCCACACATTTTTTTTCTCCCCTCTTTATACTACATTTCTTAACCCTCTACCCCTTTTGCCCCCTTTTCTTGTGGTCTCCCCTTCACACCCATCTTCTCCAAGATGCTCATTGACAAGAAAAATACTTATATTCTTATATTCTTTTTTTTGTTTCTTGCTGTTTAAAACAAGGCATCATTTGACTTTCCCCAGGTGACGCTTCTCATACTATTGCTCTCCAATGTTTTCCTATATTGTGTAGACCCTTAAAGGCTAGCTGAGTCGGCACTACAGAGATGCTTACAAGCCATCAGCCAGAAACATCCATATCTGGTATAATGTTCTGCCTTCTAGTTGTACTGTTTATAACACTGTTTACTAAGATTGTAAAGTGAAAACTGTTTATTGGTTGTGTTTGCGTCTGTATGTATCATGTCCAAAATAAAGAAATTAAATAAACAGATATAAAAGTTATACATACTTTAAATAGGTGTTTTTTTTTTTTTTTTTATCGTGTGGTCCTGATCCTCCTCTGTAGAAGTTTCACTTTCACCTACAGCTACCCCCCCTCCACCATGTGACTGGACATATGTAGCGCCCACTAGTGTGCTTGGAATTGCAGATAGATTTTTTGTTTAGTGTAGGTCAATTTGTGTTTTGACTGGGTTGGGCAGAGATCCAGGGAGAGCTGGATGACTCACAGGCAACATCACTGAGACCTCCCCACTTCTTCTCAAACTTGTTGGAAACTTCCAGAAGAAAGGGAGGGGAGGTAAGTTGGAGCTGTCTGGAGTATTCTGAGGGCCCTGACCAATCCCAAACCAAGGTTGGCATGGGGCAGGCCCCCTAAAAATGCTCTGGGTCAGCCCAGCTGGGGAGGGGTATTTTTGGGTGGAAGCTGTCGGGGCCTTTGAGGGAGCTCCCTAGTCTAGGGGGTGACCTTGGGCCTGGGCTGGGGAGCGAACAGGACTCTCTTCAAGACATACAGGGGTTTCCTGGTCAGGAGGCACAGGTGCAAGGGAGAGGACAATGGAAGAAAACTGCCAGGCAAGTCTACAGGATGCAAAGGAACAGCCAAGAGGGCTGGTGAGTGACACACAGTCAGGAGGACTGTGGTGGCACAGGCAGGAGGAAGGGGCAGCTGCAGTCAGGAGGGCTGGCAGGGCCTAAAGAGGTGGTGCTGGGAGCAGTAGGCACAGATAGGACAGCTAGCCTGATGGACTTATTTATTTATTTTTTTGCTATACCAAAGGGGCCTGCAGTCCTTGCCTGCAAAGGGCATTCATCCAGATTCAACGCTACACATAAAAAAGAGAAGCAGCACACTGGGGTGCTCATTTCTCTCACTCTGATTTCTCCTCCTTTCAGCATGCTCCTTGCACTCCAGCACACCTAATTGGCTCCCTTATATATATATATATATATATATATATATATATATATATATATATATATATATGCAGTTTTAATGACCTGAAATAATTTTACTTGAAAATGTTACTACTGAGTGATCTATTATTATATTTAAGCTACTAAAACTCAAAATTGGTGATTTTACTGATCTAGGCCTTGTATGAATAACAGAGCAAAATATCTTCTTAAGTTGCTTAACTAGGCTGAAATAAAAGATAAAATGAAATGCAAAGCCCAGATTTCAGTTATAATTGTACCCACAATTATCACCCCTTTCTTTCTGTATTTGGCCTCTAATCAAGACAGTCAGCCACTTTCTATTTTGGACATTTTTACTCTGGGACAGATTATAAAATTGATCTTAATTATGTCATCAAATTAAGTCTTACAACTGTGGATTGATTCAATTGAAGATAATGTCTTCAAATTAAGGTAAGATCTAGACCTGTGTCTCCTAGGCGACTGCTGGGAAGAAATGTAAAATGATTAGGAAAAGCATGGAACAGCTGTAACTAACCCATCACCACCACCACACACACATTCACAATGCTTCACCCATTGTCTAAATAAGTAATGTGCCCATTTTTTTAATACGGCCAAAGCAACAGGTTTGCTTTATTGCTCTATCCCAAAGAGCATGCAACTTACCTTTTTTTTGCTCCCATCCTGTTCAAACATAAAGAGTAAAAGGAAAGCCCTGTGCAAGCTGCGAGTCACCAGAGTTGAAGCTTACAAAGGGTGACAGACTCCCATGTGACAACGATGACTGGTCTACTCTTACCAAATTGGACAAGTCCCATGCTCTTCTATACCCAGACTTTATGGGCATTTTCTCTGACTTGTAGCACTGAATTAAATGGTGGGGAAAGAACTTGTTACTTTACCCTTAAATTTAATTAAACCCTTGCCCCCAGCCTTTTAGGAGGATCTAAATCCTTGTGGTGGAGGCGGGCTTTCCAATCACGTGACCACTGTGATTGGCTGTTACAGCCCATAATTGCATATGTGTGACAGCAGAGCGTTAAAGCCCACCCACTGCATAAATGTGTACATCCAGCAGAACAGGTTAAGTATAGCTCCTACCTGAGTTTGAGGACATCACACTTGTATATGATGATTTCCAGCTAATCCACCCACTGCCGAACTACCAGATAACACTAATATAACTCCAATAGCCATGCTTTTAACTACACACAAATACCCATCAGGTTTAAAAAGGCTTGTGTTACAGTCCCTCAATTATCAGTTCCCCAAGTAAGTGCATTTAGCAACTGCAATCACCACGTGCTATTTTTGGTCACTCCACAACTGCCTGAAATAATGGATGAGAGTGGAAAGCCTTAGGTGATTTCATGCTGTAATCCTGTTTAGCTATGCTGTTGTGGATCTTAAGAGAGTCCAAAGGGGGAGGAAGAACATCATAGGGTGATGGTTGTTGCTACAGGCGAATAGAACTGGAGAACTGATGATGGGGAGGCTGTAACACAAGCCTTTCTAAACCTTTAGGCTTCATTCACATCTAGGCATCACGGATCACGGGCGGAATCAGCATCCTGCGATTACGTTTGCATGATTTTTTACCTTGATTTGTCGGGCAACAATCGTGATTCAGGATCACGGGCAGAATCGAGGCGATTCCGCTTATGATTCGGTAATTCTAGATGTGAGCGGAGCCTTAGAAATGTGGGTCTGACTTGAAAGTGTGGCTGTTGGAGTATTATAATTGTAAATAATAGGCATCTTTATTCAGCAGCAACAGCATGCTGAAAACAAAAGACATGGTCGAAGGAAACAGAGCAACAAGTTATTGGCATTAGAACATTAGCAGGTGCAATGTAACAGCTCACTTTAGCCCCGTACACACGCAACGATTATCGGCCGACCGATCGTCCGTCTTTTGTCCAGAGTGGTGTTTTGTTGGTTGGGATGTGCCTAGACTGCACACTAATTTTCTTTCCCAACAAAAATCTACTTCAGAAGTGATGTCATGTGTTGGTTTGCTTTCTTTGTGTTCTTTCTTCTCTGAGCATGCCCAGACTTGCTCATAAGATTTTTCCCTGTCGAAATCTGTATTGACTGCATGAAAATCGGCAGTGTTTTGGCGGCGGACAAAAATTTTATAGCCTGCACACCAGATTTTTTTCGGCCGAAGAGTCTGCGTTGGTTGTCAGAAGCATCATACTAACAAGCCGAAAATCGGCAGATCGGTCGTTGGACGAAAATTCCCTGCCGATTTTCGATGCGTGTGTACGAGGCTTTTCTCTATATAGCTAAGTTACTTGTCCTAAACTTGTCCATTGGTGAGCTCATGAGTCTGCATTAGGACCATGAACCACTGCACAGTAACAAGCCTCTTCCTAAAGCAAAGATTCAACTATTGTAATGTCTCTATGATACTACACACAGAAAGAAATACCAGGTGTGTATGTGTAGTTCAATTAAGATGGTTCACCTTGAAGGATCTTTTTTTTAATTAAGTCACTTTATCCAACATATACTACTGTAAATCATTTGTCTATCTTAATCCTTTGTATTTAACTGACAGTCTTTTCCTGACGTTGCAATATCATGCTAACTACTATGCAGTGTTGCCAACCTACCAGATTGAAATTTACTGACAAGACTCTGAAAATTTACTGGCACAGCCAAGTTTTTACTGACATTTCTAAAAGTTGCAAAATTACAGTTTTTAGTGCAAATGTCAGTATTAAGGCTACAAACAAGTATAATATGCAATTATAAATGTTATTTAGGGTACATATTAAGGCAAAAATATTTCCTTTTTTATTTTCAATATATTAAAGTGAAATTTTAGTCAAAAAATTAAATCCTGCTAGATCACTTCAGGTTGGGCTTTTTTGCAGGTATAGATATTAAAAAATGTAGTTTACAGTTACAAAGGAGGTCTAGTGCTAGAATTATTGTTCTCGCTCGAACGATCACGGCGATACCTCACATGTGTGGTTTGAACGCGGTTTACATTTGCGGGCGTGACTTACGTATGCGTTTGCTTCTGCGCATGAGCACGGAGGGATGGGCGCTTTCATTTTTCTTTTTATGTATTTATTTATTTTTTATATTTTTACACTGTCCCTTTAAAAAAAAAATTTAGATCATCCATAGCTCTCTATGGAGCGGCATATGTCAGCAGATATGTGTCCACTGACACCGCCAGCATCCGATCTGATCCTATCAGGCAAAAACAGCGGATTAGGATCGGATGACAGTCAGAAGCAAATGGAAAGGGGGTCCGTTTCCATCTGACAGCCCCATAGAGAACAGTTGGGCTGTGTCTGTGTCTGCTCTGCATAGTGGAGCGGACACAGACAAGTCATCTGCCTGCTCAGCGGAGAAATCATCTGCTGAGCAGGTGGATGCGGACTACAGATAAAGCAGCCTATGAAGACTGAAGAGATGACTCTGTTCTTGACATGGTCTTAGTGTCTTCTGGTTCTCATTGTACTGGCACATTGTTTCTGTCCTTTCCATTATGAAGGCTGTATTTCTTTTATGTGTACTATGTGCTTTGCTAAAGAGCGTAATAAACTATAAATGAAAAAATAAAAGATAAAGAAGGTGCATACTCACTAAGTATTTAACCACTTGAGAACTGCCCCACGCAGATATACTGGGGCAGGATGGCCCTCCTGCATGAACCGACATACCTGTATGTTGGCTCGTGCTCTGGGTCCGGGGCGCTCGCTGCTGGTGACCCACTCCTGCTGTGATTGGACATAGCAGGAGCCAATCAGCGCGTTCAGCGGATGCGATGTCCGCCGGGAGCTGGCGGTCCTTCAAAGGAGAGACAGAACGGCAGTCTGCCTATGTAAACAACAGGGTGAAACAAGGATCTCTGTCTTCCTCCAGTTAGGCCATCCCCCACACAATTAGTAAGCTCACCCTAGGAGCACACTTAACCCTTTGATCGTCCCTGATGTTAACCTCTTCCCTTCCAGTGTCATTTATACAGTGACAGTGCATTTTTTTTAGAGCTGATCACTGTATTGGTGTCACTGGTCACCAAGAAAGTGTCACGCCACAATGAAGCAGTCTCGTTAAAAATTGCTGATCACCGCCATTACTAGTAAAAAAAATTTAAAAAATCAAAATTCCATAAATCTATCCCAAAGTTTGTAGACGCAATAACTTTTGCCCAAACCAATCAATATACACTTATTGGGATAGCAGAATACAAATTGGCCTAAATGATGAAAACATTTGCTTTTTAATTTTTTTTATTGGGAAGGTTATATACCAGAAAGTGAAAAATAATGTATTTTTTTTTCAGAATTGTCGCTCAGGTGATCAGAGGTGATCAATTACCACCGAAAGAAAGCTCTATTTGTGGGAAAAAAGGACATCAATTTTATTTGGGTACAGCATCGCAACTGTCCGTTAAAGTAACACAGTGCCGAATCACAGAATATGGCCTGGTCATTAAGGGGGAAAATCTTCCGGTCCAGAAGTGATTAATATCTATACCAACTCCTCATCTAGTGTAAGAGTCTACATAGATAAAGGGGAATCCCAGCCTTTTTGCTTACAAGGAGAACAGGGTGGCATGTAAATGTAATTTACAGGCAATTTATTGTATGTTTACATTATATACAGATATATTGTGCAGATGCACCACTTCACTGGCAGGTTAAAAGGCATGCCCAGGTAGGGTATTTAAAGGAATAAAGCATTTTAATGTTTCACCTTATAATAATAAAACTGCTAATCCTGCCCAACTATATATTTTTTTTTTCTGCCCAACTATATTTTTAATTTTTTTTTTTTCATTTTTGCATTGATTCAAGTCCCCTCCTGGCTTTGCTCAGCAGCCCATGCCCTTTGTGTGGCAATCCCTTACCTATTAAGTATTAACCTTGAAAATGGGCAGAATTTATATCAAACTTTGATTAACTTCCATTAGGTTCAGGTAAGGTTAATGTTCAGAACATTAGCAGAGTTCAGTGAACCTCCCGCAAATGAACTCATTGCTCACCCCCAGTTAGAACAAGACTATAAAAAACCCAAGTACAAAAATGTATAAAAACAACGCAGCTTGCCAGCCCTCAGATATGCATTTGTTTCCTTTTCCAAAAGTGCAGGCAATACCTGTAGATCATGCAAGAAAAAACGAATGAAGGCACCTATATCTAAAGACTAGTAAGTAGGGTTGAGCGAACACGGACTGTATTGTTCGGGATCGTACCGGACTTTTGAGTTTTCAGTACCCGGACACGGACCCAAACATTTTACTGTATATTCGGGATACAGTCCGTTGTTCGGTTGTTTTGGCGCAGTTTTAATGGCGCGGTTTCAACAGCTGCAGGGCAGCCAATTAACAAGCGTTTAACTAGTGTGCCCTTAGAAGCCATCACAGCCATGCCTACTAATGGCATGGCTGTGATTGGCCAGTGCAGCATGTGACCCAGCCTCTATATAAGCTGGAGTCACGTAGCGCCGCACGTCACTCTGCTCTAACTATTGTAGGGAGAGGTTCCTGCTGCTGCTTATTTGAGGGAGAGATAGGAGATTATTGTAGGGGCAGGCTAGAGATTGCTTTCAGGGAAAGAATAGGAAGAATCTTCTTTAATCAGACAGCGATCTACATCGATTTTATTGTGTGGGGGTGCAGTGCACGATTTTTTTGACCTGATCCCAGTGATGAGGAGGGAGAAAAAAAAAACTTTTATCAGTCTGTTAGGTGGGCGGCGTGCGGCATGCAGCGGACATTTAATACAAGCTCATCGCATATGTGTCTGCTTAATCTGGATTTAAAAAAAAACAAAACGTTTTTTCCTTCATATTTTTCCTGTGACATACAGCGTTTAGACACTGCTGTTCTAATCTGCTATTCAAAAATAACCAATTTAAGGGAAAAATAATTATTTTTCAGTTTTTCATTCATACTTTTCTGTGACATATAGAGTTTATACACAGTGCTGTTCTATCTGCTATTCAAAAATCACCAATTTAAAGGGAAATTTCTTTTTCAGTTTTTCCTTTATATGTTACTGTGAGATAAAGCCTTTAGACACTGCTGTGTTCTAATCTGCTATTCAAAAATCGCCAATTTATTTTTATGTTTTTTATGTTATTTTAAGATATTTCCCTATCCACATTTGTTTGCAGAGCACTTGCCATGCTCTTAACAAGATTTTGCTGCCATTTGCAACCCTCTAGCCCTTTCCATGTTTTTTTTTTAGAGCCATTTTAGTGCTCAAACGTTCGGGTCACCATTGACTTCAATGGGGTTCGGGATCGGGGTCAAGTTCGGGTTAAGTCCGGGTCACGAACCCGGACTTTTTTTTCAAGTTCGGCTGGACCCGCCAAACCCGGACATCCAGGTGTCCACTCAACTCTACTAGTAAGGTGCAATATATTATAGATTTGTTTTTGGGTGTAGATAAGCTTTACTGGCTATTGACATATCAGCAAAGCAGGGAATGCATTGTTTTCATTGAGTTGGCCAACTCATTGGCTTGCATTGTGAGATGGAGCAGTAAAGCATAACAGCACTACAAAACAGTATAAAAGCCTGATCATGTAAGGAGCATATACCTGCTTAATGTACAGATTTACATGTGTAATTACAAACTAAATATACAAGCAAGTTAAAAAATGAACACATATTGATACGATTATTTATATGAAGCTGATCTCTTTTAAATATATAGTAAATCTATAAAACCTTTGTCAGTTTTGTACATTACCTTTAAATGCCTAGTCAGGAGTCTTGTGTCGGACGTAGAAATTAATCTTTGTAAGGAATTGATTCACACTTGGCATTTTGCTGTTTTATACAAAAAGGTATAGGTGATTTTTATAGCTTTATTACCACATCATTAAACTGGACTGCTTTATGCAATGTCATGAAGAAAGAAATTGTGATTTCCCCTTGAAAATATTTCTAAAGAGGACAGGGGTTAATTTACTAAAACTGGAGAGTGCAAAATCTGGTGCAGCTGTGCATAGAAACCAATCAGATTATTTATTTTTTGCCAAAACTTAATTGAACAAGCTGAAATTAGAAACTGATTGGCAACCATGCACAGCTTTGCAAGATTTTGCACTCACTGGGTTTAGTGAATCAACCCCGTAGTGATAGCTTTTGGTAAGCCCCGTGGTTGGCTATGAGATCAGTTTGATGTCATAGGAAGCTACACTGAAAAACTAAAGTTTACATATGTTTTTTTCTTCAATTTGTCAAAAAGTGAAGTTAAACCAAACAAAATATTGCAGGAAAGTGTGCTTCTTATGATGGACATTGTGACATTAAAGTATCTTAACCACTTAAGCCCCGGAAGATTTTACTCTTCCTGACCAGGGCCTATTTTGCGATTCGGCACTGCGTGACTTTAACGGACAATTGCGTGGTCGTGCGACGATGTACCTAAACAAATTTGACGTCCTTTTTTCCCACAAACAGAGCTTTCTTTTGGTGGTATTTGAGCACCTGTGCGATTTTTTGATCATGCGCTATAAACAAAAACAGAGTGTCAATTTTGCAAAAATAACAATATTTTTCACATTTTTTTATATGAAATTTCCAAAAAAAAATGTAAAAATCAACATTTTTTACATTTTAGGCCAATTTGTTTTATGCTACATATGTTTGGTAAAAAAAATTGCAAAAAGTGTATGTTGATTGGTTTGTGCAAAAGTTATTGCGCTTACTAACTAAGGGAGAGATTTTTGTCATTTTTGTTGTTTTTTTTTTTTTTTAACGAGTAAGGGCGGCAATCTGCGATTTTTTTTGCGGGACTGCGACATTGTGGCAGACAGATCGGACCCTTGACTGACATTTTTGACACTTTTGGGGTTACCAGTGACATTGCTTCAGTAATCAGTGCTATACATATGCACTGTTACTGTAAAAATGACACTGGCAGTGAAGGGGTTAACTTTTTTTTAGAGGGAGGGGTTAAGTGTGTCCCTAGGAGCGTGTTTCTAACTGTGATTGGATGTGGCTACTGGTGTAAGAACAGAGATCAACGCTCCTACATAGCAGAACCGTATGATCTCCATTCTTACACAGGGAAGAATGACAGGCGGCTTTGTTTACATTAGCCTGCCTGCCTTTCTCCCGGTGTAACGGACAATCGCGAGTGCCCGGCGGACATCGGGTCCACCGGGCACATGCGTGGGGGGGTCCGTGACCGAGCGGGAGCGCGCCTCCGGCGGCACGCGCTCGCTCCCTAGAGCCTCACAGGCTAGCGACGTAGCCCTACGTCGCTTTGCCTGTGAGGGGCTGACCGCCCCAGTAAAAAGTCGTGCGGTGGTCGGCAAGTGGTTAAAGGGTAACTCCACTTTCGTAGGGAAAAAAATAGCAAATAAAGAAAAAATAATATAACTTATACAATTGGGACACAAGTCATATGGTAATTGAATGTTATTAAAAATTACCTTTCCTTTTCAATCTGCAGCCGCTGTAATTTTCTGTAAAATTCAATATGGCTACCTGGAGCTGTTCTGTACACAGAATGTGTACTGAATACCCCCCATAAACATCATTTTCTTCTTGTGAAATTGGCTCACAGATTTTCCCAGAAGTCTGCCTAAGAAACAAGTCAGATTACAGGCATCCCTGGAACAAAAATGTCATTTTTGGTGTCATACTCCCAATAGGAACACGTCTAAAGGGATGCATGCCCTGCAACCTTCCACTTTAGTGCTCTGCAGCTGCACAGCGGAATGATAATTATGAAATCGCTCCCATTAGACCCACTCAGCACGGAGGCAGAATAAACAGGGATATCTTCAGAAAAACAAAAAAGGTAGGAATCTGCAACAAAGGTTGTTATAATCCTTGTAATATACATAGATCACCCAGAGGGGAATGTTTTTCTTTTTTCTCAACAAGTTATGCTTTAAATAATGCTTTTAGACTAACTAGGTAAACCGGTACTTAAATTAGCATTGGCAAAGTAATAAATGCGAGAACTAAGCTTCACGCTTTTTAGGAGTCAAAGCCTGTGTGAAATACCTATACTATATAAATAACTAAGTAGGAGGCAATGCTTTCTTCCTCCAATCCTCCAAATAGATAAATGATTTTGCTTTTTGATCAAAAAGACTGTGGGACCCTAAAGCCTAGTACACACTATTGGATTTTTTCGTTCAACCAAAAACCTGACAGCTCAGGTTGGAGCCTCGGTACTAAGGATCCAACATAGTACAGCAATCTCCCCTGCTGTGCTATTGTGTTCTAACAAAACACTCGGGTCAGCGTGCTTAGCCAATGGCTGAGAGTGCTAATCAGGAGCTGGTCGGCTGCTGGTTTTCCAGCATGCTCCTCTGACAGAAGCCGGCCAAACAGCCTACTTTGCCATACACACCGCTGAGTGTCGGCCTGGTTTTTATTGAACCGGCCGATGTTGTCCGACATTTGCCCCATGTGTACTAGGCTTAACGGGCAAGAAATACCATTTCCCTGAATATACTGGAGGGTTTGCATTGATTATGTCTGGCTCCACACCTTTATGTTTGCACTGTTGTACTTTTCTGCCACTTTTAATGCGCATTGGCAGCATATGAAAATGCATGTGACGTGACTTCTATTGGCCCTTATAGGCATATCAACATGCTAAAAAATGGACAAGAACTTTTTTTTATACAATTTGCACTAATGCAACACATACATTTGAATGAACCATTTTCAAACCATTGCATTGACATATGTGTGGCTGAGCCCTAAATGTTGTATGTCACTTCTTGTAATAGTGATAGGGGTCCAGAGTGTTATTTTCTCTGTTGTATTATTACCATTCCCACTTTAAAATTATTAGCATTCAAAGCAAAAATGTTTGCTGTGGACTGTGATCGAAATTGGTCTACTGTGTAGCTTTATACTATGGCATATTGATTGAAACAGAGTGGGCACGTTAGCTGTGTTAAGTTTGAGAGGTGACAGTTTGCTATGCTAATGCATAGAGAAGTGAGCAGGATCAGAATATATATATGCTAAAAATAGTCAGTTTATGGGGGCTTTTTGTACATATTTTGAAGAGAAAGTAAGAAAAGTAAGAAAATTACTTAGGTACAAGGGAAAGTGAAACATGACGAGTTTGGGAATCTCTCATCTCTCATTTGTTCCTATACAACTTTGGATTCTCTCCTTTTTTTTCTCTTGGTGACTGGAAAACTCTATTTTATCAAAAAAGTAGAAAACAATGGGGTTGATTTACTAAAATTGGGTTGTGCAAAATCAGCTGCAGCTCTGCATACAAACCAATCAGGTTTTATTTTCAAAGCTTATATAAAAAAGGTGAACTTAGAAGCTCCAGTTTTAGAGCAACAGTAGAATGACCGGGGCCCCTTCCTTTTCACTTCATGGATCAAGAGTAGTGACTTAACCTCCCTAGCGGTATTCCCGAGTGTGGCTTGGGGTTAATATACAGTACCAAAAGTGGTAACCCCACACTCGGGATTACCCCACAATAAAACTCACCTTCCCCTGTGATCCCCCGCTGTCCTCCAGGCATCCTCCTGCTGTTATCCCGCTGTGTGCTCGGCCAATGCCAGCACCGGTCTTCCGGTTCCCTTCCCTGCATGCGTTGAGACGCAGGGGGGTGGAACCGGCGGCAAATTCAAAAATGTAAATGCACCAAATGACATAATACAAAGTTGTGATCCTAATGGATTACACTGTATCATGATGTCTCACCACAGGATTTCAACAGATGGCTTTTCCAGTGCCCTGCCTATGCTTTTCAAGTTCTTTGTGCCTGGAAAATTGACCATCGCGTCCAAAAAGCGTTCTTTTAGCGCAAAATCGCTTTTAGACAAATTGTAAAACAGCGACAGCAAAACTGAGTTACTTGAAGAACTGAGCGATAGCGATTTGTGGGAAAATTCGTCATCAGGTACGGAAAGTGATGACATCGACGATTCTGATGTCTCTTTCTGGTACATAGCTCCGTTGGAAATTCTAAAGAATCATTTGATATACTTCCCAAATTTTTTTTTAGTTTTGATGCAGAATGAGTTTGATGAAACTACACAAGTAACTCAGACGGCGGGGGATCGCAGGGAAAGGTGAGTTTTATTGTGGGGTAATCCTGAGTGTGGCTCTTGGTTACCACTTTTGGTACACTATATTAAACCTGAGCCACACTCGGGAATACCGCTAGGGAGGTTATTATGATTTTGTGTTTCAAAATGTATAATACCCGGGATGTCTACTAGACTCTTGTTTGGAAAGATTTAAGTGGGTTATTCTTAAGAATTACAGGCCTAAAATATAAAACAACAGATTTCCATACAAAACAATGTACTGCTTTTAGCACAATAATTCTGACATAATCAGACCACCAAGGAGGTTAAGGCAACTGTCCCTCCCCTACCGACCAGTCATGAAACCTACCTGATCATAAAAAAAAGAGAAAAAAAAAGCTTAAGTAAACCATCCTCAAAGTTTTGGGTAAAGTTCTACTTTATATTTCACAGTTGTGACTTGAATAGGAATAGAAGTGAACTTTTGCCATGGGGACACTTCTTTCCGTGACAGATTTTTTTCTTTAATCCTGTTGTGTCTAAAAGACAGTGGTGTACCAATAGTTGGGTGGGGAGTACACCCCAGGTGCCTACAATTGGGGGGGGTGCTGCTTAGGGGTGTCAGGCCAGCACCGCTTATTCACTGGGGGTGTCTGGGCTGGCACCTGGCACTGGCAGTAGCACATAGTAAGTGTGCCACTGCCACTCCCAGTTACATGTATTTCTGTCTGGTGCCAGCCACCCGATGACAATTCTCGGGTCAGTCGACACTGTTTTTGCAGAGAAGGAGGGGCCTGGCCACCCGGGGGAGCAGAGGGAGGAGGATTCTTACGAGTCCTGGGCTATTTTCCATTGTTTTTTTTTAAACTGACCTAAAGTTTACAAATGTGTGCAATACATATTCTTGAAAAGCTTACACATTTTTGTGGGTGTTTTTACATTTTAAAGTTGGGGGGGGGGGGGTGCAAGATATAGGATCCCCTTCCGGGTGCCAAATGCTCTAGGTACGCCCTTGCTACAATACAGGAAGTAAATGCAAATCTCACCTCAAATAATAAACAATATATAGAAACCCAAAAAAAGGTAGTAACAATTTCCTACTCGATCCAAAGCTAAAGAAAAAGGTTTGAGCTTTTGATAAACTTTGCAAAATAAAATATATCATGATGATAAAATAATTCATAATAAAATATATCATGTAAGTAGGCACAGCATTCTTTTACCCTGCATATTTTTTGTTCTTATTAGAAAACATCAGAAAAAATGGTGTATCTGATAACCTAGGAATCCCAAAAAGTGGTTAACCCAATTTGGTTACTAAACCTATGTGCGCCTGTATTTTTGGCTGTTTGATTTTTTTTTGTATGTTGATTGTAGAGAATGCAAAAAAGTAAATAAATGACCTTTGAACTTATCTATATTTTTCAAGCAATAATGTTGCTATTCTAAAATGAAAACTAGATTTCCACAGGCAAAAGCATGTGTTTTTTTTTTTTTTTAATATTTCTTATCCCAACAAGCTATCATTCTTTTGCATTTCATCTTCAATGACATTTTCAGGTGTGCTGCAAAGTTTCCACGTAGCAACTTATTTCAGGTATGCTACATGCATCTGAAAGGAAATGAACCTTTACGCTATCATAGAGTTTGAGTGCAGTCTGGGTTATTTTTTATGATTAAAAAGAACAAAATGACATTAGCCAGAGGCATTTGTATAAAAAGGCTCATTTTGCAGTCACACCTCTTTACTCCATGCTGTGCACATGTAGCTTGGAAAAAGCACATTACCCCTAGGCAAGTTTTGATTGCAGTTATGATAATATTTTGTGAAGGAAACAATACTTTGACAAATGTAAGTGAATACAGAATCAGTATTCTAAGATTGGGTCACTTTTGCATTTAATTATCTGGTACATTGGAGACATACTTCTGCTATTATAGACACCTGACAAATTTGATTCTCAAGTTGGCAAGATATGATTTCAAAAGAAATGTATTCATTAAAATGTATATATAATGTACCAGCAGCATACCAGGTTTCTATAGTTTTAAATGCAAAATGCCTAGGGATTTTTTTTATACCCAGCAGGTGACTGTCTAAAACGTGAACATAAAACAATTATTTGTACTGAGAAGAAAAATCAACTGATAAAAAATCCATCTGATTTTACTTGTTAGGAAAGCTGAAATTCTAGAACAAAACTAAAAAAAAAACAGAAATAAAAATAAAGGTATAGAAAAATAAGAGCTACTGTTCTTACAGTAAAATCTTTTATTTTAAGTTTATTGAGTGACAGAGGGGTAAAGTAAATCATAGAAGTATGGGTTATGCTGCTGCCTTCAGGAGGCAGACACTTGCAAGCAAAAACAAATGCTGAAACGGTGAAGGTCTAATAACCGTAATGCTAACCTTCATGCCCCAGTTTCATGAACAAGCAGTACATTGGGCCAAGACACATATGGCCGGGACCTGTGTCCCTCAATGGACTTCAAGAAAAAGATTTTACAGTAAGCACAAAAATCTTATTGTCTAAATCAGGGTTTCTCAACCAGGGTTCCATGGAACCCTAAGGTTACTCCAGATGTTACTAGGGGTTCCTTGAGCAACAAGCAAATACTGCCTCTCAGATGAGTTCTTAGTGATACTATTGATGTTTTTAGCTATCTGTAAGGGGGTCATTTATCCCAATGACCACAAATGTAAGGAGCATTCTTCTCACTGACTGTCACACTAATGTATTATGAGTTATAAATATTGTAATCTTTAGCAGGGGTTCCCTGAGCCCAGAAAGTTTTTTCTAGGGCTCCTCTGTGTTGAAAAGGTTGAGAAAGGCTGGTCTAAATCATCCATAGTGTTACAGGATTTAAGTGATTCACAGACATACAGGATCAGTGGTGGGACAAGATCCTCCAGGGCCCAAGGCAAAGATGGAAAATTGCACCCCCCTGCTTCATTATGTGCAAGCCTATGGGGAGGAGGAGAGCGAGCACAGCCCCCAACCTCCTCCTGGCTCTCTCCTCCTCTCCTTGCTGATTCCAGCAGCAGGCCGACAGAAGTAGTGATGCCGCTGTCACTACTTCTGTCAGTCTTAAAGTAGAAGGAACTTGCAGCGTCCCCATTTCTACATTACATGCTGCGCCCAGGGCAGCCGTTCCCTTCTTCCCACCCCCTTGTCCTGGCCCTGTACAGGATGTCCAAAATCTGATAAACGGGCAACAGCTACTGAGAGATCCAAAATATGTGGAATAATCAAAGGAACATTTTGCAGAAGGCTCGAGAATAATTTGAGATGGAATAGGAAATTGCTTCTGCAGGGAAGGACACCAACAGGGAGCCTAGTGTATCAGGTTATGTCAAGAGCACCTCAAGAAGAGGACTGTCATTAAAGTGTTGTTTTACAGCCAATGAAGGACAACTAAACAAACACCGAAAAAATAAAAAATGCAACACGCAGGGACAACTAGGTCCAACCGTAAGCTAGTTAATAATGTAAACATGCAAACATTGAAGGAAAAGACGAAGCAGATAAAGTTATTTATTAATCCATCTGCTGCAAATAACAAACTCACCGAAATCTAAGGCCACTAATGCATTATGAGCTTAATAGCAGAGTTGGGGGTCACAAGGTGTGAGGATTTATTTACACACATGCTAATGCACACATCCTAAACAATTGTAGAGAAAATATTTGAGGAGGAATAAAACATTGCTTCTGCAAGGAAGGACAGCTAAATGGAGTCTGTTGTATCAGGGTATGTCAGGAGCACTACAAAGGGAGGACTGTTGTTAAGGATATGAACTTCAACAGCTATTGGAGGACACCTAAAGCACAAAAAAACAGGTAAGGATAACTAGATCCAACAACAGGATGGTCAAAAATTTAAATATGTAAACATTGTAGAGAAAGACAAAGGCACTACAGATATATATTTTATTTCATCTGGTACAAATGGCTAAAACACCTGATTTTCCACCCTGTAATGCATTTCCCTAAGCAATGAGCTTAAGGCAGAGTTCGAGCCTTTTCTGTGTTTATTAAAAGTCAGCAGCTGCAAAAAGTGTACCTGCTGACTTTTAATAAACACACACACACTCACCTGTCCCAGGATCCAGCGATGTGACCACCCGAAGCCTCGATCCTCTCCCTCTCCTCTCTGCGGCACTGGCATCACTAGTGTGGGCACCCGGCTGTGACAGATTGCGGCTTCACAGCCGGGTGCGCACTGCGTATGCACAAGTCGCACTGCTCGTCCTTAATAGCTGAGCAATCTTCTGGGACTTCTGACGTGTCCCAGAAGATTGCAGGGAGGGAGGAGGAGAGGGGAACTTAAAGCGGAAGTTCCACTTTTGGGTGGAACTCCGCTTTAATGGGGGGTCACAAACTGGGAGGATTAACCACTTTACCTCTGGCCACTGTGCCTCTACTGCGGCACAGTGGCTCGTTATCGTCCAGCGACGTAGACCTACGTCGCTGGACTCCTCCCCCTGTAGGAGGCGCTCACGCGCCGCTGGGGGCACGCTCCCGCTGTTTTCATTCACAGCGGGAGTCGGGCCAGGGGAGGACCGGCGGCGATCGCCGCCGCTCTTCCCCGATCATTGGGGAATCTAGTTTGGACATCCGCCCACCTGTGTAAACAGAGCGGGCGGATCTCCTAAGTGACAGGGAGTGACAGATCGGAGTGTTCAGCAAAGCTGAACATCCGATCTGTCCCTGACTCACTCAGTCACCTCCCCCTCCACACGTTAGTAAGCACCAGGCATACATTAACCCCTCCCTCTCCAATAAAATTAACCCCTTCCCTGCCAGTGTCATTTTTACAGTAACAGTGCATATATATAGCACTGATTACTGCAGTAATGTCACTGGTACCCCCAAAAGTGTCAAAAATGTCAGTCAAGGGTCCGATCTGTCCGCCGCAATGTCGCAGTCCCACAAAAAAAATCGAAGATCGCCGCCATTACTCGTTAAAAAAAAAAAACACCAAAAATGACAGAAATCTTTCCCTTAGTTGGTAAACGCAATAACTTTTGCGCAAACCAATCAAAATATGCTTATTGTGATTTTTTTTTACCAAACATAGGTAGCAGAAAACAAATTGGCCAAAAATTCAAAAAAAATTAGATTTTTACATATTTTCTGGGAGGAATTTCATATAAAAAAATGTTAAAAATATTGTTATTTTTTCAAAATAAACGCTTTTTTTTGTTTATAGCGCAAAAAGTAAAAATCGCACAGGTGATCAAATACCACCAAAAGAAAGCTCTATTTGTGGTTAAAAAAAGGACGTAAATTTCGTTTCGGTGTGGCGTCGCACGACCGCGCAATTGTCAGTTAAAGTCGCACAGTGCCGAATCACAAAAAGTGGCCTGGACGTAAGACAGCAAAATCCTCCGGTGGTAAAGTGGTTAATTTACATATTAAAAACATTTGTAGATAATTAGCATAAATCACATAAAAATAAAAAAAAAGCTTAGTTAACCTTACATTGCATATTCATTCATGTCAGAGTATATTGGATTAGTATTACTTTATTACAAATCCAGCATAACCAGTAAAAATATTTTCACTTGTTTTATTTCTATAATGTATCTCCTATAAAAGACTAAAGTTGGCGTACATTCGTATGAAAATTCTGATTTGAAGAATGGCATTCACAAGAAAATTGTGGTTACTTTTAACATTCCATTTTGGAATGAATTGACATTCCCGAATGAAAAACATTTACTGTTAGAATTAGAAATTAATTTCTTTGATAAAAATAAATTCCTGCTCGTCCTCATTATAGTAGTCAAAAACAAATGTTAATTTGACCCAACTAACAATTAGAAAATTGAAGGAACATTTTGAAAAAATTAGAATTTTAGAATGAAATGTTACTAGTGTTTGGGCATCTTAATTGGTATTGTACCTCATTCTTCTGCCTTTCCATACCTCTTTCCATACCTCCCATACCTATCCCTTCTCCCAACATACCAAAATCCACTTCAAGACTAGACTATTTCACCCTTTTCCTGCCCCCTTCATTCCAGGCCATGTTTCAGATTTTCTTACTGTTACACTTTGAAAATGTTTTCTACTACATTTCTTTGGTGAAGGGAACCCAAACCAGTGTATATTATTTAGTCTGTGTGAAATTTATAGAGTCTACAAACTATGGTATAGTTGAAAATTTGTATAAAAACAAGCTGCGCTAAAAATTGAAATAGTCCATGTGAATGTCCATAAATACAAAGTGATGACACTTGTGCAGGTACCGCTTACCAGATTCCAAACAGTAAAGAGCCAAATAGGTGAAGGCAAAAAATCTTCAAATGTGAGACGCAGTAAACTTCAGAAGGACTCCAATGTGAATCTCCGCAGTGGAACATTATTAAAAAGAAAAACAGACACCATAGTGTAAACCGATAATGGAATGAGGAGTAGATGCACCAAATGAGTTATGACCTGTGCAGGTACCGCTTACCAGAAGTAGCAGATTCTATAGCCAAATACTGAAAGATGACACCACCAAGGCCTCAAGGGATGTACAGCACGCCCGCACTGTTGTGATGCAAATCTCCAGAGATGGGTGTTATATAAAAGAGAAAAAAAGTGCAAACGCCATAGCGTAAAACCAAAAACAACAAAGTAATGGCACCCAAAGTGTGTGAAACTGGAAATCCCAGTACTGAATGTGGTAATAGAATAGTGGAAAAGTGACGACCACCACCAGACTGAGTAGGTACCCCTTGTGATTAACCGCTTACCAGATGGACTTGTAAAAAAGCATGGGATGATAGGGGGTCCCGATCATGCAACCAAGAGGGCAACAGTAAGGATGGGTACTCTTACCAACTCCAGATGATGTATGAGCGGGAGTTCAAAGTGACGTTGGGCTAAAACTCCAAATTGGACTCCACCAACCAGGCTCAGGAAATGGTGCAGGTTACCCGAGGAATAAGGAGGAAAGAGCCATAGCATAAAATCCAACGATGATTTATTCAATATATAAAAATTACACTTACAAACATCAGATGACAGGTACGTGGATTGGAGGGAGGTAACAGCCGCCGGCCGGACGGCTCCGCTCGCCCGTCCTTGGTAGACAGATACATAGGGGTGACGTCAGCACGCCGTGACCTGACTAGTTTCATCAAAGATGATATTCTCAAAGGTTTGATGTTTGATCTTTGATGAAACTAGTCAGGTCACAACGTCACTTTGAACCCCCGCTCATACATCATCTGGAGTTGGTAAGAGTACCCATCCTTACTGTTGCCCTCTTGGTTGCATGATCGGGACCCCCTATCATCCCATGCTTTTTTACAAGTCCATCTGGTAAGCGGTTAATCACACTGGGGAGACTACCTGATTTTCCTCTTGCTACTTTTGGTAAGGGGTACCTACTCAGTCTGGTGGTGGTCGTCACTTTTCCACTATTCTATTACCACATTCAGTACTGGAATTTCCAGTTTCACACACTTTGGGTGCCATTACTTTGTTGTATTTGGTTTTACGCTATGGCGTTTGCCCTTTTTTTCTCTTTTATATAACACCCATCTCTGGAGATTTGCATCACAACAGTGTGGGCGTGCTGTACATCCCTTGAGGCCTTGGTGGTGTCATCTTTCAGTATTTGGCTATAGAATCTGCTACTTCTGGTAAGCGGTACCTGCACAGGTCATAACTCATTTGGTGCATCTACTCCTCATTCCATTATCGGTTTACACTATGGTGTCTGTTTTTCTTTTTATTAATGTTCCACTGAGGAGATTCACATTGGAGTCCTTCTGAAGTTTACTGCGTCTCACATTTGAAGATTTTTTGCCTTCACCTATTTGGTTCTTTACTGTTTGGAATCTGGTAAGCGGTACCTGCACAAGTGTCATCACTTTGTATTTATGGACATTCACATGGACTATTTCAATTTTTAGCGCAGCTTGTTTTTATACATTTATTTTTGGGGTGTTGGTCGCACTTGAAGTTGCTGCTTTGTTTTTGTTTGAATTAGCGCAGTTGTTTTCCCCTTCTTTTCTATAGTTGAAAATTTACCAATTCTGATGTACTGACTACTTAGCTCATTTATAGAGGGACTAAAATGCCAGGACAGTACAAATACTCCCCAAATGACCCCTTTTTGGAAAGTAGACAGTCCAAGGTATTTAGGTAAGAGGCATTGTGAGTTTTTTGAATTTGTAATTGTTTTGTCACAATTTTTATGGAAAACGAAGAAATTCAAAAATGTTTACAATGTTGTCATTTTAACCATATATTTTTCATACACAGCACAGGCATACTCCAGGACAGGAGAGACACCCACAAAATTAACACATTTTGGAAAGAAAACACCTCAAGGTATTTTCTGAAAGAAGTAATGGGGTTGATTTACTAAAACCGGAGAGTGCAAAATCTGGTGCAGCTCTGCATAGAAACCCAATTAGCTTCCAGATTTTTTTTCGTCAAAGCTTAATTGAATAAGCTGAAGTTTGAAGCTACAATGCACAGTTGCACCAGATTTTTCACTCTCCGGTTTAGGTAAATCAGGGAGTCTTTTGAAAATCTATTTTTTGCCACAAATTTATGTAAAATGCAATACAAAGTTGTCAATCAATAAGATTTTTCTAACACACATCGTAGGCATACTTACAATTACACCCAAAAACACATTTTGCTGCTCCTCCCAAGTATGGGGATACCACACGTGTAAGACTTTTTCACAGCTTAGCCACATAGAGAAGCCCAAAATCCAAGAAGCACCTCCAAGCATTCCAGGGGTATAAATTACACATCCAATTTTCTGACTTTCTATTACTATTTTGAAGGCCTTGGAGAACCAGGACAGTAGAAACACCCAAAGAACTTCATTTTTTGACACAATTTTTTGAAAAATTTGGAAAGATAATAAAAGTTATTATTTTTTTTTTTTTTACACAAAGCTGTCAGTTTTAAAAATATATTTTGCACACCCAGCATGGTCATACTTAGAACTACAACCCAAAACACATTGTATTACTCCTCCTGACTATGGGGTACCACATGAGTGAAACTTTTTTACTGTTTGGACTCATGTACCAGACATTGTATCTTGTGTATCACATAAATCAACCAATCACACCAATGAGCTGCAATGGTCACCTCTATACAAGTGGTCAGGGAACCTATAGCAACCCCTGTTCCTATAAGCCAAGCAATCCTACCCACTGCTACTTGGCTGCCCCCAGAAATGCCATGTTTACTGGCCATGAAGTACAGGAGACTGAAAAAGAAAAGAGTTCCTGTGTTACCAGTTGTCCGCAAGGGATGGCTGGGACAGGTGTCTCACAGGAACATAGTCTAATGTGGAGGTGGTCATGAATACTGTTGCTGCCTGCAATGGTCTGGTGACACTGGGACTAGTGTGGAAAAATCAGGAACACTGTTGGTGTGGTGACACTGAGACTGGTGTGGCGACATTTAGGGACACTGTTGCTGGCTTACACTGGTCTGGTGACACTGCAACTAGTGGGGTGGGGATATGGGACACTGTTGCTGGCATACACTGGTCTGTAACACTGGAACTGGTGTGGTGATGAACATGATAACTGTTGCTGGTTGCACTGGTATGGTGTGGTGGCAATGAGGAACACTGATTTTAGCTGGTCTGGCAACTCTGTGACTGGTATGGTGGTGATCGGAGACACTTGGACTGTCTGCACTATTAGGGCTCATTCACATGTGAAGTTGGGGGGCAGTAAAACCTTGCAGTTGAGCTGCGGTTTTACCACCCCTCAACCACTACTCCCTTTAGCTGCAGAGAAAGTGGCCAGGGTGTACACATGCCACAGCTGTGATGCTTTGCTTCACAGCTGTGGCAAGAATTATATCAATGGGGCACTTTATAAATATGGGGGCACTTGTGCAGGGTCCAAGGGGTTAAGCAGTTGAGGAGGATAAAATACAACACCTCCTCACCACCTGCCAAATGCTCTCTGAAAAGTGATCTGGACACAGAGAGCATTGCACATGTGAACAACCCCTTATGGTGACACTGGGACTGTGTCAATGATCAGGTACACCTTGATTGATGTGGCGCTGATCAGGGACACTGGTACTGGTGTGTTGGTGATCAGGGACACTGTTACTGGTGTGGCAGTGAACAGGGACACTGTGACTGATGTGACAGTGGTTAGGGACACCATGACTGGTGTTACAGTGATCAGGGACACTGTGAATGGTGCAGGGGTGATTAGAAATAATGTGACTGGTGTGGTGGTGATAAGGGACACTGACTAGCAGCACATGTCTCGTAACATTTTACTGCTGTGGCGGTGATATGATCTAGACCAGGGATCTTCAAACTATGGCCCTCCAGTTGTTCAGGAACTACAATTCCCATCATGCCTAGTCATGTCTGTGAATATCAGAGTTTTACAATGCCTCATGGGATGTGTAGTTCCCCAACAGCTGGAGGGCCGTAGTTTGAGAATCCCTGATCTAGACAATGGTCAGTGGCACTGACATACAATGATATCAGAGCAGAACAGCCAGCCATTTTACAGGATCACCGCCACAGCAGCACCATAGTGACACTGAACTTGCTCTGGTGACAGTAATTTTTTTTTAATATGTGATTGATTACACAGTCATCATGACACCGTGCAGTGTTTACTATTGTGATCGCTGTGATTGGTTACAGCAGACACATGGCATGGGTCATTCTGGGAGGACATACCCACATGTCCTACATATGGTCATACATGATATATTTATTTTTGTTCAACCCACTGGTTGAAAAAAAAAGACGTTTCCTGATCCATGCATTTAATGTGGATGGGGGAATCACTCCTGTTGTGCTATTATATTCTGCTGGTGGGGAGCCTCCCAGCCGGCAGAATACAATGATCAGTGTTGCCGGCTATAGCTTAAGGCCAGCCATACTTGGATCGTTGCTGAACCTAACTTCGATCCATGTATGGTTGTACAAAAGTCTATTGATCGACTTGATGTACGATGCCTGTCAGGGTTTTCTCTAGTGATCAGTGCCCCTATAGCTGGCAAAATTGATTTCATTGCATTCTGCTGCTGGTTGAGCGAAAAAAAAAAAAGAATCATGTATGGCCAGCCCAAGTAGGTATCAGAAAACATAATCCTTACTGCAAGAATGGGAGTATATAAGCAGGGTTCTCAAAACAGGAGTTTGAGACCTGCATAGCGTAGTGACACTATAAAACCACTGACACCCGGGCATGAAAACCACCCCATTTCCCCCCGGGCATGCTTGCAGTTGGGATGCCATCTGGAAGCTGCTGTGGTCGCCTGCTACCTGGAACGCACTTCTTCTTTCACGTATACCGGCTATATGACAGATGCCGGTGGGGACGGGAATTGCCCCGGAGATGTACCACTCTGTAAACATTTCCCATGTTCCTTAACACAATTGGCTCTAGCAGCAGTAGTTTAGTTAACTCATATCCGAGATGCCTGTTAATCTAGATTGCGATGTTTTAATGGCTATTTATATATTTCACATGTGTACTTTAATGTCTCCGTTCATCTCAACATACTGTTCTGTTCTACATAATTGTTCCCGACTGTACTGTATGCCTTTCATGCCTACATAAATAAAGAATTTATAAAAAAAAACTGTATGAGAAGGCAATAGCTGAATGAAGTCTCAAAATGCTTCTGGAAATTCAGAAAAGTGCAAGGGGAGTCAATACAAGGACTGACTTATCTCATACATTCATATAGAAAGGTGATCTGTCATATCATAGTATAGAATTCAAAACTAGATTAGACAACCCAGGATAAGAAAAGGGCAACAGTACTAAAAGGAGTGTATGAACAAAGTGCTTATAAATACCACAATCCAGTAGGGGATAAATGGGATAATGTCATTATAAAACAGGGGAGATAATACACAAAAAAGGAAACTCTCAGAACTAGGACACTGAAATGATGTCAGTAAATCTGGAAAGCATTTCACAAAGGAAAGCTGTAAGCACCATAGCAAACCTAAAGTCAGTGCTACAATGGCAACTCTCAAGACCTTTTCAAGAGAGTCAGGTCTGAGGGGATGTTAAAGAGAGGAGGTACTAGAAAAAAAAAACCAAACACACCCAATAGGAAATGGGTATATGGTTTTAAATAGAAGGAAAATCTGCAATCTGAATTGGCGAAGGACTTTGCTCCCCTATGAAGTAGCGTACCTGTTCCAGATGTAGTTCTTAATCCCTCCACTTTTTAAGTTGAACACTGTTCCTGAAAAGCAAAATGCATAGCATTAAAGTGTATCTACGTCAACTGAGAGCATCTGTTTCATCCATTTATATAAAGAATACGTGCTACCATTGCCCCATCTAGACCCCAGCGCACTGGTATCTGTTTGCATGCTGGAACAACAGGGGGATCCCAGCATTACAGCTCAGGTACTGTCAGTTCTCTCTACACAGAGTATCCCCATTCTAATCAGAGAGCATGGACTGAACACTGCTGTCGTGTGCTATTAAAGCCTGTATGCTGTTCTATGCAGAGCATGGAGACAGTCAACCATAAAGGTGGGGAGAATACAGTATTGTACCCTAGCCACATGCTTTACGTGGTATACTGTAGATCAGGGATCCTCAAACTACGGCCCTCCAACTGCTGTGGAACTACACATCCCATGAGGCATTGTAAAACTCTGACATTCACAGACATGACTAGGCATGATGGGAATTGTAGTTCCTGAACAACTGGAGGGCCATAGTTTGAAGATCCCTGCTGTAGATGAAAGGAATCTCTGGCCTATTATTTACAAACAGCTGTGAAATTGCCTCTCATTTGTCAGCAACTTAAACTGCATTTTTTTATTTGTAAATGTAAACTTTGTTAAAACAGGTTGTATACACACTGACTGGGCAAAAAAAAGTCGCCACCAAAAAAAAAAAAAAAAAAGCTCATACACTCTAATATTTTGTTGGCTTTGTTTTACGGCACACATTCGCTGTGGCATTGTTTTGATAAGCTTTGCGTTCATTTTTCTCCAAGATCTTGAATTGATGATGGGAGAGTCAGACCACTGCGCAAAGCTTTCTCCAGCACATCCCATAGATTCTCAATGGGGTTAAGTTCTGGACTCTGAGGTGGTCAATCCATGTGTGAAAATTATGTCTCATGCTCCCTGAATCACTCTTTCACAATTTGAGCCCGATGAATCCTGGCATTGTCATCTTGGAATATGCCCGTGCCATCAAGGAAGAAAAAATCCATTGATGGAATAACCTGCTCATTCAGTATATTCAGGTAGTCAGCTGACCTCATTCTTTTGGCACATGCAGTAACTATCCAATAGGATAGTTACTGAATGCTTGGTTTAGTTAGTTGCTTAGTTAATTCCAGGTGGTGACTTTTTTTTGGCCAGGCAGTTTAGAATACATCACATAGATACGCCACTTCACAGTTCCATGGTGTCCACAGACAGGTTAAATAAAGGATTTTGACATTTTTAATGTTGCCTCTTAACCACTTGCCGACCAGTCACGTTGACTGTACTGCGGCAAAGTGGTTAGTTATCGTCCAGCGACGTAGACCTATGTCGCCGGACTCCTCCCCTTGTGGGCGGCACACGCGCGCCGCCGAAGGCTCGCTCTCGCTGTATTCAGTCACAACGGGAGTCGGGCCAGGGGAGGAGCGGCGGTGATCACCGCCGCTCTTCCCCGATCATCGGGGAATCGAGTGTGGAGATCCGCCCGCTTGTGTAAACAAAGCGGGCAGATCTCCTAAGTGACAGACAGGGTCAGATTGCAGGGTTCAGCATAGCTGAACCTGCGATCTGTCCCTGTGTCACTCAGTCACCTCCCCCCACACACGTTAGTAAGCACCAGGCATACATTAACCCCTTGATCACCAATAAAAATTAACCCCTTCCCTGCCAGTGTCATTTTTACTGCAACAGTGCATATGTATAGCACTGATTACTGTAGTAATGTCACTGGTACCCCCAAAAGTGTCAAAAATGTCAGTCAAGGGTCCGATATGTCGCAGTCCCGCAAAAAAAATCGCAGATCGCCGCCATTACTCGTTAAAAAAAAAAACCACCAAAAATGACAGAAATCTTTCCCTTAGTTAGTAAACGCAATAACTTTTGCGCAAACCAATCAAAATACGCTTATTGCAATTTTTTTTACCAAAAATATGTAGCAGAAAACAAATTGGCCTAAAATTATAAAAAATTTTGATTTTTACATTTTTTGGGGGAGAATTTCATATAAAAAAATGTGAAAAATATTGTTATTTTTTCAAAATTGTTGCTCTTTTTTTGTTTATAGCGCAAAAAGTAAAAATCACACAGGTGATCAAATACCACCAAAAGAAACCTCTGTTTGTGGGAAAAAAAGGACGGAAATTTTGTTTGGGTACAGCGTTGCATGACCGCGCAATTGTCAGTTAAAGTTGCACAGTGCTGAATCGCAAAAAAGTGGCCTGGACGTAAGACAGCAAAATCCTCCGGTGGTAAAGTGGTTAAACATTAATAGAATCGCTGCTTCCCACCCAACAAAATTGTAAAACTGTATTTCTTTGGTACATGCTCCCCATAGCAGTGCCAAGTCCCAGTGTCATTTGTTTGACAATGTCTTGCCTATTTGCCTAGAAAATGACCATTACTTTTTTTTTTTTACTTTTGCTTTTTATTGACTTAAGTAGGATTTATATTCGGCATCTGAACTTTGTTCATGTTTTGTGAACCTGCTTTGAACCAAACCCAGGTATGTTCGGCTTATCCCTATTTGAAGGTATACACTATAGACTTTGCAGTTCACCTGTCATTATGCATTATACTCCCTGTACCTTGTGCAATATGCACTCCTGACCCCTGCACTCTCTGCAATACCCTTTCCTGACCCACTACTAATCCATAGACTATGCCCAGAGCTGGGGAAGGGTACAGAAAAGGTCTACAGTATTGAAGGTACCAATGAGTACAGTTGCCTCCATTATCCGTAAAAGAAAGATGTTTGGAACCACCAGGACTCTTCCTAGAGTGGGCCACCTGGCCAAACTGAGCAATCAGGGAGAAGTATAGTAAAGGGAGGATGACCAGCGCTATGGATTAAAGATATATGAGGGGACAAATAGATAAATAAATAGAAGGTGTGAGCTGCCACCAATCAACCCTTAAGTGCAAGGGTGAAAGTGAAATATATTATGTGGCGATTGGTATCGGCGCTACCTTACAGTATAAAACGTGACTTCCCCAAAGTGTAGGTGAAAAAATATATAAGGGTGTCAACAGAAAATGTTTTTTTGTGAGTAAATTGAATGAGATAAACAATCCGTGTGTTTATTAAATTTCAAATAAAAAACAAATATAGTGATACATGTGCAATATGCATATCGAAAATGGTGGAAAAAAAAGAAAATTATGGGGGGGGGGGGGGGAGGGGGGAGGGGGGTGTTCCCACAACCACAAGTGTTATATCAGGTATATACTTTTTTCTGATATATTTGTGCCACACAAGTATTGAAAATAAACAGGTGCTACTGTGCAGAGTTCGAAATGACCACAACCACAAGTGTTATATCAGGACTTCCCTGATATATGTGCCACACATGTGCTAAAAATAAGCAAAAGCTGCTGTGCAGAGTCCAAAGTGTCCACTAGGTGGCGTCTGCAATACGACCTGTGCAGCTGTATGGGGGGTCTCTTCTCCGTATTTGGAGGAGCACTTCCGAGCCGGTGGTCTGGTGCCCTAAATGCTCATAACGAAAGAAGGCCCCAAAGTGAATAGATAATCCATACAATAGCGGCAAAAAAGCGCAGTACACTCATCATCATCTTAACAGTGAGTGTACTGCGCTTTTTTGCCGCTATTGTATGGATTATCTATTCACTTTGGGGCCTTCTTTCGTTATGAGCATTTAGGGCACCAGACCACCGGCTCGGAAGTGCTCCCCCAAATACGGAGAAGAGACCCCCCATACAGCTGCACAGGTCGTATTGCAGACGCCACCTAGTGGACACTTTGGACTCTGCACAGCAGCTTTTGCTTATTTTTAGCACATGTGTGGCACATATATCAGGGAAGTCCTGATATAACACTTGTGGTTGTGGTCATTTCGAACTCTGCACAGTAGCACCTGTTTATTTTCAATACTTGTGTGGCACAAATATATCAGAAAAAAGTATATACCTGATATAACACTTGTGGTTGTGGGAACACCCCCCTCCCCCCTCCCCCCCCCCAATAATTTTCTTTTTTTTCCACCATTTTCGATATGCATATTGCACATGTATCACTATATTTGTTTTTTATTTGAAATTTAATAAACACACGGATTGTTTATCTCATTCAATTTACTCACAAAAAAACATTTTCTGTTGACACCCTTATATATTTTTTCACCTACACTTTGGGGAAGTCACGTTTTATACTGTAAGGTAGCGCCGATACCAATCGCCACAAATCAGGGAGAAGGGCCCTTAGTCAGGGAGGTGACCAAGAACCCGACGGTCACTCTGACAGAGCTCCAGTGTTTCTATGTGGAGAGAGAAGAACCTTCCAGAAGAACAGCCATCTCTGCAGCACTCCACCAATCAAGCCTGTATGGTATCATGGCCAGACAGAAGCAACTCCTCAGTAAAAAGCACATGACAGCCCTCCTGGAATTTGCCAAAAGGCACCTGAAAGACTCTCAGACCACGAGAAACAAAATTCCCAGATGAAACAAAGATTGAACTCTTTGGCCTGAATAGCAAGTGTCATGTCTGGAGGAAACCAGGCACCACTCATCAACTGGCCAATGCCATCCCTACAGTGAAGCATGGTTTTGGCAGCATCATGCTGTGGGGATGTTTTTCAGTGGCAGGAACTGGAAGACTAGTCAGGATCGAAGGAAAGATGAATGCAGCAATGCACAGAGATATCCTTGATGAAAACCTCTCCAGAGCACTGTGGACCTTAGACTGGGGCTTCCAAAAGGACAACGACCCTAAGCACACAGCCAAGATAACAAGGGAGTGGCCGCGGTACAACTTTGTAAATGTCCCATAACCCAGACTTGAACCGACTGTATATCTCTGGAGAGATCTTAAAATGGCTGTTCACCGACTCTCCCTATCCAACCAATGTCATTGTTGGAAGTGACAGCAGAGTTGGGCACCTATGTTCATTGGCCTATTTGAGATCTGACGAGATGGTGACAACTATCTGGAGATTTTTTTATGGTCATTATTCCTTTGCCTGTATGACTCTTCACCGTTGGTAGTAGAGTCCATTAGTTTCGGTAAGCGCTCCGGATTCTCTCTGGTGATGGTGGCATTCAAGGTGTCAAGTTTTCAGTTTCAGAACACAGGCTTCCCTTGGATATGGACTGTATTCAGAGCACTTCTTTGTTGCTGATTGATGAACTTACCCACTTCCTTTTTATTATTCATTAATGAAGTGCGTTTATTATTGTTATTTTTGCACATGCATACTCTCACAAATGTTTTTGCACTATAATCACTTTAGTTTTTTTGCATAGCATATGATTGCATCTTTGTTGATTGTTTGCACATTTGCTACATTGCACTTCAGTATTTATCACACTGACAGTGGTTTTTATTTTTTCAATTCCATATTGAATATTTGGTGTGGCCCTCCAGTGTTCACTCAACATTTAGTCTGATTTAGTGCAGCACTTTTTTCTATTTCCTTACTTTATACAACATTGTTGTGTTGCAGTGTCTGCAGCTCATTCAGATGACATTGGCACAGTCATTTTTCTATATATAGTTTCTATAAAGCATATTCAATAAAAAAATGTAAAAAATTCAAATTTCTTTGATTGGTTTGCGCAAAAGTTACAGTGTTTACGAACTATGGAATATTTTTATTTATTATTTATTTATTTTACTAGTAATGGCAGAGATCAGCTACTTATAGCAGGACTGAGATATTGCGGGGGCAAATTGGACACCTAATTGACACTTTTTGTGGGGACCGGTGACATTATTACAGTGATTACTGCTAAAAATATGCATTCTCACTGTACTAATGACACTTGCAGGGAAGGAGTTAACATCAGGGGCGATCCAAGGTTAACTGTGTGCCTAGGGAGTGCTTACTAGCTGTGGGAGAGGTCATTTTACTACTTGAAGACATGGATCAGTGTTCCTGCTTCACAGGAACAAAGATCCATGTCTTCTGTACTCACGGAATGTTCTACCTTGTTTACATAGGCAGACTGTCATTCTGTCAGAGTACCGAGCGATCGGCGGGCCCCAGCAGACATCGGATCCGAGAGACCCGCTGATCAGCTCCCGCTGTGAAAAATCACAGCGGGAGCAAGCCGACGGCGACACGTGCTAGTGCTCAAAACCCGTAGCGCAAAATCGTGTGCATATATATATATATATATATATATATGTGATTCTGCACAGAGTAGCCCCCATGTAGCAATAAATCTGCTATAGGGCAGTCATAAAGTGGTTAATCGATCAATATTTGACGGTGCCTCTAATATAAAATAATGAAATATAGTAAATATGCTGACCTAGTAAATTATTCTCTTAAATTTGTGCTCTATGCAGACTCTAAAGCACAATAAAATTGTGTGATAGTATGGACTATGATAACAAGAAAATAAATTATGTTTTATTTTACAGTTAAGTCATCAACAATCACGTATAGCAGCAAAATGGATAGAATCACATAGACATGTAAAATGTATATTCCACAACGAATACCTCAATTTATATAGTTAAAATGATACGCCTAGTATTAGCTGAATTGGATAATTTGCTTTCCACTTGTAAGTGTAACCATGTGCCAATACATGGACTAAACTAGTAATGAGCAAATTATACTATACCTAAGAAGCTATTGGTGCTGAGTTAGGATGAGGCAGACAATCAGGATCAGGATCCAGCTCAGAATGTAGATGAGGATTATGATTCAAGATGGTGATTCAAGGTGGAGCAAGAAGGATCAAGATGGATTGATATGAATGAAGCCCAAGATGGAGTATGATCCATTTTCTATGTCTCTGAATTTCTCCTTTTATTTTCAAAATCATAGGGATCAGCCCAGAGGGTGTAGTTAGAAATATTTTCCCACCTCTGACTGGAAGATAATAATAACGATTAAGTAGATATTTGCACAGCCAATAGATTAACTTGTCCACCAGATGGCATTCTAGGACTATAAATCTCTATGTTAAGCCTTCTGGGAATAAAATGGTTTCATTGGTCTATTAATAATAAAGAATCTATAGAGGTTACAATAATTTTATCCTTAGATTAATTTAAACGTGTCTATTTACTGAGAGGGTATATAACTATATTTCTCAGGGGTGTTTATGGCATTATTTGTCATTTTAATCTTTGATTTATTAGCATCCTTAGCATGAAACCCTGGCTCAAGAGGTGTAATTTTATCCAGGGATCCATTCTGAATTATTAATTATACTTTTTAAAAATATTTGGATACATTTTGCACCATTTCCATCATACTGCTTTGCTTTCTTTTGGCTAGTATAATGTCTTGTATATACAGTACATACATTAAAAAAAGGATGTAACCTTTTATATACTTTTACAAAATTGTCAAAAGCATCAAATATTTATCTAATAAAATAATAAAAAAAAACACCTATTTCACTTCTCCTTGACGCCAAGACACTTACATAAAGATTCCAGAATGTTGACTGGTTAATGGTTTTTAAGGCGTTAGGATTTTTCAAGAAGGAACAATAGAAGTCTCAGTCAGTAGGATGAGAATATAGAAAGTGCTGTCTTCTTGCTAACATCGAATGTTTATCTTAATCACTTTAATACCAGACATTCTTACCCCCTTCCTGCCCAGGCCAATTTTAATCCTTCAGTGCTGTCGCACTCTATATTTAAAAATCAATTAGTACTGTTGTACTGACGACCTCCTGATTTCTAGGGTCCCTAAAGTGCTTGGACAGTACAACCCCCCCCCCCAACCCCCCTAAATGACCCAGGGGCATGCCAAGTTTTTTGAAGTTGTCACAATTTTCTACATTTTTTTGAAAATTAAGAAATTAAAAAAAAACTTTTTTTTTCACATTGTTTTTTAATTATAGAACAACCCTAGCAGTACTGTATGCTCAGGTTTTTACCGGAGTCACATTCCTGGTAAATTATTAAAGAAGAAGGCAAGGACAGAAACTAGAGTTCGGCAACATCCCTCAATGGAAATCCGGCACCTGGTGGAACAGTATGGACAACAACAGCTCTAAAATAATCACAATATGTACAATGAAGTAACAGCACCATTTTCTTCATATAAAAGACAGAAATTGAGATTAATACATATAAAGTATAAAATGGTAAACAGGCTGGAAATACACTGACAAAATCAATAAAAAAATATGTAGTAAGTTACCATATAGTAGTAACCATATACATAACAATTATTTGTAAAATGTGTTATGTATTTCTAGACTTTGTAACTATTTTCCAGTAATATAATAGTGTCAGAGCTACAGACATTAAACAGATGGGGGGAGGTTAGTTTAGACATAGAGAAGAAATTCTAGGAATGGGGGCGAATCCTAACAATGGATGTTGTTATTTTTCCATACTACTATGTGGCCCCGTGGTGGTTCAGCAGATGACAGCAGCTTTGTTTTTAATTATACAGCTGTATATGGTTTTCGCATTCCCTTATTGCACCGTGAGTGTATAAATCTTCATGCCCACAATGTTCCATGACATGATATGTGATATACAAATACATATTGATTTGATGCATTCTATTAGATACAAAAATTATATTCCTCATACGTTGAACCCTGAAGAAAGAATTTCACTTCTAAAGCACATCAGGTGTTTCTCTGTACATCAAGTCTTACAAGATTATAGGACAACAGCGAATGTGGAGTACCTTTTGTGGTGGATCACCCTGTCCCTGGATTGTAAACCTCTTCATTTCATTCTTCTATGAGTTCGGGGCATTGCCTTTTATTTCATTTTATGTTCACTTTATTCATCTACCGAACAGATAACTGATCAGTTGGACCCCTAACAGATGCTTATGTCTTCGGCATCAGCCACCTAGCTTCAACACATTTTTGGTGGATTGGTCTGGTTAACTGATCTAGTGTCTACTGTAGGGATGTGTTTACACTTATTATAATGTGTATTGTCCTTCAGAAGCTTGGGGCCGGCAAGTCTCTAAGTTAAATGGCTCAAGATAATTCAATCACTGCCTTCTATTAGTTACCACAGGGGGAAGCAGAATACTGTTTGTGTTGGTTATTCCTTAGATATGTTAAGTATATTTCTGTATACAATTCCGTCTGCATATGATAATGTAATCAGACTCACCTGACCTGATAGTGTATATATTGTGTGTGAGTTGGTTCAATAAAGAGTTCCTGCTCACCCTCAACATAGACCTTTGTATATGTGTGCTGATAATATGGTGTGAGATGCTATATAACCAAACGTTTCAGCCGTACTAAGTTATCTTTGATATTTTATTATGATTGTTACAAATAAAGATTGTTAAGAACCTTTTAATACAGCTATACTATGTTTGGTTTGGTTAACCTAAAAAGTCGTTATGTGTGCATAAACGTTCCTGGTAAATTCCCTCACCTGTACCCTCAATCTACATAAAATGCTGTTGTACTGGTATAATAATGCTATAGGGCTGGTATGAAATTATTTCCAGGGCTGAATTTTATTCCCAGTCCAGCCCTTACTCCATCTTACTTAAAATTGACATAAACATAAACAGAGTTTATAGGGAAAGGAGGATGTGCTCCCATGTAAATCTGTAAATCAATTTGATGTAGACACTCAACAAGACATGCAGGATTGTCATGTAAGATAGCCATCTGAAAGAAACTGGAAGGTCTTTCTGAAAATGAAGCATAAGTAGCATGGCAGACTTTGGATTGGATGCCATAACCATAAGAGTGAGGTACTATATAATGGCAGGAACACCAGGTAACTACTGCTAGAAAACATCTCATCATGCCCACATATTGAACAGTGAATTTGTAAGGAAGAGACTATCAATCACATTACAAAGATGCAAGGCATCTTGCATCTGCTGATGCCTGCTGTTAGGAACCATGGGGCTCTGTGCAGTCTACCGTCATAAAATATAAAAATTACCTTTCTGATAAAAAAATACACTAAAATAATTTTTAGCTGACACAACTGCAACATAACTTACAAATGCTAAATCACAAAAGATAAACTAAATTGATTTAATAAATAAAGCTCTGTCTGTGAGTAAGGTTTTGGGGTTCATTTACATGGGTGCAGTGTCCTGTAGGGTGTGAATTTGCTGCTTGTTTATGAGAATGGAGCCAACTGGAGCTGTGTGCTGACAGCTATGTTACATTTTGGGGGAGCAGCAGCTGTATGAAAGGGCGCAGGTGTACAGCCCCAAACACAGACCGTGGGCATTTGGGGCAGCTCACTCACACCTGCACACATGTCGAATTAGGACCTGCAAATAATGTCCAAAAAATTAATTAACCACTTGCCGACCAGCCACCGTACTTAAACCGCGGCAGGTCGGCTCTGTCCTGCGGAATGATGTACCTGTACATTGTTTCGCAGGACCACTAGTGGGGATTGGCTACATGGGGAGCCAATCAGTGGGTCTGGTGGCTGTGATGTCTGCCGGGCACCTATGATCGCTCCCTGTGGAGACAGAACTGTTCTTTCAGTAATGACCACAGGGATCCTGTGTTCCTCTTATTTAGGAACACAGGTCTCTGTGTTCATACAGCAAGCCCATCCCCCACAGAGCTAGAAAGCACCCCCTAGGGACACATTTAACCTTTGATCGCCCCTGGTGTTAGCCCCTTCCCTGCCAGTGTCATTCGTATAGTAACAGTGCATATTTTTAGCACTGATTACTGTAGCAATGTCACCGGTCCCCCCAAAAGTGTCAAAAATGTCTATCCGTCGCAATGTCACAGTCCCGCTAAAAATCGCTGATTGCCACCATTTCTAGTAAACAAATAAAATAAAATAAATTACATAAATCTTTTCCATAGTTTGTACACGTGACAATTTTGTTCTCACCTGCTTTTTGTACAATGTTTGATGGATGTATGCTACCAAGCTATCAAATTACCATGTTCACAGTTTTGAAGAATAGTCTTTCTTTTATGAATTTTTGTATTCAATAAAATCAATATATTTTATTTATAACAGTTTTATATTATTGCCTACACAACCCCATCCCTCCCTCCCCAAGAGGATTAACAATTTTTCAACAGTGCATATTTTTAGCACTGATTACTGTAGTAATGTCACCGGTCCCCCCAAAAGTGTCAGAAAATGTCAGTTAGGTGTCCGATCTATCCGCCGCCTAGTCACAGTCCCACTAAAAATCGCTGATCGCCGCCATTTCTACTAATAAAATAAAATAAATAAATTACATAAATCTTTTCCCTAGTTTGTAGACGCTAATCTTAAACTGTCTACACAGAATGTCTTTAAAACTTCAGAGGGGAAACAGCAGTCCTAAGTTTTTCCACGTAGAATGATGTGAAGAAAAAAATCTTTGGATAGTGAAGATCCTCAGTAATATACCACCACCAGACACCGCACACACTGGTCCTTACCAAATGTAGGTGACCCTCATCACAAAGGTCATAACCGCATGATAGTGCCTGAGCCCTAGAAAACCGGGATCCTTCACTGCTCCTTCCTTGAATAGGTCAATATAGCAGGCAATCTCCACTCCACATGGGGTCCCCAAAAGAAGAAACAGAACACCGCCTCATAGTGTATACTGCTAATGTTTTTTCAGCCAAGTTCGATAAGATTAACAAATTGCAGTCACATGACTCCTATTACTTCTGGTTGTGTCCTAAGCCAACAAGACAGGAAATGACGATTTCACGGAGCTGTCATGGTGCAGCAGTTTTGGCCAGGAGCCCACATAAGATTCACACTGACACCAGCCAGCAGACACTATTCGTCACCCAGCTACGTTCTACTATACAACAGCTAACAACCAGGAGCCCAGATGACCTCAGACAGCTTACACGCTTAGACAGAAGAGAAGCGCTTCTCTTCTGTCTAAGCGTGTAAGCTGTCTGAGGTCATCTGGGCTCCTGGTTGTTAGCTGTTGTATAGTAGAACGTAGCTGGGTGACGGATAGTGTCTGCTGGCTGGTGTCAGTGTGAATCTTATGTGGGCTCCTGGCCAAAACTGCTGCACCATGACAGCTCCGTGAAATCGTCATTTCCTGTCTTGTTGGCTTAGGACACAACCAGAAGTAATAGGAGTCATGTGACTGCAATTTGTTAATCTTATCGAACTTGGCTGAAAAAACATTAGCAGTATACACTATGAGGCGGTGTTCTGTTTCTTCTTTTGGGGACCCCATGTGGAGTGGAGATTGCCTGCTATATTGACCTATTCAAGGAAGGAGCAGTGAAGGATCCCGGTTTTCCAGGGCTCAGGCACTATCATGCGGTTATGACCTTTGTGATGAGGGTCACCTACATTTGGTAAGGACCAGTGTGTGCGGTGTCTGGTGGTGGTATATTACTGAGGATCTTCACTATCCAAAGATTTTTTTCTTCACATCATTCTACGTGGAAAAACTTAGGACTGCTGTTTCCCCTCTGAAGTTTTAAAGACATTCTGTGTAGACAGTTTAAGATTAGCGCTACATTTTGCCATATATTGTTTTGATCTTGCATTTCTAAGATTTGTGTTGGCTGCTTTTCGTCTTATATGTTATTTTATACTATATTTTAGCGCAACAATATCCTGTTATATAGTTTGTAGACGCAATAACTTTTGCGCAAACCAATCAGTATACACTTATTGGGATTTTTTTTACCAAAAATATGTAGTAGAATAAAAATTGGCCTAAAATGAAGAAAAAAATAGATTTTAAATTTTTTTTTTTATTGGGAATGTTTTTAAAGCAGAAAGTAAAAAATATAGTTTTTTTTTTTTTTTCAGAATTGTCACACTTTTTTTGTTTATAGCGCAAAAATAAAAATAGCAGAGGTGATCAAATACCATCAAAAGAAAGCTCTATTTGTGGGGAAAAAAAGGACATGAATTTTATTTGGGTACAGCGTTGCACGACTGCGCAATTGTCAGTTAAAAAAACGTATCGCATAAAATGGCCTCTCCATTAGGGGGGTAAAACCTTCCGGTCCAGAAGTGGTAAGGAGATGCACTCACATGAAGGTAGTGTAAATAGTGTGACATTTCTCAATATGTCCAGCAGGTGGCATCCTTTTGATGACCCCCACCCCCCATGTATGGAGGGTGGATAGTTAGTCCTGGATGGTCATAGGCGGATCCACCTATGACCATCCAGGACTGACTATCCATTGGGACCCATGATATAATGCCACTGACTTGAAGTTTTTGTATATTGCCTGTTGCCCTTCTTACTAAATGTAAGTGCATTTTTATAATTTATCTTTTTTTTTTTTTTAAATAAATAATACTACACTTAGAGCAGACCAAAACAGACCTCCACCATGCCACATTCAAGTTACTACATATGAAGATAATAGGAAACCTACTATCAAAATGGTGGACTTTATCGGCACAACATGAGACTATTCATTAACTGGAGAGTGGTACAATGATGAGCATCTGTAGGCAACAGTGAAGCATGGTGGAGGTTCCTTGCATCTTTGGGGCTGGATTTCTGCAAATGTAGTTAGAGATATGATCAGGATCAGTGGTGTTCTCAATGCTTAAAAATACAGGGAGATACTTATTTATCATGCAATACCATCAGGGAGGCATTTGATTGGCCTTTAAATTTATTCTGCAGCAAGACAAAGACCCCAAACATACACCCAATTTTATTAAGAACTGTGTCTGTCTGGAATTACATGAAGAGACAGAAGGATTTGAGGCAGCTCACAAATCTACAAAAGATCTGTGGTTAGTTCTCGAAGAGGTTTGGAACATCCTTTCTGCCGATTTCTTTAAAAACTGTGCGCAAGTGTACCTAGAAGAATTATTGCTGTTTTGGAGACAAAGGGGGGTCACGTCAAATATTGATTTGATTTGGATTTCTCTTCTTTTCTTTTACTTTCCATTTTGTTAAGTGATAAAAATAAACTATTAACATTTCTATTTCTAAAATCATTCATAATTTGCAAGGTTCCTTCACACATGCTTAAAGTTTTTGTACAGTAGTGTATATCATGAAGCTATAAGGCTATTAAAATGGAAGATTTTGTGGCTTTTTCTTTCCCTTTGATCAATGGATAAACTTGGGTACATTCTGCCCACCAATACATGGTTCATATCTTGGCCGATTCCTGCTGAATAGGCTGAAATTCGAATCAGCTATGGCCAGCTTTACACAGGCCTTGCCGCACAGAGCATTTTTAGTCTGATATCCTATTGGTAACTTTTTTTGGTCTACAGCTTATATGAAATAGGTCTTTGAGTAGTTCTGCTTACAAGTGCACATTTATATATACACAAACGCTCACCAGACCATCCAGTTCACCAAACTGCAGCATTTTATTTTAATACTTTTGTTGTTAATTGACAGAAACATGCTTAACATGTGCAGCATTCAGCATAGCTTCAGGGTAATCATGATTTTGAGTTTATTTTACATGGTTGATAATACAAGTCCCTCCGTCACAAGGGGGTGGTGCCACCAGGTGATGTTGCCAGGTGGTCCCGCCCTTATCTATATAAGAACTGTCAGACAGTGGAGGAGGAGTAGGCAGTCGGCGTTCATGGACAGCAGGAGCATTGTTTTTTTTCTTTTCCGGGAGCAGCAGGTGGCGTGATTGATGTTGGATTTACTTTAGGGACACTGTTTTTTTATTTTTTAATAAAGGACTTGTTAAAAACTGTCTCTGAGTTTTTTTTTACTTTTTGACACTTTTTTGGTGAATGGGTAGGAAAATTCCCCTCATACTCATTCACATAGGGGGAGCTGGGATCCGGGGACTACCTTGTTAAAGGAGGTTTCCAGATTCCAATAAGCCCCCTGCCCACATATCCCCACAAACACTGGCCATTGTTTTCCAGTGAGGTTCCCCATAAAATTCATATCAGACCCAAGGGGCCTGCCATTGACTGGGGGAGGACCTTACACCGTTTTTCTTTTTTTATTTTTCTTCAGAAATGTCATTTTTGCTGCAGATTGTTCTGTGCATGCTACAGATGCGCCACTTTACAGGCAGACTAAGGGGACCCCACACACACCACATTTAAAGGAATGTTTTATTTTTACTGTTGCACTTTAAGCCTCATTAAAATCACCGCTCCTGAAATTATAATTTTTAAAAACTTCTTTTGCATTGATACATCTCCCCCAGGGCAGTACCCGGACCCCCATAACCCTTTTATGGCCAATTACTTGCATATACGCCTTCAAAATGGGCACTTTGGATTTTTCCTTTTCGGCTCCCATAGAATTCAATGGGGGTTCGCAGTTCGGGTTATAACTTTTTCCCTGTTCGGGAGTTTTGCTGCAAACTTAACAAGGGGGGGTGTTCAGCCCATCTCTAAATATTATTGTGGTCTAGACATTGGACTAAAATACCTAACATAAAAAATGTTATCTAATACAAACATGCTTACTACTAGAAATTGTGTTTATTATTGATATGTTTGGTTGCAATGCTCATTATCCATCACTCATAGTACTGATGATATTCCTTAAAGTGGAATTTGAATCAGAAAATTAGGTCCTGCTAGATCACTTCATGCTGCCCTTTTGCAGGTATAGCTATATAAAACATGAAAAATAAGTGTCTATACTGTTTAAAATCCAGTAAGACACTGTCTCACCCTGCTCTGTTCATGCTCTGTTCTCTATTTTCAGGCACAAATTTGTACAGGCTGATCTGCTGACAGCCGAAAGATTTATTACTGTTCAGGGGCTCTGGGCTTCAGAAAAATGGCAGCCTCTTGCATGAAGAAACAGAAACAATGCTAGAGGCAATTTACGGCATACACTTATGTTGGTAGCATAATTATTATTGTGAAATGTATGTTCCTTGCTAAAGTACATTATTTTTATCAAGTTGTTATGGGTAAAGTTCCACTTTAAATTACTCTTGCAGCCTTTCACTATCTAAACTATTGAAAATGCTAAATATAAAATAATTCTCTGTGCTGCTAAGAGTGAAGTGTTGAACAGCTGTTATACCTTTTTGTTAGAGTTTATAGACACTGAAATAGTTTCACCCAATTTTATCCTCTTCACCGTGTTGCCAGGCTATGCCCTTCTCTGTACCCTTTAATAGCATTTGCTCTATCCTTTGCTTTGTTGCTTGTCTCTTCTGTGTTTTTACGTCTTATCAGAATTTCTTATTCTTTTCTTATGGCTTGCTATTTTCTGGTCTTGCTCCCCCACTGTGCCCCTTGAGGGCCAATGTTTGTTTCCCCAAATGTTTTCAGGCTCTCCAATATCTTCCTTTAAAGTCTCTACTTGTTCCATGCAGACACTCTACAGCTGTCATAGTTGTGATGTTTCTCACTAGCGGTCTTTGTTGCCCCAGGGTCTCCCACTTCAGATCTCTAATTCGCTGTGGGTTATCCCTTCCATGCAGGGATCTTTCACTAGAGCATCCTTTGTTTTCCTTATCATTCATAATCCTGCCTTGTGGTTATTAAACATACTCTGATCTCTCCTACATGGTCTTTTACTCTCTCTGGGATCCCTCACTTGAATGCTCTCTGTGCTCCCCATTTGGTCTCTCTCTCACCCGCCGTCTTTGCCATCAGGTATGTCCCTTGCCTAAGTCATTCTACTTGAAAGCTGAGGTCTCTCTCACTTCTGGGTCTTTTACTCAAAAAAGGTTTCTGTTCTCACCCTTAGGTCTGTCTTGTATCCTGAGACCTTTAATGATTCTATATGCCAGAAATGTGAAGTGGAAAAAAAGTTGTCATCCTATCTCTCTGCTAAATGCCTAAAGTTTAATCCCATACATTTGTTCAGTGTGTATGAAAGTATAAGTAGTTAAGTGAAACGTAGAGTTGGTTTATGTCAAACACAGAAAACTAAATGGGAACAAAAATGTTAAACATAAAAGAATCTGCTAACGCTTCTAAAATTTGCATATCAGACGTTGTAAATCCCTTTCATATGTATGATTTAAAGTCAAAAACTATTTCTATATATAGGATAAATGTGACTTGATGATACTGCTGTGTGCCACACTCCACTAAGCTCTTTTAGAAAATATTGCAGGTAAGTGATGAATACAACGACCATTTTACTGCTGGAATCCTATAGCACTTACAGACGACATGGTGCAGTGCTTTGGCTACTTGCTCAGTAAGGCAACATTTTAAAGGTCACTCTAATCCTTTTGAGTTAATACCCACTTAGAGAATGCGGGTGAGAAAGGGAAATTCACACTTCAGCTAGTATTCGGCTGTCAGAAGCCGGTCTCACTGCACTGAGCATTGTGTCAAATTCATTTTCACAGCAAAGGCTATCTAAGCAACCAGATGAAGCTTGTTTCTTTTTCTAAATGAAATCTTTTAGCAAGCCCCGTCTACATAGAACCCCGTAGACAGACCCTGAAGCTGCCCTGGTGGGTTTTAATAACTTGGATCATATACTTGATAAGTGGCTTGCTTTGATGCCCTGTCTGTCATCCCCAAGGGTGGGGAAACCATGCTGTTGTTTATAACATTTGTCTGGCTTATCCCACCAAAACAGCTAGTTAGAAAGGTCTGAGGCATCTTTATGCCCTCCATCTTCTTTCTGTCCCCTGCTGTGTTTGTGTACGTCTCCCTTTGTTCCCTTCTGAGCTGCTGCACTAATACCAGTAGTAGAAGAACTGCTGTTGGGTGCTAATCTCTCCCTTAGAACTTCTTTTGTCAGCTTTTTCTTGAGACCTCCAGATGAATCCTAGCATCTGCCAGTCTGCTTAATAAAAGCAAGTGCTCCTGTAAAATTATCTCAATAGGACAAATAGGCTTGTTTTTTTTATCCCTAGAAGGGCATATTTATGCAATTTGCATTTTAAAACTCGGTACTCTTCAAAATATGCTAACAAAAAAGAGCTTAAGCTTGCAAAATAAATTGAGAAGTTGAAGGAATATACAATAGTAATGTATAAATCAGGGAAGTGTCTGAAAAAGGTCCTCTAATGACCTGAAGTGTGCTGACCACCCATTTTTTTTTCACTTTATGTGTGTAGCTGTGTGCTCTTTCCTTGCCACATGTCCCTTTTTTATAGCTACTGTTTAAATGCATGAAGTTTCCACATCTTGTACATTTCTGAATGTGCAGTAAGATCGTGAGTAATGGCAGGTTGGCAGAGAGTCAGAGATAAGAAGTAGAGGAACCAGCAGGATGACAAAACATAAAAATACACATCTTATACCACCTCCCAAACGCAGCTAGCAGCCATCAGTATCAAATTCCATAAATTCAGATCAGAGCCTTAGCAGAAGATCGTATGTGCTTAGGCTGCCCATAGATGACTCAAAAAGCAGAAAATG
Source organism: Pelophylax lessonae (assembly GCF_965119305.1). Taxonomy (NCBI): domain Eukaryota; kingdom Metazoa; phylum Chordata; class Amphibia; order Anura; family Ranidae; genus Pelophylax; species Pelophylax lessonae. The sequence continues at coordinate 153,598,336 of NC_138776.1, forward strand.
TTTCCAACTCCTTGTAATTAGCAGGCCATTTCTGTACTTTATAATGGCAGGCAGTTTAAGGCACTCATTATTGCATAGGATTTGTTTTTTAATTATTTGAAAAGCTCACTGGAATCAGGGCTGATCTTTCACCCTTCTATGCAGCAGAGCGAAGATCAGAATTACCATTTGTGAACTCCTGTGAATCAGGGAAACACAGCTACATATCTGCCTTTTTGTTGTCTCTTGCTGGAGAGAGTCCAGAGAAGGGCAACTAAACTGATTAGGGGATTGGAGGACCTTAACTATGAAGAGCGGCTGCAATCGCTCGATTTATTCTCCCTGGAGAAGAGACGCCTGAGGGGGAACATGATAGCAATTTATAAATATCTAAATGGGGATCTCAGCTTAGAAAAAAAGCTGTTCATTCGAAGGGATTGCATGAGGACAAGAGGGCATACAATGCGATTAGAGGAGAAGCGTTTTAACCTCAGGCAATGTGGGGGGTTCTTTACTGTTAGGGCTACAAGATTGTGGAATTCTCTACCACAAGAGATGGTTACGCGGGTAGTATGGTGGCTTTCAAAAGACTCTTAGACTTACATCTCAAGGATCAGGACATTAAGGGCTATGTGAGATGATTACAGCCACACACATCTACACAGGTTGAACTGGATGGACTATTGTCTTTTTTCAACCTCACCTACTATGTAACTATGTAACTATGTATTAATGTTTTCTGCTTGTTTATGATCAGTCTGAAACTCACTATATAGAAACAAAAGCCCACAATCCTCCCAGCCAGTGTCTCACATACCTTCTGTTGCTAATCAGACCTGTAAGACTGCAAAACGTTTGCCAGCAGAGTGAATACGTTACAGTCCATCAGCATTCCCTAGCTGGGTCCCTGACCTGTGTTCTACAGACATAGAGACCATCTTGTAACCATTGACTTGTTTCTTTTGTTCTGAGCTATCCAGTGCAATAAAGAATTGTCTGAAATCAGTTGGAACCTTCTGTCCAAAAGGAAATACCTTATTGACTTTAAAGCCTACATTATGGCCAGACACTCACTTTCCACTTCTGATAGTTCCTCTCTGAAGGTGTTACTTTCTGGTTGAGGTCAGGTGCCCATCTATTTAAGACTGCTTCCAGGGCAACATTAGAGACATATGTTTGTGCCAGACATTCGTGACTGAAGCTGGTAATAGTCAACATTGGTCCCTTACACAATACTACCTTCAGACCTTGAAAAGCCCTCTTTATTCACTTCCCCCGTGGTGGACTTTGGTGAGATATCTAAGGAGTGTCTCACCATCAGGCATCTCTTTCTCAGATTTGCAAGGCTGCCACCTAGTCTTCTGTTGACACGTTTGTGAAGTTTCACCAAAAGAATGTTCAGGACACCACTGATACCAGCTGTGGTCTCAAGGTTCTTCGGGCAATGCTGTAGGCTCTCTTATTAGTCCATAATTCTTTGCTTTGTAAGTCTGTTAGCTTTTTGTTTGCTGTTGACCACCCTCTAATATATTACTAGGAACATGCGATTTTTGTCTTACCTGTAAAATACTTTCCTGGAGCAAATTAAAGAATGCAGGTTCCTCCTCTCTGCTCCACTCCAATAGTTGCTTGCTAAACTGAGGCATGTTGGGAATGGGAGGGGTAATACTAGCCTGCCCTTACAGCTTTACTGTGCCAGGGTCAAATTCTCCTGAAGGTGGCAGTATAACCCAGAATATCAGAATAGTTACCCATGTCCCGTAATGTATTACGCTAAATAGATTTTACAGATAAATAAAAAATACAATTTTTTTTGCTGCAAGGATTTCATTTACAGTACAATGTAGGTTTTTTTTGTTTCAGAGATGCCATTTTGAGTTTTCATCTGTTTTTTTTTTTTTCTTATGTTGGTAGGACCTTACTTTGCTCAAAGTGAAGCATTACCTTGTGTAGCACCCTACAAGGTAGGTGCTAGGTAAAGTATAGTGGGCCTTAGCTGCCTAACAGCAGGGCCATGATTTTCAGCTGCGCTGTCATGTCTCCCAGGTGTGACTGTTGAGACTGGGGAGTCACCCCACTGTGCTCCATGAGAGGGTTCTCATTGGGCAGTGGAGGAAACCCAGCCAATGGCACACTCAGGCCTGTATCTACCCCAGAAAGGCAGATTCTGCCGCACAGGATTCTGGGTGTGGGTATAAGTTTGAGGGGAGCGCATGACGCAGTATCTTTGGCAGGAAGCAGAGTCCCAGGAGGGAGAGTACCGCTGTCTCTCCTCCTGTCAGCAGGATCGGGTGTCCTGGGCGGCTTGCCTGAGGGGACGGAGTGAGCTGAGCTGAGCTGCAGAGAGGATCCGGTGTGCCGAGGACCAGTGGAGCAGAGGGGGTCCAGTTTCAGAAAAGCATTCCCAGTTTGTGAGTACTGTAAACTGCCCCTGGGGGTCTGCCTAGCAGAGGGGACCACTCCAGTGAAGGTCCAAGGGATCCAGGAGCCAGCTAGTCGTAAAGGGGGTGCCAGTGTTGACCCTGAAGTGTAGAGGGGGTGCCTAGTGAGAGGACCCTGAAGTTCAGAGGGGGTGCTTAGTGAGAGGACCCTGAAGTGTAAAGGGGGTACCGGCGGTTGGGCCCTGAAGAGATAAAGTGTACAGCGTGTAGTGTGCAGTGTACAGTGTTGAGAGTTGCAGCAGCACAAGCAGTTACAAAGAGCTACTTTAGTCAGTGAAGGGCTGGAGGGAGCTGTTTACAGGACTTTTGAGCTAACCAGAGTGTCAAAAGTCAAGTTCAAGTACAAGTTCAGCAAGTCAGTATTTTTAAGCGCCAGCAAGCGTTGGTCAGCATTCAGCTGGCGTCAAGACAGCGCTAACAGGCATTCTTCTGCAAAGTGTCCCAGTTGTACCTAGTTGAGCCAGAGGAGTATCCCACTCATTCCCTTCTCCCATCCCCATTATCAAATAAACAAAACAAACCAAAGATGCCGGAATGGTTATTGTCTCCAATCTCACACTTGGATATTCAGCTTAAATGGGCTGAAGGTGTCACCGGTAACAATGGCAGACCCACATCAGGCCCAATGCCTGGAAAACTTGCTACACTTGTAACTGACCATTTGATCTTGGGGTGTCTTTTGTTTGTAGCACACTGCTGTGACCACCTAACTCACTGTATATCACTCACATTTACCAAACTCTCTATCCTCATTTATAAAAGTTAAGCATACACCAGTTAGGCCTATCCCTGCAGTTTGGTAATACTTGTAGTAAAACACCTGCCTATAGCAACTACTCTGTGCATCCCCACAGCATACTCGGGGATGGGAGCCCCCAATGTCAAAGCGTACTACAAGGCAACTATTTTGGATCAGGCTAGGCAGTGGTGGGACTCGCAAACACAGGCCCCATGGGTCCAAATTGAATCAACTGCAGCAAATGGAGCCTTAGACCTACTCCTTGCAAGTACGTGGATATCCACGCATACCCCTCATCTCTTTTTACCTACAATGTCTGCTACTGTCAAGACATGGAATGCTATCTGCCAACAAACGCAAGGGATACACACTGAAGCTCTTCACAGGCTCCCCTTATTATCGCTGCAACTCTTATCACCAAATTTACCAATACACCACTGGCATATGGCCGGTATCACCACAATAGGGGAGCTCTACCACCTTCAGACGCTCAAGAGCTTCCTCCAACTTTCATAGTTTTATAACCTTCCCTATAAAGACTTTTACATATACCTCAGGATTCGCCATCTGCTCTCTAGTGTTCGGACATCCTCCTCCCAGATTACCAAAGAAGTCCTTTCATTGATTACTAAATAGAAAAATAAATCCAAAGGCATATCTGGCTTCTACAAACTCTTGACCTGCCCCTCCCGCACTACCAAACTTGAAGCAATGACCTTTTGGGAACACAAATTACAACTTTCTTGCCAAGCGACTACGTGGTGCCGCGCTCTATATCCAAAAACGTCTCACACTGGGAGACGATTATGAAGATTTACCATAAATGGTATTACACCCCGGACAGACTTGCTACTATCTCGCCCTCTTGCTCTCCGATGTGTTGGAGAAACTGTACTGCAACCGGTGACATCTTCCACATATGGTGGGAGTGTCCAATAATCCGCCCTTACTGGAACATGGTTTCGTCACTCATCTCTACTGTAACTGACACTGCTCTATGCCTTACTCCACAAATGGCCCTCTTTGGTCTCAGTCCTCTCTCGCTGCCCGACAATTACCCTCCAATTACTCACCATATTCTAATCTCGGCACGCCTAGTGTTAGCTAGGGCCTGGAAAAAACCCTCCTTGCCATCCCCTGAGGCGTTGATCAACTCCATCAATGACCATTGCAACATGGAATACCTCTTCTCCAAGGCACACCTCACAGAGGAGAGATTCCGGGAGCATTGGTCGTTATGGCTATCTTACCCCAAAAGCATTAAAATTTGATTATAATTCTCTTAACGCACCTTGACTCACCGGACCTGCCCGACACAGCGATTTAACTCTAGACCAGAGAGGACCATGGTGGCACCCATACTCACGTTAATATCACATTTTCTTACCTATCTCAACATATTCACTTGATTTCGGATATAGGCACAGTCTCTCTTTGATTCCCTCTACTCAACTCTTATTTACTAACTCCTGCTCTCCTTATTATTAGTTGTGTTAAACACTTGTACTTTACATATTGACTGACCCAAGCTATGTACGTTCATTACACCAGCTGGCTGATTGCCACATGTTTATTATGCATTGTTTACTTCTTTGTTGACTTGCTGTATCAATACTTAAAACCAATAAAATGTTTGAAACTAAAAACACCTGCCTATACTTTTTGTCTCGTCTACAATGTTTCCTATTATCCTTTATTAAAACTGCCCACCACTGGTCAGTTTTACACTGCTGTATCCTATGCAGTATCTTTCTTCTTCTAAAAAAACTCAAACCAGTGCCCCTTTCTCTAGTAAATTTGGGCCTAGCCATGCTTTTTAAATGTTCTGCTGTTGGTCAATTTTACACTGCTGTGCCATCCATGGTCTTTTAATTCTTGTAGTAAAACACCTGCCTTTATTCTTTGTTTCAAGTACACTGATCAATTCTTACTCAAATATTCTTCTTCAAAAATGTCCTACTGCTGGCCAATTTTACACTGCTGTGTTGTCTATAGGCCTTAGATAAATAATTAGAGCTTGATAAAAAAAAGGCTCAGCGGCAAAACAGTTTTAATAGGTGTTTTTAACTAAATCTGCAGCTTTCATAAAATAAAAATGTACCTGGTGATCTTGCCTTGAAAGAATCACATTTCTTTCTGTTATGGGGTGACAACTGACTCTCAGTTGTGCTCCTGCATTGTCACCCTGTCACATGCACAACTGGTGAAGCTTATAAATGCTGAAACACATTGCACAGGTATTATCTTCCACTGGTACAGAAACCTGGGTCAGAGCAATGTTGCACTGCCTGCCAACACTGGAGTTAGTGCATGTACAGAATGTAACTGAAAAAGGCTGGAGGAAATCAGCAGCATTAAGATGCAACAAAGGAAGAAAAACTGGGTATTTTATACAAAAAAAAAAAAAAAAAAATGAGCAGATCCCTGCTGTATCAGAGCTAAATATCAGTGTTGTGCCCCTTTAGTTTTTGTCTGCATTTTGACATCGGACTGTGGTGGACCCCTGTTGTCTATGGACTGCCAGATGTCTGTTTACATCAGGATACTCTTGATCTGTGTGGTCCTATGTTTAAGTCCAGAAAAACTGGAAAATAACACATTGCCTTTCATCTTTTTTTTCTGGACCTCGAGGGACTCAGAAGTAGGCAGATGTAAACAGACACAAGTTCATTTATCTCCTGCCCATAAACCTGCATCTAACTTTTAAACAGATCCAAATGAAAAACCGATAGGACCTGATTAAAAAGCCCTTGTAAAAGAGTTCTAATTGGTTTTGATCAGTTCCCTCATCCCTACTCCTGACTCACTGGACTTGTAACTCTAGGTTTCTAAGCATCCAATCCTGCACATTTATGCTACCACTGTTCTAAAAAATCAAAAACAGGTACTAAAAGCTCTCAAAGATGGCAACACCTTTCCAGCAATGCGGGGGCAAAGCAACCCAAAGCAATGGCCGAAGGCCTCCTACCACTCTATACAACCACCTGTCCCAGGTCAGTGCCTTCCCTGCAGAAGAATGACCTCTTGCACTTTCTGTAATCTAAGTGCTCACACAGGCTGTAATGCTCTCAGACTACTCTGAAATAGTTTTGATGCTGCATCCAATCCACCGAGATGAGTAGAATTTTTTTTTTAAAAATCCCTTCTCTTTCAACCCCTTCCTAATTTCCAGGCAGCCTATTAGCAAAATTCACATTAAACATGTTTAACCAGCACAAGGCCATACAGTAATGACAAAATGAGGTAGGACCTCAGCCAGGTATTCATGCCAAGTGGGCAACTGCCCATTTCTGTCTGGTGTTCTGAGTTAGGATCTTTCAGGGTTTGTATTTTTTAAATGTATATAAAAAGTAAATAATACACAGGATTGGCAAACTGGATTAGATCTGGAGAACAGCCCACCAACGATTTTTTAATTCCTCATTTCTACTCATTACAATTCCTCATTGTTATTCCTTATGTCCAGTCATTTTTATGAACATGTATCATGGTGGGGGCAGCCAAATCCTTCTGTAGAGTATAAATATTAATATGTTGGTAGAAGCAATGCCTGCAGTCCACACCAATGCAGCCTGATAGTATAAAGTGGCTGACTTTGACATCTCATTAAAGTGTAGAGAATGTGTCTTGGAAAAGCAAAGTCAGCTTCATTTTAAGAACATAGACCATGGGTGTCCAACCTTTTGGTTTCTCTGGGCCACATTGAGTGTAGAGAAATTTTCTCGGGCCGCATATAAAATACATACTATAGTTAAGGTATGTAAGTAATAAAACGCCGCCCCACCCTTCCCGCGCTGCTGCACCCCCCCCCAGCACTAATTTAACACAACTAGTGGATGATCTCCTCCGAGGCAGCCTCTGTCTACAGTTAGTTGGAAGCTGCTGTGGCTGTGCCCCCAACTCAACTTTCTTCCTCCCCAGCAAAAACAAAATAAAAAATTGTCAGGGGGGAGTGGGCCGCATTGCCTGCGGTTCCGGGCCAGATGCGGCCCCCAGGCCGCGGGTTTGACATGCCTGACATAGACCTTTTCAGCAGATCTATTTATTTATACCTTATTTAAATGCACATCACACCCACCTTAGTCCAGATTCCAAATTGCAATGTGATTTTCAGTATATGGCTTGGCACAACAACTCAGAAACAGGCTCAAACACAAGTTTAAATAAATATAATAATACCACCATTGCACCTCGTTAATGAAGTTTGCTCCAGTTTTAGTAAAAAAAAAAATATGTATTGTGAGGCACTAGTTGGCAAAATTGTGGGCGATATAAATGTGTCACTTCAATTTCTTGACTACGTGGGATGAGGGGCTCAAAGGTTTATGGCTGATATGGAGAATACAAACTTTTTGTTTTCTCAGAAACGTAATAGTTTCTATTCTGGGTCCTGGAGCTTGTAGGCTTTGTAGAGCTTAGTGTCCACATCTTTATATGGTAGCCAGACTTATTAGTCTTAAAGCAGTTGAGAAGGTAAAACATTTTTTCTTTACCTTAATTAATTGCCCACACTAGTTACAAATTCCCTGATCATCGCTACACCGGTCATATTGTGTATGATCTCCGCTACACCTGTCATATTGTCCCTAATCACCATCACACCAGTCATATTATCCCTAATCACTGTTCTTAACCACTATCACACCAGTTACAGTGTCCCTATTTATCACCACACAAGTCATATTGTCCTAGATCACTGCCACATCAGTTACAGTGTTTCTGATCACTGCCACACCTGTCCCAGTGTCACCAGACCAGTGTATGCCAGCAACAGTGTTCCTCATCAGTGCCACATCAGTTGCAGTGGCACCACATCAATGTAAGCCAGCAATGGTGTCCCAGTTTATTGCCACACCAGCTCCAGTGTCACCATACCAGTGTAAGTCAGCAGCAGTGTTCCTGATTGCTACCACACTAGTACCCAATGTCACCAGACCAGTGTAAGCCAGCAACAATGTTCCTAATCCCCACCACACAAGTGCAGTGTTGCCTATGCCTGCTGCCTGTACTAACCCTGGCCTGTTTATTGACCACATTTCTGCCTGCTGTCTGGACTGATCCTTTGCCTGTTTGCTGACCATGTGTCTGCCTGAGACTGAAGTGACTCATCTGCACATCCAGCTGGCTACGTTCCTGCAAAACCCCAGCAAAACCCCAGTTCCAGCCATCTCCTGCAGATACCTGCTGTCAGAGAATGACTAGCAGACGTTTGACTAATAGAAATGTGCATGCACAAAGAATGACTAAAAGAAATGCTCATGTGCACAGAATTTTCAGCAGAATGGTGTCTAGGCATGCTCATGTACACAGGAATGCACATGGCCACGCACTCAATGCATGTTGTTGCCAGACAGACTATTTAAAGGGGCTCCTGTTCATGCCCTTCAGCTGGTCTTTCAGCCCTTCCCTGTGTCCTGCTATTACTCTGCTTGTTCACTTGTTGCTGACTCAGCTTACCTCTAACCTGAACTTGGATCCTGCCTCTGCTCTGTAACCAGTTCCTGACCCCGTCTCTGTTCTTGACCACGTCTGTGACCTTGCTGCTGTTCCCGGCTCTGCTCCCACATCTGATTCAAGTGCCTATCCAGGTGCTATCTGCATCAGCTCTGCTCATCACAGTGAGTTCTTGTCTTAAACCTGCTGGGAGTTCTGACAAGCCTCGCATCTGGAACCCACAGCCTGTGTGGAGTGCCCCTTTATCTTCAGCTGGATCAGATACTGTTCCTGACCTGATGTTCTGCCAGCCTGCCTGGGTCTGCATCTCCTGCTGCAAGCACTCCTATGAACACCTGCCGGCACTCGTGTTCCTCCTGTCTCTTGGTATCCTCTATTCCACCTTCAGCAGGACCTGGGCTGGAGATTGAAGAGAGGCCAACCTCGTCATTTCAGTCTCCAATCAGGTACGTAACAACTGCACTCCTGGAACCACAGGTACTCTTTTGTCCTTCCTTTCTTCAGCCTCATGTACTTCCTGGTCAGTGAACATGGCATTCCTGGGGGCAGCCATGTACCAGTAGGCTAGGTTAGCTTGACTTATAGGAACAGGGATTGTTAAAGGTGATGCTACATTATGCTATATTCCCTAACCACTCGTACAGTGGTGACCATTACAGCACATTGGTTTTGACACAATTGGTTGATTTATGTCATACACAAGATACAATGTCATAACCAGTCCAAACAGTATAAAAGTTTAACACATGCAATATTGCCACACTTAGGAGGAGTAGTAGAATGTGTTTTGGGTTGTAATTCTAAGTATGCCTATGCTGTGTGTAAGCAATATCTTATTAAATTGAATCTTTGTGTAAAAAAATATAATTTTCATTTTCTTTCCGTATTTTCCAAAAACTTGTGGCAGAAAAATTAAGCCTTTAACATAATTAACAAATAAATAATGAGTACAGTGCTTTTGCGAAAGTATTCGGCCCCCTTGAACTTTGCAACCTTTTGCCACATTTCAGGCTTAGAACATAAAGATATAAAACTGTAGTTTTGTGAAGAATCAACAACAAGTGGGACACAATCATGAAGTGGAACGAAATTTAGTGGATATTTCAAACTTTTTTAACAAATAAAAAACTGAAAAATTGGGCGTGCAAAATTATTCAGCCCCCTTAAGTTAATACTTTGTAGCGCCATTACAGCTGTAAGTCTCTTGGGGTATGTCTCTATCAGTTTTGCACATCGACTGAGATTTCTGCCCATTCCTCCTTGCAAAACAGCTCGAGCTCAGTGAGGTTGGATGGAGAGCGTTTGTGAACAGCAGTTTTCAGTTCTTTCCACAGATTCTCGATTGGATTCAGGTCTGGACTTTGACTTGGCCATTCTAACACCTGGATATGTTTATTTGTGAACCATTCCATTGTAGATTTTGCTTTATGTTTTGGATCATTGTCTTGTTGGAAGACAAATCTCCGTCCCAGTCTCAGGTCTTTTGCAGACTCCATCAGGTTTTCTTCCAGAATGGTCCTGTATTTGGCTCCATCCATCTTCCCATCAATTTTAACCAACTTCCCTGTCTCTGCTGAAGAAAAGCAGGCCCAAACCATGATGCTGCCACCACCATGTTTGACAGTGGGGATGGTGTGTTCAGGGTGATGAGCTGTGTTGCTTTTACGCCAAACATAACGTTTTGCATTGTTGCCAAAAAGTTAAATTTTGGTTTCATCTGACCAGAGCACCTTCTTCCACATGTTTGGTGTGTCTCCCAGGTGGCTTGTGGCAAACTTTAAACAACACTTTTTATGGATATCTTTAAGAAATGGCTTTCTTCTTGCCACTCTTCCATAAAGGCCAGATTTGTGCAGTATACGACTGATTGTTGTCCTATGGACAGAGTCTCCCACCTCAGCTGTAGATCTCTGCAGTTCATCCAGAGTGATCATGGGCCTCTTGGCTGCATCTCTGATCAGTCTTCTCCTTGTATGTGCTGAACGTTTAGAGGGACGGCCAGGTCTTCGTAGATTTGCAGTGGTCTGATACTCCTTCCATTTCAATATTATCGCTTGCACAGTGCTCCTTGGGATGTTTAAAGCTTGGGAAATCTTTTTGTATCCAAATCCGGCTTTAAACTTCTCCACAACAGTATCTCGGACCTGCCTGTGTGTTCCTTGTTCTTTATGTTGCTCTCTGCACTTTAAACGGACCTCTGAGACTATCACAGTGCAGGTGCATTTATACAGAGACTTGATTACACACAGGTGGATTCTATTTATCATCATTAGTCATTTAGGTCAACATTGGATCATTCAGAGATCCTCACTGAACTTCTGGAGAGAGTTTGCTGCACTGAAAGTAAAGGGGCTGAATAAATTTGCACGCCCAATTTTTCAGTTTTTTATTTGTTAACAAAGTTTGAAATATCCAATAAATTTCGTTCCACTTCATGATTGTGTCCCACTTGTTGTTGATTCTTCACAAAAAATTACAGTTTAATATCTATATGTTTGAAGCCTGAAATGTGGCAAAAGGTCGCAAAGTTCAAGGGGGCCGAATACTTTCGCAAGGCACTGTATGTGTAAACTGCTTGGCCTAAGATAACTGCTGTAATGTTCCTATTTAATCTCTGTACTATTTCTTTAAAAGTTACATTTAAAAGTAGTGTTTATGTCATTATTAGTTAATAAATTACCCATATGATAATAGGGATTTTTCCCTTTTTAAACAAGAATCACCCTGGTTCCTGGACACCAGGTTCAGTTCAGTGCCATAGCAGGGATTATTTTCAACCATGTTACTCTTATTTTCAGTTCCCATTAACTGCCAATCCTGAAAATGACAGTCATTGTGTTTGTGAAGGTCCTCATTTCTTCAGGTCATTTTATAGATAGTACCGGATAGTTACATTCAGCTGGACTTATTATGTACAGGAAGTCCCTGGGTTCTGTAGATTTGTTCTTAAATGGACACTTGACAATTGTGCATCCGAAAAGCATTTACAGCACTTCCCTTTTTCCACATTTTGCTATGTTACAGCCTTATTCCAAAATTGATTAAATCCATTATTTTCTTAAAAAAGCTACAGACAATACTCCATAATGACAATGTGAAAGAAGTTGTTTGAAATCTTTGAAAATGTATTAAAAATAAAAAAAGGAAAGAAAAAAATCCCATGTACATAAGTATTCACAGTCTTTGCTCAATACTTTGTTGAAGCCCCTTTGACACCAATTACAGCCTCAAGTCGTTTTGATTATGATGCTTTAAGCTTGACACGCCTATTTTTGGGCAGTTTCTCCCATTCTTCTTTACAGGACCTCTTAAGCTCCATCAGGTTGGATGGGGAGCGTTGGTGCACAGCCATTTTCAGATCTCTCCAGAGATGTTCAGTAGGGTTCAAGTCTGGGCTCTGGCTGGGCCACTCAAGGACATTCACAGAGTTGGCCCGTAGCCATTCCTTTGGTATTTTGGCTGTGTGCTTAGGATCGTTGTCCTTTTGGAAGATGAATCTTCACCCAGGTCTGAGGTCCAGAGCCCTCTTAAGCAGGTTTTCATCAAGGATGTCTCTGTAAATTGCTGCATTCATCTTTCCCTCTATCCTGACTAGTTTCCCAATTCCAGCCACTGAAAAACATCCCATAGTTTAATGCTGCCACCAACATGCTACACTGTAGGGATGGTATTGGCCAGGTGATAAGCAGTGCCTGATTTGTCTGGGAGTCCTTTATGTGTCTTTTAGCAAACTCCAGGCAGGCTGTCATGTGCCTTTTACTGAGGAGTGGCTTCCCTCTGGCCACTCTACCATAGAGGCCTAATTGGTGGAGTGCTTCAGAGATGATTGTTCTTCTGGAAGGTTCTCCTTTCTCCACAGAGAAATGCTAGAACTCAGTCAGGGTGACCAATCGGGTTCTTGGTCACCTGTCTGACTAAGGCCCTTCTCCCCAATCTCTGTTTGGCCATGCGGCTTGCTCTAGAAAGAGTCCTGGTGGCTCAAAACTTCTTCCATTTACCGATGATGGAGGTCACTGTGTACATTGAGATTGGGCTTTAGAAATTTTTCTGTACCCTTCCCCAGATCTGTGCCTCCATACAATCCTGTCTCAGAGGTCTACAGACAATTCCTTGGACTTCATGGCTTGGTTTGTGCTCTGACATGCACTGTTAACTGTGGGACCTTATGTAGACAGGTGTGGGCCTTTCCAAATCACGTCCAAATCACGTCCAATCAACTAAATTTACCACAGGTGGGCTTCAATCAAGTTGTAGAAACATCTCAAGGGTGATCACGGTGAAACGGTGCACCAGAGCTCAATTTTCAGTGTCATGGCAAAGGATGTGAATACTTACAGAATGTACATGTGATTTTGCTTGTTTTTTTATTTTTAATACATTTGAAAAGATTTCAAACAAACTTCTTTCGCATTATCATTATGCGGTATTGTTTGTAGAAGATTGAGGAAAATTATGAATTTAATCCATTTTGGAATAAGGCTGTAACATACAGTAACAAAATGTGGAAAAAGTGAAGAATACTTTCCAGATGCACTGTACATTTTTTTAGTGTAATTCCAGCCAAAAAAATATTTTTTAAGGTTTTTGGATAGCATAGGGAAGGGTTAACACCCCTGTAATGTTTGTTTTGCTGTCTGTGCCCCTGTTCAGAACCTCGCTTTCTGTCCCTGTGACAATTGGATTTTAAACATTTTGGGTTGTCGTGGAAACAAGAATTGGTGGTAAAGCTTCAGCGGAGACACCTTTTTTCCATGATGACTCTTACAGAAGTGAATTTTCCTTTGTAGGGTAGATTTCCTCTCGTTGCCTGTTGTCCGTTTGTAAGTATGAGTCGTATGTAAGTCGGATGTTTGTAACTTAAGTACTGACTGTAATGTTGACATTTCATTGTTTATCCAACTAGCTTTTTTTTTGGTCCAAACAAGTGTCAGGAACAAAGCTAAGAATTTAAAGTTAAATTCATAAGCTCAATTGCCTTAATCAGTCATGGAATATGTCAAGGCAAATGCTGTCTGTCCAAAAGCATGATGGGAGGTGTTATTTTGGCACATACTGATCCTTATAGTTAAGTGAATTAATAAAGAAGTATGGCTTTAAAAAAAAAAAAACACTTCTATACTCAGGTTGATGCAGCACAGATCTGATGCTGCATCTGTCCTCCGTCAGCTCAGTAGTGAGAAGGGATCAAACACTGCTGATCACTCAGTTCTCCCCCTCCACTCTAAGCAGAGAGCCGTGGCTGTCAGTCACTGGCTCTCTGCTCAACCCTTCAGTGCTCACTGGATTACTGGGCTGTAGAGGGTGGGAGAGGAGCTGGATCAGGCTCTTGGTGGATTGCTGAGAGGCTGCGCCAGGTGTCGATTCAGGTTTCTGGGTTGATCACGACCATATGGTTGGGATCTTTGGGATGGTTGGGGTCTTTCCGAAACCTGGACTGGCTTTGTGACATCAGCTGACAGAGGGCTTCACCCGCTGTCGGCTGAAAACGGATCAAAGGAGTGCAAAATGAATTGCACTCCTTTGAGCTACAGGATTAAAGCCAAAAAACTTTGGAGAACCTCTTTCAAAAACAATGCAGTGTTGACCAGCTGTTTTGTTTTTTTGGACAAAAGTGCAAAGAGTAGCCTGATCTTTTCAAACCCTTGCAACATGAAGTTGGTGGTAACCGAGGACAGTAATGTAAATCGTATGTATTTTTTTTTTGAATTTTTTTTTGAAGACCATTTAATAAATAGTGCTTGGTGTTTTCTGGAATTAATCATTTAGCACACATTTATTTTTATGATATGAACTGATCAGTCCCCATTTCAGAGACAGCCATGAGTTATATTTTTGCACTATGATGTTCACACATCAGGCTGTTCCTGGAAGGCTCACAACTTCACATTCAGTTTGTGTCACTGGTGACAAAGAAACTGAAAATGATTAATTCTGCTCCAGGCTTCACAAGTATGTAATGAGTGTGTTATTTAACTTTACCTTGGGCCGAACATTGACCTCAGGTCTGTTAAGTGACAATGCTTAAAATACACTTTAGTGTCATATTTGAACTTAAAGCTTGACATAAAAAAGAAACAAAATTTGAGTCACACACATCAATTGCCATATAGGAGCAAATAAACTGTGCATTGCACATAGAAACCTCTGAAAGTTACTTTAAAGCTCACAGTTCTACCATGTGCTCCAACACCCCCTCCCTTCCAAATGTAGCACCACCCCCAAAGGAGTTGCAATGTCAGGGTTCCCCACTGCTGCACAGTCAGTCACACAGCATTTTCTTCTTACATCCAGACAGCAAATCAGTCCTTTGGCTTACTTTTGTTGTTTTATTAAGGGATGATAAATTGGATGGAGTAAGGGCAGGGCCGGCCCTACCATGGGTCCCGATGGGTCCATTGGACCCAGGCAACACTTTGAGAGGGGAAGCAAATTGATGTCCAAGATATTTTTCCAGCAATTTTGTGTGTCATCAGTTGGCAGGGCGTTACAAACGGCATTTCCCCATCTCACACTGCCGCTCGTAGTGCAAACTGATGACTATGAGTAGGCAGAGCGTCTCCTTCAGGGAACATTCCTCGTATGATTATGGTGTGTGCAATGAGGTTAAACATCAGTGCACTCCATCTCACGCAGGGCAGGCTGGATCTTCTAGGGCAGTGGTCGCCGCAGACACAGGAGTGACAGGTGGACTGAGGACAGACAGTGGCTATTTGGTGGACCGGTCTGGTGGTGAGTTATGGAAGAAGGTAACAGTATACAGCTGGGGGTCCCAAAGGGTTTCCCTTAATTTGCAGGGATTTCCTCTCACTTCCTGTTTGGCTGTGGGACAGGAAGTGAAGGAAAAACTCTGCAATGGGACACAGCCTACTTTAAAGTGTTTTTTTCCCCAAAAAAATTGCCTTTGAAAAACAACCGCTGCACAAAATACTGTGTGACGTAAAATATTGCAATGATCGCCATTAAATTCACTAGGGCCACTGTTAAAATATATATATATATATATATATATATATATATATATATATATATAAATAAAATGTTTGAAGGTTCTAAGTAATTATCTAGCAAAAACTGTAATTTACTGTAAAAGTGACTAAAAAGGCTTGGTCGACAACTAGATATTCTAGACCTGTCCTTCCATAATAACTATTCTTTGCAAAAATCCTTGAATTTACTCAATTTCTTCAGTTTCCTATCCTTTTTTTGTGTTTATTAAACAAGGTTGCCTTTTACATCTACATGATTGATTTTGCCTGTAACATAATGTAAGAGGAAATCGTCTAAGACAAAAGGTTATTAGATTTATAATTACTGTGCATTCAAATGTATTATACAGTATATATGTATGTATATATAGATATATGTATATGTCACACTGAGAATTGCGTGCTTTAGCTCATGGAACATGTCATTTATTTTATTTATTAGATAAACATCTTATGAGGTGTGTTTTCTCCTACTTTTCTATTATTTGTGCTGTATTGCCAGTGCTAGTCATTAGCTAAGGTCAGTGTCAGTAGCTGTGCAAGATTAGGCATCTTTTTATAACAGTAAAGGAAGGCATTTTCTTCTCCCAGAGGAAGACACAGAGCAAATGCTCTGTATGGCATTGACCTATGAGCAGTTATCTACCTGCAGAGTAACAGTAAGTTGTTAAATTAAATGTATGTTTCTGAGTAAAAAATAGTTGTTTATCACTACAGTGTACATGTATTCCCCATCCCAATATAAGTAAATAATGTTCCTAATTTAATAGCTCATCCTATGTACCAAACTAAAAAAGCTAAAAATCAATGGGTAGAAAGTGAGTCAAGATGTAGTACTTTACAAGAAGAAATCCCACATCAGGTTGCCATAGCAACATAAACTTTCTCCAGAAATACTAATAATGAAGGGTAAACGTGACTGCAGTAAAATGCAAATATATTATTTTGCTTCTTAAAAATAAAATCCACAAAGCATTATACTAGAAGGCTTTAAATACAGGATAAAGCAAATGTAGCGTAGCTACTTTCAAACCAGCCGAACTAAGATTGCTAAAGCTAACCAAAAAAGATGTTGTGTGCCTATACATATGTTGGAATAAAACAGGTAATTAAAGATAACATCCCAATAAAAGCCAAACAGACACAGTACTCCTTGAAGCTCCACTAGGTTTACCCAGTGATTCAAAACCAGCCAGGTGCAGCTCCCCAAAGGATCATCAACTATGAAAGGGAAAGGATGGAAGCACACACCAGAAAGCCATCCATTTTCAAGTGTAATAAAAAAACTTTAGCATTGCCTCCCCCCAAGCCACTCTGCTCTAACACATTTCCCTAGCTCATGGGTATAGTTGTAGAGCTCTATGACTAAGGCAGGCCATAGACGATTCGAATTTCGTTCGAAAATCGTAAATGGCAGTGTTATCGAACGATTTGCGTATCGTTAGTGTGGTATGTAAAACGTTTGATTTTCGTACGACAGCAAAAATTCACATATCCAACATGTTGGTTTTTTTTGCGAAAATCGGCCGAATTTCGTATCATTAGTGGGATAGTTGTATGATTTCGCCTAACAAAACACAGAACAGTAGGGAGTGTGTTCGGTAGAGATGTGGTTAAAAGGCACAAAAAATAGTGTTTTGTCGTACGATTTTCGGCTCACATTGATGGTACACTCGATGATGTGCACGAGTGCCGCTTTCGTTTATCGAACGATAAATCGTACGTAATTCGAATCGTCTATGGCCTGCCTAAGCCCAATGAAAGCCTTCGAAAAATTAAAATACACTGACCTCACATTTTTAAGTACAATGGTACCTGGCTTCCACCACCCAAATGCTGCCGGCTAGGTTCACACTGCTGCGATCTGGTTTTGATCTGACTTTCAATCAAGCAGAGCTAAGTTGTGTTGAAGTGAATGGGCAGCATTAAAACAATGATTTCAACTGTCATGAGATTTCTATCTGAAATCACAGTAGTGTGAACAGAGCCTTAAACATACTTTTAACACCACCCAGTGATCAACACTGTGTGGCCCTACTTGGAACTACACAGCCTTTGCTCCAAAATTTGTCATCCTGTACTGAGCATGCGCACCATGGCCCCATTCATTCCTATGGGGAAACCATGAATGCATTCATTAGCATTTGTATATACAGTACCGTGCAAAGGTTTTAGGCAGGTGTGAAAAAATGCTGTCAATTAAGAATACTTTCAGAAATTGAAGTGTCAATAGAATATTTTTTTTTATAAATTAACAAAATGGAAAGTAAATGAGCAGAATAAAAAATCCAAATCAAATCAATATTTGGTGTGACTACCTTTTGCTTTTTGCTTTCAAAACCACATTGATTCTTCCAGGTACACTTGCACCCAGTTTTTGAGGGAACTCTGTAGGTAGGTTGTTCCAAACATCTTGGGGAACTAACCACAGATCTTCTGTGGATGTAGGCTGCCTCAAGTCCTTCTGCCTCTTCATGTAATCCCAGAAAGACTCCATGACATTGAGAAGCAAACCAGGAACCAAACCATCAGGGCCAAACCATCACTTCTAAGACTTCTTGTTCTTTTTCTATACTGAAGATAGTTCTTAATGACATTGGCTGTATGTTTGGGGTCATTGTCCTGCAGCAGGATTCATTTGGGGCCAATCACATGCCTCCCTGATGGTTTGGCATGATGGATAAGTGTCTGCCTGTATTTGTTAGTTTGAGGACACTTTTGATCAAATCTTCAACTCCATTTGCAGAAATGCAGCCCCAAACTTGCAAAGGACCTCCACCATGCTGTTGCCTGCAGACACTCATTATTGTACTGCTCTCCAGCCATTTGCGGAACAAACTGACACATACTACAGCCAAATATTTAAAATTTTCACTCATCAGTCCAGAACACCTGCTGCCATTTTTCTGCACACCAGTTTCTATGTTTTCATGCATAGTTGAGTCGCATAGCCTTGTTTCCACCTCGGAGGAATGGCTTTTTTGCCGGATTTCTTCCATGAAAACTACTTCTGGCCAGACTTCTCCAGACAGTAGATGGGTATGTTTAATAGTGTACACACCCATACAATGTGATGATTGGGAACAGGTGTGCTATGGGCCGATTTCTGTAAGAAGATCTATCCAAGCAATATATCCTGCTTCAATGCCTGTATAATATATATTTTTGCTATGCAATCTTGCTGTATATATATATTATATATATATATATATATACTGCTCTCTCCTTGTGTGGGAGGACGTGATGGTACGAGACTTCCTACAATAGCGTTTGAAAGCTATGTCTTGCTTTATTGAATAATTCCCTAGGAGTTCTAGCAGAAAGATGCAATAGTATCATAGCATACAAAGCTCTGCATAATCTACTTGTATGTGTACCTACTGACGTTCCCCCGGTGTGGAGTGTATGTGCGTGCCCGGCGTTTCAGTGCTGCCGACTTTAATGTTACTTGCGTGGCATTGTTATTATCACTGTTAATGTTACCATTATACATATAGTGGCTATCCTCACCCAAATAGGTGACATAGAGAGAGGCATTGCTGGGACTAAGTATTACTTTTTCATGAACAGCGATCACTTGGAGGAATTTGACAGGTACACTCCGTTGGAAGTACATGCCTTATAGGAGGAGACACACTCCCTTCTGGCAGCTGGAAGCCTGTCTTGGATTGTCCTCATTCTGGGGTTATGCCCAGATGAGTGGGCTCCAAGCTCGCCTTTGCACTCTTCACTGCTGGAAGCTGCAAGGGAGACTGGAACGCACGGCGCACTTCCGGGTTGGCGGCATGCGTTCCAGCTACCCACTACACTGCGGCCCCACCCATGTGGGCGGAGATTCGGGTTTAATGTACAGTGATTGGTCTGCACGGACGGGCTGTGGAACGCACCTCGCACTTCCTGGAGCGGCAGTGTGCGTTCCAATGTTAAAGCAACATGCTGCTAGCCATCTATACCTCTGGAGATCCCCTGCATTGCACTCAGCAATCGACCTGGCTGCTCATAGATGGATGAATAGGCTGCATGCAGTTCAGCAGAGAGAGGACATTGGACTAAACAGGAGATGCCTATTCCCCCTAAACCCCCTGGCGAGCCCCCAGTACTAAGGTTCCACTTACTTTTGTATATCTATTTCCACTACACTACCACCAAGCATGGATCTCTTTATATTTATATTTATTGTCCTCTGCTCCATGTCTTCTGCTGAGCACCGATTTGTCATCTAGTGCAGTGTACTGGGTGGGGACATAGAGGTCACATTTTTATACACAGTTTATACAACTCACTGGCCAGGACAATCATGTCTAGTTTTGTCCTTCCTTTTTTTTGCAAGGCCTTCTCTCTTCTTCCCTACCTTTCAAGCATCAATACATGTATATATAATTATAATATAAGAACATAACACTATCATTAATGGTGCCGCAGGCAGAACAACAATACAAATACTTATAAACATTTATATATTTTTTTAAATAAAGACAATCCTGACACCAGACCTGCAGTGGTATAATTGGCCGTGGCCATTTATTAATTTACTAAATAACAATTTAATTAATATAATATATATACCAATATTTAGTTCAGCCAAAAAGCTCGAAATAACCACACTTTCACAACTCAAACATGTAGTTCAGTCAAAAAACTCAAACTACCCATAAATAGCACTAAATTAAATCCCCAATAAAGAGAAAGCTGAGACGAAAAACAAGGGAGGGAGGGAGGGACAAATTTCTTGTTCCGCTCCTGCTGACTGAATTATTCTAACTGATCCACCTTCTTTTATAGGGATAATCATCGTGTCCAAATTTGTAATTTTTGACCAATCAAATAGTAAGTATTTAGCTGACCAATTAAATATGTTACTTAACTAACCAATCCAAATTACTCCTTCAATAGCCAATTAATTGTCACACGTATTCTATATACATATATATATATATATATATTTTTTTAATCTGCTGTCATGCCCCGGCCCAATACATGCAGAGAAGTACAAGATCTACTCTGCATTTCATTCTGTTGTTATACGCATCTCTACTGCATTATGTTTTTATCAACATTTTAAATTTTGTATTACCGATTACTTATCTTGACTTATTTACCTCCACTTGGGGGTGGCACCCCCTATACTACAATGGTTTTATTATCTTATATTGATCATCGTGGGCGGGCACCTCATGCACATGCCCTGTTGGGGGAGTGTCCACTCCCATCTGTGTCTGGCTTTAACAGCCATTGTCTAGTATTTAAAGCAAGGGCTTAGACATGCCACTAAGGCTCTGAAGAAGAGGCTAAGCCTCGAAACGCGTAAGCCTATACAGCTTCAGGGGACAGTACACCCTTGGATCTCGATGCTGAGGACTGCGTACCCTGTTTAATATGCTTTTATCAAGAACTCGTTTGTGAGTATTTTAACCCTTTTTTTTTTCAGTAAACCTTCAAAAGGATAATGCACTAGGCCGGTGCGCCCTTGTGTTTGCTTATCATTTTCAGTAGATGGGTGTGCCTGGGTCCCACTGGTTTCTGCCAGGTTTGTGCTGATTGTACTGCTAGACATCTTCAGATGTTGAATGAATGTAAGCATGATGTGTCTTTCATCTGTTGCATTAAGTTTCCTTGGCAGACCAACACATCTTCTGGCCTCAACATTTCTCGATCAGTGGTGCCCTCAGTGCTGAGAAATACAGGCGGATACTGATCCATCATGCCATACTATCAGGGAGGTGCATTATTGGCCCCAAAATTATTCTTCAGCAAGGAAGCAAGTATACAGCCGAAGAACTTCAGCATAAAGAAGAACAAGGAATATTTGAAGTTAAGGTTTAGCCCTCACAAAGCCCTGATCTCAAGTCTTGGATTACATGAAGAGACACAAGGATTTGAGGTAGCCTACATCTACAGTTTAGTTCTCCAAGATGTTTGGAACAACCTACTTTCCAAGTTCCCTTAGGCTACATTCATACCTGAGCGTAGCGTTTTCTTGCGGTTTTTACCGCGATTTTTACCGCGATTTACAGATGTTTTTACAGGCGTTTTTTGTGCAGGCGTTTTTAGATTGAATAGAGACCAATCGAAAACGCCTGTAATCTGCCCAAAAAGAAGCTCATGTACTTTTTTGAGCGTTGGGCGTTTTGCTCACAGCGTCAAAACGCTCAGATGTGAACAGGGGCCATTGAAATGAATAGGATTTGTCTTTTTGGGCGTTTTGAGAGCTGATCCTAGAGCAGAAAAACTCCCCAAAAATGCCCCAAAATGCCTACATGTGAACGGAGCCTTAAAAACTGTGTGCAAGTGTACCTAGAATAATTGATGCTGGTTTGAAGCTAAAGAGTGGGCACGCCAAATATTGATTTGATTTAGGTTTTTCGGTCACTTTGTATTTTGTAAAGTGATAAAAACAAACAATTAAAATATATTTTTTTGAACGCATTTTTTACTTTACAGCATTTCTTCACACTTGCCTAAAACTTCTGCACAGTATCGTATGTCTAGAATTCAGCTTTAGGATAGTTGATTAGGCAAACTCAGAGTTCACTGTGACTTTTCTGATTTGTTTGCTTGTTTCATGTTTCAGAAACTATTAAAGTCAGATTCAGCTAGGCAACTAAAAGATAAGGAGTTCAGAAATGACAGACTTCATATTCCTTTCGTTACAAATTTCTGATATTTATTTAAGTATCAGTAAATAAGAAATAGTGTAAATTGGGTTAATAGAATAGGAAATAGTCATAAACCTTTCTTGGCCATCTGTGAGATCTGCTGTTGCAATCTGTTTTGCTGGCTTGTACAGTATATTTGCCTTTTTTTTAATATTAATGACTGTTAAATGAGTTTTCTCCCATTAAGTGAGGTTTGTTAGGCTCCTAACAGTTTTAATTACACAATGCCAAAGACTGTAGGCTCTCCACCCTCAATGTATTGTTAGGTAAATCAATGGTAATGCACTTAGCTTGGGGATTTATGGAGTGAGATTTCTTGAGCTGTCATTCATAATTATGTTACAAAATTAACTGAAAACATTGCAATCTCAGTACTAGCAACCATGTTAAAAGCCTTCTACAAAAGCTAAGGTCAGCAATAACAGCCTATATGTTTTTTATCATTACACATTTCCCTTAAATGTGAAAAAACATTCCTATGCATGTTTAAATGGGTCATTTTTTTGGACAGGCTCAAATATCATAAATTGTGCAAAAAGGTAAATCAGCGCAATTAAATATAAAGTGGTATAGTGTTAAGACCCAATAATTTGGGACACATAAAGAAAATACAGCAGCTATATAGAACCTCCTTCACTAAAGGGAGAAATGAACTATAGACAAATATTTATACAGCGCTATATAAAATCAAATAAAGTGACAATGTGCATCATATAAATCAATAAACTCGCTTACAGTGCAATATATATTCCTCTTAGGTGCAATATATAATGTCAATAAAGTGCATTCAAAGTAAAGTGCATAAAATTCCACTAAAATATAAATATAACCGTGGTTTAAAATTCAATAAAGTGCTTGATAGATGTTTCCATATAAAAGTGAAAGTGACACCACCACCGTTTAGCCACCAGATGGCCTCTCACCTCACTGAAGCATTAAACCAGCATTGAATCCTCAAAAAATGCCACTTCCTGGATCGATCTCACTGAAGCATTAAACCAGCATTAAATCCTCAAAAAATGCCACTTCCTGGATTGATCTCTCACCATTCCATGGACATAATATGTGAATAAAGATAATGAGGCATCTAAGTGTACACTGCTATTATCCTTTAATTCATTCACATTCAAAGTAGAATTGCACTCACATGAATAAGCACAATGGGCTTGTGCGGACCTTACACGCCAAAAACAGTAGCTGTCGGGAGCCGTGCTGGTGGGTCGCCGCTCGTCCGTCCAGGTCTCCGTCCCCTATACGCGTGGCGTCTTATGCTTTCGCATCACGACTTTCTCAGTAGGGGGACGAACACACCCGCGGAAGGATGTGAATTTAAGTCATTGCCACGGAGTGTTTTCTTTTAGCATGTTCCTTTTTAAATGGACTGGTTACATTCAGGACGGCGCTACCTGTAAGGCGACCCAGGCAGTCTGCACCGGAATGAGTATGCCTGTGTGTGTACCTGACGCTGTACCTGTCTGTGCCAGCGCAGCAGCGCCCTCGGCTGCCTGGGCGCTTTTGAGGGGACTCTTCTCTGTGTGAGTCTCTCTCAGCCTGTGCCGGGCTCCAGCGTTGGAAATCTTCGTAGCGTTGGTGCCGCGCATTCGCACTAGGTTTCCCCTGCATATGATGCCAGGCGGCGGAGGAGACGCGGCTGGGGAGACCTAATGTGCATACAAAGGAATACCATGACACAAGAGATATATCGGAAACCTGTTACATATTAAACAATAATCAGGTAGAGGGTGAGAAGGTCAAGACAGCGGGAACATTGAATCAGCACCAACTCCACCAGCCCCCAAAAGAAGGACCGTCACCCTCACCCATCCATAAAGTAAACTAGGAGAAGAGGACCTTTTGTTTGAACATATGACAACGGTTTATAGTGAGTGAAAATGGGCATTCAGAATATTGCTATTTTCATAACTTAGCGATCAGTGAGAGGGGAGTGATGGAGGGGTTACATTTATCCTGGGGATGGAGCATAATTTTTTTAGAGTGGCTGTTTTTTCAAAAAAGTCTTCTCTACTTCTCCTGTGCTCTCTGTTTGTATTCTGCCAAAAGGCCTAAGAAAATCAGGCTGCAGAATACAAACAGGGAGCACAAGAGAAGTAGAGAAGACCACTTGTGGACTGGAAGATTTACCCCCCTAATGACCAGGCCATATTTTGCAATTCGGCACTGCGTTACTTTAACGGACAATTGCGCAGTTGTGCGACGCTGTACCTCAATAAAATTGATGTCCTTTTTTTCCCACAAATAGAGCTTTCTTTTGGTGGTATTTGATCACCTGTGCCATTTTTATTTTTTGCGCTATAAACAAAAAACGAGCGACAATTCTGAAAAAAAAACCCAATATTTTTCACTTTCTGCTATATAACATTCCCAAAAAAAAAATGTAAAAATCAAAATTTTTTAACATTTTAGGCCAATTTGTTTTCTGCTACATATTTTTGGTGAAAAAAAATCACAATAATCGTATTTTGATTGGTTTGCGCAAAAGTTAGTCTGCAATTTCTTGCGGGACTGCGTCATTGCGGCAGACAGATCGGACACCTAACTGACATTTTTGACACTTTTGAGGGGACCAGTGACATTACTACAGTAATCAGTGCTAAAAATATGCACTTTCACTGTAATAATGACACTGGCAGGGAAGGGGTTAACATTATGGGTGATCAAGGGGTTAAATGTGAGCCTAGGGGAGTGGCTCTAACTGTGGTGGGCGTGGCTTCTGAAATGACCATAGAGACCTATGATCCTATATAGAAGGATCACATGGGCTCTATGATCATTCCAAGGAGTTTACAACAGCTGACCGTTCTTCTCTCTCAGCAGGGAACGATCGCAGGTGTCAGGCGGCAATCAGAGCCACCTGCCCGCTGCATCGGCTTCCCCGCTGACAAGCAGGGGCGGGAGAGCACCGCCAGTGGCGCCCCCTAGCCTGCTGAGAGCGAACGACGTACAGCTGCGGCGATTTGCCCAGGACCAGCTGCCTGCCGCAGTATAACTGCGGCGAGCGGTCGTAAAGTGGTTAAACTTGGTGGGGGGGCGGCAATTTTTATTTTGCCTAGGGCGCTATAACGTCTTGCACCAGCCTTGGTTACATTAGTATTAATATTATTTATTATTGCCCCAAGGTGGCCACGATCACTGTTGAATGTTTGTTTGATATCAATATTATATATATTTATATCATTGCACCATATTGATCTCACCACTACTGTTGAAATACAATTTTTTTTTTTACAGGAGGGTCTCACCATTCACTACTGGGTGGCACTAATATCACTGCTGCAGACTTTTCATATACATTATTTCTATTTTGGAAATGGTAGCGCTTCACCTTTGTATTTTAATTTTACATAGTCTATGTGGGAACACTATCTGTGTTAAGCAGCAACCTTCAATACACTTTACTATTAGAGTTTGCAATTTTATTTTACACGCACACACTTAAAAAAAATTCAAGCTCAATTGCTATTATACATACCCAATATTATAGCTGTTTGTTTCTTTGCTTTTTACATCTTTTATAAGGATGTCCTTATATTTTTGAAGATATGTCAAACCATATCCACCCTTTTGACTTGCTGCTGTAAAAAATAGAAAACCTAACAGAACCACAGATCCTAATTCAAACACCTGGTAGGGGTCCACCAACTATAGAAAATTGTTTCAGGCCAAAGTCCACCTCCAGAATTGACCCAATTAGCAGCTTACTGCTTCTGGGAAATCTTTTCACTCGCCACTAACTGTTAGCTTTACTACTAGTTACTGCACTTTATATCAGAAAGCTTTTTTAATGCAATGACCCTTTACTAAGCTGTGCTGGGCTGAATTATTTTTGTCAGTGTCATCCTTCAAAGTTTCATAAGTCTACAGTAATTTAATTGGAGATGTTTTGAAAAGTTTAAGTATGTTTTGACATATGAAAACATTCGAATTTAGAACAAGCTTAAAATTTGACAGGCAGAATTTTAAGAATTTGTGGATGGGATTGAATAGAGAACAAGTAATCTTACTTTCCTTGAAAGGAACAACACAATAAAGGTAGGCATAAGACAACATAGATTATCATTTAGCCAAGTTAAGAAAGTAAGCTGCATGATATAAGGCTGTACATCGCGCTTTCGTAGGAGCTAGCCTCATGTAGTTTTATCATACAACCGTACAAACATTTTAAATTACACACACTTTTGTGACTCCTTTTTTTTTGGAACTATATATTAACTTGTAAGCAGGATTTGGAAACTAATTTCTGCCTTGTTGCTATGATGCCAGGCTGCACTGGTTACTCAGACATTGCTCCATTCATTGGGCCCCCTGCATGCCTGCCTGCCTGGGAAGCGATGAAGCAGTTATCTGACTGCTTTGTCACGTCGACTTGTTTTTAGGCATTGTGAACAGAATGATTATTTGACTGGCACAATAGTGCTTGCACTAGAGGTAACCCAGCATAGAAATAATGTGTTCCCTGCTATGGGCTCTGGGTGCCATCTTGTTGAAGCCTGTGATCATTTAAAAAAAGGGTTCATAGGGAATTTTGGCAGCCATTTTGGGTGCAGATGTGCTCAGTAGGGGGACAAAGTTTCAGAAGTTGACTCTGACCCTCTCCTGTGAACATACTATAGACTGTAAAATAATAACAAAAAAGGTCTCTGCTCTGTGATCTAATAAAATTTGGATGGCAGTTTTCACAAACAAGCAGTATACTGAACTTGAAAAAAGTGCATGCATAAAAAGTGTAGTGCCAATGGTATAACACATTATAAATTAAATCCTTAATCTCATGCCGTACAAGGTGCTCAAATTATTAAATATGTGTCTATCAACAATAAAGGCAGTCCTTGGTGACATAGCCGAATTTAGTCCACAAACAAATGTGCAGGTGAAAATACATTCCAAATAGTATCAAAGAGTAATACGTGGTTCCAGTAGTGCTCAGAGATCCATCACTGCATCCCAGTAAAGGGGAACGCTCACCAGAAATGCTGGCTGCCATTAGAGACCAGTGGCGGCCTGTGCATAGGGGGCGCCAGGGTGCCACGCCCCTCCTAAAAGAAAGAAAAAAAAAAAAAGGAAAAAAGAGCAATAAAGTAAAAAAAAAAATTGAGTTCGCCGGCCTATGTGGTGGCTATGGGGGGTGGGGTTTACGACCCAGAAGAGGTGCCGATTGGCTGCCTTCTGGGGGTGTAACCTGGGCGCAGGTCATGGCGCTAGGACACCCCCCCCCCTTTCGAGATATCCTGGCTGTGATTGGTCCAGTCTCCAGCCTGCACCAATCATCATCCAGGACATCCGATGCTGACCCCGCTGACGTCGCGTGTGTCAGTCACGCAACGTCACCGGTAACGACTGCAGTGGATGGACGGGAGTGACGGCGGCACCGGTGGCACTGCAGAGTGGAGAGGAGAGTGAGACCGTCACCGGAATTGGTCCTGGATCCAGTCACCAGGCCGCGCAGCGTCTCGAGCAGAGGGTCATCATCTCACACAGTGGAAGGAAGTAGGCACGAGTACCAGTCAGTCAGGGCCGAGGTCACCACCGGTAAGTGAGTCCTCCTCAGTCCTCTCCTGTCAGTCCTCCTCTCCTCCAGTCTTCTCCTCAGGCCTCCGGCGTGACCGTAAAAAAAATGCTGGGCAGTGGGCAGCACTGTGGGCACTGGGCACTGCAGCCATTGCCATGCCAAATTAGATTGCCATGCCTATTTGCCATCACCAATGCCATCCATGCCTGTACCTACCTGTTCTGCCATGGGCTGGGTCCATCCATCCATCATGGATGGTTGGATGGACCCAGGCCAGGCCAGAACAGGTAGGTACAGGCAGGTCACGGTGCATTGGGGGACATGTACACTGTCAATGCATTGAAGGGGGCATGCACGCTAAACTCTGCATTGGGGACATGTACACTGATCAATGCATTGAAGGGGGCACGCACGCTAAACTCTGCATTGGGGACATGTACACTGATCAATGCATTGAAGGGGGCACGCACGCTAAACTCTGCATTGGGAACATGTACACTGTTCAATGCATTGAAGGGGGCACACTCGCTAAACTCTGCATCGGGGGACATGTACACTGTCAATGCATTGAAGGGGGCACACACGCTAAACTCTGCATTGGGGGACATGTACACTGTCAATGCATTGAAGGGGGCACGCACGCTAAACTCTGCATTGGGGACATGTACACTGATCAATGCATTGAAGGGTGCACGCACGCTAAACTCTGCATTGGGGACATGTACACTGTTCAATGCATTGAAGGGGGCACGCACGCTGGTCACTGCATTGGGAACATGTACACTGGTCACTGCATTGGGGGCATGTACGCTGGTCACTGCATTGGGGGCATGTACGCTGGTCACTGCATTGGGGGCATGGTATGCTGGTCACTGCATTGGGGGCATGTATGCTGGTCACTGCATTGGGGGCATGTACGCTGGTCACTGCATTGGGGGCACGTACGCTGGTCACTGCATTGAAAGGGGCATGTATGCTGGTCACTACATTGAAAAGGGGCATTTATACTGGTCACTACATTGAAAGGGGCATGTATACTGGTCACTACATTGAAAGGGGCATTTATACTGGTCACTACATTGAAAGGGGGCATTTATACTGGTCACTACATTGAAAGGCGCATGTATACTGGTCACTACATTGAAAGGGGGCATGTACGCTGGTCACTGCATTGAAAGGGGGCATTTATACTGGTCACTACATTGAAAGGGGCATGTATACTGGTCACTACATTGAAAGGGGGCATGTATGCTGGTCACTGCATTGAAAGGGGGCATGTACGCTGGTCACTGCATTGAAAGGGGGCCTGTACTGTGGGGTTTGTGCTAGGGGGCCTGTACTGTGGGGTTTGTGCTAGGGGGCCTGCACTGTTGGGTTAGTGCTAGGGGGCCTGTACTGTTGGGTTTGTGCTAGGGGGCCTGTACTGTGGGGTTTGTGCTTGGGGGCCTGTACTGTGGGGTTTGTGCTAGGGGGCCTGTACTGTGGGGTTTGTGCTAGGGGGTTTGTGCGGGGTTTGTGCTTGAGGGGTTTGTGCTGGGGGGGTCTGTACTGTGGGGTTTGTGCCACTCTCAGTCAGTGTATCCCATAATAGGGTGTCTCTCACAGTATATCCCATAATAGGGCCCCTGCTCCCTATTATAGGATATAATTGTACTGAGAGACCCCTTAATATGTGATATATTGGGAGAATTTGTTCACGCAAGCAAAATACCGGGGACAAAATGGGTGGAGTCCATAAGGGGTGGGGCTTCTGAGAAATGGGAGGGGTCAAAATAGAAGGGCAGGGTCTTGCGCCCCCCAAACTTAAAACTTCACCAGCCACCACTGTTAGAGACACGTTTTGTCCAATAGGACGTTATCAAGGGATTTTCTTGATAACGTCCTATTGGACAAAATGTGTCAGAAGGAGACACTAATGCTGACCTCACGCTGCTGCACGAACCCGGGTCAGCAGCAGGTTTTCATGTAAGAAGCTTTTATGTTTTTACCTGTTGTTGTACTGTATATACATAAATTCATATTAAAGCACTACACTATCAGAGCATTTTACTGGCTCCTGGTGAGCTTATTTACCCAGCTAATGCTACTGAGGACTGACCCTGGATGTGGAGATCGGGTGCTACCCCCATGTTTCCAGTGGATGTCCGGTCTAAAGATTTAAAGTTACAGGCGGTTATGCTGCTATAATGGCAGCCAGTATTTCTGGTGAGTGTTCATTTCATTGGGAAGCATTGATGGATCTCTGAGCTCTGAACTACTGGAACCACTTATGACTCTTTGATGCTTTTTGGAATGTAGTTTCACCTGCACATTTGTTTGTGAACTAAGTTTGGCTTTATCACGGAGGACTTACCTCATTATTGATGGACAACATATTTAATTATTTGATTGCCTTGTTCAACACAAGATTAAGGATTTAATTTATATTTTCTTATACCTTGTTATGTTTATACTATAAACTGTATTGCACTGCACCAGCTAAACCTATTAAACACATGATTGCCCCACTCTCATCATTTCAGGAAAAGTCAAAACTGCTGCAATCTTTCATTTTGGGAAAGCTGTTATTTTTGGATTACTGAAAGCAAAAAGCTGAAGAGAGCTGAGATTAACAAGCTTTAAGTTTAAGAAAAACAGTCAAAGGCCACTTTGGTTTTCAAGAGTGAACTTTTGTATGCAGCAAGCAATGATGTTTTATTTTTGTTAACCTGCTGAACTTTTAAAAAATAGCAGAAAACTGTTGTGAGAAGAGTGATCACTTATTGCTGTTTTCCATGTTAAAGGTTCCCTTTAAAAGACTGCATAGTTGGTTTGTGCCTCTCTGTTCTGCTGTTACCCCCATTGCGCCATTTGGTGAAGTCGGTAGGATGGTGGAGCAACCAAGTTCGCCACCAGGCACATCTAGAGGTGCAGTGTTGGTGCCGATATGAGCTGTGTTGGCAATAATACCACAACACATGTCATCCAACCTAGATGAAATTGGACATCAACACAATTCAGCCCAGCCAGGGACTGCTCCACTCTAATGATTTATATATACACACATTCACTTGATCACAGAAATAGGGGTAGTAGGGAGCAGTGGCGTAGCGTGGGTTGTCAGCACCCGGGCAAGGTAAGTCATTTGCGCCCCCTAACCCGGGGATTAGCACTCCCTTCCAGTAGTATAGTAGTTCTGACCTACTTGACTACTACACTGACATTCCTGACCCCTGCGCTGACCTACCTGACCCATACACTGACCTACCTACACTAACCAACCTACACTGACCCCTGCACTAACCTACCTGACCCCTACACTAACCTACCTGACCCCTACACTAACGTATCTACGCTGACTTACCTACACTGACTCCTACACTAACCTACCTGACCCCCTACACTGACCTACCTACACTGACCTACCTGACCCCTACACCAACCTACCTGATGCCTAAAAAGACCACTACACTAACCTACCTGACCCCTAAACTAACCTACCTGACCCCTACACTAACCTATCTGACCCCTAAACTAACCTACCTGACCCCTACACTAACCTACCTGACCCCTACACTGACCCATACACTAACCTACCTGCCCCCTACACAAACGTATCTACGCTGACTTACCTACACTGACTCCTACACTAACCTACCTGACCCCCTACACTGACCTACCTGACCCCTACACCAACCTACCTGATGCCTAAAATGACCACTACACTAACCTACCTGACCCCTACACTAACCTACCTGACCCCTACACTAACCTACCTGACCCCTACACTGACCCATACACTAACCTACCTGCCCTATACACTAACCTACCTGACCCATACACCAACCTACCTGATGCCTAAAATGACCACTACACTAACCTACCTGACCCCTACACTAACCTACCTGGCACCTACACTAACCTACCTGGCCCCTACACTGACCCATACTGTACACTAACCTACCTGACCCCTACACTAACCTACCTGACCCCTACACTAACCTACCTGACCCATACACTAACCTACCTGACCCCTACACTAACCTACCTGGCACCTACACTAACCTACCTGACCCCTACACTAACCTACCTGACCCCTACACTGCCCCATACACTGACCTACCTGCCCCATACACTGACCTACCTGCCCCATACACTGACCTACCTGACCCCTACACTAACCTACCTGACCCATACACTAACCTACCTGACCCATACACTGACATACCTTACACACCTACTTCCTGCATTACTCATCCCCCATCCTCCACACACAGTACGATGCAGATGGTGGATCCATCATTCTCCTTACCTCTCTACTGCCTCATCGTCCATTTGATCAGAGCTCTCCCCAGCAGCGGGCGGGCAGTATTGTAGGAGCCCCCACCATCCAGCCACTCGTTGGTATCCCTGCCTCCGGGAGGTCAGCTAGCAGCCACTGCACCTCTGACCTCTCCCATGGCCATAGCTGCTCCGAGCACTGCCCCTCCCCCTCTGCTGTTTCACAGCCCGCGCCAGAGGGACAGACTGGACCAAAGGAGCCCTGGGGCAGGGGGAGCTGGAATAGGGTGCCGCTGAGAGGAATGCCCTAATACCTCACCGGAGGTGGAGGGGTCTGGGGGAGGCAACAAGCTGCAGCACAGACCCTCGGGATGGCAAGGGAATCATTTTGCGCCCCCCTAAATGTTGCGCCCGGTGCGAGATGACCGGCTGCACCCCCCACGCTACGCCACTGGTAGGGAGGAACTTTTTTATGCAGTATACAGTTAAAATAAATCAGGCGTTAAAGAGAAACATACATAAATCCCAACATAATAGCCATACTAGTAATAAAAGCATAATGGCTTAAATTTCTAAATTAAAACCTATAACCTCCTAAAAACACCACAATTAAATTAAAAGACTTTAAATTAATCCATGAAAGGAAAATTCCACTTCTAATAATATCAATCTGTATCTCTCTCTGGGTATTACTGGACAGGGAGAAATAACCATTCAAACTATAAGGCTGCATTCACATGTCAACGTATGGATCGCGGGATGAATCGCCGCGATTCCGCCTGCGATCCGGAGATCATTGCAAATCGCAGGACGCCTGTGCGTTGCCCGTGATTTGCAATAGCACCCCAAGCGCTGAGCGATGTTGCCGCGATTTCCGCCTGCCGAATCGCGGTAACATCGCGTAAAAAAAATTGCGGGACGCAATACGCTCCAAAGAGCTCTTGTATTTTTTTGGGCGTAATGCGTCCCGCGATTTTTTCTTGCGCGATGTTACCGCGATTCGGCAGGCGGAAATCGCGGCAACATCGCTCAGCGTTTGGGGTGCTATTGCAAATCACGGGCAACGCACAGGCGTCCCGCGATTTGCAATGATCTCCGGATCGCGGGCGGAATCGTATCGATTCTGCCAGCGATCCATACGCTGACATGTGAATGCAGCCTTAATAACAAAGGACCCATGGCCGAATAATAGAACAAGAAAGAAAAAAAACAAAATGAAGGGGGAAAAATAAAATAAAAAACAAACGGAATGAGGAAGAAGGGAAGGGTAACACAGAGTAAATAGATACCTAACATGTCACGCTTTAAAATTGTGTACACTTGTGAAATAACAGCAAACTACGGTACTTATACATTTCCATAGACGTTGTTATAAAAGCCTTTATGGGTTACCAGTTTAGAATTACACAAGAGGTATGGTGCTATAATTATTGGGCTTGATGTGACATTCGCGGCGATACCTCACATATGATCAGCACATTGGGCGTCCAGAGGCATTGAAGAGCTTTGGGAGGGAAGCCCCCTGTGTCCAGGTTATACCAGAGATGCCTTGTCGGGTCAGGTGACGGGACGGACCAATCTAGGATTTTATATGAACAAGGGAGAAAGGGAACTGCCGAAAAGCAGAATGTGTTCTGTTAAAATGGACTGATGTCATCTGACGTGGGCTACACTGCTGTCACTAAAGTAGAGCGATATTGATTACAATAAACACAAGGCAAACAGCCAATATTACAATATGATAATTGCATTTAAAATTAAAAAAAAAAAAAAGGTATTAATTAAAAAAAAAAAAAATAAACACTAAATAATAATGAAAAATAATATTAATATTGATAATATTTTATATGTATTTATGTATATGAATGTATATATATATAGATATACAGTATATCTATCTATCTATCTATCTATCTATCTATCTATCTATCTATCTATCTATCTATCTATCTATCTATCTATCTATCTATCTATATTGATAATAGTAATAAAGGAACAATTAATTAAAAGTGATAATAACAATAATAGGATAATAGGTAAAAATTTAATTTAAAAAATTATATATAGAAACTATATATATATATATCATAAATCATCATGGTTATGAAAGAACAGGGACATCCAAACCCTGTACTCGAGGAACTTTGTCCTGGATATACCTATACCTACATATATATTATATGTAATATATGCCTTGCTTTGCCTTCACATTGTGAGTGCATGTCTTTTTTGTCAATAAAGACTTTTAATAAAAGTACTGCACTATGGGCCTTTTCCTCCTATCATTTTCCCCTGTATGAGGCTGTCATGAATCGGAGCATCAGTAGGAGAATCGGGTCCGGTGTATATACCGTATGAGGAGGTTTTCATGTACAAACGGAGGTCTACAGCTATCTGGCTCCTTGAACGGGGTTTAGCGGTCCCATATCTGCTTACAGCTATTCCTATCTTTACCGTTGGTAAGAGTCAGTGTGTGGTGGCTGGTTTGTTCACTGTTCTGCCGTGCTAAGCACTTGGGTGAAGATTTCACAGTTTACCATCTGTAGTGCAACTACCGATTTTGTGCCATCTTTTGATGGACTTTTCTCTTATCTTATTTCATTTTTTTTTATTTCATGGCAGTTGTATACTAGCGCTCCTTTTATGTGCAATATTTTTTTAACCTTCCAAAGTTTGAGGTAGCTGCTGGTACCCTGTAGGGGGCGCAGGTAATTTTTTCTTTGTTTACATGTTTTGGATACATTACAGTCCTACAAATGGGAAGATGGCTATCTGTGGGCCTCATTAGATGTGTGCTCTCTGTACACATCTATCCCTCACAATGTAGGCCTGAGAGCCTTACAATATTTCCTCTACAAAGATCTCACAGTTAATTCCAGACAGGCACAATTTCTAATTGAAGGCAGAGTTCTGTCTTAAACACAATTATTTAACTTTTTTGGATACATTTATCTCCAGCTACAAGGCACAGCAATGGGTGCTAGTTTATCCCCCTGCTATGCCAATGTTGCAATGGGATACTGGGAGGAACTCTATGTCTGGCATTCCTTTCCCTTTGCCCAGTACATTGTTTACTATGGCAGGTACATTGATGATGTCTTGCTCATTTGGAACGGCACTGTGGAACCGTTTTCCTCCTTTGTATCCCATTGCAACAACAACACTCTAGGATTACAGTTCACACACTAAATTGATCCACATAAGCTTATCTTTTTAGATCTATATTTTTTTTTTCCCAAAACATTTTATTGTGTTAAAATGGAATGACATAAGAAGTGAACATCACTTTTAAGCAATACAAAGCAATACAAAGATCATCGAAAAGAAAAAACAGGAGAAACAGCAATAAAATGCACAAAAAATAGGGTGAGTGAACAAACCACCACTCAATCATACAGTGAAGTGTAGGAATGTACAAGATCATCGTACGATAGACATTGTAAACCGTTCAAGGAGGTGAGGATAATCTTGTTCCCCATTCCCTTGGTGTAGGACCATGGGGAGAACACATAAACATGAACCAATTGCAACCTCCACCTCGGTTGGGTGTGCAACGAACAAGGCACCTTCAAGGGCAGTGGTGGCTCCCCCCACATGTCCGGACACCCCCAGAGGAGAACACGCTGTGTCCGGGCACAGGGAGCAACCATTAATGGTGTGTAGGTCGTCTTGGGGCTGGGAATTCCGAAGAAATCCATTGGAGGGGTCGTGGAGTTAAGTGTTCTGGCCCATGAGCGTGGTCGGGTCTGCGGCTTGGGGGGGAACAGGGGAGCATCTGGGAGGGGGGGGGGGGGGGAAAGGAACGAGGGGGTGGGGGGGGGTCTGGGGAGAGACAAGAGGAGAGGACGCTAGATAGAAAGAAAAAGAGAAAAAAGAGAGAGCGAGGGAAGAGATACTCAGAAGGGAGACATGAAGCCTGTGGCATTGGTGGGAGGGACTCGACCCAAGATGTAATCAGTGGTTGACGGGAAAGTATGTCCAAAGCGTCCCGAACCCGACATGACATTAGCTAGCATCTAGGATGTGGTGGTCAATGTCTGAAAGTCAGGAAGTGTCGTGAAGTGTATCCAGGAAGCCCAGGTCGTGTAATATTTGTGGTGGGTATCTTTAGCCTGCACAATAGTGTCTTCCATTTCTGCCACCCTTTGGACCCTCTTCAACCATTCTGCAACCGTGGGGGGGGCGGTAGAACGCCAGTGACATGGCACACACATCCTGGCTGCGTTGATAAGGTGTAGTGTGAGGGACTTCTTGTAACTGGAGTAGGGTAAGGATGTGTGATGAAGCAAATATTGCGCCGGATTAAAGTCAGGAGTATATGTGGTGATCCGAGGAATCAGGGAGTGCACTTCCCTCCAGAACGGCCGGACTAAAGGGCAGTCCCACCAGACATGCAAAAGGGAGCCCGGATGCAAGCCACATCTCCAACAAGAAGGAGAGTTAGCTGCTGAGAACTTGTTCAATAATTCAGGAGTTCGGTACTTAGATCTATAATTGTCACGGGGATGGTATGATCATCTTTAGCAACCATTGCAAACCCACTAGTGGGAATTCATATTTGCATTACTCCAGCTGCCATCATCCATCTTGGTGCAATAACATTCCTGCTGGTCAATTTCGTAGACTACGCCAGAACTGCACAAAAAATGAAGATTATGTTGCACAAGGTCAAATATTGACTAATACGTTAACAGAAAAAAACTTTCCTGAGACATTATTGAAGGAAGCTTTTCATAAATATGAATCTCTCCCCCTTCCTTTGACTAGTAGAGCTTCCAACGACAGGGACATCACTAAATCAGCTAGGTTTGTTACCAATTATAATGATGAATATCGGAAATCGTTAAGATAATCAACACACATTGGAGCATTTTGCATTTAGACGCCAAACTGGCAGAAACATTACCCATGTCACGTTCAGGAGAGCTAAAACCCTCAAAAACGTACTATGGATATTCACTCTTACTTTGACAATAGAACACAAATTTTTCAGTGCAGAAAGAGAGGTTGCCTCATCTGTCAATCCATTCTCCATGGAAGATCCAGTTTCTCCAGTAGTAAGGGCCACCATTTCCACATCAGTCAGTTTAATACTTGCTTTTCGGAGTTTGTAGTCTACCTGCTGCAATGTCCCCGCAACCTCCCCAGTGTACCCAGACATTTTTTGTTGCACCACAATAAGGATTTTAAGGGTCTGGTGGTCATGGCTATTGAATACATCTCTGGCAAGACCTTAACAGATAACGAGAAATTTACAATACCGTGCAAGCATGAGGCCTTTTGGATTTTTAAGTTAAAAACGCTGTCTCCCAATTGGCTGAACGAAGAAATAAAAATGCACAACTTCATCTAAGAACCCACATTCCTTTAACCCCTTCTTTCCTCCCCCTCCCCTCTTCTCCCCCCCCCCTCTCTTCGGTCCGGTACAGACAGTGTGGTTCTATAATTTTGTGTACCTAGGAACAATATAGAGTACTATTTAGTAACTGCAGACTGGTTTTACAACTGTTGTGTTTTCCTATGCCATATGTGGTGTGACAGCAGTAGTTGTCTCAAAAGATAAGATTCCGTAGCACACCAGGGAGGAGGCTGTGGTTTAGCAGAAAATTGCAGCCCGGAGGCTTAGAACCACTGCTGCAAGCTATTAGACAAGCAGACTGAAACCCAACTTCAAAATCTCTGATCTGATCTTTCACCCTAATAATCCCACAGTACCTACAGCTAGAAAGGTTAGCAAGAGCTTGTTTTAACCCTTTTTGTGCTGGTGTCAGGACTTGAATCACCTGCTGGTGACACTGTGGTTCCCAGAGCAGAAGCAGACAGTTCCAGTGGCCATCAGCAGGTGTCTCCCAGCAGATCCCAGTAAATAGGCTCCAACTGATGCTGGTTTCTGGAAAGGTATATAACCCCCCCTAATTTGCATCTTTGCTTTAATTATTTTCTGGTAGCCAGATATATGCTTGCTGATTTTTTCTGATCCTGATTCCTGCTGTAATCCTGTACCCTGCTACCCCTTATCTGATCCTTGATCCTTGTTCCTGATCTCAGTCCTAGTTCCCTCTTTCTGATTGTTCCTTACACCTGGATTTTACCCTGTTATTCCATGCTTCCATTTTGCTTGTATATAGTGTTGAGCGAACACGGACTGTATTATTCGTGTTCGTACCGAATAATTGGATTTTTTGTACCCGAACACGGACACGGACACTTTACTGTATGTTCGGGTAAAAATCCGTGTTCGGTCGTTTTATTTCCGGGTTTTGCATGCTTTGGCGCTCTTTTCATGGCGGGCTTTCAACAGCCAATCAACAATCGTTTAACTGGTGTGCCTTAAGCCATCCCAGCCATGCCTGCAAATTTCTCAGTAGCTGTGATTGGCCGTCTGAAGCATGTGACCAAGTCTTTATAAGTTCCAGGCAGCCGCAGCGTCTTCATTCTGCTGCTTAGATCAGGGACAGAGCACACATCAATGTGCTGGCTGCTGATTAGGGAAAGACAGGCAGGAAAAAACCATTTGTGTCCGGATAGAATTGAGGGACAGGTCGGAGTGTTTAGGCAGGGCGAGTTGTAGGCATTTTAGGGATAGAGTCTGCTGAATTATAGGGTCAGTGTCTTCTACAAACTACAATCGATATTGCTGTGTGGGGGGTGGGGTCTGCACTCAATCCTGATCTACGAACTCTTCTCAATCCTGTTAGGGAGAGGCTGCTGCTGAATTTTAGGGTCAGAGTGTTCTACAAACTACAATCGATATTGCTGTGTGGGGTCTGCACTTAGTCCCGATCTACGATCTCTTCTCAATCCTGTTAGGGAGAGGCTGCTGCTGAATTTTAGGGAAACTGTGTTCTACAAACTACAATCGATATTGCTGTGTGGTGTGGGATAGGAGATAGGCAGGTGTCAGTGATCCACATCCATTTTTCTGTGTGTGAGCTGCAGTGAACACAATCTTTTTGGGCTGCAGTGAACACAATCTTTTTGGGGTGCAGTGAACAACGTCCTTTTTGGGGTGCAGTGAACAAAATCTTTTTGGGGTGCAGTGAACAAAATCCTTTTTGGGGTGCAGTGAACAACATCCTTTTTGGGGTGCAGTGAACACAATCTTTTTGGGGTGCAGTGAACAAAATCCTTTGTGGGGTGCAGTGAACACAATCTTTGTGGGGTGCAGTGAACACAATCTTTTTGGGGTGCAGTGAACAACATCCTTTTTGGGGTGCAGTGAACACAATCTTTGTGGGGTGCAGTGAACACAATCTTTTTGGGGTGCAGTGAACAAAATCCTTTTTGGGGTGCAGTGAACACAATCTTTGTGGGGTGCAGTGAACACAATCTTTTTGGGGTGGAGTGAACAAAATCCTTTTTGGGGTGCAGTGAACAACATCCTTTTTGGGGTGCAGTGAACAAAATCCTTTTTGGGGTGCAGTGAACACAATCTTTTTGGGGTGCAGTGAACAAAATCCTTTGTGGGGTGCAGTGAACACAATCTTTGTGGGGTGCAGTAAACAAAATCCTTTTTGGGGTGCAGTGAACAACATCCTTTTTGGGGTGCAGTGAACAAAATCCTTTTTGGGGTGCAGTGAACACAATCTTTTTGGGGTGCAGTGAACAAAATCCTTTGTGGGGTGCAGTGAACACAATCTTTGTGGGGTACAGTGAACAGAATCTTTGTGGGGTGCAGTGAACACAATCTTTGGGGGGTACAGTGAACACAATCTTTTTGGGGTGCAGTGAACAAAATCCTTTGTGGGGTGCAGTGAACACAATCTTTGGGGGGTACAGTGAACACAATCTTTTTGGGGTGCAGTGAACAAAATCCTTTGTGGGGTGCAGTGAACACAATCTTTGTGGGGTGCAGTGAACACAATCTTTTTGGGGTGCAGTGAACAAAATCCTTTTTGGGGTGCAGTGAACAACATCCTTTTTGGGATGCAGTGAACACAATCTTTTTGGGGTGCAGTGAACAAAATCCTTTGTGGGGTGCAGTGAACACAATCTTTGTGGGGTACAGTGAACAGAATCTTTGTGGGGTGCAGTGAACACAATCTTTGGGGGGTACAGTGAACACAATCTTTTTGGGGTGCAGTGAACAAAATCCTTTGTGGGGTGCAGTGAACACAAGCTTTGGGGGGTACAGTGAACACAATCTTTTTGGGGTGCAGTGAACAAAATCCTTTGTGGGGTGCAGTGAACACAATCTTTGTGGGGTGCAGTGAACACAATCTTTTTGGGGTGCAGTGAACAAAATCCTTTTTGGGGTGCAGTGAACAACATCCTTTTTGGGGTGCAGTGAACACAATCTTTTTGGGGTGCAGTGAACAAAATCCTTTGTGGGGTGCAGTGAACACAATCTTTGTGGGGTACAGGGAACAGAATCTTTGTGGGGTGCAGTGAACACAATCTTTGGGGGGTACAGTGAACACAATCTTTTTGGCGTGCAGTGAACAAAATCCTTTTAGGGTGCAGTGAACACAATCTTTGTGGGGTGCAGTGAACAAAATCCTTTTTGAGGTGCAGTGAACACAATCTGTGTGGGGTGCAGTGAACACAATCTTTGTGGGGTACAGTGAACACAATCTCATACTTCTGAAGATTTGAGGGTGCTGCCTGTTCCATACTCCTCCTCCTACTGCTCAACCATCCTTTTAGGGGTACAAACAATAGTAATTGAGGCCTAGTGTGGTGGTGTACGTGTGAGATACATACACTTTCTTTTTGATCATATTTTCTATTCCGCTATTCAATTAAAACCTTTGGGGATCAATTAAATTGCGTGATAGTCTGTGTCGGTACGTGTGAGATCCACCTTTCCAAGTTTTTGGGGTTCATCTCATACTTCTGAAGATTTGAGGGTGCTGCCTGTTCCATAGTCCTCCTCCTACTGCTCAACCATCCTTTTAGGGGTACAAACAATAGTAATTGGGGCCTAGTGTGGTGGTGTACGTGTGAGATACATACACTTTCTTTTTGATCATATTTTCTATTCCGCTATTCAATTAAATCCTTTGGGGATCAATTAAATTGCGTGATAGTCTGTGTCGGTACGTGTGAGTTCCACCTTTCCAAGTTTTTGGGGTTCATCTCATACTTCTGAAGATTTCAGGGTGCTGCCTGTTCCATACTCCTCCTCCTACTGCTCAACCATCCTTTTAGGGGTACAAACAATAGTAATTGGGGCCTAGTGTGGTGGTGTACGTGTGAGATACATACACTTTCTTTTTGATCATATTTTCTATTCCGCTATTCAATTAAAACCTTTGGGGATCAATTAAATTGCGTGATAGCCTGTGTCGGTACGTGTGAGATCCACCTTTCCAAGTTTTTGGGGTTCATCTCATACTTCTGAAGATTTGAGGGTGCTGCCTGTTCCATACTCCTCCTCCTACTCCTCAACCATCCTTTTAGGGGTACAAACAATAGTAATTGGGGCCTAGTGTGGTGGTGTACGTGTGAGATACATACACTTTCTTTTTGATCATATTTTCTATTCCGCTATTCAATTAAAACCTTTGGAGATCAATTAAATTGCGTGATAGTCTGTGTCGGTACGTGTGAGATCCACCTTTCCAAGTTTTTGGGGTTCATCTCATACTTCTGAAGATTTGAGGGTGCTGCCTGTTCCATACTCCTCCTCCTACTCCTCAACCATCCTTTTAGGGGTACAAACAATAGTAATTGGGGCCTAGTGTGGTGGTGTACGTGTGAGATACATACACTTTCTTTTTGATCATATTTTCTATTCCGCTATTCAATTAAAACCTTTGGGGATCAATTAAATTGCGTGATAGTCTGTGTCGGTACGTGTGAGATCCACCTTTCCAAGTTTTTGGGGTTCATCTCATACTTCTGAAGATTTGAGGGTGCTGCCTGTTCCATACTCCTCCTCCTACTCCTCAACCATCCTTTTAGGGGTACAAACAATAGTAATTGGGGCCTAGTGTGGTGGTGTACGTGTGAGATACATACACTTTCTTTTTGATCATATTTTCTATTCCGCTATTCAATTAAAACCTTTGGGGATCAATTAAATTGCGTGATAGTCTGTGTCGGTACGTGTGAGAGCCACCTTTCCAAGTTTTTGGGGTTCATCTCATACTTCTGAAGATTTGAGGGTGCTGCCTGTTCCATACTCCTCCTCCTACTCCTCAACCATCCTTTTAGGGGTACAAACAATAGTAATTGGGGCCTAGTGTGGTGGTGTACGTGTGAGATACATACACTTTCTTTTTGATCATATTTTCTATTCCGCTATTCAATTAAAACCTTTGGGGATCAATTAAATTGCGTGATAGTCTGTGTCGGTACGTGTGAGATCCACCTTTCCAAGTTTTTGGGGTTCATCTCATACTTCTGAAGATTTGAGGGTGCTGCCTGTTCCATACTCCTCCTCCTACTGCTCAACCATCCTTTTAGGGCTACAAACAATAGTAATTGGGGCCTAGTGTGGTGGTGTACGTGTGAGATACATACACTTTCTTTTTGATCATATTTTCTATTCCGCTATTCAATTAAAACCTTTGGGGATCAATTAAATTGCGTGATAGCCTGTGTCGGTACGTGTGAGATCCACCTT
The DNA here is from genome assembly GCF_965119305.1 of Pelophylax lessonae. Taxonomy (NCBI): domain Eukaryota; kingdom Metazoa; phylum Chordata; class Amphibia; order Anura; family Ranidae; genus Pelophylax; species Pelophylax lessonae. The sequence continues at coordinate 153,640,948 of NC_138776.1, forward strand.
TCCAAGTTTTTGGGGTTCATCTCATACTTCTGAAGATTTGAGGGTGCTGCCTGTTCCATACTCCTCCTCCTACTGCTCAACCATCCTTTTAGGGGTACAAACAATAGTAATTGGGGCCTAGTGTGGTGGTGTACGTGTGAGATACATACACTTTCTTTTTGATCATATTTTCTATTCCGCTATTCAATTAAAACCTTTGGGGATCAATTAAATTGCGTGATAGTCTGTGTCGGTACGTGTGAGATCCACCTTTCCAAGTTTTTGGGGTTCATCTCATACTTCTGAAGATTTGAGGGTGCTGCCTGTTCCATACTCCTCCTCCTACTCCTCAACCATCCTTTTAGGGGTACAAACAATAGTAATTGGGGCCTAGTGTGGTGGTGTACGTGTGAGATACATACACTTTCTTTTTGATCATATTTTCTATTCCGCTATTCAATTAAAACCTTTGGGGATCAATTAAATTGCGTGATAGTCTGTGTCGGTACGTGTGAGTTCCACCTTTCCAAGTTTTTGGGGTTCATCTCATACTTCTGAAGATTTGAGGGTGCTGCCTGTTCCATACTCCTCCTCCTACTCCTCAACCATCCTTTTAGGGGTACAAACAATAGTAATTGGGGCATAGTGTGGTGGTGTACGTGTGAGATACATACACTTTCTTTTTGATCATATTTTCTATTCCGCTATTCAATTAAAACCTTTGGGGATCAATTAAATTGCGTGATAGTCTGTGTCGGTACGTGTGAGATCCACCTTTCCAAGTTTTTGGGGTTCATCTCATTCTTCTGAAGATTTGAGGGTGCTGCCTGTTCCATACTCCTCCTCCTACTCCTCAACCATCCTTTTAGGGGTACAAACAATAGTAATTGGGGCCTAGTGTGGTGGTGTACGTGTGAGATACATACACTTTCTTTTTGATCATATTTTCTATTCCGCTATTCAATTAAAACCTTTGGGGATCAATTAAATTGCGTGATAGTCTGTGTCGGTACGTGTGAGATCCACCTTTCCAAGTTTTTGGGGTTCATCTCATACTTCTGAAGATTTGAGGGTGCTGCCTGTTCCATACTCCTCCTCCTACTCCTCAACCATCCTTTTAGGGGTACAAACAATAGTAATTGGGGCCTAGTGTGGTGGTGTACGTGTGAGATACATACACTTTCTTTTTGATCATATTTTCTATTCCGCTATTCAATTAAAACCTTTGGGGATCAATTAAATTGCGTGATAGTCTGTGTCGGTACGTGTGAGATCCACCTTTCCAAGTTTTTGGGGTTCATCTCATACTTCTGAAGATTTGAGGGTGCTGCCTGTTCCATACTCCTCCTCCTACTGCTCAACCATCCTTTTAGGGGTACAAACAATAGTAATTGGGGCCTAGTGTGGTGGTGTACGTGTGAGATACATACACTTTATTTTTGATCATATTTTCTATTCCGCTATTCAATTAAAACCTTTGGGGATCAATTAAATTGCGTGATAGTCTGTGTCGGTACGTGTGAGATCCACCTTTCCAAGTTTTTGGGGTTCATCTCATACTTCTGAAGATTTGAGGGTGCTGCCTGTTCCATACTCCTCCTCCTACTGCTCAACCATCCTTTTAGGGGTACAAACAATAGTAATTGGGGCCTAGTGTGGTGGTGTACGTGCGAGATACATACACTTTTTTTGATCATATTTCCTATTCCACTATTCAATAAAAACCTTTGAGGATCAATTGAATTGCGGGATAGTCTGTGTCGGTATGTGTGAGATCCACCTTTCCAAGTTTTTGAGGTTCATCTCATACTTCTGAAGATTTGAGGGTGCTGTCTGTTCCATACTCCTCCTACTCCTCATCCATCCTTTTAGGGGTAGAAACAATAGTAATTGGGGCCTAGTGTGGTTTTGTACGTGCGAGATACATACACTTTTTTGGATCATATTTCCTATTCCGCTATTCAATAAAAACCTTTCTAGGGCAAGATCTTAAATTACAGAAATATGAGGAGACCGTCAAATAAGGGCCGTGGCCTGGGTCGTGGTGCTGCTGGTAGAGCTCCTGTTGCAAGGAGAGGACGTGGTCGATCTGTGCCAGCTACACGCACAAGTGAAACACCTTCCTCAAGTGTGAGTAGGCGACAGAACCTGCATCAGTATTTGGTAGGGCATCATACGCCCCTAGAAGTGATGAGGCCAGAACAAGTGGAGGCGATAGTAGATTGGTTTGCTGCTGACAGTGCCTCCAGTTCCTTCACATTGTCTCCCACCCAGTCTACTGCAGAAAGGTCACAGTTGGCACCTGCAGCCGATGTCCAACCGTCTTTCACCTCACCCCCTTGCAAATCAGGCAAGCAGTCTGAGCCCTAAGCCACACAGCAGTCTCTTCTTCTTTTTGATGACTCTGTCAGCAGGGTTTCCCAGGGCCATCCACCTAGCTCTGCCCCAGAAGTGGAAGAGATTGAGTGCAGCGATGCCCAACCACTTATTTCTCAAGATGAGTACATGCAAGGATCATCGCAGCACGTCTCCGATGATGACGAAACGCAGGTGCCAACTGCTGCGGCGTTCAGCATTGTGGAGACCGACAAGGAGGGCAGGGGTGAAGACTGGGTGGAAGATGATGTGGAGGACGATGAGGTCCTCGACCCCACATGGAATGAACGTCATGCAGGTGACCTGAGTAGTTTGGAGGAAGAGGCGGTGGTCGCACAGAGCCACCAGCACAGCAGAAGAGGGAGCAGGGTACAGAAGCGGAGTGGCCGTGCCCTAGACACTACGCCCGCTACTGCCCAACGCAGCAAGGGAACGAGCGCACCAAAGTCAGCTCAAAGGAGTTCTCTAGCGTGGAAGTTCTTTAGAAAATGTGCTGATGACAGGACACGAGTGGTTTGCACCCTGTGCAATCAGAGCTTGAAGCGAGGCATAAACCTTCTCAACCTGAGCACAACCTGCATGATCAGGCATCTAAGTGCAAAGCACGAGCTGCAGTGGAGTACACACCTTCAAAACCAAGAAACGTCTCTGGCTCATCCTGCTTCCTCTTCTGCTGCAGTCTCGGCCGCTCCAGCCACATCTGTAGTGATACCGGCACCTGCCACCCCACAAACAGACGATCTGTCAGCAACACCACCACCTGGGTCACCAACAACCATCTCCACAATGTCCCGTGGAAGCGTTCAGCTTTCCATCTCCCAAACACTTGAGAGGAAGAGGAAGTACCCCCCTACCCACCCGCGATCCCTGGCCCTGAATGCCAGCATTTCAAAATTATTGGCCTTTGAAATGCTGTCATTCCGTCTGGTGGAGACGCACAGTTTTAAAAACCTTATGTCGGTGGCTGTCCCACAGTACGTCGTGCCCAGCCGCCACTACTTTTCCAGGCAAGCCATCCCTTCCCTGCACAACCAAGTGGGGGAAAAAATCAGGTGTGCACTGCGCAACGCCATCTGTGCCAAGGTCCACCTAACTACCGATACGTGGACCAGTAAGCACGGTCAGGGGCGTTATATCTCCCTAACGGCACACTGGGTAAATGCAGTGGCGGATGGGCCTGAGGCGGATAGCAATTTGGCGCATGTCCTTCCACCACTGAGGATTGCAGGGCGCTTCAGTTTGCCTCCTGTTCCTAACTCCTCCTACTCCGCTTCCTCATCCTCTACCGCCTCCTCATCCGGACAGCGTAACACCTTCACCACCAACTTCAGCACGGCCAGGGGTAAATGACAGCAGGCAGTTTTACAACTTGCCTGTTTGGGGGACAAACCACACACCGCGCAGGAGTTGTGGAGGAGCATGGAACAGCAGACAAATGAGTGGTTGCTGCCAGCGAGCCTCAAGCCCAGCCTGGTGGTGTGCGATAACGGGCGAAATCTCATAGCAGCTCTGGGCCTAGCCGGTTTGACGCACATCCCTTGCCTGGCGCATGTGCTGAATTTGGTGGTGCAGAGGTTCCTTAAAAACTACCCCGATATGTCAGAGCTGCTGCAGAAAGTGCGGGCCGTTTGTGCGCACTTTCGGCGTTATCACCCTGCTGCTGCTCGCCTGGCAGCGCTGCAGCGTAACTTCGGCCTTCCCACTCACCGCCTCATATGTGACGTGCCCACAAAGTGGAACTCCACCTTGCACATGCTGGAAAGACTGTGCGAGCAGCAGCAGGCCGTAGTGGAGTTTCAGCTGCAGCACGCACGCGTGAGTCGCTCTGCGGAACAGCACCACTTCACCACCAATAACTGGGCCTCCATGCGAGACCTGTGTGCCTTGTTGCGCTGTTTTGAGTACTCCACCAACATGGCCAGTGGCAATGACGCCGTTCTCAGCTTAACTATCCCACTTCTATGCCTCCTTGAAAAAACAATTCGGGCGATGATGGAAGAGGATGTGGCACAGGATGAGGAGGAGGAGGAGGATGAAGAGGTAACATTTCCAAGGCTTTCAGGGCAGTCATTCGCAAGGGGCTCCGAGGGTGGGTTCCTGCACACACAAACGCCAGGGACACAATTGTCCAGCAGGGGCACAGTTCTGGAGGATGAGGAGGAGGAGGAGCTGGAGGAGGAGATGGAACCATGTTCACAGCAGGGTGGCACCCAGGCCAGCTCATGGCCATCACTGGTGCGTGGCTGGGGGGATACAGAGGACACGGACGATACACCTCCCACAGAGGACAGCCTTTCGTTGCCTCTGGGCAGCCTGGCACACATGAGCGATTACATGCTGCAGTGTCTCCACAACGACCGCCGAGTTGCCCACATTCTAACTTGTGCTGATTACTGGGTGGCCACGCTGCTGGATCCCCGTTACAAGGACAACGTACCGTCCTTAATTCACTCACTGGAGCGCGATCGCAAGATGCGCGAGTACAAGCGCACGCTGGTAGACGCCATGCTGCTGGCATTCCCATCTGACAGCGGGGCCGCAGTGGAAGCACAAGGCAGAGGAGGAGGAGGAGGAGGTTGCCAACGCAACCAGGGCACCGCCAGCACCTCAGAAGGCAGGGTTAGCATGGCCGAAATGTGGAAAAGCTTTGTCAGCACGCCACAACAAACAACAGCACCAGCAGCTCAGATGGAACGTCTTAGCAGGAGGCAGCATTTTACCAACATGGTGGAGCAGTATGTGTGCACACGCCTACATGTAGTGAATGAGGGGTCTGCCCCCTTCAACTTCTGGGTCTCCAAAATGGGCACATGGCCTGAGCTTGCCCTTTACGCCTTGGAGGTGCTGGCGTGCCCTGCAGCCAGTGTATTATTTGAACGGGTATTTAGCACGGCTGGGGGCGTTATAACAGACAAGCGCAGCCGCCTGTCCAGAGACAATGTGGACAAGCTCACGTTCATTAAAATGAACCAGGCATGGATCCCACGGGACTTTTCCGTACCTTGTGCAGAATAGCAATGGATACCGACCTTACCCACCCATTGTTCCATTTTTGCTCTTTCTCACTCTTTTGGGGTGTACCCTCATTTAAAATTTGTGAAAAGAAGCAGTGTTGGCTACCTCGTCCTCCTCCTCAGGGCCAGATTAACGTAGGGGCTATTGGAGCTGCAGCTCCAGGCCCCTACCTTTTATATAGGCCCCGGGTTGGCCATATTCACTGTTACCGCTCTTCTGTCACTTGTAAACACAGAAGTCTGGCTTCTATGCTCGCTTCCCCAGGCAGCACCCTCAGAACCTCCCCATACAGCGCGAAGGCCGGACAAGGAGGGACAGTTGCCGATGCATGGATGTGTTTATGGGCTTCAGAGACAGCATCCCATGTTGAATTAGGCATGCATGGCTGCACCCTTCCTCCTCTGGGTGCATGGCAAGGCACGGCCCTTAAGGCCCTTCAAAATCCTCAGCACCAAGCCCATGATGCTCTTAATCCGGCCCTGGTCCTCCTCCACCACCGCTTCCACCTACACCGCCCATAGGTGTGCGCAGCCTATTGCATTAAGGTGTGCACCCCAAAGTTGAAATACACATGCATGTGTTTGCCAGCAGGGAGAGTAATGTATCGGGGCCATGTACCTGTAGGCAAAGAGAAATAGAGCAGAGCAGGTCCGAGGGAGATCTTTCCCATCTCCTCACTGGCAATGCTATGTGCCCTAGGTGATTAGGGTGTGCCCAGGCACACCCGGCACACCCTGTGCGCATGCCTATGTCACCGCCACATCCACCACCACCTCAACCTCCCTCCTACTCCATATGGGCCTCGTCCTTCAGAGATGAAGAAGAACATTGTTTTATTTTTCTGTTTTTTTTGTTGTTTTAAGTTATTTCCCTATCCACATTTGTTTGCAGAGCACTTGCCATGCTCTTAATTGCCCTTTCCTTTGGTGTTTTAGAGCCATTTTAGTGCCTTAAAGTTCGGGTCCCCATTGACTTCAATGGGGTTCGGTGTCCGGGAAAAGTTCGGTAAAAGTCCGGGACACGGACCCGGACTTTTTTTTAAAGTTCGGCCGAACCCGTCGAACACGGACATCTAGGTGTCCGCTCAACCCTACTTGTATATATTGTTTGTTAGTTAGGTTTGCTAGTTAGGTTTTCTGTCACTTGCCCCTTACAGTTCACTTATATTTTCATATTTGTTTTGTATACTTTTTGCTGGTTTTGGATGGGGTTTTGTTTCACTATTAATAAATCTTACTTAAATCATACTTGGTCTGATTTCTGCTTTCTTGAGTGAAGCTCACCAATCTGGTCATCCCTGCTGCCACTGCATACCTTCACTTGGTATCTCTTACATTGAGAGCCATTTTTTTACTTATCACATACAATAAAATGCTCATTTTAGCCCTGAAGATAATGTAAAACCCCCTAAAACATTATATATTTTCTGAAAACAGAGACCCTATAGAGTAAAATGATGGCAGTTGAAATTTTTATCTCAAATTATATTTTCCAGGTGAGGAGTACAAAGACAAGTGTTTCTTGCCTACAGTCAAGCATGGTGGGGGGAGTGTCATGGTCTGGGGCTGCATGAGTGCTGCCAACACTGGGGAGCTACAGTGCATTGAGGGAACCATGAATGCCAACATGTACTGTGACATACTGAAGCAGAGCATGATCCCCTCCCTTTGGAGACTGGGCCGTAGGGCAGTATTCCAACATGATAATGACCCCAAACACACCCCCAAGTCGACCACTGCCTTGCTAAAGAAATTAGGGTAAAGGTGATGGACTTCCCAAGCATGTCTCCACAGACCTAAACCCTATTGAGTAACTGTGGTGCATCTTCAAATGAAAGGCGGAGGAGCGCAAGGTCTCTAACATCCTCCAGCTCCTTGATGTTGTCAAGGAGAGGTGGAAGAGGACTCCAGTGGCAACCTGTGAAGTTCTGGTGAACTCCATGCCCAAGAGGGTTAAGGCAGTGCTGGAAAAGAATGGTGGCCGCACAAAATGTTGACACTGTGGGCCCAATTTGGACATTTACACTTAGGGGTGTACTCACTTTTGTTGTCAATGGTTTCAACATTAATGGCTGTGTGTTGAATAATTTTGATGGGACAGCAAATTTTCACTGTTATACACTCACTACTGTATATTGTAGCAAAGTGTAATTTCTTCAGTGTTGTCACATGAAAAGGTGTACTCAATTTTGTGAGATACTGTGTGTGTATATATATATCTATATATATCTATATATATATATATATATATATATATCTATATCTATAGATATATATATATATATATATATATATATATATATATATATATACACAGTATATATCTATAAAAAATATATTTTTTATTGGTAGATTTTTTAGCACTGTAGCAGTTTTACTGCGGCAGGTCGGCTCTGTCCGGCAAAACTACGAAGCTGTATGTCCCTTCATGTGACCGCTAGCACCACAGAGGAAGCTGATCAGCAGGTCTGGCGGCCACAATTGCCGCTGGGCACCCGCGATCGCTCCTCATGGCGACAAAATGGCAGTCTGCCATTGTAAACACGGCATACAGCTGTTCTGTCAGTTATGAACCCAGGGATCCTGTGTTCCTCTCATTTATGCAGAAAGCCCATCCCCCCACAGTTAGAAAGCACCCCCTTTGGACACATTTAACTCTTTGATTGCCCCTGGTGTTAACTTTTCCCTCCCAGTGTCATTAGTACAGTAACAGTGCATAGTTTTAGCACTGATGCTGTAGTATACTGTAGTAATGTCACTGGTCCCCCAAAATGGTCGAAAATGCCAATTAGGTGTCCAATCTGTCCACCGCAATGTGGCAGTCTCGCTAAAAATCTCTCATCGCTGCCATTACTACTTAGTAAAAAAAAAAAAAGAAATAAAAATGACATAAATCTTTCCCCTAGTTTGTAGAAGCGATAACTTTTGCGCAAACAAATCAATATACATACACTTATTGGGATTTTTTTTTTTTTTCAGAATTGTCGCTCTGTTTTTGTTTATAGCGCAAAAAATAAAAATGGCAGAGGTGATCAAATACCACCAAAAAAAGCTCTATTTGTGGAAAAAAAAGGACATCAATGTTATTTGGGTACAGCACCGAACGATGTGCAATTGTCAGTTAAAATAACGCAGTGTGGTATCGCAAAAATGGCCTTGCCATTAAGGGGGTAAATCCTTCCGGTCCAGAAGTGGTTAATTAAGGCACCTTTTTATGTATTTATACCATTATATTACTTTATTTGGGTTAGAGTGCTGCTTTGTTTTGATTTGTTGCTTTATATAGTTGGCATGTCACGTTTTTTTGCTAGCTTACACACCTTTATTTGCCTTTGGGAGCCACCTATGCGAGCCAATGCGTTCTTCCGGAAGTAGGAGTAAATAGCGTGGCATATGCGGTACAATAATCCTCAGAAAGGAACCAAAGGAGCCAGCATAGTGTAACACCGTCACACAGGTTTTATTTCACAACAGTGCAACAGTGCAGAAGCCGCCACACCATCCAAACGCTGCCGCCGTGATGACGTTACTGGCTAGACCCTGCCCAACGTGTTTTGCTACCAATGAGAGCCAGGGGAGTGGAACTTCATGCCCTATTCCCCTGAAGATGCTCACTGATAGTGAAACAATTGTGGGGCGTGGTGTACCCGGTGATGTCATCTCGCCTGCTGTGTTTGGATGGTGTAGCGCATTCAGTTTGTGCGATTCTGTCTCTTGGTGCTGGATTCCACAGGTTCTTCTCCCAAGAAGTTAGTGCAGAAGCAGCCTGACACACAGCAACAGTTCACTTTAGAAATCAGTCTAAGGATATATTTTTGTAATTTATTGCAGAAACTTGTAACTATGGAGGACAGTGGGGTATGGGATACTTAAAGCGGAGTTCCGGGCACAGAAGTAATTTTTCAATAAACATACCCCCGGGACAGTCAGGGCTAGCACATTCCACAATGGCTAGCCTCTGATCTGTCCCGGTTCGCACTTACCTTTTAGAAGAAATACTTACTTATAAAATTTCTTCCACAGCGTTTCCATCTCTCTTGTGGGCAGCTGAAGCCGGCGCGGTCCTCTTCTGTGTCTTCTTCCGCGCCTTCTTGTCCCAGAATGCGCCTGCACCGGCCCCTCTCGTCACTTCCGGTGCGTCGCCTGGAAGTGACGAGCGGGGCCGGTGCCGTAGCATTGATTCCTGGGAGCGATGACGTTCAGCTCCCAGGAATCATCGTGAGACAGGAAGTGACGGGTGAGCCGCAGCGCTGAGGGAGGAAGTACTCTGAGGTGAGTATTTACAATCTTCAATTACAAGGTGAGTAAACAAAAAAAAAAAAACCTAACTATCCAATTCCTTTTCAGGTGATGTCTAACTAGCGGAGGGGCACAAAAAAAAAATATCGATTTTGTGCCCGGAACTCCACTTTAAGCACAAAGTTGCAGTGGATGCTTCTCTAGGTGACAGCAACTCCCAGCTGACCAGGAGAATATTAGACACAGCATTAGCAGAGGCACCTCTCCACTAGATAGTAGCAACAGTCTTTCTCTCCCAGCTGTAGAATATGGAGAATGTTAGAGCATGGGAAGGACATGAAAGTAGACTGGAACAGTCTGTGTTTTGTGCAGCTGACGACCACAGATAGGTTTGGGCAGTTATTAGGAACAGACTGGAGTAGTCTGGGTTCTTTCAATTAAAAACCACCAGATAGAATGGAACACTAGGCACACCGGAGCAGTTCTTAACCACTTGCCGACTGCCTAACGCCGATCTACGTCGGCAGTCAGCCCCTCACAGGCAAAGTGACGTAGGGCTACGTCACTAGCTTGTGAGGGTCTAGGGAGCAAGCGCGCGCCGCCGAAGGCGCGCTCCCGCTCCCGCGTGGTCACGGACCCCCCCGCGCGTGTGACCAGCGGACCCGATGTCCGCCGGTCACTCGGCGATCGGTGGGGGAGAGGGAGAATGTCAGGCAGCTTGTGTAAACAAGCCACCTGTCATTCTCCTCGCTGTAAAGACACTGATCAAACGGATCTAGTATGTAGATCCGTTGATCAGTGTCCTTACAGCTCAAGCCACAGCCAATCACAGTAGAAAGCACGCCCCTAGGGATACACACAGCCCCTCCCTCCCAAATAAAGTTAACCCCTTCACTATCAGTGTATTTTTACAGTAACAGTGCATATGTATAGCACTGATTACTGTAGAAATGTCACTGGTAACCCCAAAAGTGTCACAAATGTCAGTCAAGGGTCCGATCTGTCCGCCCCAATGTCGCAGTACCGCAAAAAAAATCGCAGATCGCTGCCATTACGCGTTAAAAAAAAAAACAACAAAAATGACAAAAATCTTTCCCTTTGTTAGTAAACGCGATAACTTTTGCGCAAACCAATCAAAATACGCTTTTTGCGATTTTTTTTACCAAACATAGGTAGCATAAAACAAATTGGCCGAAAATGTTAAAAAATTTTGATTTTTAAATTTTTTTGGGGGGAAATTTCATATAAAAAAAATGTGAAAAATATTGCTATTTTTGCTAAATTGACGCTCTTTTTTTGTTTATAGCGCGTCATCAAAAAATCGCACAGGTGATCAAATACCACCAAAAGAAAGTTCTGTTTGTGGGAAAAAAAGGATGCCAAATTTGTTTAGGTACAGCGTCGCACGACCGCCCAATTGTCCGTTAAATTCACGCAGTGCCGAATCGCAAAATACCCCCTGGTCAGGAAGGGGGTAAAATCTTCCGGGGCTTAAGTGGTTAACATCCACAGCTGGGGACAATAGATAAATTGCATCTCAGAAGATTGGGTCCTACTCACAAATCTCAGCAGAAGCAAGGCCATGGGCTTTATCCAGGGGAGGGAGTAGTCCAGCAGCCAGTCAGGAAGGCTTCAGGGCTTAGCAGGCTCCTGAAGCACATTGTCCCCCTTTCTCCAGGGGAAGAACACAGCTCTCTGCGCTCCTGGCCATTTACCTGATTCCTACCCACCATCTGGGATTGGCTGGAGCAATGTCAGATCCCATCCTGGGCATTTGAATTTGCGCACCCTGAGCTCTGGAAATTTTTTAACAGGCTCAGAGGAAATCAATCAAATGCCCAGAGTGTAGAGCCAGAACAGACCAAAACAGCAGATCACAGTAAATCTTGCTACAGAACAAGCCACACTAAATTTACCGAGCATCCTTATCCTAAGAGGGTGCTACATAAGGAAAACATAAATAGTTTAATGTCCAAAGTGCGTGAACAGATGCACTTTAATTACTTCAATACCCAGACACTTTTACCCCCTTCCTGCCCAGGCCAATTTTCAACTTTCAGCACTGTCACACTTTGAATGACAATTGCGTGGTCATGTAACACTGTACTCAAATTTTTCACACAAATAGAGCTTTCTTTTGGTGGTATTTAATCACCACTGGGTTTCTTAATTTTTTGCTAAATAAATGAAGAAAGGCTAAACACTTTTTTTTTTTAAAAAAAGCGTTTTTTTTACCACTTAAGCCCCGGAGGATTTTCCTGCTCAAAGACCAGGGCCTATTTTGCGATTCGGCACTGCGTGACTTTAACAGACAATTGCGCGGTCGTGCAACACTGTACCCAAATGAAATTGACGTCTTTTTTTCCCCACAAACAGAGCTTTCTTTTGGTGGTATTTGATCACCTGTGTAATTTTTATTTTTTGCGCTATAAACAAAAAAAGAGGGTCAATTTTGAAAAAATAACAATATTTTTCAAAACTATTTATATGAAATTCCCCCCCAAAAAATGTAAAAATCAAAATTTTTTAACATTTTAGGCCAATTTGTTTTCTGCTACATATTTTTGGTAAAAAAAATCACAATAAGCATATTTTGATCCGTTTGCGCAAAAGTTATTGCGTTTACTAACTAAGGGAAAGATTTATGTCATTTTTATTGTTTTTTTTTTAACTAGTAATGGCGGCGCTCTGCGATTTTTTTTTTTGCGGGACTGCGACATTGCGGCGGACAGATCGGACCCCTGACTAACATTTTTTACACTTTTGGGGTACCAGTGACAATACTACAGTAATCAGTGCTATACATATGCACTGTTACTGTAAAAATGACACTGGCAGGGAAGGGGTTAACTTTATTAGTGATCAAGGGGTTAAGTGTGTCCCTAGGGGCATGACTCTAACTGTAAAGGGGTGTGGCTTGTGATGTAACCACAGAGACATACGATCCTACATAGCAGGATCATATGATCTCTGTTCTTACATCAGGGAGAATGACAGGCGGCTTTGTTTACATCAGCCGCCTGCCTTTCTCCCTCTCCAGCGGGAGATCGTGAGTGGCCGGCGGACATCAGAGCCACCGGTCACTCGCGTGGGGATGCCCGTGAACGAGCGGGGGTGGGAGCGCGCCTCCGGTGGCGCGCGCTCGCCCCCTGCAGGCTCCTGGGCGAGCGATGTAGTACTACATCGCTTTGCCCAGGAGGGGCTGACTGCTGCAGTAAATATACTATATAAAGCGGTTAAGTTTCTGTTATAAAATTTGCAAATAAATAATCTTTATTAAAAAAATGAGGGCCAAAATGTATTCCGGTACATTTCATTTGCGAAAATAACCCAAATCAGTGTATATTATTTAGTCTATAGGAAAGTTAGAGAGTCCACACACTATGGTATATATATATATATATATATATATATATATATATATATAGATAGATAGATATAGATATATGAAAATTGATCAGTCCTGATGTACTGACTGCCTATCTAATTTCTTGAGGCCTGAAAATACCAGAACAGTACAAATATCCCCAAAATCATTCCTTTTTGGAGAGTAGTCAGTCAAAGGTATTTAGTAAGAGGCATGGAGTGTTTTTTGAAGTTGTAATTTTTTGTCACAGTTTTTGGGGAAATTACGAAATTAATTTTTTTTTTTACATTTTTAAAAAAATGATTTACATACTGTCATCACTGTCATCAGCGCAGTACAGCATCATCATATAAGTGGTGTGGTGGTGAGCAGGGACTGGTGACAGTATGTAAAAAAAAAAAAGACTCCCTATCAGGTTTTTATAACTGTCGGTGTCTGTGACCTTTGTCTTTGACACAGAAAGGGATGAAATATCCAAAATGTTTGAGTTGTCACCAGAACAAATGGTGAAACAAAATGCTTCTTTTGGGACACCTTTTTCTATGACAAGTCTCTGAGATAAGAATTCTGTTCACTTTATTGTTGGTCCTCCAGGGCAGGAAGTGAAGGGAAATCTCTCCAGCAGGACACAGGCAGCAAATAATAACTTGATAAGAGTTTTAACTCCTATCTCCTGACCACTCACTGGATAGGGGAATGACAGATGAGCATGACTTAGGAAAGGAACACTAAAAATGCTAGACAATATGGCATTGTACCTAAATTAAATCAGTCAAACCTGAGCAAGTCAAACTGAGCATATAAAAAAAATATATAAACTAACGAGTCCCCTAGTATAAAACTAAAACACAAGTTTTGGCATTACATACATTTTAACATCTAAACCTAATATGAATCTAACTGTTAATCCCAAGTCAACATTTATGACTTGCTCTCAATTGCTGTCCCTGCAGACTTCCTAATTTGCAATCCAGTGCTGGTCCTCTTTCAAATTCTATGATGGCCAGCACCATCTTCCTGTGAACCCAGGCTGTCGTAGCCACACTGATGCGTCCTCGCGCCAGCCTATGCATTCAGTACAGAGAAGTTCATACACAACATTTCCTGAGAACTTGGATGTCTGGGGCAGTGGTCCTCAACTCCGTTCCTCGGGGCCCACTAACAAGCCAGGTTTGCAAGGTAACTAAATTACATTACAGGTGATCTCATTTGCTGCTCAGTGATTGCAGTATTCTAGTTTGCATCTCCCCAAGGTAATACTTAAAATCTGGCCTGTTAGTGGGCCCCGAGGCCCGGAGTTGAGGACCATTGGTCTGGAAGAAAGGATTGAATACTGTCATCATCAGACCAAGCTAAAGGCTGCAGGAAAAAAGGTATATACAGTATAACTCGTTTAAAAATAATAGCTGCATAGGGGGCTATTATATGTAATTTAGAAAAGCAAATCAAAGAAAAGAGCCTTTACTTGGAGATTCCAAATCTAAATAATTCAGGTCTTTGGGTTATATAATCCTAGTGTACCTGCAAAAATAACAATCTCTGAGACAATATATTATTGTTGTTACAAGAATTTGGTACTTGATTCTTGAATGAAAATGAGAAGGAAACCTAGCAAACACTAGTGGCGACCACCAAACATTATGTGACATTGGTGTCTTAGCTGAAAATCAATGTTGTAAATCTTTCGTTTAGAGTAGGGACTTTATCAGACTTTCCAAACCGGTGAGTATTAATGTCCCTTCTCTCCGTCTGCAGTGTCATTTTTCTTTAAAAATTAAATTGTATTGCTGAAGTCCAAAATCCTCATTGAGATGACAAATGACAGAAAGCTTTCACTTCTTGGCTGAGATTCACAGCAAATCCAAGGAGAAGCTTGAAGAGAACATCTGACCCTCTCATTTTATGTTATTGAAGATTACAGCTTTGTCTATAGTGATAAAGTATACCTACATGTAATACATTGCTGTGTTTGCACAACAGCTAGAGAGAGGCATTTAATAATGTCCCCATAGTGGGAATTGGACTAGCAATGACTGCTTTAATATTGCAGCCCTGTTTGTTTTCCAAAATAATGGTCTGCTTCTTTCAGCTCTAATTATGGACTTGTTATCTGCACACGATATGCTAATATTTTCACATTATTCAATTCGGCTTATTTCTTTAATAGTTCTAGATGCAATATTTACTCAACTACCAAACATAATTTATTTTTCTTGAACCAGACCATTTTTTTATTTCACATAGTTGACACAGGTAATGATGCCCTTTGCACATTTTCTGTGCATGTCATTCTGCTTATTTGTATGAATTTTTATAATGAGCTTTATTTATGATTATACATCAAGTTCTAGCAGAATTATATAATGGTCAATAGAAAATAATTCTGCACGCTCAAAAATTCTGACATCCATCTTGTTATCCCTTCTCCCATAAAGGCCGCCCCCCTCCACAATATATTTACTCTCCTAACAAGAACAAGTGGGAAAAAGGTCTCTCCACTAAAGCTTTATCACTAATCCTTGCTTCCAAAACAACCCAAAATGTTTAAAATCTAGTTGTCATTGGGACAGAAAGTGAGGTGAAATCTTCTAAACAGGGGTACAGACAGCAAAACAAATGGTACAGGGGTGTTAACCCTTCCCTGCGCTATCCAAAAAACGTAAAAATTATTCTTTTGGCTGGAGCTACAGTTAAAAAATATACCTGTATGTAGTCAAATTTAAAACAGCGCTAGCATAAATACGCCCAGAAGGCGGGCGAAACTCGTTGATGCACTTCGGTACGGCTCTGACGCATCATCACTTCCGGATGCACTTCCTGAATCGGCCGTGGAATGCACGCTAACAGCGGCGTCCACTACAATTTGTTATCTACACACTGCGAATTTTATACCTGTGTTTATGAGTACGTTTTTTGCTTCTTTTGGGAAATAAATTGTTTAAAACATACTTCACTATATGCGGTCCTTCTGTTTCCAATTTGGGGTTTATAGAGGAGACTCGGACCCGTTTTATCTAAGAAAACACTTGATACCAGGTGGCATTCCATAGGAGAAGGCTCGGGGCAATATCTCATTTGATTTCAAGCTATATCTTTCTGCTGTTGCTGTGAGTGGGGAACCGAGAGGGGTCACCGTCACCTGGAGCACTTTATATGTTTTTCTGCACTGGAGCACTTTGGAATTTGATCACTTTAATGAAAGGACTTGATATATATACACTTATGTGATTTAAACTATTTATTTACACCATATATTTCATTATTTGAATGTTGATTTGTATTTATGCTAGCATTACATACTTTACCTAAGTTTTTACTTAGTGCTACAGTAGCTGCATTACTATTTTACTATTTATATGTTTTTATATATATATATATATATATATATATATATATATATATATATTTGTATATATTTTCTTCACAATTTTTCACTTTTATAATATATTTATTCACATTTAAATTGGGCCATAAGCGCGGGTTTAATCAATATCTTCACAGTAAAAAATATACCTGTTCCGACTTACAAACAAATTCGACTTAAGAACAAACCTGCAGTCCCGATCTTGTTTGTAACCCAGGGACCGCCTGTACTCTGTTTTACAGGTCCAGAAATTAAATGGGTTGTCAGCCGGTGCATTGTTTTATTATTAAGCCATATTTTGTTCTTGCACAAGTGTGCAAGATATAAACATTTCAGTAGAACAATATAGTGGCAGTAATGCTCAGTTCACATGTATATGCTGCGGGAATTGCAGCAAATCCTGAGCGATTCCCGCACTGCACTGAAATTGCACTCAGTTCATGTGATCTGCCACTGGTTTCAATGTAAGGTTTATGACACCCCAAAACAGATTGCAAAATGCAGTGCGATTGCAAGAATTAGATTGAACAGATGTGAGCACTCATGCGACCTGATTCTGTTGTTGCAAAAAAAAAATGATGCCTGCACTTTGTGCGGTGCAAATTGAGCCCATACTAAATGAATAGGCTCAAATTGCACTGCTAAGAATCATATGTGGTTTGAATACGAAATGCAGTGCGATTCTTATCCGAATCACATGCAGTGTCTCACACCGCATATATGTGAACCCAACATTGGAGTGGAACTTTGGCATCCCATTAACCACTTGCCTAACATTCTACAGCCAAATGATGCGTATAGCGCAGCTGGCTAGTTTTGGGAGGGTGTCTATTGATATTCCTTGGAGTGCACATTCGGAAGTGTCCATGATCGCTGGATTCGCGGGACCCAGCACATCATGGATTGGGGTAAAGAGCAAATTGTCAACAAACTGGGATCATGAGACAGGCAGGAACCACCGAGCCGCATGTAGGAGAACAATTATATTTTATATGTAAGTGGATATTTATTCAATAAAGAATCTTTTAAACGTACTTGCACCATGCAGAATCCTCTCTTTATTTTGGTCACGGAGAATGCAAGTCCAGCTTATACCAGGATGTAAATATCGGGCATATCCTTCCCAGCCAAGACGATTTCTGGGGCAACAGTTAACAACATAAGCTTCATTTAAAGTCTTTCCAGTGAGTAGGGACACCATAGAGGAGCACTTCCCAAGCACTTTTGAAGCACCTTAAGGACTTTACTTCACTGTAGCACTAAGAGCACTTTATGGACTTTATTGATGTGTGCAATTATATTGATTGATATTTGTGGACATTGTTTACAGGCACCAATAAGTCACTTCATTGCACTTTAATTGCACTGTAGCACTTAAATTGTATAACAGCATCTGTCATATTTGTGCATTTGTAGCAGCGCGGACACTTTTTGTTTTAAACTGGGATCATTCCGGTTCAGCGCACGCTGCTGCAGTGTTTCTCTCTTCTCTCCACACATGTTGTATCAGTGTGAGGGGAGGAGAGAGAAACACTGCAGCAGCGTGTGTTGGCTTTGAGCCCTACTGTGCTCTCATGAGTGCCACTACAATGCCACCAGTGCCCCACCAATGCCATTACAGTGCCAATCATTGCCACTAAAGTGCCACCAGTGCCACTACAGTGCTCATCAGTGCCCTACAGTGCCCCTACAGTGCCCATCAGTGCCAACACAGTGCCCATTTTTGCACTACAGTGCCCATCAGTGTCCTACAGTGCCACTACAGTGCTCCTCGTGCCCTACAGTTGCACTCTAGTGCTCAGCAGTGCCCTACAGTGCCCCTCAGTGGCACCACAGAGCCAATCAGTGCCCATCAGTGCTACCACAGTGGAACTACAGTGCTCACCAGTGCCCTACAGTGCCACTACAGTGCTCATTAGTGCCCTACAATGCCACTACAGTGCTCATCAGTGGCCTACAGTGCCACTAAAGTGCTCATCAGTACCACCACAGTGCCCATCAGTGTCCCACAGTGCCCATCAGTGCTCTACAGTGTCTATCAGTGAGTGCTTATCAGTGCACATCAGTGCCAAAGTGCACATCAGTGCCATCAGCAAGTGCTTATCAGTGCTCATCAGTGACCTACAGTGTCATCAGTGCCCTATAGGGCCATCAGTAAGTGCCCAACAGTGCCACTACAGTGCCATATTAGTGCTCATCAGTGGCCAATAGTGCACATCAGTGAGTGCTAATTAGCGCCACTCTATCAGTGGATCCTCATCAGCGTCCGTCAGTGCCCTCAAAATGTGTAAAGAATGTTTAAAAAAATGCATTTTCATTTTCTTTTCACATTTCCCAAAAACTTGTGAAAAAAATTACATGTTCATAAGACTCATTATGCCTAATAGAATATACATTGGGGTGTTTGGTTTCCAAAATGGGGTCATTTTGTGGGCATTTCCATTGTCCTGGTGCTACAGGGCCTTCAAAATTGTAATAGGTAGTCAAAAAATTAGATGTGTAATTTATGTCCCTAGAACACCTAACGATGCTCTGACAGTGCTCCATGCATGTTGGGCCTCTCTATGTGGCCAGGCTGTGAACCAGTCTCACACATGTGGTATTGCCATACTCAGGAAGAGTAGCAGAATGTATTTTTGGAGTGTAATTTTTAGTATGTACATGCTATGTGTTAGAAATATTTCTGACAACTATGAGTAAAAAAAAAATGTGTTGTCATTTTTTTCCACAAGTTTTTGGAAAATGTGGAAAGAAAATAAAATGTTCAAAAGACCCATTGAGATTGATTTACTTAAACTGGAGAGTGCAACATGTGGTGTAGCTGTGCATGGTGGCCAATCAGCTTCTAACTTCAGCTTGTTCAATTAAGCTTTGATGAATAAAACCTGGAAGCTGATTGGTTTCCATGCAGAGCTTCTCCAGATTTTGAAGTTGCCAGTTTTAGTAAATCAACCCCATTATGCCTCAAAAAATACACATTGGCGTGTTTGCTTTCCAAAATGGGATCATTTTTTGGGTGTTTATATTGTCCTGGTGTTCCAGGGCCTTCAAAAATCTAATAGATAGTCAAGATTTAGATGTGTAATTTATGTCCCTAGAACATCTGGCGGTGCTCTGACGGCCCTGCATGTGTGGCCTCTCTATGTGGCTAGGCTGTGAAAAAGTCTTACACATGTGGTATCACCATACTCAGGAGGAGAAGCAGAATGTGTTTTGGGGTGTAGTTGCAAGTATGCATATGCCAGGTGAGAAAAATAACATGGTAATATGACAATTTTTTTTAAAAAAAACCTTCATTTTACAAAGAATTGTGGGACAAAATTCTACTTTCCAAAAAGGGGTAATTTGGAGGGTATTTTTTACTGTCCTGGCTTTTTAGTGTCTCAAGAAATGAGATAGGCCGTCAGTACATCATGTGTGATTAGGAGTGATTAATTTTCAATGATTGGTACCATAGTTTGATAACCTTCACAAAGACCAAATAATATACACTGATTTGGGTTTTTTTTTTTATCAAAGAGGACGTTTTACCTTTTTTAGGCAGCAGAGTTAAGGTAGGAATTTGCTGGATGGTCTTCAGCTATTATCTTGTGACCCCTGATTCTCTATTGCACCAGCTGGACCTGCTTCTACGTTGCCTTTCCTTTATTCCCAGCTTTCCTTTGGACAAGCTTTTGCTTTGCTTAACTGCTGCTCACTCAGTTTGCCCTTAGTTTGACTGCCTTTTGCTTACCTTGTCTGTATTAGGGCCCATTCACACTTGCAAATGCATCCTCAGCCTTATTAAATGTGAGAACCCCAACGGGCATTTCCATGATAAGCTGCAAGAGGCAGTCCCAATAAAAGAAAGAGGAGGCTACTCGCTCTCTCAAATAATAGCACCCACTTGCATGTAATAGTGGGAATAATCAGACTGCGGGTACATTTGCAAGTGTGAATGTACCCTTAAATCTACTTCTGCCTTGCCTTTCTGTTGCTGACTCAGCTTTTTCATGACTACTGTTTGTCCTAATAATTCCTTGGTGGGATCTTGGTCTGACTCCTGGCAACAACTCTACCTGCTATCCTGCCTGCTGTCTGTTTTCACAGTTAATGACTTCCATCCAGGCTAAACCCTTCCATGGTGCGTTGCTGCTGGTATGGCTGGGAGCTACACTGGGACAGAGCTGCTAGCAGCTCTACAGGGCCAGGGTGAGAGGTGGCTGACCCCCTGCCATCTTCAGCAATGCAAGGCTGTATGTGACAACTGCACTTCCCTGCTAGTAGGTTCATGTACCTTGCCTATCTTCTCTTTGATGATCTGGATCTGGGGTCTTTGCACAGGCATTGAGCATAAAAGAAAGGAACTTTATTTTGATTAGGAAGGCTTCTGAAACTGGTTCAATTTAGATTAAAGAAAGGTTAACAAGGGTTGCAGGTTCAGGGATATAAACTATATAAACTGCTATATTATTGGTTATGTGTAGAGCTAATTATTAAATATTCTACACCCATTGAAGAGAAAAGCAATAGGGTTGTGGCAATGAGGTATAAGGTCAATGGAAAGTATTTGGGACTTCTCCCAATTATCTTTATAAATGGAGAAACCATAAAAATCATCAATAATCTGGAGGGCTGCATGTAAGGAATACCCTGGGTCTTGGAGAAAAAAAGCAACATATTATTCATGTACATTGCTGCACATTCCTCCAGACTACCCACTTTGGGACCTTGCAGAAGAAGAGACTTTCAGTGAAGTGCTAATGCTCTGGATTCCATTATAAGGGCAAAGATGGTGGGTGACAAATGGCAGCCCTGCTTGGACCCTCTAGGCTGTAAATCATACTGTTTCGTATCTTTGTTTGATTTTAAAATCCCTTCAAAAATGACAAACGTTAACATCAGGAGGCTTTTTTGCCAATTTCCAAATTCCTCATACTAATAAGAATTACAATATTGGGACTGCATGTGTCTGATCCTGGAACTAATGGGCTTTGATCCATCCAGACAGAGTGGATAGCTCTGTTATATCCTCAGTTCCAGGCAACCCTTATATGGGACCATAGAGATTTATTGTGGTTTAGTTAAGTCTTGCAGGCCCATGAGTAGCACAGCAGAATGTGGCCAGAAATCATGAGGACAGGAGTAGTTACCATCGGTAGAGCTTGAAGGATAACAGCAGAAAGCCCTGGTATTGCAGGCAAAGACAAAACATTGTGATCTTACTGCAGTCCATCAAGCCAGTCACTGACTTTGACTGGTGTGGCAAAGAACTTATAATGTTCATAGCTCACGTGTAACTTTTAGGATATAGCATACTATACAGGATGCCTTTCACACTTAGCCTACTCCAGACATCAGTGCGGAGACTGCGTTGCTACTGCATCTCAGGCATAAAGTCTGGTTAGATTATAAACTGTTTCCTGGCAGCTGGCAAGCAAAGATCCTGGTCTCTGTAGTGCAACATGTGCACAAGGAAGGGGCTGGGGTTCACCCTTCGATTTTTCAGTCAAAATACAATGATCTGTTTCCACAATATAGGCTGGAGACACATTTATTTAATCTTCAAGATATGTTTGAAAATTTGTTCAGAAAACATTTGTGGATGGGGGCTGTCTGCACCCTCTGGCAGGCTCAGCCTTTCACTGTTGCACTGTAGGTGAATCTCTGTGCCTTCTATACTCTCTACCCTGTATTGAACTTTTATTTGCTGTCCCTTAAGGCAGGAGCCCTGAGTGATAGTAGTATCTTCATTTGAAAACACCCAGCATTCAACCTCTGAAAGTCTAATACAAAGCTTTTCTAAATCATGGTGGCGGCCACCAATAGGTGGTCAATTCATTAGGGAGGATTTACAGCTTTTCAGGAAGGTGGAAGTTATAGCTGCCTCCTGCGTTGAGGAGAAACTCAATGAAAATGTCTCAGGAGGGAACACTGAGTCAACCACAGCTGCACACTAATGCTCTGGGTTTGTGTTGCTTATGTATCAAGAAGGTAGGCGTGCATGTGGTGCAGGAGCAGAACAATAGGTGTTGAAGTTGTCACATGACGTGTCTGGATTTGGTGGGTGTCTGGACAGCTCCCTAAGTATCACTAAGGGTGCACAGGGGGTAAAAACCAAGGTTAGGTCAGTGGAAATGTTAAAGAGGAGTTCCACCCATTTTTAATAGGTTGGATTACATAGATGTATGTAATCCCCTTTAAAACGGGTCCGATCGGCGATGACGTCATTCGGCGATTTGCAGTGTGTGCTGGGATGTATTCCATTCCAGAAATCTGGCAGGAGCTGAGCTGTACTGAGCCGTGCTCTGCCCCGCCTCCGCCCCGCCTCCTCTCAGTGAGTTGTACTGTATGCATTGTATTCAGGCCGTTCTCTGCCCCGCCTCCGCCCGCCTCCTCTCAGTGAGTTGTACTGTATGCATTGTATTCAGGCCGTTCTCTGCCCCGCCCCCGCCCCGCCTCCTCTCAGTGAGCGAGGACTGAAAGCATTATATCCTTACTGAGCTCACTGAGAGGAGGCGGGGCGGAATCTTAAATAAATGTGTTATTCACTAAATATACTGAAGATTATCAAATTACACCAACACAGGGTTGTACTGTGGGTGCATGAATGGTAAAAAACAGTGCCACGTTCTCATGATTACAGTATATATACAGAAAGTGGGAAATTTTAAAGGCATAAATATTAAAACTATACAAATTTTATTGATAACAATTATTATAAAAAAAACACATGTATATATGATAGACATTACAATAGAGACAACACAAATAATTAATTAACCCACTCTTGTGCTTGAAAACAAAGCCAGTGGGGAAATAAAACCTGGTGATGTTTGATGCAGAGATAAAATGTGATGTATAGCGGACTACAAGCTCAACATGTTTCTCAATATTTTGCTTCTTCAGGAGCTTACTTTCTTTTGTATTATTTTATACAGTCTATCAGGATCAGTGTACTCAAGTATGCACAGGACCAAAAGTTGTATAAGGTAAAGAAGGGACCAGTATATATGTCTTTCAAAACACTTGCGGCATTGGGACTGTCCTTTCAACCATAAAGTAATGCTGCTTTTAATGGAAAGAGTAAAATCTTAGTCGATGCTTAGAAGGATGGACAGAGGAGTTGTTCATCGTATAGCAAAAAATAGTCGCATGTTGTTAAGAGATCCCCATATAGGCACTTGATGCTCCATTGGCCTGGACGTTCACAAAGGCCAATGATCTGTAGCTCGTCCGACATCAAAGTAACAACAGTCAGTTGCCTCCATCACCAGCTGGATTGGAAAGTTTGCCCTCCCCTCCTCCTTCCCCTGCAGTCTTCTGGTACACATCACAGGCCCCAGAAGACTACAGGACCATTTGCAAGGATCAGTGCAGCTTGCACATGCGCAGTAGGAAACCGGTTGTGAAGCCGCAAGGTTTCACTTTCTGTTTCTCTTACTTGCTATAGCAGCACCTGCACCCAAAGCCAATTGAATAATCAGTCTAGGTAATGGTACAGAAGGCTGAACAGTAATCAATGAGATTTTTTTAACATTACCATTTAATTTAAATAATAACACTGACAATAAAATATGGTATAAATTGGCCGCGACCATTTATTAAAATAATACATAACATGTGGGATATAACTGATACTTATTAGCCCAGCCAAAAAGCTCGGACTAAACCAATCGTACAACCAATAACCATTAACCGCAACATCATTAAGGGCGGGATGGAGGGACGAATTTTCTGCTTCTCTCCCACTGACTGTCGGGCTAATGAAATGCTCCTCTTTTTATAGGGAATCCTTGAGGCTCTAGGTCATTATTTTGTTCAATTACAACCAATGACAGTGAGTAAAAACAATATGACCAATGGATTTCTTATGTTAACTAACCAATTATAGCATTCATTTAAATGACCAATCATATTTATTTAGTTTAACCAATGACTTAACTAAATATCTCTAAACTGTTTTCTGTCATGCCTCTGCCCCATGTATACAGAGCGGGTACGTTTGACCCACTCTGCATATTTATGGTGCAGAAGGCTGAACAGTAATCTATGACATTTTTTTAACATTACCATTTAATTTAAATAATAACACTGACAATAAAATATGGTATAAATTGGCCACGGCCATTTATTAAAATAATACATAACATGTGGGATATAACTGATACTTATTAGCCCAGCCAAAAAGCTCGGACTAAACCAATCGTACAACCAATAACCATTTTTTGAACTTGTAGCTTAGCCAAAAAACTCAAGCTACTCATTACTGACATGACACACATATCCCACACGCCATGCACATGTTAAGGGCATGGCACCACCACCAGGCCAGCGGCCAACTCAATGCAAGAATGAAATCCTAAATTAATAATGTCAATGGCTACATCCGATAAATGGACTGAATCAGTCCTGTAAAATCCAACTAACCCACCTTCAAGGTCTATGTGCCTGTAAGAAAATTGACCTATAGAAGACATAAATATAGAAATTGATCTATTAACCTGTTTACGATTTCTCTCAATAAAAAGTTAATCCGGGGAAAACCAACACAAACGAGGCACAATTTCCGAAAAAACAAATTTGCAATTAGGAAAAGCGGAGTAAAAATATAAAAAAATCGGATTTAATGTTTAAAATTAAATCAATGTTTTTCCTGTAGCCAATGTCATTCCCTCCCAAGTGGATAACAACTACATCAGAAGAAGGCCAATGAAAACACCTATCCGAAAAAACAGAAAAATAGGTCAACCCAATGCATACCCCTATTACCATACCAAAATATTTTAAACTTTGAAGTAGAAAAACATACATTTTCTTCATAACTCCTCAGACCAGCACGCCTACGGGCCCAAAAGACATAGGAATGTCCAAGAAGCCACACAACAGTAGATTGACCTGTAATCAAATGCAACAATTAGGCCTAACATAAGTTTTAAATGAATCTGAACGCCACCTGCCAATATTCTTAATCGACAAATTAGAAAAACCCAATCCTGCAGCAGTAGTAGCTGCACCAATACGAAAAGAGTGGGAAGAAATGGCAGATGGCTGAGATTTAAGCAAACTAAACATTTTTTAAGGACAACCCCAAATTGGAACACAGTAAGAGGAGAACCAGTTATATGTACAAAAAAGTGATGAAAAGGAAGCGGCCGAAGAACTAAGTAACTCTCGGACAATTTAACAACACAAATAACAGAATCAGTATTGCTCCCTAAAGTAATCAATTTCCCCTTACCTAACTGATCAGTCTTACTACGTCTTATTACCATACCAAAATATTTTAAACTTTGAAGTAGAAAAACATACATTTTCTTCATAACTCCTCAGACCAGCACGCCTACGGGCCCAAAAGACGTAGGAATGTCCAAGAAGCCACACAACAGTAGATTGACCTGTAATCAAATGCAACAATTAGGCCTAACATACGTTTTAAATGAATCTGAACGCCACCCAGTGGCGTAGCGTGGGTTGTCAGCACCCGGAGGGCAAGGCAAGTAATTTGCGCCCCCTAACCCGCGGGATTTTAGCACTCGAGTCTCTTTTACTAGATTAGTTAAAGAAACCCTTACCCCCTAAGCACATGTATTGTTTGTTATGAAAATACTGATGTAATTAAAGTAAAATGCATCTAAATACAAATTTGAATGACCAGCGTGCCCCCTTCCAAAGTAAAATGCATCTAAAGTTTGAAGCCCCCTTTCAATGCAGAGAGACCAGCGTTTCCCCTTTCAATGCAGAATGACCAGCGTGCTCCCTTTCAATGCAGAGAGACCAGCGT
The DNA here is from genome assembly GCF_965119305.1 of Pelophylax lessonae. NCBI lineage: Eukaryota > Metazoa > Chordata > Amphibia > Anura > Ranidae > Pelophylax > Pelophylax lessonae. Next base: position 153,667,050 of record NC_138776.1, read on the forward strand.
TGCCCCCTTTCAATGCAGAGAGACCAGCGTTGCCCCCTTTCAATGCAGAGGGACCAGCGTTGCCCCCTTTCAATGGAGAGAGACCAGCGTTGCCCCCTTTCAATGCAGAGAGACTAGCGTTGCCCCCTTTCAATGCAGAGAGACCAGTCTTGCCCCCTTTCAATGCAGAGAGACCAGCGTTGCCCCCTTTCAATGCAGAATGAACAGTGTTGCCCCCTTTCAATGCAGAATGAACAGCGTGCCCCCTTTCAATGCAGAATGAACAGCGTGCCCCCTTTCAATGCAGAGAGACCAGCGTGCCCCTTTTCAATGCAGAGAGACCAGCATGCCCCCTTTCAATGCAGAGAGACCAGCGTGCCCCCATTCAATGCAGAATGACCAGTGTGCCCCCATTCAATGCAGAGAGACCAGCGTGCCCCCTTTCAATGCAGAGAGACCAGCGTGCCCCCTTTCAATGTAGAGTGACCAGCGTGCCCCCTTTCAATGCAGAGTGACCAGCGTGCCCCCTTCAATGCAAAGAGACTTACCTGCAGCAGCGGCTTCTCCTCAGTTCCCCGCGTTTCCTCGAGTCCTCCCGCCTCCTCCTTTCGGCCAATCAGGAACGGGTCTCGGACCCGCTTCCTGATTGGCCAGGAGGAGGATCCATGTGACAATAGCGAATTTTCATTCGCTATTGTCACACAATGGGTGGGCTCGGGGCGCACTGCTCTGCGCCCTGGGTCCATCCTTTTTTGAAGCCTATTAGAGCCTCTGGCTCTAATCAGGTGATTAAAAAAAAAAAAAACCCCACTCTGTGACAGCGCCAGGCTGCTGACTCACTCACTGCTAAACTGACTGAGCAGTGAGGAGAGGCGGCATAGGCAGAGCTTGGTTTGCAACGCCACCCCACCCTACACCAATGGACAGGTGAGGCACAGTCCAGCCCCTCTCCGCCCCGACCCGCCATTTTCAGCCATAGGGCGGCCGCGCTGGACATCTCCCAGCCTAAAGATGGAGGCAGCCACAGACAGTGTGTGAACTGTGTATGTCATAGTCAGACAGACAGAGTGACACTGCGGATGCGCCCCCCCAGATGTTGCGCCCGGTGCGGCCTGCCCCCCCTGCACCCCCCACGCTACGCCACTGACGCCACCTGCCAATATTCTTAATCGACAAATTAGAAAAAAACAATCCTGCAGCAGTAGTAGCTGCACCAATACGAAAAGAGTGGGAAGAAATGGCAGATGGCTCAGATTTAAGCAAACTAAACATTTTTTAAGGACAGCCCCAAATTGGAACACAGTAAGAGGAGAACCAGTTATATGTACAAAAAAGTGATGAAAAGGAAGCGGCCGAAGAACTAAGTAACTCTCGGCCAATTTAACAACACAAATAACAGAATCAGTATTGCTCCCTAAAGTAATCCATTTCCCCTTACCTAACTGATCAGTCTTACTACGCCGTAAAAATATCCTTATACTGTCTTTGAAAACAGAGACATCAGAAAATGTCAAACCATTAAAGGCTGAAGAATTGGAAGCAAGCATTTCAGATATCCCAAATGCACCATAGTGACACATGCAAAATGCACATTTGAAAAGACAAGCCTCGTATTGAGATGAGCAGACAGAGTCAGTGGCTACACACAATTTCTTCAAAAGTGCTAAAGGAATAGCATACCTGTTATCAGAAATTGTATGTGTCCTACGATAGCCACGTAGAGCTATCTTGACGGAAAAATATTCCATACAAGAGGCATAACCATGTAATTTCGCAAACAACGAAACACCAGCAAGTGTTTTCATAATATGAGAATAGGAAAATTCCTGAGCCATTAAGTGATCTAGGAACTTCAATACATTCTGCTCAGTAAACAAGATAAAAGGCGAGTCATGAAGATTAAAAAATGAAAGCCATAACTCCCACGCAGAATTATAGGATTTCCAAGTAGATGAAGCAACCGAATTTCCAATGGCTGCAGAAACGTAGTTCAAATTAAATCCCAAAGATGACGAGGGCAAGGCAACCCTAACACATCCGCCTCTGGAGCCAAATTCCTGAATCTCCCGATCTGCTGGCGAGACAGGAAATCAGCAATGTCATTAGAAAAACCTGGAACATATTTAGCTTTTAACCAAATGTTCAATTGTAAGCACTGAAAAACTAAATATCTCAATAATGTAATGAAATGCGAAGAACGAGAAACCAAGCAATTTAATGCATAGACTACACCTTTGTTGTCTGAATGCAACAGAATTCTCTTGTTACAAAAACTGTCACCCCACAATTCCAAGGCCACAATCACTGGGAATAGTTCTAAAAGAACTATGCTTTCCGTCAGACCATCTGAAACCCAGCGTGGGTGCCAAGCAGAAGCCGACCAATGGCCATTCCAGTAAGCACCATAACCAGATGCCCCAGAAGAGTCAGTAAATAAGTCTAAGGAACTGGTGGAGCAAAAACAGTCCTGCCAAACTGAAGATCCATTATAGGATTCTAAAAATTTAACCCAAACTAATAGATCAGCCCTAATATCAGCAGAAAGCCGAATGAAATGCGAGGGAGACGGAACGCCTGAAATGGCTCTATACAGCTTTTTCGAAAACACACGTCCAATTGGCATCACACGATATGCAAAATTCAATAAACCTAATAATGACCAAACAGTTTTTATCTTAACTTTTTGTTTTTGCAAAATAAATTGCAACATAAATTTCAATTTTGCAATTTTGGAGTCAGGCAATCTAAATTCCATTTTTTATGTATCTACTAAAATACCTAAAAATTCAAGACATGTGGATGGATAAACTGTTTTCTCAGAAGCTAAAGGTACATTAAACAAAGAACAGGTGACCCAAAACTCTGTAAGTAAATATAGACAGTCTGAGGAAACAGCCTTGCCTATAAACAAAAAATCGTCCAAGTAATGTAAAAGGTTATCTGAACCTATATTATAAGAAACCACCCATTCCAAAAAACTGGAAAAAGCTTCAAAATAAAAAGCAAGAGAGCGAACAGCCCATAGGCAGGCACTATATAATAATTATCATCAAAAAAGAAACCCAAAGAGTTAAAGGCCTTAGGATTAATAGGCAAAAGCCTAAAAGCGGATTTAATATCCGCTTTGGCCAGCAACGCAGATTCACCAACATTCCTGATTTTATTCAAGGCCGTACCAAAAGAAGCATAAGATACTTTGCATAATGAAGGGTCTATGTCATCATTCAATGACAAACCATCAGGAAATGACAGGTGATGTATAATACGAAACTCTCCAGGCTCTTTTTTGGGAATAACTCCTAAATGAGATATCCTAAAATCAGCAAACGGTGGCGACGAAAAAGGACCAGCCACCCTACCATTTTCAACTTCTTTAAAAATTTTAGTCCGCACAACCTCATGGTGAAGAACAACTAAAGGTAAATTACCTTGGACTACACATCCATAACCAGAAAAAGAAGGCAAATCAAAACCTTCATCAAAACCATGAAAAAGCAATCTTGCCTTTTCATTGTTTGGGTATACTTGCAGCCAGGGAAGCATTTTTTCCAAGTTCACCTGAGCTGCTGCTTTTAAGAAAAAGCTGTTCTCTGGAAACCTGTGATCCAACTGGGGTGTTCTTTTTTAAAAAAAGGAAAAAGGATGTGTGCCAGCGCAATGGGAGCATTCGTACCTAAACTTGCAATTGTTAGGCCATTTGCACAAACCCTCATTGAACCCGAAACACACACCCTTCCTAAACTGGAAGTAACCGGCTTTGAAGAAGCAATTGGCCTTTGGGGCAATAATAAATTGAGCCAAAGTCGAACATCTTTTACACCCCATTTGAGCAACCTATGCACTGACAGCTTTTGACGAAATGACTCATCATAATAAAATCAAGCAAGGCCCGGAAAATTTTTGTAGGCTTCAAGGATAATGTCCAAATGTTGGAAAAGCCCACTGCATAAATGAGGGTGCTTTTCACCCAAAATGCTAGAATAAATACAATAGCCTTGAAGCCAGTTATTAAAGAACCTAGGCACTGACCTATTCCTGTCCTCACTAGGTTTATCAGAATCAGATCTAAAATTCTTAGAACTAGGCAATAAAGAGAGAACATCCACAAATTCCCCCCTCCAAATCTTGTCCTTGACACTTTCTTTTAAATGGAAACCTAATGGAGAGATTTTGCAAGGAAGAGCTTCTTTAACTGAAGACTCTGGAACCGAAGCTAAACAAGCAGGAGTAGCATAACTAACCTCCATTGAAGGCAGAAGCTGAACATCATGGTGAAAATTATCACCACTCAATTCAGAACGCCAAAAATTGGTGACAGGCTGATCTAAACTAACCTGATTCACATCAACAACAGCAGGCAAATTAGAAACATTTGTATTAGGTAAAACATTAGTACATACTGAAGACAACAATTTTATAAGAGCATGTAACACAGAGTCATTCGGTTGCTCACCTTCAGGCACTGTGTCATTACTGACCAAAGTGGCAGTTGCTTGCGGACAATGGGCAACCGGTAAAGAAGAGACAGTTGAAGCAGCGGAGGTTGAAGGCGCAGCAAAAACTTCGGAATCCACCGATGCATCCAGTAACCGACCAACCGACAAATTTTCTCCCTGTAAAGGAAAAGGGTTAGCATGGCCAGGCTGAGTTACACGGGCCTTAATGGTATATTTATTTTGCTTCCCTTTCTTTGCAGAATTCGTCGCACACAGGACCTCCGGCCCGAGCCGACTAGGCCTCTTCGATACCCGCACCGATCTTCTTCCGGTATTTCCGGCAATAGACGTCGCCCGGAAATGATGCACCCGGAAGTTGTCATCGGGGTCACCGGCAGCTCCAATTCGACGGTCCGCAGCGGCGGAAACAACGTCAACCGGGAGGTCAGCGATTACAGGAACTACATAATCCGCAGCTGACAAAGATGGAGGATGAAGCTGGGACCGCACCGGAACCTCCACTGGAATCGCCAGACATTTCTTCATCCAAGCCTTCCCGTCTGCGCTGCCAGCTCGGTCCATCAGCTTCTGCAAGAGAGACTCCATAGCCAAGGCAAGACAATCACCGAAAAACAAATTTTCTGCTTCTCTCCCGCTGATTGTTGGGCTAATGAAAGGCTCCTCTTTTTTATAGGGAATCGTTGAGGCTCTAGGTCGTTATTTTGTTCAATTACAACCAATGACAGTGAGTAAAAACAATTTGACCAATGGATTTCCTATGTTAACTGACCAATTATAGCATTCTTTTAAATGACCAATCATATGTATTTAGGTTAACCAATGACTTAACTGAATATCTCTAAACTGTTTCCTATCATACCTCTGCCCCATGTATGCAGAGCGGGTACCGTTTGACCCACTCTGTATATTTAGGACATCGCTGGATCCCTGGACAGGTAAGTGTCCTTATATTAAAAGTCAGTAGCTACAGTATTTTTAGCTGCTGACTTTTTTTTTTTTTTAGGGGGGGGGGGGAGCCTGGAGCTCCTGTTTACATTGATAAGTTTTATTCATTTAATCCAAAAGGGGGAAAAAAACTGTTTGCTGTAACTGATTATAAAGTATTAGTTGGAGTTCAGCTTCAAATTCAAGAGGTGTGTTACTGGCCAGATTACAAGGTGAAAATAGAGGGGAAAAGCCTAAAAAGAAAAGTAATGCAGCTGCCACATCAAATTATTGGTAATCTGCAATATATTACATTTTTGGTTGTGGGTATAATGCTGCTTTGATATGCAAATGGGTATAGCAACTTCTTTAGTCTAAAACTGTGCATATACATTATGGCAGGTATGGCAGTGATGACTCAGTATGACACATTACTAAGAGGTTTGACACTTTATCCAAGCCACTATATTTAAGACTCCAGAGAAATTCTTTAGAGCTGGCATGAAATGCGTCATTCCACATCACTAGAGTAATCCCGCTGTGTTTTTATGATTGATTCTCCCTCGGCTGAACATAATATTTTCCTTTGTTTTTCTTTGGATATTTCTTCACAGTTTTTTAAAGTATTCTTCTAGGTCAGCTATTCATATAAAAAAAAACACCTAAATAAGTCAAACCTCGAAAATATATTTTATTATATTTTCAGTATAAATATTTGTATTACTGCAATTGCAGTTAAGTATATGTGAAGCGCACTCCCTTCGAAAACTCATAGTCTTGCATATTTCATCTAGGAGGGTTTATACACAGTGATGGCATGATAGGCATGCTGTAAAATATATAAAGCAGCTAGAGATTGCAAAGTTCCAAAAGCTTTACTTAAATAATGTGGCATAACAGTTAACCTCCTTGGCGGTATTCCCGAGTGTGGCTTGGGGTGGAATTTCAGTGCAAATAGCGGTAACCACGAACCACACTCGGGGTACCGCCAGGGAGCATCGCTGGATCCCTTGCCTGCAGTTTTACTGTACTCTATATATATATATATATATATATATATATATATATATGTGTGTGTATATATATATATATATATATAAATATATACGTGTATATCTAACTATACATACACGTATACATATATATAGTATACTGTATGTCTACGTATATATATATATATATATATATATATATTTATATATATATATATGTAGCAAGGTTTCCAGGCCTATGGCCTGCAGTGGGTCTGCCATTGACACCGGTTACCTCTTCAGCCCATGTGAGCTGCGGCCCTGGGTGTGAGAACTGACACATTGACAACTCCGGCATCTTTGTTTGGTTGTTTTATTGCAGTTTTAGGGGATGGGAGAATGGAATGAGTGGAATACTCCTTTGGCTTGACTATGTACAATTCTGGGACTTTTGTGGCAAAAATACCCTTTAGCGATGTCTTGACGCCAGCCGGCACTAGCCAACGCTTACTAACTCTTTGAACACACTGTATCTCTGAAAGCTGTGCTGGAACCCCGACTTAAGTCTAGCAGATCCAGGACTGTAGAACCTTGAAAATCTGATACTACTCGCTCTGCAAAGTCACTGACTACTCTCTCCAGCCTTGCCCTGGCTGGAGGTAGCTTGCTGTGTATTCCTGCATGGCTGCAAATCTCAACTGATGCACTCACACTGTGCATTAACTCTTCAGGGCCCAACCTGCAGTTACCCCCTCTGACACTTCAGGGTCCTCTGACTAGGTACCCCCTTTACCGCTAGCTGACACTTGGATCCCAGAATCCCAGTGGTCTCCACTGACTCTAGGCAGACCCCCAGGGGCAATCCTCAGTACTCATGACCTGTGTAGGCTTTCCTGGGACTGGACCCCTCTTGCTCTCCGCTGGTTCTCGACACACCAGATCCCCCTAAGCTCAACTCAGCACTCTATGGATTCTCAGGCAGCACCCAAAACATCCGCTTCCTCTGACAGGAGGAGAGAAAGCCGTCCTCTCCTTCCTGGGACTCTGCTTCCCGCCAAAGACCATGAGTCATGCTCTCCCTCAAACGTATACCCACTCCCAAAATCCTTTGCAGCAGAATCTGCCTTCTGGGGTAGTTACAAGCATGAATGTATCCCTGATTGGGTTTCCTCCACTGCCCTATGAGAAGCCTCTCACAGAGCCAGTGGGGAGACCTGGAAACCATGACACCCTTCTAAAAGAAATCATGGCCCTGCTGTTAGGCAGTCAAAGCCCACTATACATTTACCTAGCACCTACCTGTAGGGTGCTACATATATATATATAATATATGTCAATATATATATATATATATATATATATATATATATATATATATATATATATATATATATATATATATATATATATATATATATATATATTGAATTTATTTATAGTTATTTATTATATTATAATTTATGATTTTGTGTTTCAAACTTTATCATACCCGAGATGTTATAAAGAACAACGCACAGTAAAACAAAAATCATATGTAAATAGTTGGTTTGGGCTGCTCGTCCTTAAGAATTACATGCAAAATAATGGTACCGCTTTCAGCACCTAAAATCGGAAACAATCATACCGCCAGGGAGGTTATACAATGGCAACAGTTTTCCCCTAAACTAGTCCCTAACTCAGACTTGTGGCTTCCCCAGCGTACCTGCACAGGAAAGATTCAATATCTGGCTAAGTCCATAATGGCAGAATCCAGGATTGGTATCTTCAGGGTGGACCGAAAATCCTAGCAATCCCCGTAGGCTGCAGAAGGATCTAGAGGATGGAGGTATATTAGGATTCCAGGCTTCGCATTTCCAGAAGGCTAACAGGATGGAGCCCAGTAACAGTAACAGCAGCAACCTTAGAATTTCAGTAGCTCCTCAGCCCCCTTGGGTCCCTTTCTATAACACACAGAACAAGGGGTCAGGCCCTGGAAAATCCATCAAGAAAGAACCAGGAAACACATTTAACACTAACCCTTTCAACCGGGGAAGCATAAAGCTGTACTCTATCACCCCCCCCCCCCACACACACACTTTAAAATAATCACATTTTGTTGCTTTGCAGCCTGAAATGAAGACAGACATAGTTTTTGGTTTATCCAGCTGTATTTACCAGTGCAACTTATAACATTCAAGTGAAAGATATAACACCAACATGTCAGAAAAAATAAAACAAAATACAAAAACAGAATCAATAATTTGAAAAAAAAAGATCACCCCCCTCCCCTTCCCCTTATGTCAGTATTTTGTTGGACCACATTTTCCTTTTATTACAGCCTTTAGTCTGTTGGGATTTGTCTCTACTAACTTTGCACATCTAGATTTTGCAATATTTGCCCCCTCATCTTTGCAGAACTGCTCAAGTTCAGTTAAGTTTGATGGTGACTGTTTGAGGGCTGCAATTTTCAAGTCATTCCACTAATTTTCAATGGGGTTTAAGTCTGGGCTCTGACTGTGTCATGAAAAGGCTCTCACCTTTTTCTCCTTTAACCACAGTGGTCATTTTTGCTGTGTGCTTTGGGTCATTGCAATTTTTGAAAGTAAACCTTCTTCCCAATTGACAACTTTCTGGCAGAGGGCAGCAGATTTTCCTCGAGAATTTGATGATATTTTGCGCCATTAATTTTTCCTTCTATCCTGACAAGTGCTTCAGTCCCTGCTGCAGAAAAACATCCCCATAACAGGATATTACCCCCTCTGTGCTTTACTGTAGGAATGGTGTTATATGGATGGTGAGCTGTATTGGATTTCTGCCAGACATATCGTTTGGTGTTGAGGACAAATCATTAAATTTAGTTTCATCTGACCACCTTAAATTCACCTTGAAGAGTCTAAGGCCACGTGGAAAAAGGTGTTATGGTCAGATGAGACCTAAATTGAATTATTTGTCTTTATTTTAGGCTGCAAAGCAACAACATTTTAAAGGGGGGGGGGGGGGGGGGAGACTGTTTTCTATACCCACTGTATTCTACACTAACAATTTAATTTTCATATGTTTGGTGCAATGAGATTAAGTGGATTGTTAAGGGTAACCTTATTGCTAACTTCCTCATTTATTTACAGATATAGATCCATAGTAAATATATCACAATATGTCACCTAAACTTGGTACATCAGATATAATGGTTAATTTAGCCACAGTGCTTCCTGCTTTATTGTATGCTTCAACACCATAACACCAGCTGAAAAAAAAAAACAAATCCTCTTACAACATAAAATTATACCATTCAAAACAGTTAGCTTGTGTCATGCTGAGAAAATGATATGGTTTTATGAATCTGAGCCTTACGGCATGAGCTGTATTTATGCCTGCATGCCATTATTCAGTCTTGCTAGGAGTTTTTGAGTCATAAAAGCAAATAGACTTATAGGAAGTCATAGCCACCCCAGGGATGAGTGACACATTTTTGGAGCTGTGTCTCCAGCACCGTTCGCTGTATCACTGGTATACTCTTCTCACATGCCGTGTCACTGACACTTCAAATCAGTCCACAGGAGACAATTAAATGTTAGGTTAGCTGCCATTAAATTATACAGCTTGTAGGAATGAATTCTCCCTATTTATTCACCATTGCATAATGTAAAAATATATGTGCTAAGTGAATCATGACACAATTTTAACTGAAAGATTTATCATCCTGAAGTGGCAAGAAATGAGAACAACTAAATCTGGGAATCTTCTGCTGAGAATTACACTAAATTGTTAAAGAAGCATCCATAAATTTATTAGACACTGAATCAAACCAGGTTGTATGGATTGCAAATGTAGCAGAATGAATGGAGATATCACTCTAGTTGACAGATTAAAAACATACTGTTATGTGACCGCACGCCCACACGGAGGAGACGCGGCGGCCATCTTTTGGGTGGTTTACTGCGAAAGCCAAGTGGAATATGCTTGATGGAACATTTTTTATATGACTGAGATGCAGAGTTGTATAAAGTAGTCGAAACCCATACTTGAGTAAAAGTACAAGTGCTCGATAAAAAAGTAACTTGAGTAGAAGTGGAAGTGCTCAATCAAAAAGTGACTTGAGTAGAAGTACTAAAGTATTCAACATTTTTTGTACTTAAGTATTGCAAGTAGTTTTTATAAAAATTTTGCTACTCAAGAACTGAAAGTAAAAGTACCAGTAGTTTGGAAAAAAAAGTGCTACTCAAGTACTGAAAGTAAAAGTACAAGCACTGTGTTATGTAGTTATTAAAGAAAGAAGTCAAAAGTTTGAACATCATATTGTTTTTTATTATTTCAAATGCAGCTTTTATTTATACATACAGTAGCTTTTATTTTCGTATGCGCTGATAATACACATGTTTTGAGCTTCATGAAACCTGCCATCTACTGTTCTGGCAGTTGTAATTTTTATAATAGTAACGAGTAACTATGCAGCACAAAAAAAAATATCGGAGTAGAAGTATTGAAATCATTGAAAAAATGTAGTGACGTAAAAGTGGAAGTAGGAGAAAAAATTGTACTCCAGGAAAGTACAGATACCGCCTTTCGGTACTTAAGTACAGTAGTGAAGTAGTTCTACTTAGTTACTATACATCTCTGCTGAGATGCTCGTTTTATCCTGCCTTATGTAAGTGTTCTTAATCCATATTGTGTTCAATAAATCAAACGGTCTGCGCTATGATGGTGCCTTGTTCTTTGTTTCATACTACCCATGAATATATGCTTGGATATTGCTGGATATGAGGAGGATCGCCTTGGGCTCTATTAAAGATTTGGGCGCTTTGGATCCCTGTTATGGGGATCATCTCCATCCGGTAAGAGACAGTGTGAACAGGGTGTCTGGTGGTGGTTTCCCGGATTCACAATTTGATCTATTTGACAGCTTGGGACATTTCACAGACTTTTGTTACATTCAGTCACTTTGAGATGTCTTTAGGAGTAGCGCTACATTGTTTACCATATTTTTACTCTTGATCTGTTATTATTCCAGATTCTGTGTGGCTGCTTTCCAATTATTATTTTTTATCACGTTGTTATAATCACTAGCTAGCGCAACAATACAGCCTTACATTTCCCAATTGTTTTCATGGAAAGAGAACTCTCTTAAGCAAATGGGGATTCATTTGGCTAGTGATCCCTCCGATCTCTATATCTTTAACTTTTACTCCCTGCTTAAGACTCTCTCGGGTGACCTGGAAAGATGGAATTTGCCAAGTAGTTCTTGGCTAGGACATCGTGGATCAGTAAAATTAATCTTTTGCCACTGTTCTTGTTTTTCTATCAAATGCTGCTGATCCCTTTACCCATAAGCTTTATTAGGTCTCTAGAAGCTAATATGAGAAATTACATTTGGTCAGGTCAGAAACCTAGACTGCACAATCAATAACAGACCAGACAAAAGGATTTAGGGAGGTTAGGCTTGCCAGACTTCCAGAAATATTGCCAAGCATTCATATTTTCCAAAAAGCTGGACTGGCATTATGGAAAGACTTAAAGGCTGTGGGCTGAAACTGAGGAGTATCTTATGGGTTGGGTAATCAGTTTTGGATACAGATACTGGAAAGCTAGCTGCATCAGCAACCCTATTAACCAAATATGCTTTCAGGGTCCATGTACACTGGGCTTAAAAAAAGTTGCTTTTACAGGAGTTTTGCGTTTTACCTGTAGAAGCAGCTCAATGTTATCCAATATGTCCATCCACATTAGGTTGTTTAGAGGCAAATTTTAAGCTCAGCATTAAAGGCAGAAAAAAAACCTTCCATTTTTGCATTTTTTAGAGGAGTTTTTGGCAGAAAAAACCTAAATGCTTGTAAACACTGCTAAAAGCCTGTCCATATGAGCATTTTTTTCTGTCAAAAGAACTGGCATTTTTTAAGCCCAGTGTGCTTGGAAGTAGCTAATTAACCACTCGATCTCTTATGTGGGTGGCGGAAGAGGGGGTCTCACCCCCCTCTCGCCACCGCCGCAGCCTCTCCCGGGCTCTCCGGTCCCATTGTGGAGGCTGGAGGCAATGGCTGCCTGGGACAGAGAGAGAGGAACTGATGTTCTGACGAGTATTCATCACTTCCGGTTCCACCTCTTTGTTTACCTGGCCACAGTCTCGGTCCTGGCCTTGGTCCGATTGTCTGCATAGGGGGCCAGAGGAGAGATTTGGGGTCTAATAGACCCCAAATCTCTCCATAAAGAGGACCTGTCACAGCCTATGCTATCACAATGAAGGTTATTCATCCCTTGTGATAGCAGTAAAGTTTGTACGAAAAAAAAAAGTAAAAAAAAAAGTGTAAAACATTTTAAGCGCCACCGTCCCACCATGCTTATGCGCAAATGCAAACGCATACGTTACTCTCGCATGCATATGTAAACAGTGATCGCACAACACATGTGAAGTATTGTCGAGAACATCAGAGCCAGAGCAATATTTTCTAGCACCAGACCTCCTGTGCCACTCCAAACTAGTAACCTGTAAAGGCGTTTAAAGCGTTGCCTATGGAGAATTCTAAGCACCGTAGTTTGCTGCCATTCTGCGGGCAGACGCAATTTTAAAGCGTGACATGTTAGGTATCTATTTACTCAACGTAACCTCACCTTTCACGTTATAAAAAAAATGGGGCTATCTGTAGCCTGTGGTATTATTAAGTAATTTACTCTATGCAGACAGTTACTTCAAAAACCCCAATTCCAAAAAAGTTGAAACACTGTAAAATTTACATAAAAACAGAATGCAATGATTTGCAATCTCATAAACGCATATGTTAGGTTACTTGGCAACAGGTCAGTAACATGTTTGGCTATAAAAAGGGCATCTTAGAGAGTCAGAGTGTCTCAGAAGTAAAGATGGGCAGAGATTCATCTTTTAAAAGCTGTGGCTAAAAATTGTTGAACAATTTTAGAATAATGTTCCTCGATGTAAAACGGCAAAGACTTTAAAAATATCTTCATCTACAGTACATAATATTATCAAAAGATTCTGAGAATCTGTAGAAAACTCTGTTCTCAAGGGACAAGGCCAGAACACAATATTGGGTAACTATGATCTTTGGGACCTCAGATGGCACTGCATTGAAAATAAGCATGATTCTGTCTGTGGACACAGTTCGCTGTGCCATCCAAAATGCAAGCTAAAGTTCCATCATGCAAAGAAGAATCCATAGCTGAACATGATCCAGAAACGCCACTGTCTTTTCAGGGCCAAATCTTATTTAAAATGGTCTCTTGCTGGCATGTTTGCCCCTTCAGTTACAATATTCACGAATAGTTGTGATTATACTTGATTGAGCTCTGTATTGTAGTGTACTTGTGTACTTTTTTTTAAACTTTAAAAAAAAATGAAAATAAAATGGTCTGTTGCAAAGTGGAAAACTGTTCTGTGGTCAGACAAATTGAAATTTGACATTTTTTGCAACCATAGGTGCCACATCCTTCAGACTATAGAGGAGAGAGACCTTTTGGCTTGTTATCAACGTTCAGTTAAAAAGCTTGCATCTCTAATGGTATGGGGGGTGCATTAGTGCGTATGGAATGGGCAGCTTGCACATCTGGAAAGCCACCATCAATGCTGAAAGATATAGTCAGGTTTTAAAGCACATATACTCAGGCAAGAATGGGACGACATACCTAAGCAACTGGTTTCCTCAGTTCCCAGACATTTACAGAGTACTGTTAACCACTTAAGGACCAGGCCTATTTCTGACACTTGTTGTTTAGAAGCTATAAACATATGTTTTGCTTAAAAATGGCTTAGAACCCCCAAACATTATTTATATATATATTTTTTAGCAGAGACCTCAGAGAATAAAATGAAGATCGTTGCAATACTTTATGTCACACTGTTTTTGCCCAGCGGTCTTTCAAACACAATTTTTTTGGGAAAAAATAAATCTTTTTGAATTAAAAAATAAGAAAACAGTAAAGTAAGTGCATATTTTTTCTATAATGTGAAAAATTGTTACGCTGAGTAAGTTTATACCTAAGATGTCATGCTTCAAAATAGCGCACACTCGTGAAATGGCGACAAACATTGGTACTTAAAAATCCCCATAGGCGACATTTTAAACATTTCTACAGGTTACAAGTTTAGTGTTACAGAGAAGGTCCAAGGCCAGAATTATTGCGCTTGCTTTAACGATCGTGGCGATACCCTACATGTGTGGTTTGAACATCATTTACATGTGTGGCGGTGCAACATGCGTATGCGTTCGCTTCTGTGCGCAAGCTTGGAGGGACAGGGTGTTTTACATTTTTTTTTTCTTATTTATTTTACCTTTTATTTTTTATTTTTACACTGTCCCTTTAAATAAAAATTTTTTTGATCACTTTTTTTTTCCTATTACAAGGAATGTAAACATCCCTTGTAAAATAAATAAGCAGGCCAGGTCCTCTTTAATGTGAGATCAGGGGTCAAAAAGACCTCAGATCTCACATCTACACTTAAAAGCAAAAAAACAAAACTCTTTGTCCTCCAGGGCCATAGAGTTGAGTGGGGGTCATCTTGCCCTCACCTGACTTCCTGCCTGGGACTGGAACAGACGAGATAGTTTTCCCCGCTACCGGCGACTCCGATAAGCAGGAAAAAAAGTGGCAGCTATCTGCTGCCATAACCCTGGTATTTAACATCAAAGTACCGATGCAAATAAATGGTGGTGGAAGCAAAGAAAGGGACATGATCTGTGGTATAGGCAATGACTGAACCCCCATCCCTAATGAATATGCAGAAAAAAGAACAAAAGTTGTGGGACTTTGAATGAGGTAAGTCATTTACTGAATATCAGGATAATATGGAATCACAGAAAAAAGTATTTTATTGAATAATGTTTTACACAGAAATAAAAATATAGATAGACATACACAAATCAAGAACCAGACATGGAGTAAACAAATTCATATACATTATTTAAATAATAATACATTCATCAATACATTATTATATAACATAAACAACATGTAATTAATCTCCAAATGGTATGTCATCATATCTTGTAGGCTCTACGCGTTTCGTGGCTCTACGTCCACTCGTCAGGAGCTATTTAAAAATTAGGTCTGTAAATGTAAGCTAATATTAGAATACAACGATCTCAAATAACATATAAGGAATATAACAGATTGCTCCAAGGATATAAAAATAAGATCCAACTACTTACTAAAATGACCCAATGACTCTGGGAGGGAAAGAGACCACCCCTACTGAAGAAGTCTAACGCCCACAGCGCATGGCGGGGATTACAGACAGACGTAGGAAGCTTCCTGTGTGTCTCTCCCTCTGCTGATTATAGTGACCATTGATGTCCGCACAGCTGATGTGCTTATTATGTGAGTGTATCTCTCTTATTTTTTAATAAAACGATTTATACAGAGAACATTAGATCTCCCTATCCCTTTTCTTTTAACCATGCACTGCCAACTGGGATAATGGATCAGGAAGCATCAGCCATTTATTAACCCCTGCAGCATCTCAGGACTCTTAAACTTGGTGGCGTGACCCTGCATATATCCTCAGTTATATTATGTAAAATGATATGCCTTCTTCTCCAGTCTGTCTTTAATTCGACTGCAGCTGCTTTTGCACACTCAACTGGTCTGACGAGGGGTACAAACCAATCATTTTTGGATGATTTTGTGCTTGAGGAATTTCAGCCTACCGATATAACTCCTAGGCTTGAAGATACCTCTTCAGTTTTTTAAGGACGTGGTGCATACTTGTCTAAATATGGTGCAACCTACATCTGAATTCTCTAAGGTTACCAATCTGGACTCCCTTAAGAGCCACCACAACCTGTCAATCTGACAAGCTTTTTTTTGCCTTTGAAGTGTTTTGCTAGCAATATGCTATTGACGAGGCATGTATTGGAAAGTAGGCCATTCTCAATTTGAAGCCTGTCAATTCTTGCAGGGAAAAACCCTGTGCATTACCATTGAAGACATCCAAGTGTTGTTTAAAAATAAACAAATGCAGCCACTAAAATCTAAGGACTGGTAAACTGCAATACATTACATTTTTTAGGGAGCTACATATAC
The DNA here is from genome assembly GCF_965119305.1 of Pelophylax lessonae. Taxonomy (NCBI): domain Eukaryota; kingdom Metazoa; phylum Chordata; class Amphibia; order Anura; family Ranidae; genus Pelophylax; species Pelophylax lessonae. The sequence continues at coordinate 153,683,389 of NC_138776.1, forward strand.
TTTTGGTACGCAGCAGTACTCAATGACTATGTTAATGGCAAAGTAGATGGTCTGTGCATCTTTGACTCTAGTATCTGCTTAATCAGAGATGTGCATCACCTATTAATGCTCTTTGAAGAGGCAATCACATTTGTCAGTAGTGAGAACTGCAGGGAGAACTGCATGAATAATGTCACTCCTTCATCGTTATAATAATAGGCAAAGCACTAAACATTCCTGCCTATCAGATTAACTGAAGGAACTACTTGATAATGAAGCACTTGAAAAAATAATCAGCAAGTCCAGTTGTACTTGATTTACTGTAACTATATAATCAATGACTTGAATGACTAAAGACCTTAAAAAAGCACCTGTATTACAGGAAGAATACCATATTTTGTAACTTATATCTAAACTACAATACTCTTATTTGCTAAGCCTTCCTGAGAGTCCTTAATTTCTTTTCTTGACATCTCAGACCCAACTGTTTTCATGATGAGGTATGTCTAGATGTGGTTAAAGTCAGTGTAAAAAAACACTCAGGTCCCTGAAATTGAAGGGCCTCTATAGACTATATTTCACCCTGATCAGCCTTCACTGGCTGGGATCATAGAAGTACAAACTTCCTTTTGTACCTGCCTAATGCATAATGTGACCCTTAACTGCTGTTTCTTCATCACAGAGTTGGGGACACATCTGCAAGATGAAAATCCATTTCATGGGAACTTTGCAACTTGTTAGGTAGAAGAGACTACTTAACTAGAGAAAACAACACTATTAATGGCTGCACTGGTCTGTTGACACTGAGACTGGTGTAGCAGTGATCATGAAAACTGTTGCTAGCTGCACTAGTTTGGGTCAGTGGCATTGGTGGGGTGGTTATCAGAAACACAGTTGCTTGCTGCTGGTGTGGTGGTGATCAGGAACACTGTTACTGACTTTCACTGGACTTGTGACATTGGGACTAGTCTAGAGGCCATCATGAACAATGCTGATGGCTTGCACAGGTCTGGTGACATTGGGACTGGTGTGGCACAACAACCTTTCCAACCCCCTTTTTTATTGCAACCTTACCTCCATAAGGTCTCAACTATTTTCTTACTGGTGTACTGGACCAGCAACAGTGGGAGACCTTCACTGTTGCACACTGTTGTACAAATGCTGTTGCTTAGAACTTGTTTTTAACTGGTCATTGGGTGCTCCCCCATGCGTGAAAGTACCAATCAACTAATCGGGGCCCCTTCCTGTAGACAAATATTCAATAAAGACTCCTTAAATTTTTATCAACCAATCAGAATTTATTTTGCATTGCAAAGTGAATTCAGATTGGTCATGCGGGGAGTAATTAGCACTTTAGAATGACCAAAAAAGGCAGACAGTTGGAAATCAACAGAAATCATCTATGATGCCTGTGCTTTGGTGATTTATTCCTTGAAGTCTGCATCATTAATAGTGAATTAAGGTGTGAAATCATTGCAATATTTTAACAGTGAAAAGCATCTAAAATATAAAATAGCAAAAAGTTTCTTAGGGATATGAGAATACACATCCAGACTTGATTCTAGAATTGCTTGTTCACGCCAGAAAAACAATGATAAAAGTAGTGCAGGCTTGGATTAGTAAATATGAATTCTTCACCAAAAATATAGTTATGCCAATTAACTAAAGCATTTTTAATAATGTACAATTGTAAAAAAAAAATGAAGCACACATTTAAGTTAATACACATGCTAAATTTAACAAATGCACAAGGCGGCCATGACTTGTTTTTCCCTCTGAAAGCATAGCTCCCAACTGTGCCAGATTTTGACGGACTGTCCCTGATTTGGAAAAAGTCCCTCTTTCCTCCCCATTTGTCCCTCATTTTAGTCTGATCTATATATTTGTATATAAAATGCACTATTTATCTTTCAAAAGGTGTTTCCCAGTCTTTCATCCAATTTCTAAATTGCTGCATTTGTAAATTTCGAAAGCCAGTATAAAGGAATAGTAGTGGTAAATAAAGCACTTGTGGGTTTAAGTAATCTTTTTTTTTGTATAATTCTCCTTTAAGTGGGCATGTCTGGGGAGGGTGTCCTATGCCTACATACTTTTGCTAATAGGTGTCCCTTGTTCCTATCTCAAAATGTTGGGAGTTGTGTAAAAGTATTAAAAACGTCTTATTCTAATTTACTTTCAGAGAACATTTCCAGTCAGTTCTTTCAGTGTATGACTTGAAAAGAAAGTAAGGCATAGTTTTGGGAGTGGTTGCAATTTGTTTACACCTAACCTTGGCAACTCCTTTTTTATTTCTCAGAATCTTAAATATGAATTCCAAGTATGGTTAATTTTTATATATTTACACTGGTCCAGGTTGGACCAATGTAACAATGCATATACCACACCTGGCTGATGCCCCTAGAAACTAGAAATCAGTGAAGCAGACACTGCTACTTTAGTGTCTGCTTAGTTGTTTAGTTTAGACCCTTGGTGGGTTCATGGGGACCTGATGAAGAGCCTGGAGGGTCGTGGCTGGCAGGTGAAACGACGGACCGGATCGACAGCGGGGGGGGCTCAAACGGTCTAGTGTGCGGCCGCCTTCCTAGACCGGAGCCTCAGTGTTACGCTCACTCAATGCCTGCCGTGAGCACCGGAGGCGCACGCTGATGACGTCACCTCGCCGGGCCTGAAATCCGTGAATAGCCAGCCGAGGAGTCACTCAGAGGCCGTGAGGGGCGGAGAGCTGAGTGTCTGCACTTCTGTGGAGCCTCCCGATTGCCACAACGACATGTTTCGCTACAAATGTAGTTTTGTCAAGTTCTTGCATCACTTCTGGTATAGATGTGCCAATTTACAGGCAGACTAAGGGGATCCCCTAGGCACTTTATTCAAATTATTTTTTAATTTTTATTGTTATTTCTTATTTTATGATTTCTTTTTAGGCATCAGTAAATCACTGCTCATTTAAAATGATGTTTTTTTTACTAACTTCATGGATACATGTCTCCCAGGGCAGTACCCGGGCCCTCATACCCTTTGTATGCCCAATTACTTACATATAAGCCTTCAAAATGGGCACTTTTGATTTTTCCAGTTCAGGTCTAATAGACTTCAATGGGGTTCTTCATTCGGTTCCGAACATTTGCTATGTTCAAAAGTTCTGCCACAAGGGTTGTTCGGGCCATGTCTATTTAGAAGTTAACTGTGTGTAGGTGACTGCATATCTGATGCATGTGTTACATCACATTTTTATCTTGAATTAAAGGAATGTCCATATAGGTGGAATATATTGCACAACAACAGCAGCAAAGTCATTGTAACTTTATTTTACGAAAGTATGGGGTAGGTAATATGCATGTCTGATGTTCTGAGAGTGGCACTGCATGAATATAATTTATTATATTACCCTAATAGGTTTTGATTTACTAATATTTTAGTAAGAAAAGTCAAGCCTGGTGTTCATTTACCAATAGCAGCAAATGAAATAGTTGCAACCTTACATTGTACCAACCTAGTCTGTGTCAAGGTTGAAAATTAGAGTGTATGTCAAGCTAAATTTTCTTTGTTTTTTTTTATTAGTATTTAATAGAGCGGGGAAGGAGTGGAACTAGGGTTTTTACTGCTACCTGGGGCTCCATTGAAGAGATTTAACCTCACTTCCCGTCATGATGACAACGGTTTTACAAGACAGGGAGTGAGGGAAAATCTGAAACAGGGACACAGGAAGAATTTAGAAATAAATATTCTGAGATACATGAATGTAAGGCAACGGATCTTTAACTACTGAGGTTCAGTTTTTCCTAGGCGATCAGAACAGAAACAGAAGTTCTCCTCCCTCGCTACAGTATTCTGGGACACATGCCAGGTCCTAGAAGTCTGCTTGACCATTCACGATGTGCAGCGTTACTCACGTCACAGCTGGATGTCCATATTTAAGATGCCGATGCTAAGTAAAGAAGACAGCAGGTAATACCAGCTGGGGTGCGCACACTGCTGGATTGTGGAACAGGTGAGTGGCTGTTTAGTCAGCAGCTACAGTTTTTGTAGCTGACTTTTATTTTTTTTCACAGGAGACTGGAGCTCCTGTTAAACTACATCATATTGGGATAACAAGAGATAAAACACCAATGGTTTTGGGTACTTAGGGACTTCCCAATCATCCAAATGCATCTATTTTATTCAAAAAAACTTCTTTTAAGTCCAACTATTCCAGCCCACACGGCTCCTGAGCCCATAATAAGAGGGAGTATCTAGGGCCCCTCAAAAGGCATTGGGTGTTTTATCTGGTGTTATCTGATGTCAAAAGTAATTATAATTCACCCTGAACTACAACCATTGATCCATCGATGTGGCACTCCTAAAACATTTTCTACCTGAAGAAATAAAAATCAGACAGGACTTCCAACCTTTCCCTGATCTAAAAAAGAACATTTTCATTTCTGTATGTGTTGCTTTTTAAGAGTTACCCTTGTTTTATTGTCTGGTAAAATGTTGTCAGCAGGAGAGGAAATGAGGGTAAGTGCCTTGAACGGAGTCCTAGTTAGCAGTAAAAATGTTACAATTGTTCTAACCATTTATCCCCAGTTTACCCAAACCTAGGGAATACATTTTTCTGGATACGCATTTTAAGATAAAGTCTATCACTGAAGAAGCTGTGGTGTTATTGCACTCTTGGAAAATAAAGGTACATTTTTCTAAAAAACAACAAACATGTCTATACTTACCTGCAATTCCATTGCAAAGAGCGGCCGCAAACCCCCTCTTCTCAGGTCCTCCACTGGTGCTCCCGGCCCCTCTTCTCTGTACAGTGCCCCAGATATAAAGTTTACAGTATATTACCTAGACCTACTTCCTCCCCACACCTGCTGTCCTACTTGCCACCATTTTTTAGTGGAGTCCCCACCAAATATAACATAAGACAATATTTTACATTTACTCTTTGGTTGGCATGTCAAAACTTACACAATTTCTTCTTCGTTTTTTTTTTTCTACCTACATACCCCTATCTTTGTAAAAGAGAAAAGTTAGGCCCGGAGTAGAAGAGCGAAGCCTAGACGCAGGGCCGGCATGATTGGGTTAAAAGGGGTTTGGACATAGGAGGAGTTGTGGGGAAAAAAGGTAATAAATGAGGTGATACTTACCGGATTGGTAGAAAGTATGAAGCAGGTGGGGCTTCAGAAGTTGGTAACGTAGGAAGTAGTTGGAAGGAATCAGTTGGGAGAGAGCCTGGAGGGGACAACTTCCCACCCTCCCTCCCTTAGAGTTAAAGGTTTTTTAATGACAATTCGGTCTTTGTTTTGTTATTTACAGGTTTTGGGGTCTTGGTAATTTTGTCATAGCCGCTGGCAGGGCACAAGATCCTTGGATGTGTTATAATTAGGTGCAAAAAGGTACATTTGTAGGGACCCATCTTGGGTACGGCTCCCATTATTCTGGCAGGTGGCACCTATGATATTGGTTTGTCTCCGAGCCGGTGTTTCTGCGGCTAGAGGCCTATAATGGTGGTTTTTGCAGGTACTTGAAGTGTATGCACAGGAGGACCTTGGGGCCCCTGGGAATACTGTCTGTGTGTTCATATGTTATTTATATTTGGTTAATAAAAGGCTGCTATGGCCATTAAAACTCCAGTCGGTGTTATGTCTGATTAATCTATTATAGTAGTCAGGCAGTCTGGGAGAAAACATCTTTTGTACCTAGTCAAGAGAGGAAGAAAAAAACTCAGTATTGAAATAATATAGATCTACAATGCAACGTTCTTTTAAATAGGCTTGATATTCTATCACTAAATTTTAATATATATGTCTTTTGGTTCATAGCTGCAGCAGCTTTGGAAATACATGGGTATGCTCCCCCAAATTTTTTGCCTGTTTATTATGTATTCGGTCTGACCAGACTATCGAGGTTGAGCAGCCCTCCCCACCCCCCACACACACTTGTACTCAATCAGTGTCCACCATCAAGTGGATATAGGAGGAGTCCCCTGTAGTGCATTTGCACATCTCTCCCAGCAAGGAGTGTTGTCTCCAAGGGTTAGAAGGGCTGGATTCATCTCTTTTTCATGGATAGTGTAGGACCCACTGATAATGGGGTACTTTGACGCAGTAGTGGGCTTGAGCACGATATGGCCATATGGTGGGACCAAACCCCCATTTTTATTTATGGACTCTCTTCAGATTTGGTAGTAATTTCTTTTGCATTTGCGCACTATTCTTTTTTAATATATATGTCTTTTGGTTCATAGCTGCAGCAGCTTTGGAAATACATGGGTATGCTCCCCCAAATTTTTTGCCTGTTTATTATGTATTCGGTCTGACCAGACTATCGAGGTTGAGCAGCCCTCCCCACCCCCCACACACACTTGTACTCAATCAGTGTCCACCATCAAGTGGATATAGGAGGAGTCCCCTGTAGTGCATTTGCACATCTCTCCCAGCAAGGAGTGTTGTCTCCAAGGGTTAGAAGGGCTGGATTCATCTCTTTTTCATGGATAGTGTAGGACCCACTGATAATGGGGTACTTTGACGCAGTAGTGGGCTTGAGCACGATATGGCCATATGGTGGGACCAAACCCCCATTTTTATTTATGGACTCTCTTCAGATTTGGTAGTAATTTCTTTTGCATTTGCGCGCTATTCTTTTTTAATATATATGTCTTTTGGTTCATAGCTGCAGCAGCTTTGGAAATACATGGGTATGCTCCCCCAAATTTTTTGCCTGTTTATTATGTATTCGGTCTGACCAGACTATCGAGGTTGAGCAGCCCTCCCCACCCCCCACACACACTTGTACTCAATCAGTGTCCACCATCAAGTGGATATAGGAGGAGTCCCCTGTAGTGCATTTGCACATCTCTCCCAGCAAGGAGTGTTGTCTCCAAGGGTTAGAAGGGCTGGATTCATCTCTTTTTCATGGATAGTGTAGGACCCACTGATAATGGGGTACTTTGACGCAGTAGTGGGCTTGAGCACGATATGGCCATATGGTGGGACCAAACCCCCATTTTTATTTATGGACTCTCTTCAGATTTGGTAGTAATTTCTTTTGCATTTGCGCGCTATTCTTTTTTAATATAAACCCCTTATTTTAACCATACTTTGTATTAGGGTTGTACCAATACAGATACCGGTATCGGCGCTGATATTAAGCATTTGCACAAACATAAGTACTCGTGCAAATGCTCCAGTAACTGAAACTGATACCTTTGCAGTGCAATTTGCCCTCAAAGAGCATTGCTTGCTTGGCATTTTATCTAAGAGTGTTTGTACAGGGGTCTAGCCTAGGTATTCGTAGGACCTGTCTTACTGCCTCCAATATGTGATGTGTTAGAAGGTGATTTACTTTATGATATTCATGCTTTTCCAATAAATTCCAAGAATACACATAAGAGTAAAGCAATTAACCTCACATGTTAAATACTTTGAAGTGTATAAACACTGGACTAAAATAAAGTAAATTGTAAGACATGACTAAAAGCTATGATAATAATTGCAGTTAATCCTCTTAAAGGACAGCAATTCATCTAATCATTTATATTTTTTTACCAGAGTATCAAATCCAAAATTAATATAACGCATTAATCGGAAACAAAGCAATCTAGGATCCCTAGTGATTTATTTTGAAAATCATCCACACTTATTTTAATCTCCATAGTTTTGGATCAACAGTTTTCTATATATATTCTTTATTGCTTCTCAGACATGATACAATATAACAGCAACAGTTTCAAGCATACTATTCTCTTTTTCAAACCCTGTTTTGGATTTCTATGTCGGAGGTGAATACGTGGAGGTCCTCCAGTTGCTTTGCTACTTGGAATCCACAAAGTAGTAGTAGTAGTTAGACCTTCACTTTTAACTGGCTGTATATACAGTATTTATATACATTATAATAATATATATATATATATATATACAGTATATATATATATATATATATATATATATATACACATTCACACACACGCACACTGTATTACCAAAATTATTGAGACGCCTGCCTTAACACGCACATGAACTTTAATGGCATTCCAGTCTTAATCCGTAGGGGTCACTATTGAGTTGGCCCACCCCTTGCAGCTATAACAGCTTCAACTCTTCTGGGAAGGCTGTCCACAAGGTTTAGGAGTGTGTCTATGGGAATGTTTGACCATTCTTCCAGAAGCACGTAGGGGTACGTCATCTCGAGGGAGCGGTCCTGGGGGCGAGCGCCTGTAATCTTTCTTCTTCCAGAAGCGCATTTGTGAGGTCAGGCACTGATGTTGGAGAGAAGGCCTGGTTTGCAGTCTCTGCTTTTATGTAACCCATAGGTGTTCTATCGGGTTGAGGTCAGGACTCTGTGCAGACCAGTCAACTTCCACCACCCCTAACTCACTCATCAATGTCTTTATGGACCTTGCTTTGTGTACTGGTGATCAGTGCTGTTGGAACAGAAAGAGGCCATCCCCAAACTGTTCCCACAAAGTTGGGAGCATTAAATTGTTCAAAATGTCTTGGTGTTCCCTTCACTGGAACTAGGGGGCCAAGTCCAACCCCTGAAAAACAACCCAAACCATAATCCTCCCCCTCCACCAAATGATATGGACTGGTACACAAAGCAAGGTCAATAAAGACATGGATGAGCGAGTTTGTGGTGGAGCAATTTGACTGGTCTGAACAGAGTCCTGCTGAACTCAACCCCATAGAACACTTTGGGATGAGTTAGAATGGAGACTGCGAGCCAGGCCTTCTCCACATCAGTGCCTGACCTCACAAGTGCGCTTCTGGAAGAATGGTCAAACATTCCCATAGACACACTCCTAAACCTTGTAGACAGCCTTCCCAGAAGAGTTTAAGCTGTCTACAAAGGGTGGACCAACTCAATATTAAGCCCTACGGACTAAGACTGGGATGTCATTAAAGTTCATGTGCAAGTAAAGGCAGGCGTCCCAATACTTTTGACAATATAGTGTATATCTATAAATATAATGTCCAGAGGAGAATAGAAAGGCATGACTTGTATTTCATAGGTATATACATTTATCTGAAATCGCTAAGAAAAGAATTGGCTGCACACCAACCCTGGTCCAACAAGTTTATTAAATGTGTACAGGACTGCCACCAGGACAAGGAGGGAGGTGACGTGTTTCACACAAACATCGTGCCTTTTCAGTGAGACGCATCACTTTCCTCCTTGTCTATGTCCTTGACCTGGTGGCAGTCCTGTACACTTTCAATAAACTTGTTGGACTGGCGTTGGTGTGCAGCCAAATCTTTTCTTATCGATCTCACGCTCACTGATGCAAGCCGGGGCTAGCACCCAGTCCAGCCAGCCATCTGGATCACCATACTCACCTGAAGCAGCCGCTTGCTTCTTTTGTTAAATGTAACCTCCTGCAAGGAGTCTATGTGTCCATGTTGCTAAACTGAACAGTAAAATGATCTAATGGGGAAAACTTGTTGAAAGGGGTAGTTTAGTGTCATTAAATCTGTTTTCATAGTAAAACTAATAAGTAAATTGGAGCCTTTGAGAAAACCTGAAATTCTGAACTCAGGACCCAATTAACCATTCCAGACTTACTGTATATGTTTTGAACAAAGGATCATTCCTTTTTTGTCATTGTTATTGATTTAGTTGGGAGAGTCACTGAAATAAAATTATTATTTTTTATGCTTTTCTGCATTAAACAGATCAGAGTTGACTCCTGCTGCTATCTAATAAACAAGAAAACTTACTCCAGCCCAGAAATTGGTGATTTGTTTCCTGTTAATACTAATTTACTGGCTTGCTGCAGTACAACCAGTCAGACTAGCTACTGGCAATTTTGCAAAGGAAAGCCACACACATTGAGTGGTATATACAGTATACATTGATAATTGTTTTCTAATTTGCTTATGTCAACCAGTTTGTGTAATGATGCGCTATCAAAGCCTTTTTACACCCATGTCTACCTTGCCTTTTAGCTTTTTTTTTCTTTTTTTCAACATCATTAAAGCTGTCCTGTATTGACCTCAGTAAGGTTAGAGTTATCATTTTTGTGCTCAATTATGTAGTAAAATGCTTTAATTCTATTTAAATCACTTACATTTTCCCCTTTGACATCACATGCAGTGCAACAAAGGAATGCATTTATGGTCAATAGGCACAGGAGCTCATGTGAGTTAGAACATTGAGGTCACTGGCACACCCCCTTTGTCTTCCACAGCAACATTACATTTATACGCCATAGAGTGGGAGAATTATGGTCAGTGAAAAAGCAAACCTTTTAGACTGCATGAATAACCTGCCAACATACCACAATATACAACAATGCAGTTCTTAAAAAAGCTGTCTTTGAACATTAGTCTTATTAACTATGCCTAGGCTGAGCTTTAGTTATCAATCTGCTGCAGACAGAAGGAAGCATTTCATCAGTCTTCTCTTCCCTGGTGATCAGACTTCAACGTTGTAACTCACATAATATGCATATACCATATACAAGGTATTATACACAAGCATAAGGTGAGAAAAAATTATAATAAAACTCCTTATAGTGAATATAAAGAAAGTTCAAAGTGCTGGTGAAAAAGTCCAAATCAGATCCACAAGGAAATAATAGTGACTTGAAGAAGAATCCCACACCACAAACACTTGAATGTGCTCACCAGAAGGTATGGACCCAAATTACTGTATAGTAAATTGGTCATACACGCTGAATGTAAAGATGTCCACCACACCGAATGCAGGGATATCCACAACGTACCTGGATCATTGAATGAGCCAAGGTATGGTGTCCACAGAGTACTCCAATGTTGTTGCCAGGGAATCCCAATCACAGGCAAATTTAAAGGGATAAACCAAACAACAACGACATAGTATAAAACTGTATGGACGATTTATTGAAGATAAAGAAATACACTTACAAAGCTTCCACAGAAAAGAGGCAGTCGGTGTACAGGATGGCACTTGTAATGTTACTGACGCGTTTCGTTACATATAACATAATCATAGGAGCCTGCCAAGTCCCCATTAAACATTCCATATATATATAGACAGAAAATAAAGTGCTTCATTGCTTACACCTGAATCGATCCACCTCCGTGTCATTCAAAGATGGCACCGGGGTGCGGATCAAGCCTCGGTTTGAGGCCGGAACTTCCGCCGCCGCGTCATCCAGGATGGCGCTGACACCAAATCAAGCCTCGATCTGACACAGGAACTCTGTCAAACAAATGAACAACATCCGGCGATTGAGGTGGGCGGGAAATGTACCGCCTCCCATACTCTGCTCTGCACGAACCTTCTCGTGACACAGGAAAGACGGAAGAGTTAGAAGGATCTCCATGGCAACATCCAACACTACAAAGCCCCGTAGACTCTCAGGGGACCAGGAGTGTGAGAAGTGGCCATGACTAAAGAGCATAGATAATTCAATGCTAGGAGTATATATGTTGCAACAAAGCAAACAATACATATTAAAGTTAAAAATCACCATATAACCCCAAGATATATGATAACATATCCAGGTCATGGTGATAATAGAAATGGAAATAAAATTATAAAACAATGATGTTAAAAAAGGATGATATTTTAAAGGGAAGAGAACCAAAATTAAAAGAAAGGATGGTAATGAATATTAAGAAAGACTATGATAAGGGAATATTAGAAGGTACCATTACATGGACAACCAGATGGCTGACAATATAGAGATTGTTAACATGGATATTCATCCAGGGAAAAAAATAATAATACACCATATTAAACAATTGGGCAAGGATGTAAAAAATGGGGGGGGGGGGGGTGGACATCAATGCCATTCATGAGGTGTTAATGAAGGCATTGATGACCCACTCAACATTCAAACAATACTGAACGCACGTTTGTAAGGTTTATATCCAGTATGTCTCTAAGCAGGAAACTCCCCGTTTACTGGAACCACCCCTCTTTGGGACTGTAAATTTATCAATGACTTGGAAGAGGGTGCCCCTAGGGTCTTTATTATGATGGAGCAAGTAATGCTTAGGAACACTTTGATTGGTTTTGCCCAGGGTAATGTTAGCAATATGTTCATTTACCCGCACAGAAAAAGTTCTAATAGTGCGTCCAATGTATTGTTTTTTGCACGGACATGTAATTAAATATACAACATGTGTAGTTGTACACGTGGCAAAAAACTTCACATGGTAGATTGTGTCTGTGACAGTAGAATGGAAAGTTTGAATTTTCCTTCTGCGGTCCACATTACACTTGGCAAGCTCCTATGATTATGTTATATGTAACGAAACGCGTCAAAAACATTACAAGTACCATCCTGTACACTGACTGCCTCTTTTCTGTGGAAGCTTTGCAAGTGTATTTCTTTATCTTCAAAAAAATTGTCCATTCAGTTTTACACTATGTCGTTGTTGTTTGGTTTATCCCTTTATATTCGCCTGTGAGTGGGATTCCCTGGCAACAACATTGGAGTACTCTGTGGACACCATACCTTGGCTCATTCAGTGATCCAGGCACGTTGTGGATATCCCTGCATTCGGTGTTGTGGATATATTTACATTCAGCATGTATGACCCATTTACTATACAGTAATTTGGGTCCATACCTTCTGGTGAGCACATTCAAGTGTTTGTGGTGTGGGATTCTTCTTCAAATCACTATTATTTCCTTGTGGATCTGATTTGGACTTTTTCACCAGCACTTTGAACTTTCTTTATATTCACTATAAGGAGTTTTGTTATAATTTTTTCTCACCTTATGTTTGTGTATAATACCTTGTCTATGGTATATGCATTGTGACAGAATTCACCATCACTGGAATTTAAAGACAGATAAGTAATGGTTTGGATTGCTTCATATTTGCCAGCAATATCTCCATATAGAAATATTAAGATTTATTCCCATTTGCCATGAAATCTGTAATTCCTAAATGCTGTGTATATTACATATCTTTCAATGTCAGCAAGGTTTTTCTTTTGTTTGTGTATTGGGAGGGAATGTGGATTGCCCTGTCTCATTGTAAGTGCTAATGACCTCCCATTGTTCTGTGTCTGGCTATTGTGTACATTGATTGTCCCCTGGGGGCTTCTGTCTCATTACACATAACAGTCCTTCTGGTCAAGCTATCGGACCAATCCCTGCTGACTCATTTTCAAGTCCTCATTTGCATGGCTAAGGAGGACCTGAAGGAGAACGGCATGTACTTTGCAATTGACCAATGGGAAAGCGGTTGTTGGGGGCAGGATGTTCCAAATTCTGTATATAAGTGTGTTGTGTACTTCCAATAAATCGTCTTCCTGTTTGAACTTGCATACAGCCTGCCTGGTGTTTGTTCTAATGGATTCCGAACGGCACATAGCTGTTGTTCGGATCCCGGAGCCTTGGTTGACCGAACCATCAGACGTTGCGATCTGCAAGCTGACTCACTAGTAGCAGAGGAGTTTCGGGCGAGCGAGCAAGGGTCTCGTCACATGCATATTATATTTTCACAGTACCCTAGGTAGCTCTGCACTGTTTTTTATTTTTCATGTTGATAAAATCTATGTCGGTTGTAGAGTCAGCTGCTCAATCATCTCTATATTATCCACACTTCACATTGGTTAGCGCAGTTTGACACACATATTATATTGTAACTCACAGAAAGAAAGTCAGATGAGATGCTACATCAGGGCCTAATCTGTGTCAGACATTTTTGAACACATCCAATAACTGCAAAGGTTCCAGGATTTCCAAAAATGATCTCTGAGCCAACATCTCAGTCCAGGAAATACATGGTGTAACAAAAATGAAAATTTAAGTGCCACACCACTGCTTTAAGGTCCAGATATAACTTTATTCCAATAAAAGTCAGAAGGACAGACCAGCTGCTGACAAACAACAACAAAAGAAGTGTGCACCAACCTTGTGCATTACCACTAAAAAAGTTTAATAAAATACAAAAAGGTAGAATACATTGTACTCACAAACGTATGATATATGCACGCATGTAAGAAATAGGGACCAATCGCCTCCAGGATACTGCTATGCTGCTGGATGACATGAAGGCATTTGCAATTGCCTGGCTGACGCGTTTCGAGGGAGAACCCTCTTATTCAGAGCCAAAAGTGTACAGTGTATGCTACTTTTTTGGATTTTAATAAAAATTTTTTAGTGGTAATGCACAAGGTCGTTGCGCCCTTCTCTTTTTGTTTTTTTTCAATGTAATTGGATACCCTTGGTCCTGAGGGGGCAACAAGACCGTAAGTGGTGTGCATAAAGACCATTCAGATCACTCACCTTCTCACATACCACTTGAGCGCAGGAGAGATACTTATTTGGAATATCAGCTGCTGACAAAGTCTGTGCTTGTAATCACAATGGAAGAAATAACATTAAAGGTCCAGTTCACTTCTAGTCCATTCACATTGTTTTCAGTCAAGCCCCGATAAAGGGAGAATTTATGCACTCCCAAAATGCGATGGATACTCTCTGGATTATCTCTGTGACTTTTATTGGAATAAACGTATATCTGAACCTCTCAGCAGTCCATTTTTATTACATACTACAAGACAAGGAAAGCATGGAGATCCTCTGGGGTGTGGAAGCCGTCTGCCTTTGAACCAGATTATTTACATCAACATCAATACGTTAAGATAGCAATACTAACAAGATAACCTTACAGGTCCAGCATTATTTTTCCACTTTCCTCAACTACAGGAAATAGATGATGACTCTGGATAATGCAAGAGCCAAAGTTGGATCTGTCCTACAAGAAAGAAAATAGGTTGAAAGCCTTGCAAGTGGAGTACTGTGACCTTGTAAGTGCTAAACATCTACATATTACATAGCAGGCATGCACTGAACATGAAGTAGAAAATATCCATTGCTAGGTCCATCCATATTGGTCAATATCCATTGCTAGGTCCATCCATATTGGTCAATATCCATTACTAGGTCCACTTTAAAATTTCTATATAGGCAATTTTTTTTTTTTTTTTTAGCTTTGGATAGAGCAAGGTAGAGTTTAAATATCTATCAGGTTATTTTTGCTGCCTCTGTCCTTCCTAGGATATTACCCTTCACTTCCTGTTCTGGTAATTCAACCTTCAATGAGAAAATCTCCTAAAAAATAAGGGGAAATCCCATCTTAGACAGTAGTGTTTTAAACAGGTATCACTATTAAAATTTTCCCCCTTACCACTTGCTTTGGTTATAACTATAAAATATATACTGTATATATAAATACACAGTATCTGACAAAAGTGAGTACACTCCTCACATTTTTTTGTAAATAATTTTATTATATCTTTTCATGTGACAACACTGAAGAAATTACACTTTTTGTTACAATGTAAAGTAGTGTCCCCTCAAAACAACTCAACACACAGCCATTAATGTCTAAACTGCTAGCAACAAAAGTGAGTACACCCCTAATTGAAAATGTCCAAATTGGGCCCAATCAACTATTTTCCATCCCCGGTGTCATGTGACTCGTTAGTGTTACAAGGTTTCAGGTTTGAATGGGGAGCAGGTGTGGCAAATTTGGTGTTATCACTCTCACTCTCTCATACTGGTCACTGAAAGTTCAACATGGCACCTCATGGCAAAGAACTCTCTGAGGATCTGAAAAAAAGAATTTTTGCTCTACATAAAGATGGCCTAGGTAATAAGAAGATTGCCAAGACCCTGAAACTGAGCTGCAGCACGGTGGCCAAGACCACACAGCCATTTAACAGGACAGGTTCCACTCAGAACAGGCCTCACCATGGTCGACCAAAGAAGTTGAGTGCACGTGCTCAGCATCATATCCAGAGGTTGTCTTTGGGAAATAGACATATGAGTGCTGCCAGCATTGCTGCAGAGGTTGAAGGAGTAGGGGGGTAAGACTGTCAGTGCTCAGACCATACGCCGCACACTGCATCAAATTGGTCTGCATGTCTGTTGTCCCAGAAGAAAGCCTCTTCTAAAGATGATGCACAAGAAAGCCTGCAAACAGTTTGCTGAAGACAAGCAGACTAAGGACATGGCTTATTGGAACCATGTCCTGTGGTCTGATGAGACCAAGATAAAGACAAGTGTGTCTTGCCTACTGTCAAGCATGGTGGTGGGAATGTCATGGTCTGGGGCTGCATGAGTGCTGCTGGCACTGGGGAGCTACAGTTCATTGAGGGAACCATGAATGCCAACATGTACTGTGACAAACTGAAGCAGAGCATGATCCTCTCCCTTCAGAGACTGGGCAGCAGGGCAATATTCTAACATGATAACGACCCCAAACATACCTCCAAGACGACCACTGTCTTGCTAAAGAAGAGGAGGATAAAGGTGATGGACTGGCCAAGCATGTCTCCAGACCTAAACCCTATTGAGCATCTGTGGGGCATCCTCAAATAGAAGGTTGAGGAGCGCAAGGTCTCTAACATCAACCAGCTTCGTGGTGTAATCATGGAGAAGTGGAAGAGGACTCCAGTGGCAACCTGTGAAACTCTGGTGAACTCCATGTCCAAGAGGGTTAAGGCAGTGCTGGAAAATAATGGTGGCCACACAAAATATTGACACTTTGGGCCCAATTTGGACATTTTTACCTAGGGGTGTACTCACTTTTGTTGCCAGTGGTTTAGACATTAATGGCTGTGTGATGAGTTATTTTAAGGGGACATCAAATTTACACTGTTATACAAGCTGTACACTCACTTCTTTACATTGTAGCAAAGTGTAATTTCTTCCGTGTTGTCACATGAAAAGATATAATAAAATATTTACAAAAATGTGAGGGGTGTACTCACTTTTGTGAGACACTGTATATATACACACACACACTCACTGGACACTTTATTAGGTGCACCTTGCTACTACTGGGTTGGACCCCCTTTCAACTTCAGGACTGCCCTAATTCTTCATGACATAGATTCAACAAGGAATTGGAAACTTTCCTCAGAGATTTTGGTCCATATTGACATGATAGCATCGCACAGTTGCTGCAGATTTGTTAGCTGCACATTCATGATGCAAATCTCCCATCACATCCCAGAGGTGCTCAATTGGATTGAGAGATTGAGATCTGGTGACCGTGGAGGCCATTGGAGTACAGCAAAGTCATGGTCATGTTCAAGAAACCAGTGGTGAGATGATTTGAGCTTTGTGACACGGTGCATTATCTTGCTGGAAGGAGCCATCAGAAGATGTGTACACTGTAGTCATAAAGGGATGGACATGGTCAGCTACAAGACTCAGGTAGGCCGTGGCATTTAAACGGTGCTCAATTGGTACTAAGGGGCCCAAAGTGTGCCAAGAAAATATCCCCCACACCATTAAACCACCATCACCAGCCTGCACTATTGATACAAGGCAGGATGGGTCCATACTTTCATGTTTTTTACTCCATATTTTGACCCTACTATCTGAATGTCACAGCCGAAATCCAGACCAGGCAACATTTTTCCAATCATCTATTGTCCGATTTTGGTGAGCCTGTGTGATTGTAGCTTCATTTTTATGTTCTTAGCTGACAAGAGTAACATCCGGTGTGGTCTTCTGCTGCTATTGCCCATCTGCTTCAAGGTTTCATGTGTTGTGTGTTCAGGGATGGTATTTTGCATAACTTGGTTGTAACGAGTGGTTATTTAAGTTGTTGTTGCCATTCTATCATCTCGAACCAGTCTGCCCACACAACTGCCGCTCACGGAATATTTTCTCTTTTTCTGACCATTCTCTGAAGAGATGGTTGTGCGTGAAAATCCCAGTAGATGAGCAGTTTTTAAAATACTTAGCCCAGTCCATCTGGCACCAACAACCATGCCACGTTCAAAGTCACTTAAATCCCCTTTCTTCCCCATTCTGATGCTCGATTTGAACATCAGCAAGTCATCTTCACCACGTCTAGATGCATAAATGCATTGAGTTGCTGCCATGTGATTGGCTGATTAGCAATTTGTGCTACCAAACAATTGAACAGGTGTCCCTAATAAAGTGGCTGGTTAGTGTATATACGTATATTGAATTTCCTTTACCTTCTGTTTCAGTGCCAGTGGTGAGCTTGGTAAATACAGTGGTAAATATCCCCAGTGGGACACAGACAGCAATAAAATATTGATATCTATCAAAACTAAAAAAAAAAAATTGAATTTACACTTTAGGCCTACCTTGTTAAGCCTTTAACCTCCCTGGCGGTATTCCTGAGTGTGGCTCAAGGTGGAATTTCAGTGCCATTAGCGGTAACCCCGAGCCACACTCGGGGTACCGCCAGGGAGGATCGCTGGATCCTGGAAGAGAGGTTACTTACCTTGTCCCCTGGATCCCGCGATGTATTCCGGCAGCATACAGCGGCCGGATCTTCTGCCTGATGCTGTGTGCCCCGGCTTCTGTTCCTTGTGAGTGTCGCGTCGCAGGGGGGCAAATTCAAAAAGTAAAACACATAAACACACATATATATTGTAATCCTATTGGATTACATTACTAAATAAAATAATTTGACATTAGTTTGCCCCCCAGTGCCCTTGCCTGCAGTTTTACTGTACATTATATATATATATATATATATATATATATATATATATATATATATATATATATATATATGTATATATATATATATATATATATATATATATATATATATATATACATGTACTGTATACTTTAACTTATTTATAGTTATTTATTATATTATAATTTATGATGTCGTGTTTCAAACTTTATCATACCCGAGATGTTATAAAGAAGAACACACAGTAAAAAAAAAATCATATGTAAATAGTTGGTTTGGGCTGCTCGTCCTTAAGAATTACATGCAAAATAATTGTACCGCTTTCAGCACCTAAAATCGGAAACAATCATACCGCCAGGGAGGTTAAATGTCATTGGTAACCCAGTTTACATGATGTGCATTTTCTATTTATTTATACATTGATTTATATTAATACATTGATTTATTTATATATATATATATATATATATATATATATATACATATACATATACATATATAAAACATCTGTAGCTTAATTATGCTATGTGCTGGTAAACCTTAAAATCTTGTAACGTCATGTAAGTAAAGCTCAAGACAATATCACACACAATCTTGAATACAAGATTGCATGGTGGCTGGGTCTTATGAAAGATTGGCTAGAACATCTACCACTACTCCAAATAAAGTCTAGAAAGGAAGGGCCATTCTGCAACTCTCAAGAAAGAACTCTTATCTAAAGCTTTGAGACTTGTCACCAACCTTATAATGTGCCATTTTCTGTACTATTTGTCTGATTCAAGCTCACATTGTGCTATAATATCACCCATTTTTTTTTTTTACATCATTCTGTTTTTCTCCCAGATGAGATGACAACTGTCAGACCTAAAAACCCGGCATACAACTTTATTCTACGTAGGTAAAAAAGACTTAAGCAAAAATGTAAATGTTTGCCCGTGCAGAATGCAGCTAAGAATAAAATAATCAACAGTTTCTGAATAAGCAGAAAACACTCAAAGCATTATATAGCCCTTAGACTCAAAATGTCTGTGGACGAAAATTACTCATATCACCTGTCAGCTACTGTAGTGCTCCTTTGCTGTATCGGGGAAGAGAACACAAAGAATGGGGAAACCAGGTTCCTCTCTCTAATTGGCATTCTATTCATTATCCTGTCAACACAATATTGAGCAGCAGCAGTAGAAAACAGCAGTCTGCCAGGTTTAGACAGTGAAAACTCCTAGCTCATTGCTTATGTTCTTGCTAGTGGTTTCAATTTATTATAAATTCAGTAATGTGCAAAAGTTTTAGGCAGGTGTAGAGAAACGCTGTAAAGTTAGAATGCATTCAAACATATATATATATTAATTGTTTATTTTTATCAATTTACAAAATGTAAAGTTAGCAAACAGAAGAAAAATCAAAACAAATTCAATATTTGGTGTGAATACCCTTTGGCGGTGAGACCCAGGAACACCCATCCACTGTCCAAAGCAGTCTGGCCAGAAGTGGTCTTCATGGAAGAATTCCGACCAAAAAACCATACCTCTGATGTGGAAACAAGGCTAAGTGACTCATGTAAACATGAAAACATAGGAACTGGGGTGTAGAAAATGACAGCAGATGCTCTGGACTGATGAGTCACAATTTGTAATATTTTGCTGTAGCAGGAGACAGTTTGTTTGACGAAGGGTTGTAGAGTGGAGGGAGAATGGAGGTTCTGTCCAAGTTTGGGGCTGCATTTCTGCAAATGGAGTTGGAGATTTGGTCAGGATCAATGGTGTCCTAAATGCTGAGAAATACAGACAGATCCATAATGCCATACCATCAGGGAGGTGTGTGATTGGCCCCAAAATGTATTCTGCAGGAGGACAATGACCCCACATATGCAGCCTATGTCACTAAGAACTATTTTCAGTGTCAAGAAGAACAAGGAGTCCTGGAAGCGATGGTTTGGTCCCCAACATTATTGAGTCTGTCTGCGATTACATGAAGAGACAGAAGGATTTGAGGCAGCCTAGATCTACAGAAATGGATCTGGTCAGTTAAGTTGCAGAGGGGGTTGTTGATCAGTTTCAGCTGATTTGGTGTAAATTAAATTAACAACAGGTGTACTAGATGGGCAACAATGAGGCAACCTCCAAAACAGAAAGAGTTTTACAGGTGGAGGCAACTAATAAATATTGTTTCCCTACTCATCTTTTCTGACTTTTTTTCACTATTTTGCATTTGGCTGGGGTCAGTCTCAGTGCCGTCACTAGGGTTGGTGTCACCCGGAGCGGTAACTCACGGTGTCACCCCCAACCACTTTTAATAATGTTTTTTTTTCTTTCGTAAATCATAGCATAACACTAAATGTAATGGAAATAGCGACATTAATAACTAGGAGAATTAAAATGACCTTTAAATTACAATATCATATCCCATAGCCAGTGGCGTAACTACAACCTTCAGGGCCCCGGTGCACAAAACATGAAGGGCCCCCCTGACCTCCCCCTGAAGGCTGTGGTACAGGGGGATATGGTTAGAGGCTGTGGACATGGTACAGGGGGAGATGGTTAGAGGCTGTGGACATGGTACAGGGGGGGAGATCTTTAGAGGCTGTGGACATGGTACAGGGGGAGATGGTTAGAGGCTGTGGACATGGTACAGGGGGAGATGGTTAGAGGCCGTGGACATGGTACAGGGGGAGATGGTTAGAGGCTGTGGACATGGTACAGGGGGGAGATGGTTAGAGGCTGTGGACATGGTACAGGGGGGAGATGGTTAGAGGCTGTGGACATGGTACAGGGAGAGATGGTTAGAGGCTGTGGACATGGTACAGGGAGAGATGGTTAGAGGCTGTGGACATGGTACAGGGAGAGATGGTTAGAAGCTGTGGACATGGTACAGGGGGGAGATGGTTAGAGGCTGTGGGCATGGTATAGGGAGAGATGGTTAGAGGCTGTGGACTTGGTACAGGGGGAGATGGTTAGAGGCTGTGGACATGGTACAGGGAGAGATGGTTAGAGGCTGTGGACATGGTACAGGGGGAGATGATTAGAGGCTGTGGACATGGTACAGGGGGAGATGGTTAGAGGCTGTGGACATGGTACAGGGGGATATGGTTAGAAGCTGTGGACATGGTACAGGGGGAGATGGTTAGAGGCTGTGGACATGGTACAGGGGGAGATGGTTAGAGGCTGTGGACATGGTACAGAGGGAAGATGGTTAGAGGCTGTGGACATGGTACAAGGGGATATGGTTAGAAGCTGTGGACATGGTACAGGGGGGAGATGGTTAGAGGCTGTGGGCATGGTACAGGGAGAGATGGTTAGAGGCTGTGGACATGGTACAGGGGGAGATGGTTAGAGGCGGTGGACATGGTACAGGGAGAGATGGTTAGAGGCTGTGGACATGGTACAGGGAGAGATGGTTAGAGGCTGTGTATATGGTACAGGGGGATATGGTTAGAAGCTGTGGACATGGTAAAGGGGGAGATGGTTAGAGGCTGTGGACATGGTACAGGGGGAGATGGTTAGAGGCTGTGGACATGGTACAGGGAGAGATGGTTAGAGGTTGTGGACATGGTACAGGGAGAGATGGTTAGAGGCTGTGGACATGGTACAGGGGGAGATGGTTAGAGGCTGTGGACATGGTACAGGGGGAGATGGTTAGAGGCTGTGGACATGGTACAGGGGGAGAGGGTTAGAGGCTGTGGACATGGTACAGGGGGAGATGGTTAGAGGCTGTGGGCATGGTACAGGGGGGAGATGGTTAGAGGCTGGTGGACACCCTGGTGCGGTCCGGCCCCTCCGCGCCCCCCTTGTGACGCCCCTGGTCAGTCTCACTACTGGTACCATGATGCGCTACCTTTACCCTATAGAGGTTGCACAGTCAGTCCAACTCCTCCAGGATGGCATGTCAATACGTGCCATTGCTAGAAGGTTTGCTATGCCTCCCAGCACAGTCTCAAGTGCATGTAGGAATTTCCAGGAGATAGGCAGTTGCTCTAGAAGAGCTTTAACCCATTCTGCTCCTTTTTGCAAGTAGGAACACAAAGAGCACTGCCAGAGCCCTACAAAATTACCTTCAGCACTGGTGTGAATGTCTCTTACCAAACAATCAGAAACAGACTTCATGAGGGTGGTCTGAAGGCCCGATGTCCTCTAGTGGGCCCTGTGGGCCCATGAGCGGACAGTGGATTGGTTAAAGGCATGACGCCGATGCTCAGCATGACAAGCTCCGCCCCCCACGCAGACTGAAGGTGGGGGGCAGGGCAGCAGGCCGAGCATCGCATGGGTGGGGGGCGGAGCTTGTCATGCTGAGCATCGGCGTCATGCCTTTAACCAATCCACTGTCCGCTCATGCGGATCATTGGATTTGGACTTTTTTCTCCACACTGACTGCTGGGAGTGTTTTGCGAGGTGGGCGGAGTCCGGCACCTACCGGATGCCGGGTCCGTCTCATCCCGCCCCCTCCTTTGGCGTCCGCGTGGCGTTGGCGGGGACTCGCCCAGGTCTGGGGAGGTTTAAACCCGATGGATCAGTGGGATACGAATTTTTATGCACTGCCTGCACCTCGGTTTTCTATTCATCATTCTTCTGTCATTCTCTTTGTAAGTCCACTTGATTCCAATACCTTATTTTCATTTTTTATTAACAATTGTCTTTCTTTTTTCTTTCGTTCTTGTGCACACATTCCCTTTCAATCTCGGAAGCAGGGTCCTTCCCGCTGTCTTAATTCTCCCTGGTTACTTTATACCTATTTGTTTTATATGGCTTGCATGGCACTTTGGTGTTTCTCCTTGGTATCCTATGGTTTTTATTCCTTCCATTTAGACTTTCTCACACATATCACTATATTTTGGACCTCGTCCTTTATTAGTATATATATATATATATATATATATATATATATATATATATATACATTATTTACACTAATGAATCAAATGTTTTTTGAAAACAGATTATTTGGTCACGTATGTGTGGAAAATAATGGCTAAATCCATTTTCTTTGTGGGGTCCATCTGGTTCCTCTCCCCTGTTCCAATCTTGGACCTTTTTGGCGTGCACCCGCCTCAGTCCCGGATCAGGCGTATATCCACTCTGGTGCATTCAACAATGAGGAATGTTTTTCCTTCACATCTTTCAAAATCCCAGAATATCCCTGGAGATTTTTTGGTCAATTATTTTATACTACTTTGGTTTTGTAAGTATTATAATTCTTCAGATGTTGGTTGCTTACAAGTTGAATTTTCTGGTATATTTGTCTTTACTATAGTTATATCTGTGCCAATTAATTTATATTTATAGGTATTTTTATAAAGCTCCTGAAGAGTGGATGTAAATTCCACGAAACGCGTAGAGCTACAAAATGACAGATCACAACATGGATTCATGGAATGTTTATGAGACATAATTTCTGATGTTTGTTTATGTGGATTTTTTGCTCTTTTTTCTGATTCAGAGCATTCATGTAACGTGTATTTTGTATGTACATGGGTTCATTTATAGTATAATACAGTATATATTCGTTATTGATGTTATATGCATTACACACGTGCATGTTCAATATTTTTCTCCATGGTATCCATGCTTGTGTTGTTTTTAGTCCTATTAATAATATATGCCACTGAACACTGTGTTTTGTATAAAAATATCTTTATTAATTCCAAATTATGAACCAAACAAACAAACAGTAACATAAATCAATGACATCAAAGGGCGTTAAAAATGCATGCATATGACAGACCAAATACCGAACCAAATAGGGGCGCTTAGGTGTACAAGGTGATCATGGAACCGGAACCGACCCTACGCGTTTCGGGCAAAAAAGCCCTTCCTCAGGGGTCACCCAAAGCTCCAGATACAATACCTAGTATATCTAAAAAGAGGGAAAAATTGTTTTTAGTATGATATAAAATGATTAGTCCAGATATATATATATGAGTAAGCAAACATAAATATGTCTCAAATTTTCAATCTCATAATGGCTCACACATCACGGGGATGAAGCCGCATGCCTCCACTGCGCATGCGCCGGCGTCCGCTCGATCCCTTATGAACAGTTCGGGCTGGCGTCCCTTTGCAGAGGATGCCAAGCCCATAGCAAGACGAGGGACAGGTAAGTTCACCCTCTCACCACTACCGGACTGGACGACATTATTGTAGCATTATGGCACGTAGGTGTACTATTCACCTTCCCTCTTTATATCTTCACTCTGTTTTTTCATGAGCACTCTTATGCATGATTCATAAGTACATTTGCTTTTTTCTTAAAACTGGCTTTGTTACCCTCACGGGTCTGTACACTGTTTTCTAATGGCATGCGTCTAGTGCTATATACTCCAATGTACATATGGAGATGCTCCTGGCTGCACACCTTGGACTTATAAATGGCACCCTTTTGCCCAAGATGAATATGCACACATACATACCGCCATAAATTCGTCTTTGACGCCTATATATATGCCTAAATTGGCTTCTCTTTTGGGATGAACATTATTATGGGCAGTTATTGGTATTGCTTTATCAGAAGCCATGCTGAATTAAATGGACGCATATTCTGGGGCGAAATAGTTACCACCTTTTCTATGTTCTCACTCTTCTTAATATTCACCTAATATACAGCAGCTATTTTCACAATTTTATTGTGCTCTCCTCTTCTTAGCTTCATACAACAAAAGGAATGACCGCACTTCCGATGAGTTTCAAAAAGGAGTGTCTTTATTCCACATCAATCGGCAAATACAGATACACACTGTGAGTGCAGGACAATCGGTGGACGCGTTTCACGACTGGATGTGTCGCTTATTCATCACCAAGTTCACTCTGGATGTGCATCGGCCATATATACACCCCATACATACAGCTGGCAACAATTGGAGTCATCAAACTAGTTGTTCCTCCCCTTGGTCAGCTGTTGGGAATCTATAGCTAGATTGCACAGACAGAGTGATCCCAACAAATCCAAACTTCAAAACACTTGTGCAAAAAACATTTTACATATATAAATGTCAGTCAAAATGAATATCCATAGTGGTAATTGCTCAAGTAAAGAAAAATAGAAAAACATCAATAATAAAAACATATTCAGTGTATGTGATACGTTTATCATATATATAATAAAAAGAAAATATATGTGTATATGAAGTATGAATAAAAAGAATATGTATTAAAGACCTTGTGAGTAACCATAAAATAAAAGTAAATTAAAAAGGTATAAAGTGATAATAATATATTGTTGTAAATAATAATAATGATGATAATGTGACGTGTCACAAGAAAATTCTTGATGTTTAAAGAAGCCGTTTAACCGGCCAAGAAGAAACATATGTAGTGTATTAAAAAACGGAGCAATATAATTATAAAATATATAAAAAGTATATGAAAAATATATAAAAAATATAGAGAGCTCCAATCAGTGATTTCTACCCAACAATCATAGATAGAACAATACAGTGATATATCTTTGATGAAAAATTGTATATAAATTGCCGCTTCGATATCTATAGGATACATTTTCTATAAAACATTTACAAATAGTGAAACACTAATAAACCTTGTATAAGAAAAAATCACAAGTGTGTGAATCATGTATAGAAAATTATTATTTCCATATATCAATGGATATACATGATTCACAATAAAGAGTATGACATGTATAAAATATAATACGATGCATAGAGACATAGTTTATATTCTTCTTTGGTTGTGTAAACAGCAACAGATAACAATCAATGTAGACACATTGTAGCAACCTGTTGCTGTTTTGAAGAATGTTGCAAATGTCAGTGTGCATCTCCTTTTTCATAGGCAAAATTTCTCATCTGGTGTTAAAACCACAAAACCTCTATTTGGAAGAAAGTTTTACAAAAAAGACGACCAAAAAGAGGGAGGGGGGATTGTTGGGAAAAAGAAAAAACGAAATACAAAACAAGGAAAATCGGGTATAGATAGCTATATGTCAATAGGCTAGATTGGCTAAAATTAGCTCTCCATTTTAATTAATCAGCCATATTTATAGGAGACCCGATGTGTTAAAATCGGCCGGTCTATGGGTAAATGTGGGAATTTATCTCATCTAAATTGGTCTAAGCACTCAAAAATATTTTGATTATTGTGTTATTTAGTTTTTATTACTATTATAATCTATTTTGTCGCTCTGAATGCTGACCTCATCCACAAATCCCAGAGGCAGGGGAAGGAAGATTTGGGAACGAACCTCCAATGTAGTGTAATAATTATGTATTATAATACTAAAGATCTATGTCAATACAGATCTATGTCTATACAGATGACTCCAGCACTCTAGATAGAATATATCTGATATTCCATTGCTTACATGTGCACATCATGTGCAAGCATATAGAGTCCGGAGCTCTATCTGTAATTCTCACAGACCTTGAGAAAAAACTTTTTTGGTGCCTTTTAAGCTCATATATGTATACATTCAGACTAAAATGAAAAATGGTCTCAAATGTTTATTACAGGGAAAACATTTCCTTATATATTTTTACTGGATGTTTTATGAGTTTTATCAAAGTTTCATTTTATGAAAAATGGTCTCAAATGTTTATTACAGGGAAAATATTCCTTTATATATTTTTACTGGATGTTCTATGAGTTTTATCAAAGTAGGGAAATATTTATGATCATTTTTCTTGATCAATATTATACTAGTATGAATACCAGTATAACTAATAGATATTAGGTATAAAAATGTGTCACGTCCCACTCAAAATTCATACCTTCAGGTAATCTTGTATGGAGTTTAAATATCCAGAAAACTTTGCGTTTGCAAAGTATTTGAAAAATATCTCCTCCTCTTTTGGGTTTTGAGATTTTTTCAATGACTTGAACCATGACCAGGGAAATATCTCCTTCATGTAGGCCATTAAAGTGACGAGCGACATTGGTTGATTTGAAGCAACGAATGTCACTTAGATGTTCTCTAAATCTATCTTTGAGTCTCCTAGTTGTTCTGCCCACATATTGGGCCGAACACTTTTTGCAGGTGATTAGATATATAATATAATCAGAATTGCAGTTAAAAAACTTGTCTATTTTATAGATCCTGCCACTAATGGTGGATTGAAAGTGGGGACTTTTTAGAATATGGGGACAGGTGACACAATCCTGTGCCCCACATCTGTAGTTTCCTCTACAGTGCAACCATGTTAGCGATGGGGGGGCCCTTTTGGTTTGATACATACTAGGGGACAATACATTTCCCAAAGTAGCCGCCCTTTTCGCCACAATATTGAAACCCTTTCCCAGAATATCATTACATGCATGGTCTAGATATAAAATGGGTAGACGTTTATTAATTATAGATTTTATGTGGTTAAATTCTAGGCTGTATGGTAATGCCAATGTGACTGAAGATGTAGATTTATATTTTTTATGTTTCCTTTTTTTTCTAATATTTTTGTCACTAGAGGGACTCTTTGTCGTTTGTACAACATTAGGGTCAAATTCCTGGTTTATGGGAGCAGTAGGGTTAGGTGCAGCGAGTTGCAAAAGATCAATGCGATTTCTCTCAAGGGCCAATCGATAGGCTCTGTCCAACATCCACCTAGGATAGCCTCTCTGGAGAAAGCGCTGGTATAGGGAATGTGATTCCTCTTTAAAGGTGTCATTGTCGCTGCAAATCCTTTTAAGCCTCAAAAATTGCCCCACAGGGATTCCTTTTATTGTGTGGAGAGGATGTCCCGACTTTGCATGCAATAGGCTGTTACCTGCCTGGGGCTTTCTATATAGGGAGGAAACGACTCTATCCCCTGCATGACTCAAAGTAATGTCCAGAAATACAATTTTATCTAGACTGGAAACTCCCATAAAGGAGAGGTTCAAATCATTGTTGTTCAAAAACATCATAAATGATTCAAAATCAATGGATTTATGACTAATGAATAGTAAATCGTCAATATAGCGACGGTACAAAAAAATGCTATCCCTATATGGGTTTCCACCTCCAAAGATGCGGGACCTCTCCCACCAACCCATGTAGAGATTGGCTAGGGAGGGTGAGAACTTAGCTCCCATCGCTGCCCCGCATCTTTGGAGGTAGAACATGTCATCAAAAACAAAATAGTTATGTGTCAATAAATAATCAAGAATTTCTATCAAAAAAGCCTGTAAAGTAGATGACATCTCCGTGTATGTTTCCAAGCTATAGCCAACCGCTTCCAAAGCCAAAGCGTGTGGAATGGAGGAGTACAGACTGGACACGTCACACGTGATCCAGCTGTACTCCTCGGACCATACAAAAGAGTCCATAATTTTTAGCAGATGGTTTGAGTCTTTCAAATAGCTTGGAAGAACTTGCACTATATGTTGGAGTTGTCCATCCATCCATTCTCCTAGTCGTTCGTTAAGGGAGCCAATGCCTGATACAATTGGGCGTCCATGTACTGGATCCAATCCCTTGTGTATCTTTGGCAGGTGGTGAAAAATTGGTGTTATTGGGAACTCTGGGATCATGTTTTCAGATTCCCTGATGGAAAAAGCACCTATGGCTGCCCCTTTTTTAACAAGTTGCTTTAGGACATTTCTAAACTTGTTGGTCGGGTCACTTTTTAATGGTTGGTATGTATTTGTGTCCATCAGTTGTCTCAAAGCTTCAGCTTTATAGTGTATTTTGTCAAGAACCACTACGGCTCCCCCCTTATCCGCATTTTTGATGATGATGGAATCATCTTCCTATAATAATTTCAACGATTTCCTTTCATTTATGGACAGATTGTCTGCGTTGATATTTACATGTGTAGATAGGTTAGAAGCCAGCTTAAAAATGTCCTTTTCGACTAGTTTTTGGAACTTATCCATTTCAGCCGATCGGGATTGTATGGGATAAAAAGATGATGGTATGTTCAAATTTACCCGATGTGTTCCCTCATCCCTATCTGGATATATTGAATGTGATTCATGAATTAGTTCCTCTAGTTCCGACACAGCACATTGTTCACGAAACGATAAAGTTGGAGAATGTATTTGGCTATTGTCGGGAGGATTGGAGTCCAGATCGATTCCTTCAATCATATTATCCTCAGGGTCCACAAAAAAATGTCTCTTTAACGTTAAATTTCGTACGAATTTGTTAATGTGTAATGTAGTATCAAAGGGGTCAAAATGAGTATGGGGACAAAAATTAAGTCCTTTAGATAATAAAGATGTTTCATCTAGAGTGAGACTCCGCTGCTAAAAATTATGGACTCTTTTGTATGGTCCGAGGAGTACAGCTGGATCACGTGTGACGTGTCCAGTCTGTACTCCTCCATTCCACACGCTTTGGCTTTGGAAGCGGTTGGCTATAGCTTGGAAACATACACGGAGATGTCATCTACTTTACAGGCTTTTTTGATAGAAATTCTTGATTATTTATTGACACATAACTATTTTGTTTTTGATGACATGTTCTACCTCCAAAGATGCGGGGCAGCGATGGGAGCTAAGTTCTCACCCTCCCTAGCCAATCTCTACATGGGTTGGTGGGAGAGGTCCCGCATCTTTGGAGGTGGAAACCCATATAGGGATAGCATTTTTTTGTACCGTCGCTATATTGACGATTTACTATTCATTAGTCATAAATCCATTGATTTTGAATCATTTATGATGTTTTTGAACAACAATGATTTGAACCTCTCCTTTACGGGAGTTTCCAGTCTAGATAAAATTGTATTTCTGGACATTACTTTGAGTCATGCAGGGGATAGAGTCGTTTCCTCCCTATATAGAAAGCCCCAGGCAGGTAACAGCCTATTGCATGCAAAGTCGGGACATCCTCTCCACACAATAAAAGGAATCCCTGTGGGGCAATTTTTGAGGCTTAAAAGGATTTGCAGCGACAATGACACCTTTAAAGAGGAATCACATTCCCTATACCAGCGCTTTCTCCAGAGAGGCTATCCTAGGTGGATGTTGGACAGAGCCTATCGATTGGCCCTTGAGAGAAATCGCATTGATCTTTTGCAACTCGCTGCACCTAACCCTACTGCTCCCATAAACCAGGAATTTGACCCTAATGTTGTACAAACGACAAAGAGTCCCTCTAGTGACAAAAATATTAGAAAAAAAAGGAAACATAAAAAATATAAATCTACATCTTCAGTCACATTGGCATTACCATACAGCCTAGAATTTAACCACATAAAATCTATAATTAATAAACATCTACCCATTTTATATCTAGACCATGCATGTAATGATATTCTGGGAAAGGGTTTCAATATTGTGGCGAAAAGGGCGGCTACTTTGGGAAATGTATTGTCCCCTAGTATGTATCAAACCAAAAGGGCCCCCCCATCGCTAACATGGTTGCACTGTAGAGGAAACTACAGATGTGGGGCACAGGATTGTGTCACCTGTCCCCATATTCTAAAAAGTCCCCACTTTCAATCCACCATTAGTGGCAGGATCTATAAAATAGACAAGTTTTTTAACTGCAATTCTGATTATATTATATATCTAATCACCTGCAAAAAGTGTTCGGCCCAATATGTGGGCAGAACAACTAGGAGACTCAAAGATAGATTTAGAGAACATCTAAGTGACATTCGTTGCTTCAAATCAACCAATGTCGCTCGTCACTTTAATGGCCTACATGAAGGAGATATTTCCCTGGTCATGGTTCAAGTCATTGAAAAAATCTCAAAACCCAAAAGAGGAGGAGATATTTTTCAGATACTTTGCAAACGCGAAGTTTTCTGGATATTTAAACTCCATACAAGATTACCTGAAGGTATGAATTTTGAGTGGGACGTGACACATTTTTATACCTAATATCTATTAGTTATACTGGTATTCATACTAGTATAATATTGATCCAGAAAAATGATCATAAATATCTCCCTACTTTGATAAAACTCATAGAACATCCAGTAAAAATATATAAAGGAATATTTTCCCTGTAATAAACATTTGAGACCATTTTTCATAAAATGAAACTTTGATAAAACTCATAAAACATCCAGTAAAAATATATAAGGAAATGTTTTCCCTGTAATAAACATTTGAGACCATTTTTCATTTTAGTCTGAATGTATACATATATGAGCTTAAAAGGCACCAAAAAAGTTTTTTCTCAAGGTCTGTGAGAATTACAGATAGAGCTCCGGACTCTATATGCTTGCACATGATGTGCACATGTAAGCAATGGAATATCAGATATATTCTATCTAGAGTGCTGGAGTCATCTGTATAGACATAGATCTGTATTGACATAGATCTTTAGTATTATAATACATAATTATTACACTACATTGGAGGTTCGTTCCCAAATCTTCCTTCCCCTGCCTCTGGGATTTGTGGATGAGGTCAGCATTCAGAGCGACAAAATAGATTATAATAGTAATAAAAACTAAATAACACAATAATCAAAATATTTTTGAGTGCTTAGACCAATTTAGATGAGATAAATTCCCACATTTACCCATAGACCGGCCGATTTTAACACATCGGGTCTCCTATAAATATGGCTGATTAATTAAAATGGAGAGCTAATTTTAGCCAATCTAGCCTATTGACATATAGCTATCTATACCCGATTTTCCTTGTTTTGTATTTCGTTTTTTCTTTTTCCCAACAATCCCCCCTCCCTCTTTTTGGTCGTCTTTTTTGTAAAACTTTCTTCCAAATAGAGGTTTTGTGGTTTTAACACCAGATGAGAAATTTTGCCTATGAAAAAGGAGATGCACACTGACATTTGCAACATTCTTCAAAACAGCAACAGGTTGCTACAATGTGTCTACATTGATTGTTATCTGTTGCTGTTTACACAACCAAAGAAGAATATAAACTATGTCTCTATGCATCGTATTATATTTTATACATGTCATACTCTTTATTGTGAATCATGTATATCCATTGATATATGGAAATAATAATTTTCTATACATGATTCACACACTTGTGATTTTTTCTTATACAAGGTTTATTAGTGTTTCACTATTTGTAAATGTTTTATAGAAAATGTATCCTATAGATATCGAAGCGGCAATTTATATACAATTTTTCATCAAAGATATATCACTGTATTGTTCTATCTATGATTGTTGGGTAGAAATCACTGATTGGAGCTCTCTATATTTTTTATATATTTTTCATATACTTTTTATATATTTTATAATTATATTGCTCCGTTTTTTAATACACTACATATGTTTAGTGTTGAGCGAACACGGACTGTATTATTCGTGTTCGTACCGAATAATTGGATTTTTTTTACCCGAACACGGACACGGACACTTTACTGTATGTTCGGGTAAAAATCCGTGTTCGGTCGTTTTATTTCCGGGTTTTGCATGCTTTGGCGCTCTTTTCATGGCGGGCTTTCAACAGCCAATCAACAATCGTTTAACTGGTGTGCCTTAAGCCATCCCAGCCATGCCTGCAAATGTCTTAGTAGCTGTGATTGGCCGTCTGAAGCATGTGACCAAGTCTTTATAAGTTCGAGGCAGCCGCCGCAGCAGCGTCATTCTGCTGCTTAGCTAAGGGACAGAGCACACATCAATGTGCTGGCTGCTGATTAGGGAAAGATAGGCAGGAAAAAACCATTTGTGTCCGGATAGAATTGAGGGACAGGTCGGAGTGTTTAGGCAGGGCGAGTTGTAGGCATTTTAGGGATAGAGTCTGCTGAATTATAGGGTCAGTGTCTTCTACAAACTACAATCGATATTGCTGTGTGGGGGGTGGGGTGAATCTGCACTCAATCCTGATCTACGATCTCTTCTCAATCCTGTTAGGGACAGAGTCTGCTGAATTTTAGGGAAACTGTGTTCTACAAACTACAATCGATATTGCTGTGTGGTGTGGGATTGGAGATAGGCAGGTGTCAGTGATCCACATCCATTTTTCTGTGTGTGAGCTGCAGTGAACACAATCTTTTTGGGCTGCAGTGAACACAATCTTTTTGGGCTGCAGTGAACACAATCTTTTTGGGCTGCAGTGAACACAATCTTTTTGGGCTGCAGTGAACACAATCTTTTTGGGCTGCAGTGAACACAATCTTTTTGGGGTGCAGTGAACAAAATCTTTTTGGGGTGCAGTGAACACAATCCTTTTTGGTGTGCAGTGAACACAATCTTTGTGGGGTGCAGTGAACAAAATCCTTTGTGGGGTGCAGTGAACACAATCTTTTTGGGGTGCAGTGAACAAAATCCTTTTTGGGGTGCAGTGAACAACATCCTTTTTGGGGTGCAGTGAACACAATCTTTTTGGGGTGCAGTGAACAAAATCCTTTGTGGGGTGCAGTGAACACAATCTTTTTGGGGTGCAGTGAACACAATCTTTTTGGGGTGGAGTGAACAACATCCTTTTTGGGGTGCAGTGAACAAAATCCTTTTTGGGGTGCAGTGAACAAAATCATTTTTGGGGTGCAGTGAACACAATCTTTTTGGGGTGCAGTGAACACAATATTTGTGGGGTGCAGTGAACACAATCTTTTTGGGGTGGAGTGAACAACATCCTTTTTGGGGTGCAGTGAACAACATCCTTTTTGGGGTGCAGTGAACACAATCTTTTTGGGGTGCAGTGAACACAATCTTTGTGGGGTACAGTGAACAGAATCTTTGTGGGGTGCAGTGAACACAATCTTTGGGGGGTACAGTGAACACAATCTTTTTGGGGTGCAGTGAACACAATCTTTGTGGGGTGCAGTGAACACAATCTTTTTGGGGTGGAGTGAACAAAATCATTTTTGGGGTGCAGTGAACAACATCCTTTTTGGGGTGCAGTGATCAAAATCCTTTTTGGGGTGCAGTGAACACAATCTTTTTGGGGTGCAGTGAACAAAATCCTTTGTGGGGTGCAGTGAACAGAATCTTTGTGGGGTGCAGTGAACACAATCTTTGGGGGGGTACAGTGAACACAATCTTTTTGGGGTGCAGTGAACACAATCTTTGTGGGGTACAGTGAACAGAATCTTTGTGGGGTGCAGTGAACACAATCTTTGGGGGGTACAGTGAACACAATCTTTTTGGGGTGCAGTGAACACAATCTTTGGGGGGTACAGTGAACACAATCTTTTTGGGGTGCAGTGAACACAATCTTTGTGGGGTGCAGTGAACACAATCTTTGGGGGGGTACAGTGAACACAATCTTTTTGGGGTGCAGTGAACAACATCCTTTTAGGGTGCAGTGAACACAATCTTTGTGGGGTGCAGTGAACAACATCCTTTTAGGGTGCAGTGAACACAATCTTTGTGGGGTACAGTGAACAGAATCTTTGTGGGGTGCAGTGAACACAATCTTTGGGGGGTACAGTGAACACAATCTTTGTGAGGTGCAGTGAACACAATCTTTGTGGGGTGCAGTGAACACAATCATTGTGGGGTGCAGTGAACTCAATCTTTGTGGGGTACAGTGAACACAATCTCATACTTCTGAAGATTTGAGGGTGCTGCCTGTTCCATACTCCCCCTACTCCTCATCTAGCCTTTTAGGGGTACAAACAATAGTAATTGGGGCCTGGTGTGGTTGTGTACGTGTGATATACATACACTTTTTTTGGATCATATTTTCTATTCCGCTATTTAATCAAAAACCTTTGGGGATCAGTTAAATTGGGGGATAGTCTGTGTTGGTACGTGTGAGAGAGATCCACCTTTCCAAGTTGTTGGGGTTCATCTCATACTTCTGAAGGTTTGAGGGTGCTGCCTGTTCCATACTCCCCCTACTCCTAGCCTTTTAGGGGTACAAACAATAGTAATTGGGGCCTAGTGTGGTTGTGTACGTGTGATATACATACACTTTTTTTGGATCATATTTTCTATTCCGCTATTTAATCAAAAACCTTTGGGGATCAGTTAAATTGGGGGATAGTCTGTGTTGGTACGTGTGAGAGAGATCCACCTTTCCAAGTTGTTGGGGTTCATCTCATACTTCTGAAGGTTTGAGGGTGCTGCCTGTTCCATACCCCCCCTACTCCTCATCTAGCCTTTTAGGGGTACAAACAATAGTAATTGGGGCCTAGTGTGGTTGTGTACGTGTGATATACATACACTTTTTTTGGATCATATTTTCTATTCCGCTATTTAATCAAAAACCTTTGGGGATCAGTTAAATTGGGGGATAGTCTGTGTTGGTACGTGTGAGAGAGATCCACCTTTCCAAGTTGTTGGGGTTCATCTCATACTTCTGAAGGTTTGAGGGTGCTGCCTGTTCCATACTCCCCCTACTCCTCATCTAGCCTTTTAGGGGTACAAACAATAGTAATTGGGGCCCAGTGTGGTTGTGTACGTGTGATATACATACACTTTTTTTGGATCATATTTTCTATTCCGCTATTTAATCAAAAACCTTTGGGGATCAGTTAAATTGGGGGATAGTCTGTGTTGGTACGTGTGAGAGAGATCCACCTTTCCAAGTTGTTGGGGTTCATCTCATACTTCTGAAGGTTTGAGGGTGCTGCCTGTTCCATACCCCCCCTACTCCTCATCTAGCCTTTTAGGGGTACAAACAATAGTAATTGGGGCCTAGTGTGGTTGTGTACGTGTGATATACATACACTTTTTTGGGATCATATTTTCTATTCCGCTATTTAATCAAAAACCTTTGGGGATCAGTTAAATTGGGGGATAGTCTGTGTTGGTACGTGTGAGAGAGATCCACCTTTCCAAGTTGTTGGGGTTCATCTCATACTTCTGAAGGTTTGAGGGTGCTGCCTGTTCCATACCCCCCCTACTCCTCATCTAGCCTTTTAGGGGTACAAACAATAGTAATTGGGGCCTAGTGTGGTTGTGTACGTGTGCTATACATACACTTTTTTTGGATCATATTTTCTATTCCGCTATTTAATCAAAAACCTTTGGGGATCAGTTAAATTGGGGGATAGTCTGTGTTGGTACGTGTGAGAGAGATCCACCTTTCCAAGTTGTTGGGGTTCATCTCATACTTCTGAAGGTTTGAGGGTGCTGCCTGTTCCATACCCCCCCTACTCCTCATCTAGCCTTTTAGGGGTACAAACAATAGTAATTGGGGCCTAGTGTGGTTGTGTACGTGTGATATACATACACTTTTTTTGGATCATATTTTCTATTCCGCTATTTAATCAAAAACCTTTGGGGATCAGTTAAATTGGGGGATAGTCTGTGTTGGTACGTGTGAGAGAGATCCACCTTTCCAAGTTGTTGGGGTTCATCTCATACTTCTGAAGGTTTGAGGGTGCTGCCTGTTCCATACTCCCCCTACTCCTAGCCTTTTAGGGGTACAAACAATAGTAATTGGGGCCTAGTGTGGTTGTGTACGTGTGATATACATACACTTTTTTTGGATCATATTTTCTATTCCGCTATTTAATCAAAAACCTTTGGGGATCAGTTAAATTGGGGGATAGTCTGTGTTGGTACGTGTGAGAGAGATCCACCTTTCCAAGTTGTTGGGGTTCATCTCATACTTCTGAAGGTTTGAGGGTGCTGCCTGTTCCATACCCCCCCTACTCCTCATCTAGCCTTTTAGGGGTACAAACAATAGTAATTGGGGCCTAGTGTGGTTGTGTACGTGTGATATACATACACTTTTTTTGGATCATATTTTCTATTCCGCTATTTAATCAAAAACCTTTGGGGATCAGTTAAATTGGGGGATAGTCTGTGTTGGTACGTGTGAGAGAGATCCACCTTTCCAAGTTGTTGGGGTTCATCTCATACTTCTGAAGGTTTGAGGGTGCTGCCTGTTCCATACTCCCCCTACTCCTCATCTAGCCTTTTAGGGGTACAAACAATAGTAATTGGGGCCCAGTGTGGTTGTGTACGTGTGATATACATACACTTTTTTTGGATCATATTTTCTATTCCGCTATTTAATCAAAAACCTTTGGGGATCAGTTAAATTGGGGGATAGTCTGTGTTGGTACGTGTGAGAGAGATCCACCTTTCCAAGTTGTTGGGGTTCATCTCATACTTCTGAAGGTTTGAGGGTGCTGCCTGTTCCATACTCCCCCTACTCCTAGCCTTTTAGGGGTACAAACAATAGTAATTGGGGCCTAGTGTGGTTGTGTACGTGTGATATACATACACTTTTTTTGGATCATATTTTCTATTCCGCTATTTAATCAAAAACCTTTGGGGATCAGTTAAATTGGGGGATAGTCTGTGTTGGTACGTGTGAGAGAGATCCACCTTTCCAAGTTGTTGGGGTTCATCTCATACTTCTGAAGGTTTGAGGGTGCTGCCTGTTCCATACCCCCCCTACTCCTCATCTAGCCTTTTAGGGGTACAAACAATAGTAATTGGGGCCTAGTGTGGTTGTGTACGTGTGCTATACATACACTTTTTTTGGATCATATTTTCTATTCCGCTATTTAATCAAAAACCTTTGGGGATCAGTTAAATTGGGGGATAGTCTGTGTTGGTACGTGTGAGAGAGATCCACCTTTCCAAGTTGTTGGGGTTCATCTCATACTTCTGAAGGTTTGAGGGTGCTGCCTGTTCCATACTCCCCCTACTCCTCATCTAGCCTTTTAGGGGTACAAACAATAGTAATTGGGGCCCAGTGTGGTTGTGTACGTGTGATATACATACACTTTTTTTGGATCATATTTTCTATTCCGCTATTTAATCAAAAACCTTTGGGGATCAGTTAAATTGGGGGATAGTCTGTGTTGGTACGTGTGAGAGAGATCCACCTTTCCAAGTTGTTGGGGTTCATCTCATACTTCTGAAGGTTTGAGGGTGCTGCCTGTTCCATACCCCCCCTACTCCTCATCTAGCCTTTTAGGGGTACAAACAATAGTAATTGGGGCCTAGTGTGGTTGTGTACGTGTGATATACATACACTTTTTTTGGATCATATTTTCTATTCCGCTATTTAATCAAAAACCTTTGGGGATCAGTTAAATTGGGGGATAGTCTGTGTTGGTACGTGTGAGAGAGATCCACCTTTCCAAGTTTTTGGGGTTCATCTCATACTTCTGAAGATTTGAGGGTGCTGCCTGTTCCATACTCCTCCTCCTACTGCTCAACCATCCTTTTAGGGGTACAAACAATAGTAGTTGGGGCCTAGTGTGGTGGTGTACGTGCGAGATACATACACTTTCTTTTTGATCATATTTTCTATTCCGCTATTCAATTAAAACCTTTGGGGATCAATTCAATTGCGAGATAGTCTGTGTCGGTACGTGTGAGATCCACCTTTCCAAGTTGTTGGGGTTCATCTCATACTTCTGAAGATTTGAGGGTGCTGCCTGTTCCATACTCCTGCTCCTACTGCTCAACCATCCTTTTAGGGGTACAAACAATAGTAATTGGGGCCTAGTGTGGTTGTGTACGTGCGAGATACATACACTTTTTTTGATCATATTTCCTATTCCGCTATTCAATAAAAACCTTTGAGGATCAATTGAATTGCGGGATAGTCTGTGTCGGTACGTGTGAGATCCACCTTTCCAAGTTTTTGGGGTTCATCTCATACTTCTGAAGATTTGAGGGTGCTGCCTGTTCCATACTCCTCCTCCTACTCCTCATCCATCCTTTTAGGGGTACAAACAATAGTAATTGGGGCCTAGTGTGGTTGTGTACGTGCGAGATACATACACTTTTTTTGATCATATTTCCTATTCCGCTATTCAATAAAAACCTTTGAGGATCAATTGAATTGCGGGATAGTCTGTGTCGGTACGTGTGAGATCCACCTTTCCAAGTTTTTGGGGTTCATCTCATACTTCTGAAGATTTGAGGGTGCTGTCTGTTCCATACTCCTCCTACTCCTCATCCATCCTTTTAGGGGTAGAAACAATAGTAATTGGGGCCTAGTGTGGTTTTGTACGTGCGAGATACATACACTTTTTTGGATCATATTTCCTATTCCGCTATTCAATAAAAACCTTTCTAGGGCAAGATCTTAAATTTCAGAAATATGAGGAGACCGTCAAATAAGGGCCGTGGCCTGGGTCGTGGTGCTGCTGGTAGAGCTCCTGTTGCAAGGAGAGGACGTGGTCGATCTGTGCCAGCTACACGCACAAGTGAAACACCTTCCTCAAGTGTGAGTAGGCGACAGAACCTGCATCAGTATTTGGTAGGGCATCAAACGCCCCTAGAAGTGATGAGGCCAGAACAAGTTGAGGCGATAGTAGATTGGTTTGCTGCTGACAGTGCCTCCAGTTCCTTCACATTGTCTCCCACCCAGTCTACTGCAGAAAGGTCAGAGTTGGCACCTGCAGCCAATGTCCAACCGTCTTTCACCTCACCCCCTTGCAAATCAGGCCAGCAGTCTGAGCCCCAAGCCATACAGCAGTCTCTTATTCTTTTTGAGGACTCTGTCAGCAGGGTTTCCCAGGGCCATCCACCTAGCCCTGCCCCAGAAGTGGAAGAGATTGAGTGCAGCGATGCCCAACCACTTATTTCTCAAGATGAGTACATGCAAGGATCATCGCAGCACGTCTCCGATGATGACGAAACGCAGGTGCCAACTGCTGCGGCGTTCAGCATTGTGGAGACCGACAAGGAGGGCAGGGGTGAAGACTGGGTGGAAGATGATGTGGAGGACGATGAGGTCCTCGACCCCACATGGAATGAACGTCATGCAGGTGACCTGAGTAGTTTGGAGGAAGAGGCGGTGGTCGCACAGAGCCACCAGCACAGCAGAAGAGGGAGCAGGGTGCAGAAGCGGAGCGGCCGTGCCCTAGACACTACGCCCGCTACTGCCCAACGCAGCAAGGGAACGAGCGCACCAAAGTCAGCTCAAAGGAGTTCTCTAGCGTGGAAGTTCTTTAGAAAATGTGCTGATGACAGGACACGAGTGGTTTGCACCCTGTGCAATCAGAGCTTGAAGCGAGGCATAAACCTTCTCAACCTGAGCACAACCTGCATGATCAGGCATCTAAGTGCAAAGCACGAGCTGCAGTGGAGTACACACCTTCAAAACCAAGAAACGTCTCTGGCTCATCCTGCTTCCTCTTCTGCTGCAGTCTCGGCCGCTCCAGCCACATCTGTAGTGATACCGGCACCTGCCACCCCGCAAACAGACGATCTGTCAGCAACACCACCACCTGGGTCACCAACAACCATCTCCACAATGTCCCGTGGAAGCGTTCAGCTTTCCATCTCCCAAACACTTGAGAGGAAGAGGAAGTACCCCCCTACCCACCCGCGATCCCTGGCCCTGAATGCCAGCATTTCAAAATTATTGGCCTTTGAAATGCTGTCATTCCGTCTGGTGGAGACGCACAGTTTTAAAAACCTTATGTCGGTGGCTGTCCCACAGTACGTCGTGCCCAGCCGCCACTACTTTTCCAGGCAAGCCATCCCTTCCCTGCACAACCAAGTGGGGGAAAATATCAGGTGTGCACTGCGCAACGCCATCTGTGCCAAGGTCCACCTAACTACGGATACGTGGACCAGTAAGCACGGTCAGGGGCGTTATATCTCCCTAACGGCACACTGGGTAAATGCAGTGGCGGATGGGCCTGAGGCGGATAGCATGTCCTTCCACCACCGAGGATTGCAGGGCGCTTCAGTTTGCCTCCTGTTCCTAACTCCTCCTACTCCGCTTCCTCATCCTCTACCGCCTCCTCATCCGGACAGCGTAACACCTTCACCACCAACTTCAGCACGGCCAGGGGTAAACGACAGCAGGCAGTTTTACAACTTGCCTGTTTGGGGGACAAACCACACACCGCGCAGGAGTTGTGGAGGAGCATGGAACAGCAGACAAATGAGTGGTTGCTGCCAGCGAGCCTCAAGCCCGGCCTGGTGGTGTGCGATAACGGGCGAAATCTCATAGCAGCTCTGGGCCTAGCCGGTTTGACGCACATCCCTTGCCTGGCGCATGTGCTGAATTTGGTGGTGCAGAGGTTCCTTAAAAACTACCCCGATATGTCAGAGCTGCTGCAGAAAGTGCGGGCCGTTTGTGC
This sequence comes from Pelophylax lessonae, assembly GCF_965119305.1. NCBI lineage: Eukaryota > Metazoa > Chordata > Amphibia > Anura > Ranidae > Pelophylax > Pelophylax lessonae. Next base: position 153,724,571 of record NC_138776.1, read on the forward strand.
GCACTTTCGGCGTTCTCACCCTGCTGCTGCTCGCCTGGCAGCGCTGCAGCGTAACTTCGGCCTTCCCGCTCACCGCCTCATATGTGACGTGCCCACAAGGTGGAACTCCACCTTGCACATGCTGGAAAGACTGTGCGAGCAGCAGCAGGCCATAGTGGAGTTTCAGCTGCAGCACGCACGCGTGAGTCGCTCTGCGGAACAGCACCACTTCACCACCAATAACTGGGCCTCCATGCGAGACCTGTGTGCCTTGTTGCGCTGTTTTGAGTACTCCACCAACATGGCCAGTGGCAATGACGCCGTTCTCAGCTTAACTATCCCACTTCTATGCCTCCTTGAAAAAACAATTCGGGCGATGATGGAAGAGGATGTGGCACAGGATGAGGAGGAGGAGGAGGATGAAGAGGTAACATTTCCAAGGCTTTCAGGGCAGTCATTCGCAAGGGGCTCCGAGGGTGGGTTCCTGCACACGCAAACGCCAGGGACGCAATTGTCCAGCAGGGGCACAGTTCTGGAGGATGAGGAGGATGAGGAGGAGGAGGAGCTGGAGTAGGAGATGGAACCATGTTCACAGCAGGGTGGCACCCAGGCCAGCTCATGGCCATCACTGGTGCGTGGCTGGGGGGATACAGAGGACACGGACGATACACCTCCCACAGAGGACAGCCTTTCGTCGCCTCTGGGCAGCCTGGCACACATGAGCGATTACATGCTGCAGTGTCTCCACAATGACCGCCGAGTTGCCCACATTCTAACTTGTGCTGATTACTGGGTGGCCACGCTGCTGGATCCCCGTTACAAGGACAACGTACCGTCCTTAATTCACTCACTGGAGCGCGATCGCAAGATGCGCGAGTACAAGCGCACGCTGGTAGACGCCATGCTGCTGGCATTCCCATCTGACAGCGGGGCCACAGTGGAAGCACAAGGCAGAGGAGGAGGAGGAGGAGGTCGCCAACGCAACCAGGGCACCGCCAGCACCTCAGAAGGCAGGGTTAGCATGGCCGAAATGTGGAAAAGCTTTGTCAGCACGCCACAACAAACAGCAGCACCAGCAGCTCAGATGGAACGTCTTAGCAGGAGGCAGCATTTTACCAACATGGTGGAGCAGTATGTGTGCACACGCCTACATGTAGTGAATGACGGGTCTGCCCCCTTCAACTTCTGGGTCTCCAAATTGGGCACATGGCCTGAGCTTGCCCTTTACGCCTTGGAGGTGCTGGCGTGCCCTGCAGCCAGTGTATTATCTGAACGGGTATTTAGCACGGCTGGGGGCGTTATAACAGACAAGCGCAGCCGCCTGTCCAGAGACAATGTGGACAAGCTCACGTTCATTAAAATGAACCAGGCATGGATCCCACGGGACTTTTCCGTACCTTATGCAGAATAGCAATGGATACCGACCTTACCCACCCATTGTTCCATTTTTGCTCTTTCTCACTCTTTTGGGGTGTACCCTCATTTAAAATTTTTGAAAAGAAGCAGTGTTGGCTACCTCGTCCTCCTCCTCAGGGCCAGATTAATGTAGGGGCTATTGGAGCTGCAGCTCCAGGCCCCTACCTTTTATATAGGCCCCGGGTTGGCCATATTCACTGTTACCGCTCTTCTGTCACTTGTAAACACAGAAGTCTGGCTTCTATGCTCGCTTCCCCAGGCAGCACCCTCAGAACCTCCCCACACAGCGTGAAGGCCGGACAAGGAGGGACAGTTGGCGATGCATGGATGTGTTTATGGGCTTCAGAGACAGCATCCCATGTTGAATTAGGCATGCATGGCTGCACCCTTCCTCCTCTGGGTGCATGGCAAGGCACGGCCCTTAAGGCCCTTCAAAATCCTCAGCACCAAGCCCATGATGCTGTTAATCCGGCCCTGGTCCTCCTCCACCGCCGCTTCCACCTACACCGCCCATAGGTGTGCGCAGCCTATTGCATTAAGGTGTGCACCCCAAAGTTGAAATACACATGCATGTGTTTGCCAGCAGGGAGAGTAATGTATCGGGGCCATGTACCTGTAGGCAAGGAGAAATAGAGCAGAGCAGGTCCCAGGGAGATCTTTCCCATCTCCTCACTGGCAATGCTATGTGCCCTAGGTGATTAGGGTGTGCCCAGGCACACCCAGCACACCCTGTGCGCACGCCTATGTCACCGCCACATCCACCACCACCTCAACCTCCCTCCTACTCCATATGGGCCTCGTCCTTCAGAGATGAAGAAGAACATTGTTTTATTTTTCTGTTTTTTTTTGTTGTTTTAAGTTATTTCCCTATCCACATTTGTTTGCAGAGCACTTGCCATGCTCTTAATTACGTTTTGCTGCCATTTGCAGCACTCTAGCCCTTTCCTTTGGTGTTTTAGAGCCATTTTAGTGCCTTAAAGTTCGGGTCCCCATTGACTTCAATGGGGTTCGGTGTCCGGGAAAAGTTCGGTAAAAGTCCGGGACACGGACCCGGACTTTTTTTTAAAGTTCGGCCGAACCCGTCGAACACGGACATCTAGGTGTCCGCTCAACCCTACATATGTTTCTTCTTGGCCGGTTAAACGGCTTCTTTAAACATCAAGAATTTTCTTGTGACACGTCACATTATCATCATTATTATTATTTACAACAATATATTATTATCACTTTATACCTTTTTAATTTACTTTTATTTTATGGTTACTCACAAGGTCTTTAATACATATTCTTTTTATTCATACTTCATATACACATATATTTTCTTTTTATTATATATATGATAAACGTATCACATACACTGAATATGTTTTTATTATTGATGTTTTTCTATTTTTCTTTACTTGAGCACTTACCACTATGGATATTCATTTTGACTGACATTTATATATGTAAAATGTTTTTTGCACAAGTGTTTTGAAGTTTGGATTTGTTGGGATCACTCTGTCTGTGCAATCTAGCTATAGATTCCCAACAGCTGACCAAGGGGAGGAACAACTAGTTTGATGACTCCAATTGTTGCCAGCTGTATGTATGGGGTGTATATATGGCCGATGCACATCCAGAGTGAACTTGGTAATGAATAAGCGACACATCCAGTCGTGAAACGCGTCCACCGATTGTCCTGCACTCACAGTGTGTATCTGTATTTGCCGATTGATGTGGAATAAAGACACTCCTTTTTGAAACTCATCGGAAGTGCGGTCATTCCTTTTGTTGTATGAAGCTATCCTGGATTGCGGATCCAACCGGCACCTGATTCCAGCCTCACCTAGAGCGGTCTTCCCTGTTTGGATTCTGCTTATTCTCTCCTCTTCTTAGGGCGTGCATGCTGTTTACGGATTATATAGCTATCAAGTCACCACACTTTTGGTCACCACCTTTTATTCAAGATAGCTGAATACTATATTTTATTCACCTATCGGTATATTTTTTACATCTACAGATATATATACACTTCGAATTCACCCATACAAGACTACTACTACTTGTACTATATATGACCCTCTGTGGTCTTATCTTCCCTGTATGTTACAGGTAAATATTTGCCTTTTGCCTTTTGTCACTTATGGGGACAGTGACTGATTCGCTGTTGAAAATTCTTGCCATCAGTTAATTTATTTTTTAATTATTATTTTTTATTTCTTTTCTTACTTCATTTTTGTGCATTAGGTTGCCATATGATTATATCTCTCTCCCCTTTATGGGAGTAGTTCATATTGAGCCAATTTTCATACCGGTCATCGTGGTGCCCTGCTGGTCCCTCTGGGCAGATGCTACTACTTCTCTTATGCTCTCACGGACTTCGTAGCCCCTGATTGGGCCTGTGGGAATTTGGGCATTCCTCCTCATGGTAGCAATACCATTTTTTAGCAGACAGACCAATCCAATCCGTAGGGCTAGACGCTAAGGGTAGGTCAATTAATATTGAGTATATATTATGAGATTGAAAATTTGAGACATATTTATGTTTGCTTACTCATATATATATCTGGACTAATCATTTTATATCATACTAAAAACAATTTTTCCCTCTTTTTAGATATACTAGGTATTGTATCTGGAGCTTTGGGTGACCCCTGAGGAAGGGCTTTTTTGCCCGAAACGCGTAGGGTCGGTTCCGGTTCCATGATCACCTTGTACACCTAAGCGCCCCTATTTGGTTCGGTATTTGGTCTGTCATATGCATGCATTTTTAACGCCCTGTGATGTCATTGATTTATGTTACTGTTTGTTTGTTTGGTTCATAATTTGGAATTAATAAAGATATTTTTATACAAAACACAGTGTTCAGTGGCATTCACAGTCCCATACATAGGGGAATTTTTCTTGTATCCAACATATAGGGATGATGGCCACTGACACTGGGCACTGAGTGAAAAGATACTGCTTGTTCTTATTAATAATATATTGACCGACATATCTTGATTGTGACAATTGCTGCTTGACCTTTATCCGTCATGTAGCCATTGACAATAAATCAATATTTGGCAACAATTTTTTTATATTTGGTTTATTAACAGCTAATGTTCTACCTCACTCAAAGTCCCACTGGCCCCCCCGATTTTCTTTTTACAATTTTAGGGATGGAGGTTTTAGCTGAGGTGCTGCAGATCTATTCCCTAAATGAGCGCCTGTAATCCTTCTATATAGTATCACAGGTCTCTATGGACATTTCACAAGCCCCTCCGTCCACAGTTAGTAAACACTCCCCTAGGCTTACATTTAACCCCTTGATCACCCACTAGGTTAACCACTTCCCTGCCAGTGTCATTATTACAGTAACAGCGCATATTTTTAGCACTGATTACTGTAGTAATGTCACTGGTCCCCCCAAAAGTGTCATAAATGTCAGTTAGGGGTCCGATCTGTCCACCGCAATGTCACAGTCCCGCTAAAAATCACAGATCGACGCCATTACTAGTAAAAAAAAATAAATAAAAATAAATAAAAATGATAAAAAATATTTTCCCTAGTTTGTAGACATGATAACTTTTGCGTGAACCAATCAAATCACGCCTATTGCAATTTTTTTGTAGCAGAATACAAATTGGCATAAAAGAATGAAAAATTTTGATTTTTACATTTTTTTGGGGGGAATGTTGTAAAGCAGAATGTGAAAAATATATATATATTTTTTCAGAATTGTTGATCTTTTTTTGTTTATAGCGCAAAAAATAAAAATCGCACAGGTGATCAAAAGAAAGCTCTATTTGTGGGAAAATAAGGACATAAACTCTATTTAGGTACAGCGTCGCGCAATCCTCCATTAAAGTAACGCAGTGCCGAATCGCAAAAAATGGCCTGGTCATTAAGGGGGCAAATCCTTCCGGTCCATAAGTGGTTAAATATATTCTGTATATGTCGCTGTTGCTGATCTAGTTGCCAATCACAACACACTAGAAAACATCAGCCAATTTTAAACAATGTGCCACACCACCAGTGTTTACTTCTTTCAATAAGCATTATTTCTCTCAGCATCTGACACATTCTATCTCTATGACTGATCCCTGTTTTAGGGTGAACTTCATCAGAGGATCCTGTGTCCAGTGGGATGGAGTTGCTCAGACTTCAATAAAGCTTATTAAAAGAAGTAAATAACAGTGGTGCAGCCTGTTTTTCAAATATTGCCATGACATTCAGGGGTGAAGTTGTCCCAGTGGACCTGGGCACCCGCGGCTGGTTCATCTGTAAGCAAACATTGTCAGCCTTGAAGTGGAGCCACTACTTTGTTTGTCTACTGCATTAGGAAGGGAAATGTTTTAGTTTTCATACCCAAGCCTTTCATATATATTCTCATATTCAGCATTTTCTAAGAATTTGTCAAGTCTTTATTTTTTTGTTTTATACATATCATTTCCGTGCATTATTATGCATCTGTACTATGTAATGAGTTGCGTAAACTAATTATAGATAAGGTTTTTGATAACTGTTGGCTCTAGTGATTTCATTAAATACTGTATCTGGATCAGCATTAAGATTTCATCTAAGACTCTGTGGAATTGCGAGGAACTTGATGTGTCATTCAGCAGAATTAAACATATGGTTTGGACTCATTCCCTATATTTTAACTCACACTGGTATAGATTCATAAATATATTTACAGCTTATTACAGAACATGCATACAGTAGGTGTGCACACAGGGCGTGCCAGAGCACACCCTAATAACCCTGTTTGAAACAGATTCCTCCTGTTTAAACCGATGATATCTCACCAAATCCCCCTAAAGGGGTCCTAAAAATGTAAAAAAAAAATTGTAAAAAAATAAAAAAAAAATAGAAAAAAAACTACTGACACCATCCACTGCCCTACTGCCACCAAGCTCTGCCTTACTGAAACCATCTAATGCTCTACTGACATCAATCCCAGCCCTACTAACACCGTCCACTGCTCTACTGACACCATCAGTATATATACACATGCACACATATGTGTTTTGAGCTTTGAGGTGCACACCCTAATGCAATAGGCTGTAAACACCTATGAGAACATGCAATTATTTGTAACAAAGAACTGTTTCAAGAGCTTATTGAAGCAATGGCAGCATCCCTAAACACTAGGAATTTTCAAAGTTTAAATGCAGTTTTTTTTTTTATCCTAAAGTTAAATGTATGCATGTATGGGGCAACAAAAACATTTACAGCCACTTAACACTTGCATCTTGCAAGTGTGATGTTGTCATACACATGTTACTGTGTGGTATTTCATGTGTTAATGTGTGTTGCTTTAAAACAGCTCAGTAATGTATAAGTGGTTGACAATGCACACCAATAGAAGTAAAAATGTACATGGACCTTTTTCATAATGAAAAAGCAACAAAAATGGCATGTATATTTTGCTGTGCTGCAAAATAGGGATGTTACAGGCAACTATACCTGTACAGTGACAATACAATGACACTTTTCTTCCAGAAGCACATTTGTGAGGTCAGGCACTAATGTTGACGAGAAGGCCTGGCTCGCAGTCTCCACTCTAATTCATCCCAAAGGTGTTCTATCGGGTTGAGGTCAGGACTCACTGTGCAGAGGCGTAACTAGAACCTTCAGGGCCCCGATGAAGGGCCCCCCTGACCCCCCCCTTCCATCCAAGCTCCGGGCTTCCAGTTCTTGGAGGGCGTCCTTGGACATCCCCCCAGAATCCTGCCTCCCACATGCCCTCTGGGGCGCGCATCCAGAATGCTTTGTGACTGCTGTGTTCTTCGGACGATAACATTGGCCCTTTAACATGTGATCAACTGATCACATGTAAACAGACTTGTCGGTTAACGGCACTCCTTTCTTCCCACGCTGTGTCTGTGTGAGGAAAGGAGAACCGTTAACCAGAAAGACTGTCAGTAGATTGTTTACACTGGTAATCAGGACTCCTATCATCAGTGTCCTGATTATCAGTGCAGCCCCATCAGTGCTGCCTATCAGTGCTACCTATAAGTGCTCATGAATGCCGCCTATCAGTGCTCATCAATACCGCCTATGAGTGCTCATCAATGCCCATCAGTGCCACCTATCAGTGCTCATCAATGCCGCCGATCAGTGCTCATCAATGCTGCCTATCAGGGCCACCTATCAGTGCTCATCAATGCTGCCTATCAGTGCCCATCAGTATTGTCTATCAGTGCTGCTCATCAGTGCCACTTATCAGTAGGGATGATCGAACTTTTGAAAAGTTCGGTTCGGCCAGAACATCTGAACTACCCGAAAGTTCGGCCTGGATTTCAGAACCCCATTGAAATCAATGGACCCGAACTTCGGTAATCAAAAAACACCATTTTAAAGCCATAAAACCCAATAAATGCCCCTAAAAAGTGCCTAGGGTTCTGGGTCATGCCCCAGGGACTATTAATCACACAAAAAAAAGTTCTTAAAAATTGTCATTTTTGAAAAAAAAGCCAATTATTGAAAAAATAAAAAAAAATAAAAAGTGTACCTGTGAAGTTTCAGCTCTGAAGCATGTCCAGAACCATAAAAAAAAGATTGTTTGTATTTTGTCACTTAGAAGTTAGAACACAGGTAGTTGGCTTCTCGCTTTTCACACCTTGCCGGTTTAATAGCAGGCGTTTTTTTGGGCATTTTTTTGGGTTCTTTTGAGGCAGGAAAAACATCTGAACTTGTGTATATGGGTATATATACCACTATACACAAGTTCAGATGTTTTGCCTGCCTCCAAAGAACCCAAAAAAATGCCCAAAAAAATGCCTGCTACTAAACCGGCAAGGTGTGAAAGGAGCGAAGCCATATTCCAGATCTATAATTTCACTAATACAAATGATCTTTTTTTTTATGGTTCTGGACATGCTACAGAGCTGAAACTTCACAGGTACACTTTTTAGACCCCCCAGACACAAAATCACACAAAAAAAAGTATCAACACACCTGGGCGTTTTTTTTTTTTTTTTTGAAGCTAACGTTTTTTTGGGCATTTTTTTGGGTTCCTTGGAGGCAGGCAAAACATCTGAACTTGTGTATAGTGGTATATATACCACTATACACAAGTTCAGATGTTTTGCCTGCCTCCAAAGAACCCAAAAAAATGGCCCAAAAAACGCTAGCGCCAAAAAAAAAAAAAAACGCCCAGGTGTGTTGTTGCAGGCATTTTTTTGGGGTTTTTGGAGGCAGGCAAAACATCTGAACTTGTGTATAGTACCACTATACACAAGTTCAGATGTTTTTCCTGCCTCAATAGAAACCCCAAAAAATGCCTCAAAAAACATCTGCTATTAAACCGGCAAGGTGTGAAAAGCGAGAAGCCAAAGCCAACCTTCTGTGCTGAAAGTGTTCTAATACAAACAATCTTTTTTTTTATGGTTCTGGACATGCTACAGTGCTGAAACTTCACAGGTACACTATACACAAGTTCAGATGTTTTGCCTGCCTCCAAAAACCCCCAAAAAAATGCCTGCAACTACACACCTGGGCGTTTTTTTTTTTTTTTTACGCTAGCGTTTTTTTGAGCATTTTTTTGGGTTCTTTGGAGGCAGGCAAAACGTCTGAACTTGTGTATAGTGGTGTATATACACACATAGTTATATGTATATACACACCTAGACATATATAGGTGTGATAGGAGCAGAAATATATTGGTGTTAATTATTTCATTAGCGCAAGTAGTTTTTTCTGCTCCTTTCACACCTGTATATGTGCAGGTGTATATATACAGACATTGGTGTGTATATATACCCCCTATACACATGTTCAGATGTAATTTCTGACTCCAAACATGTGCTCAAAAAAGCACTAGCAACGCCTGCAGCCAAAAATGCTGGCGGCGGCGAAGCCATATTACAGAAACGAAAGTGACTTCAGAGAAACTAGCTTTTCTCTATTGCGGTCACCCTGCTATGGAAGGGTTTGGTCACCCTGCCATAGCAGTCACTGTCAGTTCACCCTACACTACATTACGGTCACCCTAACACTTCACACTTTCCCTACAGAAACTGAATAAATTGAAGCTAACTAAAGTGTAAAGGAGCACTCTAACTACACTAGATATCCCTTTCCTCACACTAATAAATGCTAAATAACACTTTTAAAGTAAAATTAACAGAACTGCTTCCATTCTCTTCCATGTCCTGTATAACAATGCTAGGAATATGGCGGGGGCTATCTTATATACTGGGGGGCGTATTCACTAATGATTGGTCTAGGGACCCCCTAGTCACTCCAATCACATTCCTAGCATTCTCCTGCCCCCTCAATTGGCTTTTGCTAATGGTTCTGGTCCAATCACAGGCTTTTAAAGCCCATTTCCTGAAGCATTGCATTTTGGTCGGTTCTGGTTGCCGAATTCCGAACTTTTTTGGCAAAAAGTTCTAAATTCGGCCGAACCTCGAACACCCAATGTTCGGGCCGAACCGATGGTCGACCCGAACCGTTCGATCATCCCTACTTATCAGTGCTCATCAATGCTGCCTATTAGTGCCACTTAGTGCTCATCAATGCCGCCTATCAGTGCTCATCAATGCTGCCTATCAGTGCCACTTATCAGTGCTCATCAATGCTGCCTATCAGTGCCCATCACAAGTACTCTGAGCTGAGAGTGTCTCTCTCATACAGCTCAGATTCAGAGCCTGCACTGACAGTCCTTCCTACCTCACACAGATAGAAGACAGCTGATCTGCTCCTTTTCTTCCTGCCCCTCCCCTGTGTGCACAGCGGGAAGGGTAAAGCTCAGTAGCTGAATGTGATCATTCACACTTACCGGAGTGCACACAGAAGAAGGGCGGGAGGAGAAGATCTGTTTTCTTCTATTTGTGCAAGGTAGGAGGGTCTGTCAGTATAGGCTCTGAACCTACTGACCGGACGGGCAGGCAGGGCGGCCCCCTCCTGTCACAGTGACAGCGCCCTCCCCTCGCAGTGACAAAATAGGTGGGCAGGAATGGGCCCCCTCCTTTCGCAGTGATTGCCCCCTCCCATTGCAAGTGCGACTGCTGTGACCCTGGTAGTTCCGCCACTGACTCTGTGCAGGCCAGTCAAGTTCCTATGCCACAAACTCGCTCATTCATGTCTTTATAGACCTTGTTTGTGCACTGGTGCGCAGTCCTGTTGGAACAGAAAGGGCCCTTCGCAAACTGTTCACACAAAGTTGGGAGCATGAAATTGTCCAAAATCTCTTGGTATGCTGACACCTTAAGAGTTCCCTTCACTGGGACCAAGGGGCCAAACCCAACTCCTAAGAAACAACCCCACACCATAATCCCCCCTCCACCAAATGATTTGGATCAGTGCACAAAACAAGGTCCATAAAGACATGGATGAGCGAATGTGGGGTGGAGGAACTTAACTGGCCTGCACAGAGTCCTAACCTCAACCCAATAGAAAACCTTTGAGATAAATTAGAGAGGAGACTGCGAGCCAGGCCTTCTCTCAAACATCAGTGCCTGACCTCTCAAATGCGCTTCTGGAAGAATAGTCAGACATTCCCATAGAGACACTCCTAAACCTTGTGGACAGCCTTCCCAGAAGAGTTGAAGCTGGTATAGCTGCAAAGGGTGGGACAACTCAATATTGAACCCTACAGACTAAGACTGGGATACCATTAAAGTTCATGTGTGTGTAAAGGCATGCGTCCCAATACTTTTGGTAATATAGTTTATGTATTTCATTTGTTTGGTAAGAGGGAACTTCAGTCATTCGTCTAATTTTTTTTTTTTAAGCCTCAACTACCTAGAGCCTCCTCAAAAATTCCTCATTCAAATTGTGGACTTGTTGGAAAATTCTTTATTTGATCAGCACTGCATCTAATCGGTTGCAGTGCTGATCAGTGTATAGTGACAGCGAAGGTGTTCCCGCTGTCAGAATACAACAGCAAGGCAGGGAGGATTCCTCTATCCACCTTGCTTGTGTGGTAGATTGGATTCCTCTATCTACCTTTACGTTTTTTTCAATCAGTTTGCTGGTTGATCGGAAAAAAAAAAATAATAATAATGACAATAATTGTATGGCCTGTTCTAGTTTATCTGGGAAGTGAAGGTCTACTTTTAAGCTGTTTGCCTGGACCTAAGCTTCTAGGACTCATAGTAGTCGGGATAATGCGCATTGAAATACAAGTTTTACCATTTGTTACTGCAGCACATGTAATGCACAATCTTTGGCATGGTTTGTTTCAGTTTCCTTCCTTTTGAACAAGTGTACTTGTTTCACACAAGCTTCAGCTTGTATTAGAGCAGTGTAAATAGCAAGTTTTGACAAATCATTTGCATAGCTTTCAGCAAGCTTTGTTGAAGCTTTTAAAGTACCATTCATCTCCAGCTTGTAATTTTTTAACACAGAGCCTAATAGGAGTGCTGATTGCCACTTTGAACAAGCTTCTAGCAGGCTTCAGAACATCTTGAAGCTACTGAAACCTGCTAGCAGCTTGGTTAACGTGCCAATCAGCACTCCTATTAGAATCTGTATTCAACATTTACAAAGTGGCGTTGAATGGTACTTTAAAAGCTTCAACAAAGTTTGCTGAAAGCTCTGAAAAAGGTTTATCAAAGCTTGCTGTTCACACTGCTCTTGTACAAGCTGAAATCAATGAAAAACAAATATACAAGCAAGTTTCAGCACACCATTATACATAGATGTCAACCTTCTGTGCTTTGTTGAGTTTTGTATTGAAAAAAAATGGATCAGGTCAATTTTAGCGTGCTAAAATGTTGACACTGTATTCAACGTATCGTGTTTCATTGACATTAGTGTGTTAACGCAACACATAGTCTGCGCTGGCTCTAAAGAAAATATTTTACAAATATAATATATTGTGCTTTGATTGTTATTTTCTGTTTGAAATTGCAAGTTGCCTGGATTTTTTTGCTTGCCCTATGGCCTATGCAAAAGAGAACAAGTATGCAGATCAATAAAGTCAGCATTAATTATCTGCATACTTGTGCTGGATTAGTGGCTCAAAGTACTGAAGTAAGGAGGGTCAGGCCACAGACAACTAGCATTTACAATAGAAGTCAGCAATGGCGTTTTCATGTCTGACCCCAAAATATGTAGTGTAAAGATGCTGTCAGATTATGCTATTGTACATTTAATAGGATGAATGTCACCTATTGTATTGAGCAAAAACTATTATATGGAGATGATAAGCATTTTATTGGGGATAGAGCAGACAAATGAAAATCAGATTGTGAAAGATCACATCATTGTAAAGTTATTTCTATTGTCCCTGTGAATGCTAAATGTATGACCAAATGGCTGGATAGTGTTTCACTTGGCTATTAAAGTGTTGTAGAAATTCAAACCCTATTGGTAAAGTAGAGCAGTTGCACCTGCTATATAGTAAGCTGTAGGATTATAAGACCAGGGTAGGGTAACAACCGTACACTATATACTTATAAAGACTAGTCTGAGCTGTCAGAAAAAAAGGGGAGGACAGCTGAAATTACACTCTGCAGAGCCCACTGAGGGGAGCTCTTACAGCTGATTGTAGGGAAAGGACACCCCCCTCTTTACACATCACACAGGAACAGAGCTGAGGCTGTCAATCAGCTAGAGTGCCATCCCCTGTCACCTTTTTTCTCTTGGTGTCAGAAAAAACTTGTCAGAAGAGATAGAGGAATGAAGCAGCAGACAGAAATGGTACTTGGGACAAGTACACACTATCAAGAGATATGTTTTGTTCATATTTGATGCAACCACTTTAAAGTGGTAGTAAAGGTATTTTTGTTGATTATGCCTATACAAGGACTTACCTGTAAGTACAATAAATATTTCCTGAACATGTACCATTTAGGAGATGTTTACCTAAGCAGCACTGGAGATATCACCGGCATATGAGCACTGCGCTTTTAGCGGATGGCGTGACGTTCATTGAGAGAGCTGCCGTGACTCCCACATGCATGCACGGAGTGATGACATTGTGGTTTGGCGTTTCAAATGACCACAGCCCGTGAACCCGGAAGGTAGACCAGGTGAAGATGGAAGCCCTGTCAATGGTGACAGCCCGCTGCTGGAGGGCTTCGTTTTCAGGTAAGGCTTTCAAAATCTTCTAGCATGAGATGCATACTAGCACATGATGACATTAACTTGCAGGGGGAAGAACTTTTTTTTGTGGTTTACTACCACTTCACGTTTCGTCATCAGACATCACGTATCATAAAGAAAGCTAATATGTTTTAAAACTTGCATGATAACATACTCTGCTGCCACCTAAAATGTTTGTGAAAGTGTGAAAAGATTTGGGGGCTTGTGCATCCCAGCTGCTAAGTCATGATGTGTAAAAGACCAGGCATATGTTGAATGGAGACCAAAGACACAATGGAAGAGTTGTATGGTCATATTTTAGGAGTTCAATGAAGAGAGAATTGATAACTGTGTATATATATTCAGTTCTTGCATTTCTTGTAATGTGGAGAATGGAGAAGTGTCCAATGAACCTCCTAATCCATCTCTATCTCAAGGGAATTGATGATGTGGAAAGGTACAGTGCTTTAAGGTCATCCTCTTGAGGCATCTACACAGTGCTAAAGGCCATACAGGCTAGTATTAGCATAGTGAATGGCCACAATGATTACTTACGGCTCTTCATCCACACGATTCCATTCTGTATGCCTGGAATCCGTCCAGAGAGGGAAGGGCTTCAAGTCTTTTACTAAATGTGTGCTTAAATGGTTTACAAAAAACAAGTAAAACAAAAAAAATCTAGCTGTATTTATTAGCAGTGGGTTGATGAATGGTAATCCAGTTGATTGACGCACTTAAAGCAGATGTTAAGAACTTGTCCCTACTTTTGGCACCCCTCTGTTAGAGGATGAATAGGCCGTTGGTCAAAGTTTCAGATGGGGATGGCCAAATTAAACTCTACTGCCAGTACATGCATATCATAATCAAATTGACTATGAATTCCTCCAGATTAACATGTGTTGGTCAACTCAGAAAACATAAAAAAGGCAATTCTTTAACTTTCATATTATAAATAAATAGGCATACAACGAAAGACGCTGAAATACATGCATTAAGTCCTCACTCGTAACACCCAATAATTGGACATAAAGGATGACATTTAATTATGTAATATAGAGTATGGCTTCTCCAATCATAAGAGAATAATAAACACAGCATATGTCATTATAAACTATGTAGTTAACTATGTAACTATGTAAAGATCTGGCCTTGGATTAGAAGTCATATTTAATAAGAACATTTTGAAAAAGGCAGACAGCATGTGATAATATTGCAGTTCTAGTCACCGTCCATATGGTAAAAAAAACCTGGGCCTAAGTTCTGAAAATTGTTTTTCACTTCTACAACCCTGCAAAGAAAGGCAGCATTTTATTGCTGCACTTATTCCGTGGTGGCCTTTATTTCTTCTGTTATGTGCTTCCACAGCAAACATGTTACCAGGCAGTCAATAATGAGAAAGCTAGAATCATAAGATGTCTCCATTATTGATCGTCTCCCTGCCTAGAGAGTGCAATACACTCCCCTGAGAAGCCTAGCAAGTAGAGGCTGCATCTTACAGCTAGAAATAGAAAAAAATGCGTGCTGGAAGACACATATTAAACCTATTGGAAATAATTACCGAGAGTGCTGCTGATGCAAATCACAGAACACAAGAAGGGTAGTTTGTGAAGGTATCAAAATGTGAATTTTCACTTTTTCATGTTTTCTATTTATTCTGCATACTAAAACAGAAGATACAGTGATGTATGTATTCTATTATTTCCTATGGTAGATTCGAAAAAAGCTAGGTGGAATTGGCCAGACAGATTGGTGTTTAAAGAGTCAATCCCCCCAAAACTGATATACTAATGTTTTACAGATGCTAGAGTGTTAAAGCACATACCAGGTTGTCTATCTCGCAAGGACTCCAGCAATGAGAAATCCAACTTTGAGCTACCAGTTCTACACATATGCCCTGCCATAAGGAGTGTGCCCCACACTCCCTGCTGCATCCAACATTTGTTTTACAGTATGGATAATTCAACAGGTAGAATGAGAACACTCACTGATATGTCAGAATACCAATAACTCCAAAGTGGGTCGGAGCAAGAAACTTCAAGTAGATAGTCTTACTACCGATATCCTTAAGAAAAATAAGAAACAAAGCAGAAGATTCAGGCCAATAAACTCCAATTATAGCTCAAACATGAATTGTAAATGAGTTGATCCTTAATTAAATTAAAGTGGTAATAAACCCAAAACCAAAAATGTTTTGCAACTTACCAATCCTTGGATGTGGTGGATGCATTTGTTTTCTTTTCTAAGGCTGGCCATAGATTGCGCAATTTTCTTTCCTTCAACCATCACACAGTCAGTGCTGATGGGGGAGTCCCTCCCAGTGCACTATTGTATTCTAACAGCAGGAGGTTTCCCCGCCATCAGAATACAATGATCACTGCTGGCGGCCATAGCCAACAGGCTGGTTGTACAGAAGTCGATCGATATATTGACTTCAGTACAACCAGCCTGCCCAAAGATGGATCAAAATTCCAGCTTTAGTCTTCTTTCCCTCTGTTGTCACCTGGTGATCTGGCCAGTGATACACCTCTTGCATTAGAGTACCCCACTCTGCATAAATGTGCACAGGGGACACCTTTGGACATCAACATTGTCAGTCTGGGGGGAGGGGAATGTTAAATGTACTAGCAGATTTAGATACACTAACATATTAAAGCCAAACTCTAGCTCATTCTTTTTAATATATTTTTTCCTTTTTCTTTATTTATGCAAGGTTTACATAAATAAAAAAAAAACCTGATCATTGTAAGCACCTCTGTCAGTGGTAAATGGCTTTTCTCATCTCTGTAACTGACACATTCTGTTGGAGAGCTTGTCTTTTTGAAAAACAACAGACTAACTTGATGGTTTACCAGGTGAAAATAAAGGTAAGTAAGCCTAAAAAAGAAAAAAATAGTTCAGTTATCATATCTAAGAAATGGTAAGTTGTAATGTAATGGTTTTTTTTTGTGTTTGATACCGCTTTAAACTGTATGTCATCCCAAAATGTTTTGTATAGTGTGGCTAAGGTTTAGAACCCTTACCTGTTTTTTACTGCTTTTATTACATGTATTAAATGGATTTTCCCTGGTGGTACAAGGTCCAGGTGATACTGAATACATTTTATCACTAAATCTCCCAGATGTGTTGGCACACTCTTACATTTTAATTTTTTTTTGGCAATGCCCTCTGTTGTGTGTTTTTTTCTACACTTGGTGAGCACTCTCCTTTCGGACCAGTTGATGTATCCGTATATAGAATTAATAACTGAACCATATCCAATACTTTTTATGTATTCTTATGTATTTTAGAAAATTTCTTGGTCCAAGGGAGCACTCACTGCCACCATTAGGTATATCACTCAGGAGCTCCGTCTACTACCCGGACAGTGTTTATCCCCGTTGCGCCTGGTATTATCTGCACCTCAGCCCCGGGGGAGACCCTGCCTGCGATGCCTTCACTATTCTCTCCCATTTGGGGCTACACTTTGTGTCCAAATAGATTTTTTGAGACATTTAAGGTAAATGTTTTTTGTACATTTTTTCTTTGGTACCCTTTTTATCCTTTTGCTGTTCTGGTGCAACAATGCATAAATTTATTTCCCCTCTTTTAGACACTTTTCCTGTACCCAATGCTCCTGATGAATGGACGGAGGTCCAAGAAACGCGTCGAGCCTACGAATAACTCAGTTAC
This sequence comes from Pelophylax lessonae, assembly GCF_965119305.1. Lineage (NCBI taxonomy): Eukaryota > Metazoa > Chordata > Amphibia > Anura > Ranidae > Pelophylax > Pelophylax lessonae. The sequence continues at coordinate 153,741,638 of NC_138776.1, forward strand.
TTTATCCTATCTCATTTTTTTCTATGAATTGACAAACAAACAGTTTTTATATTGACATTATTATGCTCAGAGATCCTGTGTGATCCTATTTTTATGTATTTATGTTTGCAATATAAATTGTATACTGTATATCATGTTGTTTCTTCATAAACTCTGTAATTGTTTATAATTACATGTATTATAACTAAATTATCCATTATACAATAAAATTTCCCCAATTTTATCACTTAAACGCCTCATTTAAAGTCCCATTTCTTTTTCCCCCATTTTTTCCTCTGTTGTGTCAGTTCTGGACATACTGTGCTTCAGTGCCACAACTCCGAGATACCACCATTATGTTCCACCACTAAGTGAAATACTTGCACACCTTAATCCTAGACCCATATGCAATATACTGTAGGTCAAAAGATCTTTAAAATGTAATCCTTGTGAATCCACCTCCTGGCTATTTGTGCTCACTTCATAGAGTTTCTTTATGGGACAGGACCTTCCAGCCTCCAATCATAAATTGTGCTCCAACATAGAATACAAATATTCTCATAGCACAACACCATAGAAGCTTCCAGCCCTTTATTATGAAAAGTTTGCATTCACATTGTAAAAAACATTCATAGGAAGTGTTAGTATCCAATACACAGTATGCCTCTCACCACACTTCCAGTTTCGTGTCCAAACCGAAAGGGACATCACCAGCTCCACCAGACGTGTTGCGTCACTTGTCACGTGACTTCCTAAGTGTAGGGAGCATTTTGACGCTTGCCGAAAATTTAAGGCAACATGTGTTTTTTCATGTATCTATGGTAACAAGGCAATACTAGCGCTTATTAATACAGTTATAAAACAAGGCTAGAAGTTCCTAAACATTCTTAATAATTAAAATAAAGCCTCTAAAACAATTTTGCAATTTTATTAAACACTTCTGCCCTGATCTTGACATCACAGTTTTAGTGTTGTTTTCATTTAGCTCTGAGACCACCTTGACCTCCTAAACCCTTGTTTTGGTGATTTTCCTTGTTCTGCCTGTGAAGGGAACAAGGGCATTTATAATGTTGAAACCTGTACATTGTGCAATTTCATGACATTATTCTGTAATTTCTGCCTCCTGACTGATTGTACTAAACCCTACTAGTTATTCACATGTGCCTTGTCTGACCTATCTGTGTAAGTTGAGGAGTACTACGACATAGTAAATTTCTGTTTAAAGGTCACTTTGTATGTTTCTACATTTTTTACTGTTAACCTGTACTGGGAAGAACACGGCTCATGTGTAATCCAATACTATTTCAGTATTATGTATTGGTAATGCTCTTACATGACTTGTACTGTTGTGCTGGAACAGGCTTTGTAATTGCACAATGCTTACATAAAGAATGAAAAAAAGGGAAACGGTTTCACTAGACTGGAAATGAAAACAAATCTGCAACAGGGACACAAGTAAAAATCTAACAGGAGTCCTAGCCTACCCCTAGTCTATTAAAAATGATTGATGGTACTCAGGGCTATTTTTCTCAGAAAATAGGTGCAGGAACGCACCCTCTCCACCCCCAACAACGCCAAAACCCCACCCCAACCACGCCTAAACCCCACCCCAACCACGTCCAAACCCCACCCCCAGACACACCTTTTTTAGAGGAGAGAAGTACAGAGGCGCCAAATCATTGTAATAAGTTAGGGCTTAGAACTGCGTACCACACAAGGTGCATGGTTCAGGTATATGTAACAAAATACAGGACTCGGGACTTCATAACACACAGGGCTCAGGAGTGTGTATTGTGCAGTTGTGAGCAGTGCGTATTACACAAGGCGCAGAAAAAAAAAAAACAGCAAACAGGATAGTACTTGCATTCAATGCGAAGCGTCCCTTTTTCTCAGAAATATGGAGCATATAGCCCTGTGTATAGATTGCAGGGGCCAGGAATATGTAACACACAGCCCAGCACACAGAGAGAAGTTGTAAAGCATATGTATTATGCAGTCCAGTATACAGAGTGCAGGGCTCAGGAGTATGTAAGGCAATACGTATTGTGCAGAGAACAGCATTAAGGTGTACCATCCAGAGGCCTTTAATACGTAACATACAGCACAGCATACAGAGTATAGCGGTTCTGAATATGTCATCTACAAAATGTTACAAAATTCTCACCACTGGACCCTGCATGCTGTGACATACATTACATACTCTTGCTCATTAACTCTGTATGCTTTAAAGTCCCCCAGAAAATTTCCTTGGTCTTCCCCCAAAAGTAACCATCATATCCTCACCTCTGCTTATCTCTTTGCTTACCTCTGTGTCCCCGAACCACAGCTCACCTCTTTTTTCCCCTGTCCACAGCTCCACTCTGCACCCCTATTCACAAGTCACCTTAGCACCCCCCCCCCCCATCCACAACTCACCTTTGCCCCCCATCAACATAACACCTCTGCACCCCTCTAATCACAATCTAAAGCTCACCCCAATCCACAGCTCTCACTTTTACCACCCCCCAAGTTTTACCTCTGCACCCCCAGCTTCCCCTATAGCTCTCATCTCTACACAACCTGCCCCACCCTTCACAGCTCTAATTTTGCACAACCTACCCTCCCCTCCTCCCTCCACATCTCTCACTTTGCACAACCTGCTTTCTTCCCTCTGCACCTCTCACCTCTTCACAAAGCTTCCCCCTCCCAGTTCTCTTCTCTTCACAAATTACCACCCACGTCTGTCCTTTCTGCTAAAATTCCCCCCAGCTCCCCTCTCTGCAAAAATCTCCCCCACTTACCCAGCTCTCCTCTCTGCACAAATCCCCCCCCCAACTTTCCCAGCTCTCCGTTCTGCATAAATACCCCCCACTTGCCCAGCTCTATGCTGTGCACAAATCCCCCCCCCCCACTTTCCCAGCTCACCTCTATGCATAAATTCCCCCCCACACATACACTTTCCCAGTTCTCCTCTCTACAATGCCCCCCCCCCAAGTTCTCCTCTGTGCTTAAATTCCCCCACACACTTTCAAAGTTCTCTGTCACCCCCCACCCAGCTCTCCTCCTTGTACATGTCCACCCCTCTTTTCCAGCTCTCCACTCTGCACAAACCCCCCTGACTTTCCCAGCTCTCCATTCTGCACAAATCCCCCCCCCCACTTTCCCAGCTCTCTGCTCTGCACACATTCCCCCCCCCCCCCCACACACACTTTCCCAGCTCTACGCTCCACACAAATTCCCCCTTTTCCAGCTCTCCCCTGTTCACAAATCTACCTGACTTTCCCAGCTCTCTGCTCTGCACAAATCCCCCCCCCCCCACTTTCCCAGCTCTCTGCTCTGCACAAATCCCCCCCCCCCCACTTTCCCAGCTCTCCGCTCTGCACAAATTCCCCCACTTTCCCAGCTCTACGCTCCGCACAAATCCTCCCCTTTTTCCAGCTCTCCTTTCTGCACAAATCCAACCGACTTTCCCAGCTCTCTGCTCTGCACAAATCCCTCTGACTTTCCCAGCTTTCCGCTCAGTACAAATTCCCCCGACTTTCCCAGCTCTACGCTCCACACAAATTATCCCCCTTTTCCAGTTCTCCTTTCTGCACCAATTAAACCGACTTTCCTAGCTCTCCACTCTGCACAAATTCCCTGACTTTCCCAGCTCTCCATTCTGCACAAATCCCCCTGACTTTCCCAGCTCTATGCTCCGCACAAATCCCCCTGACTTTCCCAGCTCTCTGCTCTGCACAAATCCCCCCGACTTTCCCAGCTCTTTGCTCTGCACAAATCCTCCCCCTTTTTCAGCTCTCCTTTCTGCACAAATCCTCCACCTTTTCCAGCTCTCCATTCTGCAAAAATCCTCCCCCTTTCCCAGCTCTTCTTTGTGCACAAATCATTCTGACTTTCCCAGCTCGCCTCTATGCATAAATTCCCCCCCAAACATAAACTTTCCCAGTTCTCCTCTCTACAATGCTCCTCTCTGTACTGTACATGTCCCCCTCCACACACATACTTATACAGTATTCCACTCTGCACAATCTCCCCCACCACCACTCTTTCATAGATCTCAGTCTCTGGAGAGCTCTTTCCCTCCTTTTTCATTCACAACTCAACTCCCTCACCTCTTCCACCACCAGTGCTCCATGGTATGCCTGGGCTTTTTTTTTTTTTCTTCTAGCCAATCAAGGCGCTATCACAACTGTAGCTGGGGCAGAGTTTCAGGGCTCCTCTGCACCATGCCACAATTGTGAGTAGAGGCGGAGACACAGGCAGCTGTATGTTGCCGTGCTGGGACCCGATGAACTCGAGGGCAGCAGCCCCGGGTGCACAATGCTAGTGTAACTTAGATTGCATGACATAAGCTGGAGAGGAGAGGGCTGTCAGAGGTGCCGGACGCCGTTCCGCAGTGTTCCAGCTGAAAAAAAGCCCTGATGGTACTAATGGCAGTGGAGATGCCCCTAAGCCCATAGGTCTGCGTGGAACTCCTGTAAAATCCTCTCTACCCATATTTGTATATCTAGTATTCCTGTGTAGGGTGGCTACTTATTGTAAATCCAAAGACGCCCAAAAAATGTCTAAAAAAACACCAACTACAAAAACCCCAGGTGTGTTTTTGCAGCAGGCGGTTTTTTTTGGCAATTTTATGGGGGTCTTTGGAGGCAGGCAAAACATCTGAAATTCTGTATAGGGGTATATATACACACACACTTATATGTATTTATACACATACACACATATAGGTGTTATAGGAGCAGAGACAAATGCCTGTTAATTATTTCATTAGCGCAAGCATAGGTTTCTGCTACTTTCACACCTATGTATGTGTATATATACATACATGTGTGTGTGTGTGTATATATACCCCTACACAGAAGTTCAGATGTCATGCCTGACTCCAAACGTGTCCTCAAAAAAGCCCTATAAACGCCTGCAACAAAAAGCAGGGTGACAGGGGAGAAGCCACCATCCTGTTCTGTAAGTGTTCTAAGAGAAACAATCTTTTCTCTATAGCGGTCACCCTGACATGGAAGGGTTTTGTCACCCTGCCATAGCAGTCAGAGTCAGTTAACCCTACACTACACTACGGTCCCCTTACACTTAACACTTTCCCTACAGAAACTAGATTATTAAATCTAACTATAGTGGAAAATAGTACCCTAACTACATTAGATATCCCTTTCCTCACACTAATAATTGCTAAATGACACTTTGAGAGCAGAAGTAACAGAACTGCTTCCACTCTCTTCCACGTCCCTGTATTACAATGCTAGGAATTTGGCGGGGCTATCTTATATACTGGGGGGCGTATTCACTAATGATTGGCCTCTGGACCCCCTAGTCACTCCAATCACATTCCTAGCATTCTCCTGCCCCCTCAATTGGCTTTTACTGATGGTTCTGGTCCAATCACGGGCTTTTAAAGACCAGTTCCTGTCCCATTGCATTTTGGTCGGTTCTGGTTGCCGAATTCCGAACTTTTTCAGCAAAAAGTTCGGAATTCGGCCAAACTTCGAACAGTCAATGTTCGGGTCGAACCGATGGTCGACCTGAACCGTTCGATCATCCCTATGTGTGTAAGATTCTGGTACCTCCGGTACCCTTAATCACCACTTTCCTCTGTAATGCGTCCCACCTTTCTCTTCAGGTGGTACGCATATACCTTTAAGAACGATGATGTCACTGCTGAGCGCCGCAGAGCGGCTATTTCAACCGCCGGCGGTCTCACTCACATTGTTCGTTCAACCTGCCTTGTTACCCACATGCTTTCAAGCCTGTCTCTCGATCGGATCCTCCAGCCATTCCCTTTAACTGGAGCAGACCGGAACCTCGCTACTGATCCCTGTATCTCGCTACCGGATCATTCCTCATCTACTGGACCTCTCTAAACTACTAACATTACAAGTGATAAGTACCCCGCAGGGGAACCCCCCATAACCTTATTGCACTATCTACCTATGCACATTAAGGACTGTTACTACCTATCTATACTATCCTATCATCTGCACTGTTACATAGATTGCTAGCTCTTCAGCCTACTACCATCTATCATCTACACTGCTGCATAGATTGCTAGCTCTCCTGTCTACTACTATCTATCCTTGCACTGGGTTAGTCTATCCTGTATTTGTCATCTGCTGTCCTCACCACCTGTTAGCATACTCGATACTAACCTATCTGCATTCCTAAATACCATCTTGAACTCTCCTATACAAAACCTATCAAGTGATTACCATCCTTGTCACTGTTCACACCTGTCCCTTCAGCACATCACCTTCATACTATCATATACATCCTATCACTCCAGGAACATCTCATTGAGTGTGTATATATCTGTATGTTGAAGCTGACAGGCCCACGGTGATGAGTCCTGGAGAGTTGGATCTGGTATTCAACACATCTCTACATGACTACTGAGTGGAGATTTTGCAGCTGCAAATCCAGCCTATAATAGAAACGCAGGAGCGTTACAATGTGTAAGGGCGAGATAGGAGTGAGATTAGGCAGGTAGTTAGTGGATTGTGCGTCTTATCTAGTAATAGATCAGCGAGTGTAGTATATATATATATATATATATATATATATATATATATATATATATAATTTTTTTTCAGCTACTGCAGGATATCTTAGATAGTTGAGTATATATATATTTATCAGTTATTGCAGGATATACAGCATCTCACAAAAGTGATTACACCCCTCACATTTTCGTAATTTATTATCTTATCATGTGACAGCACTGAAGAAATGACACTTTGCTACAATGTAAAGTAGTGAGTGTACAGCTTGTATAACAGTGTACATTTGCTGCCCCCTCAAAACAACTCAACACACAGCCATTAATGTCTAAACCGATGGCAACAAAAGTGAGTACACCCCTAAGTGAAAATGTCTAAAATTGAGCCCAATTAGCTATTTTCCCTCCCCAGTATCATTTGACCCGTTAGTGTTACAAGGTCCCAGGTGTGAATGGGAAATAGGTGTATTAAATTTGGTGTTATCGCTTTCACTCTCTCATACATGGCACCTCATGGCAAAGAACTCTCTGAGGATCTGAAAAAAGAATTGTTGCTCTACATAAAGATGAATATAAAAATAAAAGGGTGAATTGGATCAAAGGACCCAGACCACCGGCGCTGATAAATCATATATACATGGTAAATCTGAATGTGAACTATATTGCAAGGACACCCATGATATTAAATAAAATAAAATAAAATACACAATAAATAGAATATGCAGTATTGGGATAAATTATAGTAAAACAATAAATATGTCTATAAATGCTCTGTAAATGCTCTATAAACAAGTCCAATTAATAGGGGATGATCCTGAAGTGCACCATGTGAGGGAAATCCTATAAACGATGTAAATAGTCCTTCACCACACCACGTGCAGCCTCTCCCAATATTGTTATATATATATATATATATATATATATAACCATCATATCATACCATATAACCAATATATCCATCAGCTCAGTGATGTCGTCATGGAGGAGTGGAAGAAGCTCTGGTGAACTCCATGCCTAAGAGGGTTAAGGCAGTGCTGAAAAATAATGGTGGTTACAAAAAATATTGCCACTTTGGGCCCAATTTGGACACTTAGGGGTGTACTCACTTTTGTTGCCAGCGGTTTAGATAATAATGGCTGTGTGATGAGTTATTTTGAGGGGACAGCAAATCTGCACTGTTATACAAGCTGTACACTTACTACTTTGCATTGTAGCGTCATTTCTTCAGTGTTGTCACATGAAAAAATGATCTCAACCATAGAAAGAGAAAGCTCCACTAGTGTGATATTGTCTCAATCAAGTTTATTAATAGTATAAATTCCGAATCATATTGCACTTTCAAGGTGACAAATACAAAGCGCATTAACTGTATAAACAGGGGGGTCTGGAGCCTTCCCCTAGTCCTCACCCCCTCCACGCTGATTACAGGACTCCAGGAAGATTCTCCGGTGTGCCGTGTAGCCACGCCTCTACGCATTTCGTCACTTCCGACTTCATCAAGGGGGGGGTGGCCACACGGCCCGGCAGACCAGCTTTTCAATCTTAGCATTGCAGACAACTTAACCTGTTCTGAGCTGACTGAGCACCTCTAGGGTGACTGGACAGCACCCTTACCATTAGGAGCAACGTACATGTATTGTCAGTCTGTACATTTAACCCCTCTTATACCGGATCAATTTATATAGTATCCAAATAACCCCAAAATAGAAGAATAAATGTACTGTATTCAGTGTGCTCCATAAGGGTATAATGCTAAAATCCTATTAATCATTATGTATAATAATTACAAAAGGAACATCATTATTCTCACAATAAAAGCATAAAATATCATAGAATAAAATGATAAAATGTACTTAAAAGTGTATATATATACTTATATATGTACTTTGACGCAGTAGTGGGCTTGAGCACGATATGGCCATATGGTGGGACCAAACCCCCATTTTTATTTATGGACTCTCTTCAGATTTGGTAGTAATTTCTTTTGCATTTGCGCGCTATTCTTTTTTAATATACATGTCTTTTGGTTCATAGCTGCAGCAGCTTTGGAAATACATGGGTATGCTCCCCCAAATTTTTTGCCTGTTTATTATGTATTCGGTCTGACCAGACTACCGAGGTTGAGCAGCCCTCCCCACCCCCCACACACACCTGTACTCAATCAGTGTCCACCATCAAGTGGATATAGGAGGAGTCCCCTGTAGTGCATTTGCACATCTTTCCCAGCAAGGAGTATTATCTCCAAGGGTTAGAAAGGCTGGATTCATCTCTTTTTCATGGATAGTGTAGGACCCACTGATAATGGGGTACTTTGACGCAGTAGTGGGCTTGAGCACGATATGGCCATATGGTGGGACCAAACCCCCATTTTTATTTATGGACTCTCTTCAGATTTGGTAGTAATTTCTTTTGCATTTGCGCGCTATTCTTTTTTAATATACATGTCTTTTGGTTCATAGCTGCAGCAGCTTTGTAAATACATGGGTATGCTCCCCCAAATTTTTTGCCTGTTTATTATGTATTCGGTCTGACCAGACTACCGAGGTTGAGCAGCCCTCCCCACCCCCCACACACACCTGTACTCAATCAGTGTCCACCATCAAGTGGATATAGGAGGAGTCCCCTGTAGTGCATTTGCACATCTTTCCCAGCAAGGAGTATTATCTCCAAGGGTTAGAAAGGCTGGATTCATCTCTTTTTCATGGATAGTGTAGGACCCACTGATAATGGGGTACTTTGACGCAGTAGTGGGCTTGAGCACGATATAGCCATATGGTGGGACCAAACCCCCATTTTTATTTATGGACTCTCTTCAGATTTGGTAATAATTTCTTTTGCATTTGCGCGCTATTCTTTTTTAATATACATGTCTTTTGGTTCATAGCTGCAGCAGCTTTGGAAATACATGGGTATGCTCCCCCAAATTTTTTGCCTGTTTATTATGTATTCGGTCTGACCAGACTACCGAGGTTGAGCAGCCCTCCCCACCCCCCACACACACATGTACTCAATCAGTGTCCACCATCAAATGAATATAGGAGGAGTCCCCTGTAGTGCATTTGCACATCTTTCCCAGCAAGGAGTATTATCTCCAAGGGTTAGAAAGGCTGGATTCATCTCTTTTTCATGGATAGTGTAGGACCCACTGATAATGGGGTACTTTGACGCAGTAGTGGGCTTGAGCACGATATAGCCATATGGTGGGACCAAACCCCCATTTTTATTTATGGACTCTCTTCAGATTTGGTAATAATTTCTTTTGCATTTGCGCGCTATTCTTTTTTAATATACATGTCTTTTGGTTCATAGCTGCAGCAGCTTTGGAAATACATGGGTATGCTCCCCCAAATTTTTTGCCTGTTTATTATGTATTCGGTCTGACCAGACTACCGAGGTTGAGCAGCCCTCCCCACCCCCCACACACACATGTACTCAATCAGTGTCCACCATCAAATGAATATAGGAGGAGTCCCCTGTAGTGCATTTGCACATCTTTCCCAGCAAGGAGTATTATCTCCAAGGGTTAGAAAGGCTGGATTCATCTCTTTTTCATGGATAGTGTAGGACCCACTGATAATGGGGTACTTTGACGCAGTAGTGGGCTTGAGCACGATATGGCCATATGGTGGGACCAAACCCCCATTTTTATTTATGGACTCTCTTCAGATTTGGTAGTAATTTCTTTTGCATTTGCGCGCTATTCTTTTTTAATATATATATATATATATATATATATATATATATATATATATATATATATATATATTAAAAAGCAGTATATGGATCAATTGATTATAATGGATTTACTAAATTTATAGGCCCTATATAGTGTCTATACTCATATAAATTGGGACACCAGATATAAAATTATATTATACAATAAACATTAAGGTGATATTGTAAATAGAATGATATATAAAATGATGGTATATAAAATGATAAGGAGAAGGAAAAAATTATGATTAAATTGTGAAACTAGACATCATGTAATGTATACTATAATGATATTAATAATTACCAATAAAGCAGCTTAGATCTAGTTCGATATTTAAACCTAGTGGTTCCAAAGTATTTAAAAAGTAAATCCATTTTGTTTCACATTTGGAGAGGTCACGTACCCAATTGGACCCCCTCCAGCAGGGTGGCACCCTTTCAACACCCCAGAACTGTAGCCCACTAGGATTCCTATGATGAACTCTTCTAAAGTGTTTTCCGTAACACTGTGATATTTAAAGCCCTTCTTAATATTCTGGATGTGCTCTCCTACTCAAATTTTTAGGGATCATTTAGTACGCCCTATGTACATCAGGTTGCATGGACATGTGAGAGCGTACACCACATGGGTGGTGTCGCACGTGATAAGTTATTTAACCACGTATTCTTTCCCATCCTGTGGTGCTAAAAATGCAGATGGTCTTTTATTCTTATTCAGTGAATGAAAGCAAGCCTTACATTTCCCACATGCCATTTCTATTACGGAAGAAAGTAGAAACTGGTGGGTCCAAAATGTTCTTCACTACCCGTTCTCCAAAATTGGGTGCCCATCTATATATAAACAATGGGGAATCAGGTAGGACTGGCACCAATTTTCTGTCCATATGTAATATATGCCAGTGTGTCCGGAAGATGTTCTCTATTTCCTTATATTGGCTATGAAAATCTGAAAGAAAACGATATTGTCGCCTATCATCCATTCCTGAAACAATATTTAGGTGAAGGATTAGCCCCTAGGGGTTTACGAAATAAAAAAAGATGTAATTTTCTGGACCCAGACCTACAAAAAACATGGGATAAAGTATCATCGTTGTGTACAGCTCAGTGGATGGAGATCCTAGTGATGCAGAGGCAAAGAATGCTCAATAGTAATGCAGCTAAATTGGCAGAACTTACTACAAAATTAGATGCCTACAAGGACGTGAATAGTTTTGTAAGATGCAGGGAATTGTTAAATCGCAAGAGAGCAGAATTCGAGGATAGGTTAATAGAAGGGAAACGTAAAAAATTCTCCAGAGATATTGCAGACTATGAACAGGGTATGATTTTCAGTTGGAAAAAGGAGAGACCGAAAAGGGAGGAACATAATGAACGTGATCCTAATAGATCACAACGTCATGATATGGCCCGAAATGCACCTACCTCTGTGGACAATAGAACAAGTGTACATAACCCCCAGAAAGAGAAAAAAGGAAAAGGAGTGTCCCGACCCCATCAGAATAGTAATAATGCAGCACCGCCACCTAATGGTAGGGGGTATATCAATAGTGGTCCCCATAGTAATAAGGGTCCAATATATCATCATAATCACCATAAATATGACAAAAAGAGAGATGGTAATACTAACCATCAAACACAATATGGAGGTACACGTAGGAAAGCAAGCTATAGGGAACAGAGTAACTTTAACAGTCCCGAGGTTAGGCCACAGAAACATAATAAGAACACACATCCCCGTCAGAGGGAAGATATAGGGAACATGGGGGGACCCCAGAGGGTCAGGACCCCAAGTAGGAAAGATCTTGCCATGGGGAAGCCAGGTGCAGGAGGCCACCAGAGTATCACAGGACCCGGAGATCGGGAGAAGTCAGGAGGGAAGGGAGATTGGCCCCAGCAGGGGCCCAGAGAGGGTCCATACTCTATGGATGGGGGAGCCCAGGGTGGGTCAGTTGTACCCTACCAAGGAATCCCACTATCCAATAGGTATGAGGCATTAGAGGAACCCACCACAGGACATAGGGACCTGTCACAGATTGGAGGTACCGCTATAGTAGGAGAGGAGCTAGATTCCCAGACAGGACATATGCCCCAGACCAGTGATGGGACTTTTTTAGACCGCCCCCCTCCCGCAGAAAAAAGGAAAATAGGAGATATAGAGGAAGCAGAGGAGGAAAGGGGAAGTGAAATAAAAAGAGGAAAACTACATCACCCATCTCCACAGTAAAAATATTCAATTTGTCAACACATGTACTTGGAGAAGGAGAAATCAGCTTACTACAGAAGGGGCTCAATTTTGCCCCAAGTAGTAATGCTAACATCTTTGATCTGTTTAAAGATCTGCATAAGTATATGAGGGACCTTACAGTGCAGAGATACTTCAGCCTCCAAAATGCAAAGGTTAAAGAGGTGTCCATAGGCCCCTCAGACTCCACGGAGATGGCTGAGGAGGAGGACGGTGGGGAGTTAGGAGAATCAGAATTAGATAGAGAAGTGTTAGACATATTGGAAGAATTATGGCTTGAAGGGGGTACAACACCAGATAATGCTATCTCTAACCCCTATTACAATGAGATAAAGTATAGCCATTTTAGACCCAAGTCCAGTTTCTACCCACATCATGTTAAGAATGAATACACCAAAACGTTCTATGCCATGGTGTATGCGGATTTTAACAAAATCTGTAACCGCCCTAAGGGGAAGCTAAGTACTAATAACTTATCCTCAGAAGAAATAGTGGCACTCAATCGAATGAAAAAGAATAACGATATTATCATAAGGGTAGCGGACAAAGGAGGAGGGATAGTAGTACAAAATAGGGAGGATTATATTGGGGAAGCGGTAAGACTATTGTCGGACCATAACACCTATGAGGTTCTGAGCCAGGATCCCCTCCCTCAGTATAAGATAGAACTAAAGGAGCTTATTAATAAGGCCTTCAACAGTAAAATTATTAATAAATCTGAGAAACTGTTTTTTCTAAATAATTATTTTAAAACCCCGTACTTCTACCATACCCCAAAGATACACAAAAATCCAGTTTGTCCTCCTGGTAGGCCAATTGTAGCGGCCATGGAGAGTATTACCAGCAGACTCTTCCAATATGTGGATCTCCATCTACAGCCGATAGTTACATCACTCCCGGCATACATTAGGGATTCCACACAGGTGCTGGAGATACTACAGAATTATAGGTGGGAACCCAACTATCTGTGGCTATCCCTGGATGTGTGCTCCCTGTATACTTCAATACCCCATGAGGGTGGACTAAAGGCCGTAGAACACTTCCTGTCGGGTGCGGAGTACCTCAATCCAGACCAGTCTGGATTTATCAGTGCTTGCACGCAGTTTGCTCTGGAAAGGAACTATTTCGAGTTCCAGGGAAAACACTATAGACAGATTTCAGGCACTGCGATGGGCGCACATTTTGCACCATGCTATGCAAACTTATTCATGGGGTTTTGGGAAAAATTCCATATCTGGATGCAGAACCCGTTTGCACAGCATTTGGTGTACTATGGGCGTTACATCGATGATGTAATAGTAATATGGGATGGTACAGCTGATAGGGCAGTAGAATTTGTGAACTACTGTAACACCAATCCGTACCAATCCAAAAAGCCAGAGATCGCTATATAGAAGGCTGTAGTAGCAAGGCAGCTGTGGAGAACGGTGCTCCCCGAGAGGTTATGTTTATTACAAAATTCAATAACCAACATTGGGCCATTAAGAGAGCTTTGCAGAAACATTGGCCTATTCTGCAGCAGGATGCAGCCTTAGGTAGAGTGCTCCCTAAAAAACCCAAAGTGGTGTTTAGGCGGGCTAGCAATGTAAAGAGTCTGGTTGCTCCAAGCAAAATAAAAAGTATGAAATGCCAAAATAGAGCATCCACTATCCCAGTTCTCTTTAATATGGTAGGCTCCTACAAATGCAAGCAGAGCAGATGTAAGGCTTGTGCATTTATGCAACATGGCAAAAGTAGCTTTACGTCAGTTGCAGGGCGCTCCTATAATATCAAACAATTCATGAGCTGTGGTACACAGTTTGTGGTCTATGGCTTGAGGTGCCCATGTGGCTTAATTTATGTTGGCAGGACAGTTAGAGCAATGCGCACCAGGTTTGGCGAACATCGCCGGTTTATTGAGCAGAAAAAAGACAAGCACAGCGTGCCAAGACACTTCTGTAAAGCGCATGGTGGGGATACTGCAGGCCTGGAATTATTTGGGATTGAAGCCATATCTATGACTCTCCCAGAAGGTGAAAGGTTTTCGATCCTGTGCAGGCAAGAAACATTCTGGATCTTTACGCTTGGGTCCATGTCGCCGGGTGGGCTCAATGAGGAGCTGGAAGTCAACACGATCATTTGACATATCAGCACGGGGGTGTGGGCATGGTAGAGTGGGTTCCAGCACATGCACATACACATGGTTACCAAGGGTAGGGAACATAGTCCCTGCCAGGCCATGTGTCTGTGAAGTGTGCACGGAGGCATACGCACATTCGTGTCCACACAACAATATCTGAGCAGCTGGGTATGTGAATAGGTGTATATGTATAGATATATATTTGGGGATACTCAGGGTGTCACCACCGATGGGTATGTGTAGGTATATATATATGTATTTCTCATGTGTGTGTGTATACATATATATATATATATATATATATATATATATATATATATATATATATATATATATATGTGTGTGTGTTTATATATATATGAGAAATATAAACAACTGTCGTGTAGTACATTTGGTTGGCCCATATGGAGTAGTATCCTCATATACTAATTGATATTTGCATATGTGCCATATGGAATTGAATCTTATCTTACTGAATTCTAATGAGACTAGTATTTTTATATATTTTTTATATATTTATTATGTGTATTATCCTGACTTATGAAATTATCCTGGTAGATGGATGAGAGATAATGTGGAATTAATATGATCCGTCGACTATTGGTATTAGGAAATGCTGATGTAGCTTAGAGTCTTATATACATATATACTTTTAGGATACGTTTATGTATTTTTAGCAGGAGACAACCATTGCTATGTAGGGAATGTGATATCCAAACATGTATCTATAATAGCTCTGGTTAATATCTGCGCTGGTATTAAATTGTATTTTAAATTTTAAATTGTATTTTAAATTGTATCTTAAACTGTATCTTTAATGTATGTTTTTTAATATATGTTTTTTAAAAGTGGATAGCCTCTTGCTTCTCCCGTCCCAGCCAAGGTGGATAAGGATTATTGGTTACTGGCCCCTTTAAGAATACACAATTAAATAATTAGGGCCGATGGTATCCCGGGTATATAGGGAGGGGCGTTAGCAGGAAGCAAGGTGGGACCTGAGGAAGGAGGCTCCGCCTCCAAAACGCGTTGTCCGTAGTAACAGCAGAGGCAGTGCACCCATGTCTTGAATCTCCCACCTCGCAGCTCCGTACAACTTGTGGCTCCGGCTATGGCTGAGGCTCTCCTGAGGCGCCGTAGATTACGTTGGTATAGTGCGCAGGCGCACTAGAACCGGCATCCGGTGACCAGGCAACACAGGAAGTGAAGGAGAGCGGGGAAACAGCGGCGGCAGCCGCGAATAAGGAGACCGCAGAGTCACCATCTGGAGGGACGGGAGGAGCGAGTAGCTCCTGTTGGAATGCTGTAAAGCGATTGTCTTAAAGGAAAAGTGTGAGTGCAATTCCAATGTACTGTGTTGTTGTCCTTTATTAAAGCGTTATTGCCCGAGGTTGCGTGCGCTTTTCTTTACAAATTTGAATTGTTTTGATTCGCCTATCATCCACAATTCTATCTTTGTTTGTTTAACATTGGCGTCTCGGTATTTGAAGGATATTTTGAATCTCCTGATTAATGCGGTCTTCCTTATATCCTTTCTGTATAAACCGGTTCTTATTAACCTGAGACTGTTCATTGTAATCATGATCAAATGTACAATTCCTCCGTACACGCATCAACTGGCCTTGTGGGATATTTTTAAGCCACGCTGGATGATGGCCAGCTAAAACTGACTGTGGCTAAAAGATAAAGCCATCTGACATAACTGAAATATTCTGAGTAATGAATGAAAACTTCATCATTAGTCTAATTCTTGGATTCATTAGCATATATTAATTCATTTCCTTGATAGGCACACAACCAGTTCCTATTTTTATCAGATTGTTTAGAGCTGTCACATTTGGTAAGAATTAATTTATGCAATGTACCTTCACGCTACTAGGAAGCCTTTTTCAACAGAGTAATTGCAAATACAATAGTTCACGTTCAAGTTCATGTTCTGCCATCTTCAAAATACTTTTTAACAGAAACATGTTAATTTCCAAGTTACGAGGTCAAGTCTTTTGACTTTGCTGATGTTCTTACTCTAAAGAGACAATATCAGTTCAGGTTGTGAGGATTTTTAAAAGAAATAAACCTTTAAAAGTGTATGTTGGAACACTGCATTTAAGGATTTTTTTTATGGAAAAGGACAGCAAAATATTTTCAACCTTTAATCACAGAGGAACGCTTGAAATAATTTGTGGGCCTCTGGGAACTCCTGCTAAAAATTATTTCTAAAGCTCATGGTACATTATCATGATCAGTGAGTTATAAATGTATTATTAAATGAATAAGGAATGCAGTAAACCTATTACATATGGCACCCAGAGCAGATAATTTTTTAACACACTGTTTTTTTCAGTAAAAAGTCATTCTTCAAAAGAAACAAATAATAGGGGCCAGAAAAAAAATACACAGACAGAGGAAAATTTCAGCGTACCTTTATAATGGTTTTCAGAGGAGAAATGCTCCTTTACACAATATATATGAGTGGAGAATGCACCTCTTACATTTGGGGTGAGTGGGAAAGTGCCCCTGTATATTGGTAGTCAGTATAATGTTTCCCTCTTATAATGAAAATCTGGGAAATAGTTTTGCCTTTCAATCACAGCCAATGAGCCAATCAGAAGATGAAGGGGGTGAGGCCCAGCCGCGTCTACATGTCTGAATGGAAAAACAGAGCCACGGCTCGGTAGTGTGCCTGCTTGGGTGCCCCCAGAGGAAGCTGCCTGCTGTAGGGGCACCTGGCAGGAGGGAGGATCCAGGACCGCCGGTGTGGGAACTGAAAAGAGGAAGATCTTGGCTGCTCTGTGCAAAACCATTGCACAGAGAAGGTAAGAATCATGTTTGATAAAAAAAAACAAGGCTTTAATATCGCTTTAAGCTACAGTTAATCTTAGTATGAGAGGGTAAGAGTTACATTTAAGGCTTAGGTGTAGGGTTAGGGTTCTGCTGTGATATGGGGATAAAAGTATAAGCATAAATATGCAGCTAAAATATGTATTCGTGAACTGCCTTACCTGCCATACAGCAATTCTCCTAGATTTCTAATCTAGACCCCCTGCCAAACAGCAAGCATGGTTATTGCCACTGTGACAAGGGGGATCATTAGTGCTAGTGGTAGATGCATTTTAAAGTGAGTTCATGTCAGTCAGGAACTATATTTAAGGGCCTGGCAGCCCAAGTTTATTAAAGGCAAGAACAACACAAAAGTCCAATATAAGCTTTCCCACACAGGGGTATATTCTCCAGCAAAATACACAAAGTCCAAATGAAAATGCTAGCCCACCTGACTACTCTTCAGAAGCACTGCTACTGTAGATACTGGTCCCTCAGACCACCAGCTCTTCCTGTCACAGAGCTTGGAGCTTCTTGGACACACACAGCCTTAGCTTTGGAAACTTAAGTTTGGCATTCCATGCTATTATTAAGCCTACTGTATGATCTACCAGAACACCCAGATCCTTCTCAGCCAATGATTCCTCCAGTTGTTCTCCACCATTGACTCCCCTAGTTGTACTCCCCCCTAATATGTAGGACGTGTGCATATTTTTAGCCCCTAAGTGCATAACTTTACATTTATCAACATTAAACCTCAAAGTGCACTGAATTTGGCTTGTAAGTTGGTATAGCTTGGTGTCATCTGCAAAGACTGAAATGGTACTGTTAATCCCAGACTCTATATAGTATATAAATATATTAAAAGGTAAGGGTCCCAACACTGAACCTTGGTGTACACTACTAATAACTCTGGACCATTCAAAGTATTAATCATTAACTACTACTCTCTGGGACTTCCGGTTCCGGCGCCCATGTAGGAGGCAGCGCGGGACATCGGCTCCAGGACAAAACGGCCACATAGCCTGCATACTTGCCCATCCGCACTCGCTCTTGCTGCCATCGGCCAGCCAGTGACCCGGGACCCCGATCGCTATGGATCGATTCCTCCATCACGGCGGCGCTCCGCCGGCGGCCCAAATCAAGCCCGCGGCTTCAAATGCGGCCTACTCTGAGGAAGACATGGCGGACGCCGCCCCCCCTCAGGCGCCACTGACACAGCCACACCAGACCACCACATCCATCCCCGAGGCACAGATATCCTCCCTGGCACAGGCTGTGGCCACCCTGCTGTCCCCCACGATTAAGGACGCTGTGGACAAAGCCATCTCTGAGGGGATTGCCCAGATAAAGAAGGAGATGGGAGACCATGCACATCGGCTGACAGAAATAGAGCACAGAATGTCTGACCTGGAGGATGAGCTACAGGGTTCTTTTGCGATGGACCAGCAGGCCAGGCAGACACAGAGGTATCTCCTAGATAAAGTGGATGATCTGGAGAACAGATCTAGGAGAAATAACCTCCGGATCATAGGTCTGCCAGAGACCTATGGAGCAGAAACTCTGTGTGACATAGCATCAGCACGCCTCCCTGCGGCTCTGGGGATCCAGACGCCATGCTCTGTGGAACGCGCTCATCGCCTGGGGGCCCCCTCCATTGACAGACGCACACCGCGATCGATCATCGTGCGATACCTGAATTATATGGACCGGCAGAATATTCTAAAATCCTTCCGCAACTCCAAGGCTCTGCAAGTCGACGGCCATAAGCTGCTGATATTCGCAGATTACTCCCAGGAGGTTTCCCGCCGCAGGAAGGCCTTTCAACCGATTTGTCAGGCCCTGTTCCACAAGTCTATTAAGTTTACACTGGCATACCCAGCCATACTTCGCCTAGCGGACCTATCCGGAGAACAGAAATCCTTCTCGGCACCCGACGAGGCCTACCACTTTCTGGAACGCCACTACAAACTCACCCTGGACCCCCCGTCCACACCGTCACCTCAACGCCCCCAGGGGGCTAGGGGACAGCAGAGCCCCAGAAAGGATCCAGCAAAGAAGCAATGGATCTCTTACCGCCACAGAACACGCTGATGGCCCACCTGATGCCGGACTGATAACTGATAACTGTCTACTATGCTCCAACGAACTCGCCCTGTGCATATCCTGTGCTTCCCAACGTCGGTACCCCAGACTGGTACCTGGTAACTATACATGTCAAATTTGATTACACACAACTGTCATTTTCTTTATTCTTTTACCAGTTACGCTAGGATGAGTCGTAGCTAGTTCAGTATACCTGATATGGCTGTTTGACCCCTTACGGGTCTCTTTACTGCATATTTGTTATTAGATGCCACTTTAAATGCATAGGCCCGACCCACCTGCGTGGGATATACCATGCACGTGGGTCGCCGCCATTCTGTAGCTTTCCCTCTCCAGTGTTGTGTGACCCTGCTACTACGGCGGGGACCTCCCGCGTTTGTTCTAAGCAGCATCCCTCAATTACTGCTTATTGATCATCCAAGGCGGGGCATACCACACTGGACCTGGTAACGCTGTCCGATGCGTGAGCTCATTTACATGAGGAAAAAAGTGAAGTTCTACATGTTTATCTTTTGTTCCTTGCTGGTTTACCCTTTGGCTCACGTTGGGCCTACCCTTCTACCTTTGCCTATTCCCTTGGCATCTATCTTCACCCACCGTTCGTTGTCCTCCTTATCTGACCTATTTGACCAGTTGGGCATCCCGTCACGAGGCATAACACTAGGGGTGCTCCCACAGATAACCCTTAATCATCACGAGTTGTCTCTCCCGTGGGACCCTCCATGAGTATCATATCTTGGAATGTTAAGGGACTTAGATCACCTAACAAAAGGATGGCAGTTCTTAGACACTTGAAGCGTTTGAGAGCTGACATTGCGATTTTACAGGAAACGCAATTGGAAGCAAAGGACTTCCATCGTATGCGCAAGTTGTGGGTGGGTCAGGTTTTTGGCTCTCCGGCAGTGAAGGGCAAGGCAGGGGTCCTAATACTCGTTCACAAGAACTTACAAGCTACCATCAAACACACGGAATCTGACGCGGAGGGACGCATAGTGATACTACACCTAGACACGGTGCAACGGGAATGGGCAATTGCGGGTGTCTACGCCCCGAACACGCCCTCGCCGACTTTCTATCAGTCTTTAACCCAGACATTAGCTCCCTTCCTTCATCTACCGCTTTTAGTAGCAGGTGACTTCAACCAACTAATGGACCCGGCGGAGGACAGATCCCTCGCCGCTAGAGCCCTCCAGAACCCAAGTTCACGCCCCTCCTCGTTGCTGCGGGAATTTGCAGATAGCGTACACCTCTCCGATGTGTGGCGATTACACAACCCTGAAGGGAGAGAATACTCCTTTTATTCTCACCCCCACCAGTCGCTCTCCAGAATCGATTACATTTTTGCGAATCCCAATGTACTTGCTTATGTGACATCCCCTCTCATACATGACATAGCGATATCTGATCACGCCCCAGTCTCAGTTGGCATCACCCTATATAACTCCACTCCTGCTGCGAAATGTTGGCGCTTTCCCTCATATCTCGCTAAAGACCCGGGGGTCTCCTCCCTCATCAAAGCGGCCTGGACAGAATTTGTTACACAAAACGAATCTCCCTCGGTATCTCCCACCCTTCTTTGGGAGACAGGGAAAGCAGTCCTAAGAGGTCGTCTTATATCTTATGCCGCGGCATATAAGAAGACACTATCCAAATCTTTTGAGACGGCCAGCTCTTCACTGAGAGCGGCCCAGGCTGCGCTCCACAGCCGCAACTCCCCTGAAAACATAGCCCGCTGGCGGTCTGCTAAGGCAGTCTTTGATGAGTGGGCCGAGAAGAGGGAACAGCTATATAGATCACACCAGGAATGGAAATTCCACTGTTATGGTAACAAACCGGGAAAGCTCTTGGCCTCTCTGTGCCGAGGTCCCTTTACCCCTACTCAGGTGTCTGCTCTCAGAGACACTGATGGCCAAATAGTGACCGACCCAAAAGACATCAACAGGGTTTTTGCTCAATTCTACCAAAACCTGTACAGCCATGAGCCTATGGACGAGAGGATGGCCTCAGAGTGGCTCTCCAGAATCGGCCTCCCGACTATTACTCAAGACCAACTATCGCAGCTCAATGCCCCATTGACTTTGGAAGAATTGACCAAAACCATCAAATCACTAACACCGGGGAAGTCACCGGGCCCCGACGGGTACACGCCAGACTTTTACAAGCTAGCAATGGAATCGGTAGCACCGACACTGCTGTCTGTATTTAACCATATACTGGATGGCCATCCCTACCTTCCTACGGGCAGCCAAGCCCACATCAAACTGATATACAAAAAAGGTAAGGACCCACTAGACCCGGGCTCTTATAGGCCGATCTCACTACTTAATGTAGATTCCAAACTGTTATCCAAATTGATGGCGGACAGATTGGCATCCATAATGCCTACTCTCGTTCACCCCTCACAGGCGGGGTTCACGAAGGGTAGGTCAGCGACCTCCAACATCAGGAAAGTACTTCTCGCATTGGAGAAGGCAAAATCAGACCCGGGCGCAGACACAGCGATCATAAATCTTGATGCCGAAAAGGCGTTCGATAACGTTAATATCCAATGTTTGGATCGCGTGCTTCTCCAATTGGGCTTCTCCGGTAAATTTCTCCACCTGATCCGCGCGATGTACACGTCCCCAGCAGCACAGGTGGTGATAGCGGGACATATGTCCCCGTCCTTTCGTCTATTCAAGGGGACGAGGCAGGGGTGCCCGCTTTCCCCGCTTTTGTTCAACTTAGCGCTGGAACCGCTATCTAGGGCCCTCTTGGCACACCCAGGCTTACATGGTATTGGGGTGGGCACCGAAGAGCTTCGTATAGCAATGTTTGCTGATGACGTCCTTTTATTTACATCGGCTCCGGGCCAGGATATACCCACAGTCCAATCCATATTTGCTGACTATCGTCTGTGCTCGGGTCTGCGCATTAACTTTACCAAGAGTGAAGTCCTGCCCCTCAACACGACGAGTACCCCGTCGTGAGCAAACACCTCAACTCTCCATATAGCAACATCTCACATAACTTACCTTGGGGTAAAAATAGGCCGTTTCCCCTCGTCAATTTATCACCTAAATTTTACGCCAGTCCTCGATAAAATGATAGCTGAAATGAAAACTTGGGCCAACTTACCGCTGTCCTTCTTCGGAAGATGCCATCTTTACAAAATGACTACCTTCCCCAAGTTATTGTATCCGCTGCAAACCATTCCCTTGCTTTTAAAACACACTGATGTCACTAGACTACACAAAGTGCTGTCCACCTTCCTATGGAAGGGGAAGAGACCTCGCATCTCCCTCATCAAACTACACCTACCGAAAAGAGAGGGGGAGTGGATCTACCTAACACGAGACTATACAACATAGTATGCCTCTTGAGGGGATGTCTAGATTGGCTCAGCCAGGATTCGCGTTACACTAACTGGTCGCTGGAGACGCAGATGGTGGCCCCATGTGACCTCATAGCGCTGCTGCACTGTGGGACGGGGGATATACCACAACCCCTTCGCAACAACATCTTGATAAGAGACACAGTGGCGGCTTGGCGAGAAGTGCGGAAGAAGCTGGGGACCCCCCAGCGGTTGTCAAGGTATCTACCCATACACCGCCACCCCGGGTTCCCACAGGCGCAGCAGCACTCAATTTATGAAATGTGGTCATCTAAGGGGATCGAGCGGTTCCACCAACTGTTTGATGTACACACGGGCAGACCGTTGGCTTTCGCCAGCTTTGCGGAAGCCTACGGCCTTCCTCCAGGGCATTACCTCTATTTCAGGCAATGTATAAGTTATGTATCTGACCTGTGTAATACTCCCTCACAACGTTTTCGCTCAAACCTTTTGGACACATGGATACAACAGGGAAAGCACAGGATATCGCAGCTATACAAGCCTCTAAATCAGGAACTCTTGAAGGGGATTTCGGCTTCCATAGCCAAGCCCTGGAACAAGGCGCTCCACTCCTCTGACGCACATCGAAAGATCTTTCAAGGATACACCACCACCCGTATGTACGTCTCCAACGAATTCTGGAGGGAACAACAATTTAAAATCCTACATGGTGCGTACCTCCCGCACATTCGGTGGTCTATTGACGCCACCCACCACTTTTGTACTCTATGCAATGAACATTTCCCTTCCCTTCTTCACAAGCTATGGTCGTGTATCCACATATCATCCTTCTGGGATAAGGTGACTAGGTATGTTGCCAAAATGACCGGGGTACTACTCCCCCATGATATATACCCTCTACTTTTTAACTGCTTGAACAAAGACTCCACCTCCTTGTCTCAGTCAAATTGGAAGCTTTTGTCCTTACACAAATCCTGGATAGTGTCCTGCCTAATGTCGGCCCGCAGGCTGATACTCCGTCATTGGCTTTTGGACTCTGCCCCCACAATTTCAGAATTGTCCACTGCCATGTCTGCATTGAGAACCACGGAATCTGTGGGTCTCTCCATCGACCCAAGTCTGTCTCACAAAAAATTTGACAACAAATGGAACTGTCTATCGTCCACCTGCCCCATGAGAGCTGAAGGATACTTAGCTCCCGTCTCTGTTCGATCTAAGATCCCACCACTACTGACTTAGTGGACTACAACGCACCGGTGTACAGCACTCTCCACAACTGTAATCTCCCTATGTAGTATGAATAAGTCTTAGCCTCTTTTTGCTGCCTCACTGTATGTATAAGTCTGTTTAGGTGACAACGGGCTCCTCTGAGCTTTCAGGACTGGGCCGCTCGACTACGGTGGGCAGCCCAGTCCCAAACGAGTAGCAACGGCGGTCTTGATACCCTACCAATACTAAATATGATGCCTACCACCCATCCTCCCTCCCCTCTCCCTCATCTCCCCCCCCCCCCATGTCATTCCTTGACACCAGGCTATACTTTGCTCCTTTTCTGTAAAGCCCTCCCCCCCCCTCCCCCAGAGTTACACAAAACACCCTAGGCTTTGCAGAAAATTGATCCTGCGATTCCACCCAGGAAATTCCTTGCGACCAGCATTGGCACTTGGCAGAGCGCGTTGTCACTAGTATTATACCGTTTGAAGTACTTTTGCTCCACTGCTCACAGTTTTGTTATTTGTAATGCTTTGAATTTCAATAAAATATTGTTTAAAAAAAAAAAACTACTACTCTCTGAATTCGGTCTTTTAGCCAGTTTTCTATCCATTTACTAGTATACTATGTCCACAGCCTCATCTATGTGGTCTTTTATTAGACTCATAAGTATCTTCCCAACTATAGAAGTTAAACTAACAGGTCTATAGTTACTTGGTAAAGACTTTTACCTCTTTTTAATATAGGCACCACATCTTGGTCTTCTGCCAATCTGGTGGTACCATGCCAGTGATTAGAAAATCCCAAAAAATTAGAAAGAATGGCTTTAAAATGACAGAGCTCAATTCCTTTAGGATCCGCGGGTGTATGCCATCTGGTCCAGGTCCTTATTCATCTTTATTCTGTTACATAGTTACATAGTTAGTGAGGTTGAAAAAAGACATCCGTTCATCCAGTTAAACCTATGATGTGTGTGTGTTTGCTGTTAACCATACATTGTATACCCCTGTATGTTGTGGTCTTTGAGGTGCCCATCTAATAGTTTTTTAAACTATCGATGCTTCCTGCTGATACGACTGCTTGTGGAAGAGAATTCCACATCCTTACCTCTCTTACAGTGAAGAACCCCCTACGTACTTTAAGGTTAAACTGCCTTTCCTCTAGTTTTAGTGAGTGGCCACCTGTCTTATCGTATTCCCTTTCTCTGAATAGTTTGTTCCTTATGCTAGGGTCGCCAGTACAGTATTTGTACATTGGTATCATATCCCCCCACAATCGTCTCTTCTCCAGAGAGAATAAGTTCAGTTCTTGTAGTCTTTCCTTATAGCTGATGTCCTCCATTCCCCTAATTATTTTTCTTGCCCTTCTCTGGACTCTTTCCAGTTCCAGCACATCCTTTCTGAGGACCGGTGCCCAGAACTGGACAGCATACTCCAGATGTGGCCGCACCAGAGTCTTGTAGAGTGGTAGAGTAATCTCTTTATTTCTGGAGTGAATCCCCTTTTTTATGCATCCCAGTATTCTGTTGGCTTTGCTTGCAGCGGCTTGGCATTGCATGCCACTGCCAAGCCTGTTGTCTACCAGTACCCCCTGGGAAACTACATGGCAGATGAGGTTTAATGTTGAAAAATGTAAAGTAATGCACTTGGGTGCCAGAAACCAGAAAGCAAGCTACTCACTAGGGGGGGAACCTCTGGGTGAGTCTAGGATGGAAAAGGATCTTGAACCAGTCTGCCCATTCTCCTCTGACATCAACAAGGCATTTTCTTCCACGCAACTGACACTCGCTGGATATTTTCTCTTTTTCAGACCAATCTCTGTAAACCCTGGAAATGGTTGTGAAAATCACCAGTAGATCCAACAGTTTTTGAAATACTTAGACCAGCCTGTCTGGCCCATTCTTCCTCATTCTGATGCTTGGTTTGAACGACAGCAAGCATCTTCACCACATCTAAATGCCTAAATGCACTGAGTTGCTGCCATGTGTTTGGCTAATTAGCAATTTGTTTTTTCCAAGCAATTGAACAGGTGTACCTAATAAAGTGCCCGGTGAGTGTATATAGTAATGCACAAACAGAGAGAAGATTTACCGGTAGGCAGCCCTTTCCTCCTTTTAGGTATAGCCACACACCAGAACATGTCACCTTTACAAGGAAGCTAAGGACTTCCAGAGGGTATCTGCACCAAATCTAAAATAGAGGTGTTGACAGTCACTGTGAGCTGTCTAAAACTAGCAAACAGGAAATGGTGCACATGATCACAATTTATATATATATACTGTAGCACTATCTTGCTAGTAAAGCCACCATGAAAAAGGTTGTGAAAAAACATAATACAATTACATATTTACTCTTCTGTGCAGCCTTTCCTTTCCAAAGATTTTCTCACCTTCTCTTCAGCACTCTTCTCTGCTGCTATTTTCCAGTCAAAGGCTGATCATTGTGAGACCATCAGCTGTCATACTGGGTATTCCTTGGTTTTCTACCCATAATCCCTCCATCAGCTGGGGAGTAAAAACTATGAACTTTACATCCCCAGTTGAAAGATACATTGTAGATAAACTTGTCGAATTACCCAGTCATATGACAACCTGCCTTTACAATAACATGAGTTCCAGCAAGTCTGTGATAAAAAGAATACAGATCAATTACCTCCTCATCTCCCATATAATTGTCCATTTAAATTGTTTCCAGGGACAGAAGTATCTTTTGGCTGGCTCTTCAATCTGTCGGAACCTTAATTAAAGGTGCTTAGGGAGTGGCTTGATCAGAATTTGGAGAAGGGCTTTATTAGACACTTAGGGCCTAATTCACTATAAGTTGGGAGTAGAGCTGCTCACTTCTCCAGAAATAACTCCAGCCTAAACTCATTAGCATCCTAATTAGGTAAGTGGCTGGAGTTAAACCTTCAACTAGGTGCTTTAGTGAATTTGGAGTTGGAGTTAACCAAGATTGAATTTGGGTTTGAAGTTAACCAAATTCCCTTTGTGTTTTTCATAAAAGGAAAATTGTCTATTCTGAATCACTATTACACAGCAATGTCATCTATTATGGTTTATTTTAATTTTAAGGTATAGTTATGTATCTTATGTGTTTTAACCTTTAGATTTAATAATAGCAGACTAAACAGCTGTCTAATTATCAATCTTCATTCTTTATTCATCTGAAACTTTCAGGCATGTCTGATTGTATTCAGCACTTTGGTGTAGTGGTCAATGCTCATAGACAACGATTGCTAGGTCATGAGTTCAGGGTCCAACCATGATAAAACCCTGTTTTTTTTTGCCACATAGTAATACATTGGCTACATCACCTAAAATTGCATGTCAATGGCCATGTATATTCAAGAAACAGACATGCATATGTGCAGGGTGCAATTATGCATTTGCCAAGTTTCAGTATTTATTTACAGTTGTCTAAAATTTAAGGAGGTGATTGCACACTTGGGATTTGAACTCATGCTCGCAGTGTTTATAGACAGGAACACTAACCACTAAACCATTGAGCTGAGCATGATTACCCATGGAATATTTATTCCCATGTTTCAATAGTTAACCACTTCCTTACAGGGCAGTTACACCCCTTCCTGCCCAGGCCAATTTTCAGCTTTTTATTTTGAATGACAATTGCGCGGTCATGCAACCCTGTACCGAACACAAATGTATGACATTATTTTCACACAAATATTGCTTTCTTTTGGTGGTATTTGATCACTGCAAGTTTTTTTTTTATTGGCAAAAATAAAACCTAAATGTTTGACCCCTAAAAAAATTTGTTTTTGTTTATGTAATAACATTTTAGTAAATCAATATGTTTTTTGTTGCACTGACGAGCATTGATGAGGCTGCGCTGGCTGGCACTGATGAGACACTAATATGCAGCACTGATGGACTCTGATAGGCGGCACTGATATGCAGCATTGATGGGCATTGATAGGTGGCACTGATGGGCAATGATTGGCACTGGTGGGCAGCACTGATAGATGGTAATGATGGGCAACACTGATGAGGAGGGCACTAACAGGTTCCCTGAGCACTGATTGGCATCAATGGTGGCATGGGTGGGCATCCCTGGTGGCCATGGGTCAGCAATTCCTGGTGGCTCTAGTGGCATCCCCCAAGGGTCTGCACTGGTAATCAATGCTCTGACAGACCCCCCCCCACACACACACACTTACTTTGCATATGAATGCCATTTCTTCACAGCTGAAAGTGGCCCTCACCATGATTAGCCAGTTGATTGTGACCACTTGCTGGAATGTGTGCAACCCAATTTGGTATCATTTCTGGTCCAGGGCGAACGCCAATGTGCCATTTGCAATTTCTTGTAAACAGATTTTGCTTTATTTTAAA
Source organism: Pelophylax lessonae (assembly GCF_965119305.1). Classification (NCBI taxonomy): domain Eukaryota; kingdom Metazoa; phylum Chordata; class Amphibia; order Anura; family Ranidae; genus Pelophylax; species Pelophylax lessonae. Next base: position 153,769,996 of record NC_138776.1, read on the forward strand.
AATGGTGCACACAGACAACTCAAATGTATTGGAAATGTTTTACCTAGGCTAGTGATGGTAACCCTTAACCCCCCCTCCCCTAGATGTTTTTGCCCTACATTTCCCATAATGCTCATGTACATACATAGTTACATAGTTACATAGTTACATGTACTCTGCAGTGTAGGTGAGCATCATGGGAAATGTTACAAAACACCTGTGTTGCCAAGGTTCATCATCACTGACCTAGGCCA